>NC_137770.1:233870165-234470165 GCF_963455305.1 Plecotus auritus | reverse complement strand
TCTCTCTATTTCAGCAAGTCTAGCAGCTCCTCCACTCAGGCTCCTGAGCAGCCCTGGGGAGGTTCCTACCTGGCCCTTTGGAGCCCTCTGAGCCCTAAATTATGGGGAGAGGGAAGGTATTAACCACTATTAGCTTCCCTCAAAGATGGGCCTATGCCACTGATCCCCAGCTGCCACTACCCTCTGAACTTCGTTCCTCAACTTGTAATTTTTCCAATTAAGTTAAATAAACTTCCCACTCAAAAAATGTAATTATCCTTGGTAGGACTAAGGGCATTTCAGTTATTTATACAAAAGCATTTATTTGTTAGTCTTATTTTTTCCCTTCCCTTCTAGCATCTAATAAAGTTCACAAGCACATGCCAAGGGGGTTGGGGAGTGGGAAAAGCAAAGGCTTTAAGAATGTCATGGTTAAATTATTAAGAAAATTTCTCAAGAAGGGATTTTGTTGACGGGGAAAAAGAAGGGCAGTCCGGGAAGGCTTAGGCATGAGCTGTTGGAAATGTGGCTTCTACTGGAGGGAACTGAAACTGACCAGGTAAGGAAAATGCGGTGCAAGTTTCAAGCCAGTGTGACTTGCCAGTGAACTTCTGGGACACAGTCTGTTCCTAAATGTGGAGCAACCTATATACATGCTGCCATCCTGAAGCCCTGTGCTTAGGCAGAAAGCTCGCTCTGGGACCTCCAAATGTCACATGAAAGGTGAACTCCCCTCTCGCCAATGGAAGGCTGACTAGATGCACAGGAAGACAAGCTTTGCTATCAGCCTCTTCGAGTCAGTGTTCACAGTTTCATGGGCCTTCCCTGCAAACCACCTTTCCTTCACTTGGGTTACCATTACTTTGGCCAATAAGATTTTTCATGGGAAGAGAAGTAATAAGGTTGGAACCAAGGCCAAGCTTACATAGGACCCTATGTAATCCTATGAGATTACATAGGATCAAGTTTATCTGATAAGTAGAGTGAATTTGTAAATCTTAATTTAGCCCAAAATGGAAGGAAAACGATAGTAGAAAGAACATGGGTCTTTATTCAGGTGTGTCACTAGCCCACAAGTCAACTTTGGGCAGTCCACTTAATGATTCTCAGCCTCAGTTTCCTTATCTGTCCAAGGAGATGGCCAGACTCAATTACATCTAAGATCCCTGTCAACTCTCAAGCAAAATGATGTGTCTGCCTTGACAGAGACAGGCAACTTGGGAAGACCTCTTTGGCAAGGGGAATCCAAAGATTTTATCACATAAAAGGCACTGGAAATCAGGGAGGAGGTATAAGAAAGGTAGCCAGTGCTCAGCTTTGCCAATAGGACATGGCTCCATCAGTTTTCATGAAATATGCATATTTTACTTCCTAACCATTCCAGAAAAAGATCGCAAGAGAACTCATGAAATATAATATGTTATTTATAATACTTCCAACCATGCATATTGCTGAAAAGACCAACTTCTACACACCTAGGTTTCTTACACATCTCAGGTATTTGCCCCAGAGAAACAGCAAGCTGTCCTCTTGTCTATCGTTCATTTTATTAAGTGGCACAAATCATGAGTAGAACCAATCCCTATTTGCACAATAAGGGTGAAAAGCACACACTGATGTGAAAGAGACTTTTTACTTATGCCAGCATGTGGGTGCAATTTAACATACTTACATGTGACTTGGTTTTACAACAGGTTAGGAGTATATCCACAGAAAGAAGATTTAGAAAAGAGGATGGATCCTAAATTCAGCATTCTGTACATAGGAATAAGGTCTATAGCACCTACGGAAATAAGAGCTTAAAATAATCCTTTTGCCTCCTACCACCACAACACCTCCCCCCTTAAATAAAAAGCTCATTATATTTGGTAAATGGAGACGTCACCTCTTCCTCTTTTTTAATTTGAGGGGGAATCATGAGTTATTACTGTAGGGTGTGGAAGGAGGAGAGAAGGACACATGCCTAAAATATGTTATCATGGAATTATCAGCAGCTGTATTAAGCCAAGGCCATATCACAGGATAGACAGTTGATGCATCAGTGGGAGTTACAGAGTTTTCCTATTCAGCTGTTTTCTTTGTGCATACATCCCTATTGAGCAGGAGGCAGGTCTGTGCCTCAGAGCAATCTAATGCACACAGCTTGGAGACTTTCCTTTAGGGCTGAATGAAGAGCCACAAGCAGCTACATTTCCTAACAGACAATTTGAAGAGGGAGCACCGGGGTAAGCAAAGTAAGACCAGGTATATGATAAACCTCCTTAGGACAAAGCCTTAATAAACCACCAGTGACCCTCCTTCAATGCTGGCTGGTCAAGCAGTAGTCACTAGCATGATATAGTTAGCTTTACTTTTCCTGCAACCAGGGATAGAGGCAACAAGAAAACTAACAAAATAAAACTTCATTTCTGTGCCTATGAAACAACCTCCAAAAGGCAGTTAGTAAGAGTTTCCCTTTTAAACAGGCCCCAAGTTCTATTATTCTTTGAAGATCCCACGTTTTTCATTGGCCCAAGGAGATGATCCAGAAAGGATTCTTTTGTTATATATTTTAAAAACAAAAATCTCTATCAGCTCCTGAGGTGTAACTTTCTACCATCTATCTTAGATCCATTTCCATGTAGTGCATCTAAAAATAGGCCACACCTAACCTTTTGCACAGCCATACAATGCTACTAAGTGTGAATCTAACTCAGCACTCTCTTGTGGGTATTCTCAGAGGGTGCCCTCTTTGTCTTCTCTGTTACATTACCCTATGTTGAATATTGAATAAAACACAGGCCAAGAGTGGTTTGCTAGGATGTATCTTGCACTGCAACCACTAGGATAGCATATTTGAGATTTGTTATTTTGATTTAGACTGAATCAAATGAAACTACAGCTAATAATGTTCTTAGGGGAGGAAGTCTTTTAAATAATAATTAGTGTTCAATAAACCTATTAATTACAATTCCAATATTATGGTTGTGGAGGCTTTATACTTTAAAAGTATAGTCAAATCAATGAAAACGAATGGACTTCAATTGTACATCAACATGTGGATAAATTCCACCAATAATATGAAGTGAAAGAAGGCAGACACACCAACAGAAGTCCACACCTTATTATTCTATTCTTTATATAAGTAAGTACAGAAACATATATACCTAATTTATGCACTTGGAAGTCAGAATTGAGGTTGGCTTTGGTGGTGGCTGAGAGCTAGGGGCATGGTCTGGGCAAAGGGTTCCAGAAAGTTAGTTACTGCTGTCAGTGCTTTTTACAGGGTATGTTCAGTTAGTGAAAATTCATAGCGCTAAACCCTTATAATATATGTACTTTTAAGTATTCATATACTATAATCAAAACTCTAAAATGCACAGAGAAGAGAAAGGAGACTTTCCTACATTATAAAACATTAAAGTTTGCTATCTTTCTGTTTAAAAAATTCTTAATGTTCACCTTATCTTCTTAAAGAAGCCATTAAACCACGTGGACAAACAGGAGTGGAGCAGAAATCAAAGGACCTGTGGTCCAGATTTGTTTGTTTGACCTCGGACAAAGCCACTTCCCCTTTCTAGATCTATTTTCTCTTCTATCAAAGATGGGATAGGATTGGGTGTTTTCTGAATGTATTTCTTAAATGAATGAAATGAGGAAACTGCCAACTCTAAAACTGTAGTATTTTGCCCTTTGTTGAAAATTCATTTTTAAAGGGTGTCATTGAGTTGGTTTGAAAACGTGACCCCCTTCTCAGAGACACAGCCTTTGGGGTCAAGTCCATGCACATCTGACACTTAGGTCCATCTGTATGATCCAAAGACAGTTACCTAAACTATCTGGACCTCAGATTCTTCATCTGTGAAAATAGCACTATAAATATCTATTTTACATGACTGGAATTAGGGTTAAGTGAAATATATCTGAGCCCAGTGTTGGCATGTATTAAGTACTCCAGAATGATACCTGCTATTCACATACAAATACTTAGAACTCAATTTAACATCAAGCAATGATAATTGCATAAGAGTAATTGCATAAGTTTGCTCTTTGCCTGGCTTCCTCACTTAAAAAAAATAAAAAGATCTAGACACAATGCATAGCAGACTTTCTTTTGAAGTCTTACATTAAGCTGACTATGAGTGCACACAGAATCACCTAAGCTGTGCCCTGATACCAAGGGTCTATTGGTTTTTCATATATCCTGAAGAAAAGTAAATCCAGCCATGTACTGGTCTTGACCTGGCCCTCTCCAAAGGAACCAGAATCAGCAAGTGCAGAAAACAGTTCTTGGTCCCATTATGCTGGCCAGAGAAGCTATTTGAGCCAAAGGTCAAGATTTTCTCTGTTAAGAAACAAGACATCTATATGGTGCATGAAAACTGACAAGATACCGTGAGTTTGCAAATGAGAGCAGAACCTCAAAGTGTCAAATCATGTTTTAAAATGATGATATCTATGGGAGAAGAATGTAAAACAAAGCCACAGGAGCAAAACGGTTCAATATAAAGTCCATTTGGCCACCAGTGGCCTATTAACTGAATTGCCTTAGTAGTCACATTCCTCTTGAAAATTTGTGATTAATCTTGCCATCCCTTTTTAAACTAACAAAATGACATAAAGGATATGTTATATTTTCTCTTAGATATTTAAAAAAAAATTTAGCAAGTAATTTTTCTGTGCAATGACATGCTGACAAGTTGGCATCCAACTTGAAAACTGTGCTGTCCAACAGGGCAGTCCCTAACCACATGTGACTACCAAGCACTTGAAATGTGTCTAGTCAAAATTGAGAAACACCATAAATGTGAAATATACATAGGACTTCAGAGCCTTAGCATGAAAAATCAAACTAAAATATCATATTAATGATTTATACTAATTACATGTTGATATAATGTATTGGATACATTAGGGAAAATAAATATATTGATAAAACTAAATATACCTTTTCTAAACATGGCTACCAGAAAATTTAAATTATGTGGATGATATGCATAATCATCTAATTTGACAATGCTGGTTTAAAGTTTTACACTTACCCTCAAATGAGTGATATCATACATGCAAATAAAAAATAAATTGTAAAATCAGGGAATTTCAGAATTTAAAAAAGGGTATCAGTGCAGGGCCTGAGCAACGCACAACTCTAGGGGGCACCCCTTTCATCCCAGTCCGTGAAAAGTGATCTGTGGAAACTCTACTGTATTCAGCTTGTGCAGCCCTGTATTAAAAGCTGTCTAATCCATCCTCCCTACATAATCAGGAATCCCTCCTAGAACATCCCAGAGGCAACCCCATACATCTTTTCAACACCTTCCACACTTTCCCAAACATATCCATAGTAATGAGATGCAAATTTATAAAGGAAGGTCTACCCAGTACTCCAGATTAAGAGGGTAGAAAATAGAGCTGATCCCATTATAAAACCCTAATGGAATGCAGAAGGCCAGAGCAACACCGAGTATGTGAAGTCTGAGATATATACGGGGATGCAATGTTCTCAGGAAGGCTGTTTTCTTCCGGGAGACCAGAGGCATTTTTCAGAGGGTAACATTCACTTTAATTACAAAATGCACCCGCACCCACCTCTCTCTTCCAAGGGAGAAAGGCCTGCTGTTGCATCTATAATGTAGCTTTAGTTTTTGATGCCAAAAATGATTCAGTAAACACAGTTATGTTATGGTATACTATTTCTTGTTCAGCGCTCAAATTAATCTCATGGCGGTGCTGGCATTAATTCAACTTGATGCCTGTACTTAGGATTTCACATAGGTGCCTTCATCCAATTCTTTTTTGCAACTAATAAAATCTTAATTCATGGTAATATATTTATTTCTAGTTCAGTTCATGTTAAGGAGTGCAGTACTTTGCAGAAAACTAATTAATATCAATCATATATTCTAACACTTTTAATGGTTCAGAGGAAAATCCTGGGGGAAAGATTAGATGAACCAAGGGGTCTTAGCCCATGCTATTTACTCTACTTTCAGGATTTGAGAAAAAGATCCCAAACACCACTACAAATACTAATTTAATTGCAGGTGTGCAATTCTCTGGAATGGCTGGGAATTACAAGCCCTGGTTCTGATCCCTAATAGGACATTGATTTGATGTGGCCCAAGAATATAATTTACCTGCTCAGAGGCTCTATTTTCCACCTATTTTTTCTAACAACCATATAATTTTCAAGTTGGTAAAGAAATTCAAATCCAGATGCATAGCACTATTAAAACAATGAGCAACTCCACTATAAGCTTTCTGCAATTCTTAGTAACAATTCTATTATTTGTTTCATCTTGGGTTTTAGTGTTTTTTTTCAAATTATTTTTAAATCATAGTTGTCATACAATATTATATTATTTCAGGCGCACGGATTAGACATTTATATACCTTCCTAAGTGATCACCACAGTAATGCCTAGTACCCATCTGTCACCATGCATAGTTATTATGATATCGACTCTATCTCCTATGCTGTGCATTACATCCCTGTGACTTATTTTATCACTGGCAGTTTGTACTTCTTAAGCCCCTTCACCTTTTTCATCCATCTATTTTTTTAAATGTTTGCATAACGCTGAGAGCATCATATTTCCTGGGATTGAACATATAGTCAACGGGATAGTTCAAGCAGGAGTCACTTGACTATGACATAAACAGTGCCCCCTGGAGTTGTGTGATGCCGTGGCCCTCACATTTCCTTAAAGAGCTATGTTTCAAAGACCTAATTGTCCACTGGGCACAAAGAACAGAAGCAGTGGGTTGTACAACTTGAAAATCTTAAAGTAATAATAATAACAATGATAGGTCCCTTGAAATGCATGGTCATAATATCCAGTTTTTCCAAATTAGGCATTTCATCATTTCATTCCCTCTATAACAATTTCTTCACACTGCCATGCCACTAGAAAAAAGAAAAAAAAAAAAAAAAAGACAGGCACATACTCTTTTTATAACACTTTCAAATCTGACACATATTTTTTTTTAAATCCTGATCATGAGAAATCAAAGAAAATCCAGAGCACCAGCAGCACAGTGGCTTCTAGGTGCAGAGAGCATGCCTCTTAATACTCACTTTCAAAACCGGATCCATGGATGAGAACCCCCAAGACGCGGGTCATTCATTTTAATGCAGGGCAAGTACATGTATGCAAGTTGAAGGACTACTCATGCTGGGGGCTTACACACGCTAGTTTTTAATTCACAAGGGCAGGGTGACGTGGGAGGGCACTTGGAAGTCACCGCTCAATGAACGGCACAATAGGACTTAAACCTGAAACCCAATCTCAGCCAGATATGGACGTAAGAGCAAATACATACAGTATCATGTGCTCTCAACAGCCCTGGGTCTCGAGGGAGCTCTCTGACATCAGCAGTTCAGACAGGTGGTTCCCTTTCCAAGTGTGGAAAATAAAACCCTATTGCAGAGGCAGTAAGTAAATATAGCTGTACTGTAATTTTTCCTTGCTGCACTCTCCCTGTGATTGCTGTCCTGCGATGACACTTTCTCCAACGCACCCTTTCAGGGCATGCTTCCAGGCTAATCACCAAACATTTGCAAACTGGCTAGAACCGCATTGAAGACACAGGTAGAACACTCTGTTAGCTGCCCCAGTTGGTAGAGCTGGGGTTTCTCCCGTTGATTCAGAACAGGTTGTCAAGTGGCTGCTGAAACCTCTGCTGGAATATGTCACCCTCTGTCCCGTGTTCCTAATACAACCCAACAAAATGACAGGCGGGAGTCAGACCATCTTACAATCACATGCGTGGAGCAGGTCAATACCAATCTGATCCAGTTTGAGTCTGAGAACTGAAATCAGCTGAGAAGTACTAAGCCCTTTGTGGCCACAACTGTTTGCTTTTGCATTTAAGAATTACTCGCAGAAGGGCGCCCTGTAACGTGTGTATAAAATTACTTAAATCGACTTCCATTTCCCTCTCGGAACATAGATACTTTTACACTCTGGCAGCCGCTGGCTCTTAGAGCATTCTCCTTTTTGTTGTATCTCCTTAGAAACACAAATCTTGTTCCCTGGCAGTGGCGGCTCTCAGTGCTCTACCACATGCCCAAACTAGTCCTCCCTCGCAGCTTTAATTCACAGTAAGTGGCATGAAAGGAGGTCAACCCTTCTCAAAAAACACTCCGAGTTCTTTTTGACTTCAGAATCTATTTTGGAAAGACACACTCCCTGCTACATACAGAGCGGCTTCCCGTTTTGAAATTCTGGCTGTAACTGCTGACAACTTTATGGAATGGTCTGCGAAGGGCAAACGCGGGGTGATGAGCACAGTGTCAGTTCTTGATCATAATTCGCTCAGAGAATTCGGGAAACTCCATGAGACAAGGAAGTTAGCAAACGCCATTCCCTGTTCACCCCCAGCCCCGAATAACTCCTTCACTCGAAAGCCACATATGACATGCATACATGTTAGAGCTTTTCTTTCCCGAGATAGTCATTGAATGCTTAACTCAATAATGCCATCTTAATCCTGAAGGTTTCCATGGTAACCTACCACTATAATAAACAAGTCCGAAGAATGGAAAATGAAACAGGGTATTCCCCCTATGCTCCTTCAACTTTCAAAGAACAGTGTTTTCTCTACCACATCTTTAAGTTCATAGTCCACAGCTCTTTGAACTCAAATAAAAATAATAGCCATAAAGAAAAGATAGCCAACATTTGGTGGTTATGGGCTGTGTGACAAGCACTGTGCTGAGTAGTGATGTGGATTATCTCGCTTAATTCTTACACTGACAGTAAGAACAGGCACTATTATTATGTCAATTCTGGGGATAAGCTTGCTGAAGCTTAGACACGTTAAGTAACTTTTCTAAAGACAAAACTCTGGTATAGGGAGACCTGGGACTTGAAGTCAGTGTTGTCTGACTTCAGACATTTTTCTCTTAATGAGCAAGACTGTGCAGAGAAAAAATACATTTTTGTTTGTTTCCAACAGTCACATAAGTTAGACATTTAGGAGTCTCTCCACAAATGAGAAGGGAACCACAGCTTCACATTGGGAAGGAAAGTAGAACACCAGGCACATCCAGCTATAACCGCCAGGGAAGTTAAGAAAAGTCAGGACCCACCAGGAACCCAGCCAGCACGTGGCACCCTGCTCAGGTCCAAGGAAGCCATCCATGTGCCTATACATGTGATCTGGCATCTCATTAGAAGGAATGCATCTTTCTTTGTGTATCAACCTCTAAAGTTAACATGGGGCGTCTGATTTAGATCACTGAGAGCACCCCCAAAGGAGAAGGAGCCCTTATTATATTGTCACCCTTCTCCCTAAGTGAAATTAGAACTCCTTTGAATATGGCAATTGCAAATAAAGGCCATATTAGAACACATCTCAAGACCACATGGCAAACCATACTACAAGAATGTTTCCCATGCCACTAATGTGTTTCCATGCAAATCTATACCATAAAGTCCATTCAATGTGTTTATCTTACTCTAGAATAAAACTCAGCAAATAGATTTTAACCTTGACTATTAACACCAATCATTGAATCAATTTCCTATAAATATGATAGCCTTTGCTTGGAAGTGTGGTCAAATAAGAAATGGTCACATGAGTTAGAGCCATTCAAAACTCATTGTAGTACCAGTCTTCAGAAAGGGGGGCTAAATTATATGGTTTTCTAATCTCCTCTGATTTAGGAAATATAAATAAAACAAATTCCATTGAACGTATTTTTTTTTAAATGTAGGCTTGGAGAACACTATGGCTCTTATTTTGAAACAGTTATTAACTAAACCCCAAATACCTGGGTGGCCTGGCAAACTGGAGGGCTGACATTCAGAGGAAGAGATTCCAACATAAATGGCCCAGAATACAAAGCCAGAATAGGCTGCCTCCTCTGATATCCTCATACCTTCAGGAGTCTAGAAGAACAAAGAGGAACCGGGATGGTCTATGGCCATCTGGGGAAGTCAGCGTTGTTAATTCTGATATCCCCATGGCCAACATTACCACCACACCTCAATAAATCAAAACCACACTCATTATAATGGTAGGAATGAAAGTTGCATGCTTTTTATTATGTACTATTTTGAGGTCTTATCTGAAGGTGGTGATTTAAAAAAAAAAAAAAAAAAACACTCACTTTTTCAAAGAGCATTAAGCCAAGCCCATGTTTATGATCCCTTTCTATGTATTCAAATTATGCTGCAAGAACAAACACTTCACAGAAGAATCAGAACTCAGATGAATGCAGGATAGGTTGGTTGTGAAGGCCGAGCACCCAGCAGAGTGTACTAGGGATGTGAACATGAACTTGAAGCCAGTTCAGCGCATTCCCCCTCAATACCACAAATCTCAATACCACCACTTAAGTTCTCTGAGTCTTCATTTTAACATCTAGAAAACAGGGATAATACCTACCCCACAGGCTTATCATAGGGATTCAACAGGATGCATTGCAGGGACGTAGGGAAGGAGCCTGCAGAGTGCCTGGTATATAGTGGATGCTATACCAATGCCCAGTTCCTTCATTGGTCAAGTTTCTCAGCTCTAACTATTTCTCTGCCCTCTCAACATTTCCTTTCCTTCTTTTTCTAGATATTTTAAGATAAAATACATGCTATCAGATTTCTGTGCTTCTTATCCCATGGAGTGGACACTGAGGTTGATGAATACACAAACAGGTATGGGAACCAGGGCTCGTGTGTCCCTCTCTGAGGGTGTTTTGCCCATATATAGAGCATGAAGAATAGCCTTTCTGCTTGGAGAATAAAATGAGCTTCAATGGAATGTGTAAGAGAGGCATTTTTATTTATTTATTATATTTATTTATTTTTATTTACTTATCTATAACAATAAAAGCATAATATGCTAGTTAGACTGGACACCCTTCTGGACGACCTTCCAGACGAAGCCCGGGTCCCAGGTTCCTGCCAGTGGCTGGAGGGAAACCCGTGCAGGCAGCTGGGGGAAGGAAGGCCTACTCTTGCATGAATTTCGTGCATCATGCCTCTAGTTGGTTAATAAAATTATATAGATTTCAAGTATGAAATTGTATATTATATCATCTGTATGTTGTATTGTGTGTTCACCACAAAAAAGTCAAGTTCTCCTTTCATCACTATTTATTCCCCCTTTATCCTCTTCTATCTCTCCCCAACCTTGTTTCCCTCTGATAATTATTTTACTGTTGTCTGCGTCTACAAAGTTTTGTGTGTGTGAGTGTTTTGGGGGTTTTTTGCTTAATCCCTTCATCTCTTTCACCTAGCTCCCAACGCCCCTCCTCTCTGACAGCTGTCATTCTGTTTTCTGTATGAGTCTGTTTCTATACTGTTTGTTTATTTTGTTCATTAGAATCCACATAAAAGTGAAATCATATTAAAGATCAAATATTTGTGTAGGGGAAAAAATCTTGAAAACTTTAAAATGAAAAAAAAGACATTTGGATTTACTGCCAATGCTTAGTCATTGCAAGTTTGGGGAAAGACATTGCATGTCTGAGGAAAGATACAGTACAAATTGCCACCAAACATCACTTTATTTAAAAGAACTAGTGATAGACAATGTCTACATTATTTACAATCCAACTTTAATTATCTCTTCAGGTTTTTAAAGGTAATATCATCAAGGACTAAATATTTTTTTTAAATCAAAACTTTGGAAACTCAAAAACAGTGAAGCAGCAATTTCCAGCTCAGAAAAAATAAAGGAAAACTTGAAAGTTAGATTACTTTTATGCACCAAAGCTTCCTTTCAATATTAAAAGAATAAGACTACTCTAGAAATGCTCAAAGTTTAAAATATGTAAAATTAAATGATGTTGGAAAAATTGGACAAAAACATAAAAACAAAAAGAGAGACTAAACTACCTTCTTACGTCATATATAAGAATAAACTCAAAATGGATTAAAGACTTAAATGTTAGACTCAAAACCATAAAAATCCTTAAAGAAAATGCAATATTTCACATAGCAATATTTTTTTCTGATATATCTCCTCGGGCAAGGGAAATAAAAGAAAAAATAAACAAGTGGGACTACATCAAACTAATAAGTTCTTGCTTGGCAAAGAAAACCATCAATAAAATGAAAAGACAACCCACTAAATAGAACATATTCACAGATACATCTGATAAGGGCAAAATATCTAAATTTATAAAGAACTTATAAAACTCAACACAAAAAGAAAACAAAAAACAAAGCAATCCAAATTTTTAAAAAATGGGCAAAGGACCTGAATAGACACTTCTCCAAAGATGACTTAAAGATGGCCAACAGACATATGAAAAAATGCTCAACATCATTAATCATCATAGAAATGAAAATTAAAACCGCAATGATATAAGACCGCATACCTGTCAGAATGGCAATCTATATATATAAAAGGCTAATATGCAAAGCATCCCCTTGGGAGTTTGACCAGAGACCTGGAGTTCGATCGCTCACCATGATGTGCGCTGACCACCAAGGGGTGGTGCGGAACTAAGGAAGGCCCCAGCCGGCAACTGGCAGCCAGAAGGAAGGCCATGGCCTGCTGCCAGAAGGCCCCGATCGGTCCTGGTCACCGGCCAGGCCTAGGGACCCTACCCGTGCACTAATTTTGTGCACCAGGCCTCTAGTCATTAATAAATGTGGAGAAAAGGGAACTCTTGTGCATTGTTGGTGGGAATGCAGATTAGTGTAGCCACTGTGGAAAGCAGTATGGAGTTACCTCAAAAATTTAAAAATGGAACTTCCAGCAATTACACTTCTGGGAATTTATCCAAAGAAACTTAAAGCACTAATTTAAAAGAATATATGCACCCTTGTGTTCATTGCAGCATTATTTACAATAGCCAAGATTTGGAAGCAACCCAACTGTCCATCAGTAGATGAGTGGATAAAATACCGTTGTACATTTACAAAATGGAATACCAGTTGGCCATAAAAAAGAAAATGTTACCCTTCGCGACAGCATGAATGGACCTAGAGAACATAATGCTAAATGAATAAGCCAGTCAGAGAAAGACAAGTACCATATGACTCTACTCATATGTGGAATATAATGAACAAAATAAACTAACAAGCAAAATAGAGACAGACTCACAGATAAAGAACAGACTGACACCTGTCTGGGAGGGGAGTGAAACTGCGGGAGGTGGAGGGATTGAGCGAAAAAGGGAAAAAAAAGAGAGAGAGAGAGAACTTATGGACATGGACAACAGTGTGGTGATTGCTAGGGGGGAGGGGTAGGTGGGGAAGGATGGAGGAGGGTATAAGTGGGATAAAAAATATAAATAAATAAATAAATAAATAAATAAATAAATAAATAAATAAACAAACAAACAAATAAGTAAATAAGTAAAACCACTGAACCAACTGGTCACATTAGGGACATAAAATGTATTCTCAGAATCCATACATTGTGTGTGTGTGTGTGTGGTGTGTGTGTGTGTGTGTGTTTAATATGATCAGTGCTACCACCATTTGAAGGGTAACAGGGAACAGCAAAGAAAACAGCATACCACTTGGAAAATTATCCACAAAGAATCCACCTCTTAATTCACAGCCCCAGTCGTTATTTTTAGTCTCAGACAGTAACTTTAGACTTGTCAAAGGGTTTGGAATGGACTTCCTTCCCTACATGAGCTCTCTGTGAATAATTACCATTCTCAGTCTCCCTACCTTGGGAAGGTAGATAAAGTCTATTCTAAAAATTAAAATGAAAACTAAAAACCCTTCCTAAAAGATTCTACCAGGATCAGAGAATAACTTTAGCTCCAGGATGCCAGAACTGACTAAAAGATACAAATCTCACTACACCTCACCACAAGTGTGGGAATACGTGTACCTCCCGGCAAATATGTAGATCATAAAAGGGGAAACAGCTGTTATAAGTTGGTAAATTATTAGGAATCTACTACCCTCCAAATGATGGCCCAGCAATGTGCCAGGTGCTTACCTTGTGTAAGAGTTTATACCTTCCTGCCCTGAATGTGCTCACGGTCTAACAGTGAGTGGAAGGCCGCCCTCACAATCAATCTACATACCCACATGTGAACAATAGCAAGTGCTCAGGGAGAAGAAGCGGGGATCAGTGAGGGGCTTGAAAATAGATCTAATTAACTTTATAACGCCTGGACTGAGGATGACAGCCAGGCCCTGTTTAGATGTTTAGAGGCCTGTGTACCATACATAATTCAATGCATATATGCATAACCCCTGGACACAGACAATAGGGTGGTGAAGGCCTGGGGCAAGGGGCAAGAGTGGGCTAGAAGAGGTCAGTGAGGGAGCGGGGAGAAAGGGGACATAAGTAATACTTTCAACAAAAAGATTTTTTAGAAAATAAAACAATAAAAATCAGACTTATGACTAAATTATGTACGTATAGAGAAGCCCAATAAAGTTTTAATCATTGTCATCATAGAGCTAAAACGATTACATTAAAGGATCAAATATAATAGTGTTTCAAAGGGAAAATGTTGGTTCCCCTGCTTGAGTGTCTTGCTTTGCTGGGCACCCTACTCACCAGTTTAGTGTAGAACTGGGTAATCCTGCCAACATACAAATGAAGGAAAACAGAGATGTGTTCTGCCAGGACCTTCCCATTCATTCATAGGTCCTTTAATAAAAGTTCTGGAATCCAGAATAAAGGCCTGTAAGAGGCATACTTGGCTGGGAAAAAAGCATGTGGATTTCTCTAGTTTATGGGGTGCTTGCTGGGATCCAAGAAAGACAAGAGGCAGAAGGAGGAAGGAAAATTAGGGGAGACAGCCTCCCCTTTGAAATAAGACAGAAGTGGAGGCAGAGCCAGGCTCTAACACTGCCTATGCTTTGAAATGAGTGAAGATACTTCATCTCCCTGGGCCCCTATAAAATAGAGATGACACCACTGTCCTCATGGAGAAAGTAAGGATCCGATACCTAGCTTGGCACCTGGTAGGTATTTGCTAAATGCTAGTTCTCCTCAATACTAAGGGCACTAGGAAATAAAAAGTCCTGGTGACAAGTGATGAATCATACAAGGTCTAGTGTTAGCTGCTCAGGGAAATACAAAGAAATATAAAAGGTAGTGAGAAGCAAAGCTTGGCTCTCAGCCAGGCAGTGGAATGCGGCTGCTCATGTGATCTTATTGAAAACCTGTCTTTAACCCACAACATTCCAGTAAGTCACTGTAAGCCAAGAGATACAAAACCAAGAGCAGCTAAAAATGGATAATATCTGTTTTTGTTCATCATTTTATGTTGTTCATTATATTCCATAAATGAGTGATATTTATCTTTCTCTAACTGGCTTATTTCACTTAGCATAATGTTCTCTGGTTCCATCCATGTTGTTGCAAATGGTAAGAATTCCTTCTTTTTTTAACATAAACTGCTGAACTAAAACAGATCCAGAGACAGAGAAGCATCGATCAGACCTCAGACCGTCAAACCTCAGAGGGAAGGTAGGGGAGGGTGGGGGTAAGGAAGAGAGATCAGCCAAAGGACTTGTATGCATGCATATAAGCCTAACCAATGGACACAGACAACAGGGGGGTGAGGGCATGAGTGCGAGAGGGGTGGGGGGGGGGGGCAATGGAGCGATAAAGACACATATGTAATACCTTAATCAATAAAGATAAAAATAAAAAAATGGCTAAGAGGCTTTTTAAATATAAAATTCAAATGTATGTCTGCCATGTACCTACTACTATTCTAAGTGCTTCATATGTATTATCTTGATAATATGGGAACTGTTGGTATCACCACCCATCCTTTTATTCCAGAGGGAGAAACAGACACAAAGGGTTACTTAACCAAATCTACTCATTTAATAGCTGGTAATGTTGAGACTTAAACCTGGGAAGCCTGGTGCTAGAGCACATGCCTTCACTCTTCCACTAAACTACCACCCTCTACTACCTGCCATCGTTCTACGTCTTCACGTATTAAAATTGTGAGAGGCACTAAAGCTACACAGCTGAATAAGACCTGGCTCCTGGTCTCAGAGGATCCACAGGCTAATGGGGAGAGTGGGAGAGATGAGTCTGGAGCCATAGAGGGATCAGCAGGACACATGAGTGAAGCACAGAGAACAGAGAAACCCAGGCTGCCTGGAAGAGAGTGGGGAAGATACAACAGGACCTTTCTCCCATCTCCCCAACTTTGAAACCATTCTGTGTGTGCTGAGCTCAGCATAGGGCACACTTGGTAAAAATAACTGCCTTTGTCATCTTTGGATTGATAACATAATGACATTTCCCACTGCTCTTAGTCACGAATATGAATGAAATACAGTCCATCCTCTCAAGGCATTTTCAATCTTGTGGGGACAGAGACAGGGACTCCATTCCAACATGAGATCACGTGATGTGTGGAGATGATCTGAAGTCTTGAGATGACAGACACCATATACAGTGAGAGTCCTGATATAACCACACAGCAGGTTCTCATAGTTATCTGATGATCTTCCTAATGGGCCACCAGTCTGACAGCATCTGCTATTGACTGTTGATAGACTGAGATAAGTGGCCATGCATTTAACCAAGAAACATGTGCTAAACTGTAATTCATTCATAACTTTCCAAGTGGGCAAAAAAACGGACAGTGTCCAGCATGGACTAGAAAAATGATGATTTGTGACTATGAATTTCAGCAAGAAATACATACTAAAATGTATATTGGTGGCTTTTAAAGTCAGTTCAGGAACTAAGTGTGTCCCCAAGTGTAACTGATTACAAACTGAATTATCACAAAATAGAAAGGAACTACAAAGAAGTCATAACAATTATTTTGAAAAGATACCCAGTATGAGAAACTACTCGTATTTTAAATAGGAAAATGTCTCAGAAAATATTTTAAGGCAGGGACTGGGGGTGGATCAAAGAGAAGAATTACAGAGGAAGAGATGGCATTTTCTTTCTTTCTTTTTTTTTAATTCTTACCTGAGGATATGTTTCTACTTATTTTCAGAGAAAGAGAGAGAGAGAGAGAGAGAGAGAGAGAGAGAGAGAGAGAGAGAGAGAAGAGGTGAGAAACATCAGTTCATTGCCTCCTGTATTCTCTCTCACCCCACCCCCATGTAATGAATAAACATACAGAATGTAGGCCCTTCTTCAGCAGTAAATCAACTGGTGAAATGTCTAAAAGCCCAGGAATGTCATTCTTAATGTGATTTTAGAAGCAAATTTAGAATTCTTAGAAGAGAGGAAATGCAAATAAAATAAGAACATAATTTAAATGGTGACTGAACAACTTAATACATTAAATGTGTTGAAAACAAATGAATTCTAGAATCCCATAGCTATGTAAAGGAAGTAGAAAAACAATTTTTCCTATTACTTTGTATCAAGCCAAATTATTTTTATTTCTGAGCTAACAGAGCATCATTCATCCATCTCTACACCCACCTTTCACAAAATAGTCATTGAGTGCTGCTAAGTGCCACAAGCTGTGCTAGCCCTAGGACTGTGAGGATAAAGACAAAAGTCTTCCCTTTGGAGCACCGTAGGCTAGTAAGTGAGCAGAGGATTAAACAAGTATGATTATATTAGTAGAATAGACTGGAGTAAAGCCATGCAGGAAGTGCTAGGAAGCTCAGAGAATGGACAACTAGCCTCTTCTGAAAAGGATTCATTCATTCATGTATCAATTTCTTAAATGAATCTTTATCAAGGTGAACTCTGTGCCAAGCACTATGCTTTATTCTGAGAACACCCAGTATAATAAACAATATTAATGATGGCTAAATTTTATTGACTGCTTGCTATGTTTCAGGCATCGTTCTAAACCCTTTATATATTTTTTTACTGATCCCCTTCATGCCACAGGGAATCTGGTATGTATTTCCATACTCTTTTCTATAACATAATCATATAGGCATACATTCACATACTCCTCAAAGAGTCATTGATCACCTACTATCTGAAAGGTACACTACACTGTTAGGCACCAACTTGATGAACACAATCTCTGTCCTCAAATCTAGTGGTAGAGACAGACATACCCACAAATAACTACAATTTCAGGCTCTATGACTCCTATGGTCTTGCAAAGCCCTAGTCATAAGCATAAGTAAGACATCTCCAAAACTTCCTGAAAACATGAGAATCTGATTTTGAATACAAACAACAGAAATATGTTGAGAGTGAAAATAACCAAAGAGAAATATTGTTAACATGCATAAAAGATAGATTTTCAAAATTACATTTAAAAAATAAAACTCGCCCCATCTGGTTTGGCTCAATGGATAGAGTGTCAGCATGCAGACTGAAGGGTTCGATTCCAGTCAAGGGGACATGCCCAGGTTGCGGGCTGGACCCCCAGTAGGGGGCATATAGGAGGCAGCCAGTCAATGATTCACTCTCATCATTAATGTTTCAATCTCTCTCTCCCTCACCCTTCCTCTCTCTGAAATCAATAAATATATATTTAAAAAAAACAACTCTCTTTTTGTGTGACTAAGGAAGGGCTATAAACCATGTTAACAGCAGGTCAATACCTGGGGTGTCAGTCAACACCAGTGTTTTCAAGCCACTAACGCTGACATAAAGCATGGTTTCTCAAGATCTCATCACTGGAAGTATGAGCCCAGCCTCAGAAGATGCTCATATAAATATCTTGAGTTATTGATGAACAGCATGACTTTGTCATCCATTAACAGCAACTATATATTGCAACACTTTCTAAATGAAGGCTTATAAATAACCGTAGTTTTAATTACTCAGGAGAACTACAACATCCATCAAAACTCACAACTCCTATGAAGCATCACCGTGGTCCTAAGAAGTCACAGTCATTCAAAAAGGTTAGCCACGAAAGAGTAAAGATTTTGTATCTTAAAAGAAAAGGACTACTTCTATCAAGAAAACACAAATCTAGACCTTCCTGGAAGTGAAAATCAGGAGAGGGGGTGGGGAAGCATGTGCAGTATGGAGAAAGCAATAGAAAAGAAAGAGTCCCAATCAAATCAGAGATGGGATTACCAACAGTCAATATGGGTAAAAAAAGGACAGAGTCCTTTGAGCTAAAGATAAATTGTTTGATTGGTTTATTTCATACTTTTCATTAACTCCATTCTTTTTTTTTAATGTATAAAATGTGTATCTTATCCATTTCCAAAGTTCAACACATGAAACAAGACAATAAAAATAAAAACAAGATTACGTACAAAGTTAGACACATGAAACAAGACAATAGAAATGAAAACAAGATCAAATCCAGTTCAAAGAAGCAAGGAAATAAATGCTAGCATATACTTGGAATGCACTGCTTTTCTTGCAACTGAGTTCTGAATTTAGTTCTGTGTTTCCTAGCTAAGATCTTTGCTTGGACAAAAATCAAAATTTGTAGAGTTAAATAAATATTCATTATCCAACACAAGGAAATGGGACTTCCCTGACCTCTCTAGTTCAATTGTAACTCCATTCCATACCTAGCCAGTGCTATCCCTATTCCTTCTATATTTTCCTTCAAAGCATTAATCAATTTTCTAAATTATATATCTTTTGCTTATTTTATGTTTCCTTATGCTAGAATGTAAGTAAGGTTCATGAGAACAGGAGTCTTTGTGTTCTGTTCACTATTTCATCTTGTGTTTTTAGAGTAGTGCCCGACACACATAGAATAGAGTGATTTTATCCTGAATATTGAATTCCAGAAGCAATGTATCATGTAGTCCCCTAAATAAACTACATCAGGCTATGAGGCTATGCTGGAGAGGGGAGATAATGGGCATGAGAAGCATAACCTAAAAGGAGCATGCAATGTGTAGTGACAAGGGAACAGAATTTGAAACCAGAAAATCAAAGTTCAACTACCAAGGTCACCTCCTCCTGCCCTGTGCGTCCTATCAGACAATAGGGCATAACTGTGAAGCACATGGACTCTGGAGACAAGCAACATGGCTTTAAATCCTGGCTCTGAAAGCTCATAAGCTGTGTGACCTTTGACAATTTACTTAGCCTCTCTGTGCCTTAGTTTCTTTTTCTGTAAAATGTGGATAATGATAATATCCTCAAAGGATTGCTCTGAGAATTAAATGAATTTATATATGTAAATCAATCAGAACATTGTCTTGCACATAGAAAAGCTAAGTACTGGCAGTTAATTTGAACTTGTGACCCTCATTTATAAAACATGGATAATAACTACCTTCAGTGTAGTCATGAGGATGAAGTGATCTTAATACATGTTAATATGCTTACATTTTTAATAGATGACTTATTTTTTATTTTCAGGAAAGTAGTGTAAGATCATCATAACTTTTTCAGAAAGATGGAGAGAGTAAAAATCCTGTGTATCTCAGTAAACAGTG
Source organism: Plecotus auritus (assembly GCF_963455305.1). Taxonomy (NCBI): domain Eukaryota; kingdom Metazoa; phylum Chordata; class Mammalia; order Chiroptera; family Vespertilionidae; genus Plecotus; species Plecotus auritus. The sequence goes on along the minus strand of NC_137770.1, from coordinate 234,449,956 downwards.
ACAACCACTATTAGCATTTGCTTATATAAATTTCCAGATTTCTTCCTATGTCATGTCGGCATAAAGATATGTGTTTATGAAAATAACTAGAGGCCTGGTGCACGAAATTTGTGCACTTGGTGGGTAGGGGGTTCCTCAGCCTGGAGCCCTCGGGGGATGTCCGACTGATGGGCAGGCCTAAGCTGGCAGTCTGACATCCTTAGCACTGCCTCAGAGGTGGGAGAGGCTCCTGCCACTACTGCTGCGCTTGCCAGCCTTGAGCCCAGCTTCTGGCTGAGCAGCGCTCCCCCTGTGGGAGCACACTGACCACCAGGGGGCAGCTTCTACGTTGAGTATCTGCCCTCTGGTGGTCACTGCGCATCAATTGGCTCTCCGACATCCCCTGAGGGGTCCGGGATTGCGAGAGGGCACAGGCCAGGCTGAGGGACCCTACCAGTGCACGATTGGGGCTGGGGAGGGACAGGAGGTTGGCCAGCCAAGAAGGGACTGCAAGAGGGCTCCAGGGAGTGTCTGGCCCATCTCACTCAGGCCTGATCTGCTGGACCCAGCAGCAAGCTAACCTACTGGTCGGAGTGTCTGCCCCTCGTGGTCAGTGCATGTCATAGCAAGCGGTTGAGTGGCCTTAGCATATTATTAGCATATTACACTTTGAATGGTTGAATGACCAACCAGATGACCAGACACTTAGCATATTAGGCTTCTATTATATAGGATAAGTTTAACAGAGTTGGACACACACAGTATAATATACTGTTCTGAAACCTGCTTTTTAAAAACTTATCATGAGTGGTATTTCATATCAGCAAATAAAGATCTACATATTTCTATGTAATAGCTGCCTAGTATTCCATTGTCTGAAAGTGCCTTGATTTATTTAGCCTATACTCTATTCACAGTTAGATTATTTCCAATTTGTGAAAGTGCTTTGTAAACTACAAGGTAATATACAAATGTCAACTATCATCACCTTTATTTTTAAAATAAACATCTAGACTTCACCATTAAAACTCCTGAAAGGTCTTCTTTCACTATTTCTCTAACCCTTTAGAAATGATGCTTCACTCTAATTGTATTCACATTTAGGGATCCCATGTCTGAATAGAAAACAACATGCAAATTCCAAAATCAGACCTAGAGGAGGTGATGAGGATTATTTCCAAGAGCCTAGCTCACTACAAAGACTGTGTACTTTCACCTGGCATGCACCACCTCACTCACACTCCTTTGCTCAAAGAGGGACATCACTCTCTTATTGCTGCCTTTTCAGAATGCACCCATGGCTTCAGAATCTTTATTGACATTGAACTCCAAATAACCATTATAAAACAATTGGAAAAGGCAGGAGAGATGAACTATCTATAAGTATTTATTCAGTAGCTACCAGCTACGGTACACATGTTGGAAGTGGCAGATTTTGCAGCTATATTAATTTACATAATTGCCCCACCTATATTCTGAGTTCCTAGAGATTTGAAAATATGCCCCATCTTTCTCAGTTGCCTCATCTTTGCCTGATAGAATGCCTTCAAGAGTAGTAGATAGTTAATGCATATTGTTCACTCAAGGAGAGCAGTTGAAATAATGACTGAAGACCTTGATCTCACTATTTTACAATCTCATTGATTAATAACTGAAGTTAAAATATAAGTGCCAATGTATTCTCAGAAAATAAAACCTGCCATATTATTTCTGGTAGGATGGAGTTGGGTAGGGCATTGGATTGCATAACAACAAGTAATTTGGAATTGCTACTCTTTTTTTACAATAAATTTTCTCTATTAATTAATGCTGTGACTTAGAGCAAAGGTGCATGGCAGGAAACAGAGGGCCCTGCTGATAGCAATTTTGCAAGAGAAGGTGGCTTGTACATTGACATATATTGCAGATGTATGTCTTCCTGGTTTAGTTCCCAGTGTGAGTTGGATGGGTTCAGCTTATAAAACTCTGGCCTTTCACCTTTTCAAGACTACAATTAACTTCCCTATGAGCTTCATTCATTCGACAAATATTTACTGCATGGCCAATATGTACCCCACAAGCATGAGATTTAGGGAGGTCCAACATGACAAAAATTAATAATTGAAATTCAAATAGGCTATCCATAAACATTTTGGGTCTCTTAACAATAGATCATCAAGACAAATATTATTCATGACTATCAAAGCTAGGGCTTGTATATTTTTACCTCCTAATATTAAAATCACACTAACCAGGAAGATCTTTTTGTCCCAACATAGAGCTTAGCAAGTAGATTTCATTGTCTCTTACCTGTTCCAACTATTTTATAATGGCCACCAGGAATTCATTGTTAAAAATGATTCAACCACATCCGAACCCTAAGGAAAATTCTGCAATCAATGAGTAATGTCTGTCATGAATAAAGAGTTGGCCAAGTGTTCTGTGTGTCAAGTAGTTGTCATTCTTACATCTTACTGGTATATGTCATACTGACCTGCTCCTTTGTCTTTTGCTGGCTTCTCTGAATAACTCTATTTTACTAGCTCTCTGGGAGTTATCTGAGGACCCATCTATTTCATAAACAATGACCCAACATGGTTAATATAGAGCCCCACGCCCAGCCACACTTCACCATCTAGTACTTGATTAAATGTCAAGTTTCACCCTTCTCCACTTTCTTCATTTTGGGTATGTCTTAGTGTTTTAAATAAAATCATGTAGCTCCTTGAGGGCAGCAACTTTTATCTTTATTCTTTTTAGCCTTGCAGCACACTGCTTAGCTCTATCAAGTGAGCTCAGCAAACTAACATTTTTCTCATGATTGCATGGAGAAAGGGTCCATCGCAGAGCACTGAACACCTGGAGTCATACACAAGTTCTCCATTTTCCACAGACATGACTTCGTGCAAATTCATGCAACTATTTGGGGCCTCAGTTTCCCCATCTCTGAAATAGAGATGTGGCCATAGAAAATCTCTAATTTCCCAAATCAACCTAGAAATCAATGGTTCTACATATCTTAGAGGACATTGTATTTCAAAGAGGACTTTTGTGCCTTGAAATATCTCTTTTTATCTAATAAAACAAAAGTGGTTTTTTTTCCTTTGATAAAGACGTGAATTGTGGATCTTCTTGAGAGGCATATCAGCTTTCCCTCACTCTCTATTTTAAGTTCCCAATAAATGAATGCTGATTCTGTCCTCTTGCTTCAGCCCTTAAAAAAAGCCCACTCTCAAACTAATAGAAAATAGGATTTGAGTGATGGCCCTTACACTAATTGGTCAGGAGCCCTAGATACAATATTGTTATTGACAGAATGTACTCCCTGCTCATGTGCTGATAAAGTAGCTTAGCAGACACAGAGAGAGTAAATGGAGGACAAAGAAAAAGTACCTGAAAGTTGTGTCAAAGTGGAAGAATTGAGTCAGCATTGTGGGCTTCTTGCTAATAAGAGACCTTGCTAAGAGGATATAACAGAAGCTATCATATTCAACAAGACAATGGGATCAGGAAAGTAAGCATTGCCAGCGGTGGGTGAGAGGTTAAGAAAAGAGAGAAGATCCAAAAGCTTGACTTGCTCTGTTCTGTTCGACCCTTGAGGTCTACATAGGATCAAATGTAAATGAAATCATTTTAGAGACCATAATTTTTAACTCAGAAGAGTAGAATGCATAAAGAAATCCCATCACAATCTGTCAGAATCTATCTATTGATTTTAAAAGATAAAACATAAAATGTTCAAAGGATCATCATAAATATAATGGCATGGGTTAAGATCAAGTGTAAAGAAGCTTCTACGATGGGACTGTACTCTTCTGTGGCTGGTGATGAACTAACTCAGTGATCTACCAGGTCTTCTCCCTAGAAAGTAGCTTCTGTCTGCTATGACTTAATCTATCTAAATTTTAAAGAGTCAAAAATGGAACCAAATGTTAATATCTGTATTAGTTCTCATAATGGTAGTTTGTTTATACTGTGGTCAAGCTTTCAATTTGCCATCCCTTAACACTAATAGAAACACTACCTGACCAGCAGCTTGGCAATGTGCTAAGGGGAATAGAACCCACAAGTGGGCAAGCAGTGTCTCTGACCCCAGAGTAATTTGATTCAGTCATAAATTCCCCAAAGCCTTTCACTTTAAGTAATGCTTAGACAAACCAAAGTTCATTTTCCCTGAAACCTTAGACTTATCTACAAAGAACCCTGAAAATATAGTTGACCCTTGAACAACACAGGGGTTAAGGATGCTGACCACCATCCCCCCAAGCAGTTGAAAATCTACGTATAACTTTTGACCTCCCCAAAATGTAGTTGTCCCTCGGTATTCATGGGGGACAGGTTCCAGGGCTCGTGGCAGATACAATCCCCTATATAAAATGGCATAGGTCAATGCATACAGTCAGTCCCTTACATCTGCAGATTCCTAACCACTGATCAAAAACAGTACAGGTATTTGTTGGGGGGAAAATCGGCATGTAAGTGGACCTGCACAGTTAAGACTGGCGTTGCTCAAGGGTCAACTGTATTCTTCATGTCATTTCCTCTTCCCACCTCAACTTTCCTCCTCCCATCACCTCCATTCCAACCCTCCCCCAACCTCAGAAAAGAAAAAATTAGGGCAAGTTTTCCTGGAATTCTTTACGTGGTCTCCTGTAACCTGTAATGCCATCATTCAGCTTCCAGAATCCTCCTTCCTGCCTGCCCTCCTGAAATGACCAGAGCCAGGCCAGACTAGGGTTCTTCACATTCTTCAAACCAGTTGCAGCAAAAGGGATTCTGTCCCAGCCAGAACTCAATCTCTGCTGAGGACATAAAGGCCACACAACCAGCCTGGGCTTACCCACCAAGCAAACAGCAAGAAGACACAGCTCAGAGGACTAGGGGTTCTACTATCAAAAGGATAATTGAGTCCCACGCCACACACCCACCTCCCTCCTACCCCCCTGTCTCCCAGAGAAAGGAGTAGGACACACCACTTTGAGCACCGGGCAAAGGAACGATTCCTTCCTCCTACTCGTCACATTCTTCTGAGGAATGGGGCTGACTTTGATTCTTCAGATTACATTCACAATTAAATTCTTCAAGACTTTGTACTCTGGGAGAATGGTAAACAACCCAACTCTTGTCCTCAGATAACCAAGTGTGTGTGTGTGTGTGTGTGTGTGTGTGTGTGTGTGTGTGTGTGGTGGGGGTGGAGTGTGTAAGGAACTGAATTTAATGAGAAGGGACACTTCAACTACTGAGAAAGTCTTCACAAACAGAAATGCATGTGAGTGAAACACCTTGTAATTTAAAACTGTTTCTCCTGATGGCCTCTCCAGTTCTCAACCTAGAGCCATGCCAAGCTTGGATTCGATTTGGCTGCCTTAGGTTAACAAATGCACTACTCCACTCCAGGGCAGACTCCAGGGTGCTGGTAGCTCCTTGTAAAAAGGCCCCTGGCAGGAGGAACACTTTTGTTTGACATGTCACTGGCAACAACAGAACTGTGTCAAATGCTCAGAGCCCTATAAGTGCAGGCAGTGGCAGGGGAGGGGTTAATAAGGCTATGTGTGCCTGGCTCTCTGGGATTTATTGTAAAAGGCCTTACTGAGTGCAAGTGAAACTTTACCCGTGCATATTTCATGGGTCATTGGGAGGAAGAGTTATTGGAACTCAGTTTTCAATAGGAAGCTCAATCTGGAAGTCCATGGTTTTAAGGAAAACATGGCATTTACCTAAATAACGCACCTCTGCTGGTCCCAAATTTATAATGTGGTGCCAGAAATATTAGAGAACACTTTCTATATGTTTGAGCCTTCCTCATTACCCATCGACAGAGAATGATAACTCGTTCATTCCACATATATCTAATGGATATCCACAATGTTGATGAAATTTTCCTCCCAGGTCAGAAGGTGAGCAGAGCAGGCAAGGATATCCAGATAATCAGGGCTGGATTTTGACCTTATGGAATTTGCAGCCTGATGGGGAAATCGATACACAAACACCAGAGATATTTCAGTGCAGGGAAGAAACATTGGGCAGGTTAGAAACTGGCCTCTAATGGACTGGGTGTTTGGCACTCGAGGAGAAATTGATTCCAGCTGGGGGAACTATACTGCTTAGTGTTGGTGTCCAACAGGAGGCAGGGAACCCTCCACATCGCATCACATGGAGCAAGGAGCATCTCTAAGACAACTGCACTTTTTTGCCAAGATATGCAGGTACACATCCATGTGTGGTCTGAATTTCTATAGCATTCTAGGGGTTTTTCCTCTTTCCTTGCCTCAGTAACAGCAGGGGGTAGATGTGCTCACACAACAGCTAAGCTTCATTTTTTTAACTCTTTCATGTTGTAAGAGGATTAGCTTTATTAGTTCAGTTAGTTCACTTTCCTTTGATTTTTAAAATACATTTATTGTTGAGAGTATTACAGATGCCCCCCCCCTTCTAATTCTTCCCACCCTTGCCCTCCTTCACCTGGATACTGCCCTGCCCCCTCCGTGTTGTCTGTGTCCATGGGTTACGCATATATGCTTATAAATTCTTTGGTTAGCTCTTCCTTTCCGCCTGCCCCCTCCCTCTGAGATTCATCAGTCTGTTCCATGTTTCTGATTCTATTTTATTCATCAGTTTATTTTGTTCATTAGATTCCTTGTTCATTTACTTTGATTTTTAGATTTAATTGTTGATAGATATGTATTTATTGTCATTTATTGTTCATATTTTTTATCTCTTTTTTCCTTTGAATTTTTTAACATTAAAATCAAACCAAGAGTAAAAGCAGGAGTTGACTTCAACAGGCAGGCACTTACTCTCCGGGTTGGAGGTGAGGGCTTCAGCTAGCATTCCGGCTCTCTTGTGTTTGTTTGGTTTACTCCTGACAGATACAATGGAATGCTTCAATGAAAAATACCCAACTCATTTTCCATCTATGAATGAACAGAAGGCATCCTGTGGCTAAGGAAGAATAAACATTCAGCCCCTCTGGAGGCCTGCTGGCTCACCCATGCTGCACCACTATTGTGCCCACTCTGGCTTCCACATGTAATTTACTGAAGTTTGTGCTGTTTGATGGCAGGTGATTTATCACTGACACCTCTTTGCCACTTCCACTGGGGGCCACTGCAATGGGGCAAGGTTCAAGGAAGTTGGCCGAAACTGAAGCAGACATTTTATCAACTAACTATTGCGTTTTCTAATTCTTGACTTTTCCCCAGGAGCTTTTCGTTTTCATTTTGTTGGCTGCTGTTCACTCCTCTGGTGTTGTACAACCCCAGGTTATTTTTTCTGGAAGTAATAGAGCCTCTGGTATACTTGGGGTGGGGGTGGGGGGAGAGTGTTGCAAAGAGATATTAAGGTTCTTTGCCCCTAACAACTGAGTCTCACCATGGTTTTGAGGGTTAGAGAGATATTTCTAAAGACGGGAGATAGATGGGCAGACTGAGATATGGGATTAAGTTGAGAGTATTCTGTTGCACAAGTCAGCAGGGATGGCTGAGAAGCATGGCTGAATGCTTGACTCACCCACTTGCTAACAATCCTATATCGGTCTCAGTTCCTGTCACAAGGTCTTCACTTGCACCATCATTCATTTATTTTTTGCATTTATTCATTCATTCAACAAATGAGTACCTATATGAGAAAGAGTACTGTGGAAGGACTGGATGCCCAGTATGGAAACAAAAAAGTAAATAAGATATGGGGGCTCCCCTCACGGAATTCATGGTCCTGTAGGGAAAATCCATGTCAACAAATACTTCTAAGGCAAAAAATAAAAATTTAAAAAAAAATGGCTGCTAGGAAATAAGTGCGTCCAAGAGCTGTCAGAAAAAAAAAAAAAAAAAGGAGTATAATGTGAAATGCATATATTTAGAAATAGATTTCCAAAATGCTCCAATTATACTGAAGTAGATTGTTAACTTTACCTCCTGAGATGGGAAAGAGAGAGGGGCATCATATCCACTCCCCACCTTTCCCCTGGGATACAATATTTCTAAAAAGTTCCCCTTTCAAAATAATTTGTCCATCTCCTTTTTTCTTTACTCCCACTCTCCACATCTTCTTCATAGTTTCCTTATTTTTGCTCTTGTTGAAGCCAAAGAGTTTTATTTGGAAGGACCACAACTCAGAGCATAAGGAGAAATCATGCAATCTCCCTCCAAGGTTGGCCTACCCTCATTCTTTACTAAGGAGGGATATAGCATTTCCAAGTCTGGGAAACAGGCATAATTCTGTTTCCGTGCTGGCTCAGTCCTGGCCTCTTCTGGGCACAGGAAGAAATGATACCAAACTATGCTGAGTCACTTACGGTGATTTTATGATGAAGATAATCATAGAATTGGATTTCACTATCGACTTTGTTTTATAATACTGTAAAATAGGTTAGACACTGAAGGGGCCGGTCTCTGCCTCTCAGCCTTCCTCTCTGTGTAGACAAATGCTTTTGCCCTACCCCTCCTTTGAGATTGCCTGGTCCACACTTTGAGGCACTATCAGCGCTATTTAGAGGAAGGGTTGCTCAATTAATGTCCACAGGAGATGCTCAAGTTTCTAAAACAAAAAGTAAAGAAAGAGTCTTTTATTCCATTTGTTTTTCTAGACAGGCCTCCACAATCACAAGGCTCTAGGACAGTTTACCTTTTGCATATTCACACATCCATGCAGCACCACCCGAGGGCAGGACCAGCTTCCACCCTTAGCTGCTCATTGAATCCCCCTTGTCCACACCACCAAAGAATACAGGAGATGTGGCCACCATCACAGCCCTTTTGTTACACACATTTTTCCTTGTCAGACATTCCTGCTCCATCCTTCTTCAAATGCCAGACAGAAGGAGGATGTTTCTTCCCCTTTCCTTTCTTTCATAGAAAGGCGATGGGTTCATGGTCATAAGAACAGAACACATCAGTTTCAAGCAAAAATATACTAGGCTCTGAAAAGTATAAACTACTTGAACAATTAAATAGTTTAAAAGACAAACCTTCAAGTGTCCTCAGTAGAAAGGCCGTAAGCACAGTCTTCTCCTAAAATGCAAACTGGAGAACTAAATAAGGGCCTGAAACCATTTTTCTTTTAATTGACTTTTCTAAAATTCCTCTCAATACGAGTGATCTTTCACCACCCCATTGTCAACTACAGGAAACAATTATTTTTGGTCATCAAAAGAGTCATTTTGACAAATGAACTGTCATTATCAATCAATCTACGGTTGTCTGCATAGCCTTGCACTAAATACAAAAACAGATAGAATAAATCTGTAAGTGAATAAATTTTCTGCACACCAATCCCCGCAGGCCATGTGTTTATAAGTCAACAGCTTAAAATGAAAACTTCTGATGAAGGTAATACACCTGTTAAAAGAGCATAAAGTTCCAAACCCAATGGTAAAATATAAAGATTATAAAGCCTCTTCAAGGAGCCATCAAAGCAAACTATTAAATGAATACATCTGCTCTGTGCTAGAGTCTAGTTTATAAGTGCCACTCAAAATAAAAGAGATTTAGGACAAACATTTCATAAAAGGATGTGAAAAGCAGTGAAGAGAATGCATTTTGAGGATGATGAGAGAAAATGGAATGGGTCCAGGGAATGAGAAGAGTTGACCTAAACTCAGTCCAGGACTCCTCTCCCAGACCTGGCTGCTTTTCTGTCTGTTTTTTTGTATCAGTTGTAAAGTAGCAGCAAGATCCACCCAAGCCAAACACATGGAGTCATCGCTTAATTCTTCATCTTCATCCTTCTTATCCATTCTATACCCTCCTTTAGTTCAGGACCTCATCAACCTGACCTTAATGATCTTCTAGAACATAGCTCTGACCACACTCCACCAGGAGACAACATGGCAGTGCCTCCACCTGAACCTAGAGAGAGTTCTTTCACACAGCAGCCAGGCACTTTCAGAGCTGGCCCCAGCCCACACCTCCTGTCTGACATCTTATCACCCCTACCTCTTTGCTCAAGCTTTATCTAGATTCTCTTCTGGGCCCTCTTTCCTTATCTAATATCTCTTCATCTTTTAAGAATCAGCTAAGATGTCAGCTCTTCTAGGAGGTCTTGCTGACCCCTTGAGGCTAAGTTAGGTCCTTCTGCTCAGAGATTGGTATATTTATCTACCACTGTCCCTAGAACATTATAATCATTGGTTTATACACCTGTTTCCCCAAATAGATAATGAGCTCATTGACCACAGGGGATCTCTATATTCATCTCTATATCCACCATGCACATAACAACCAGAGTTAGTACACGATCTCTCTCACAAAAACACATATATACATATATCCCATGTATAGATAGTTAATATATTAAATATAGTATAATGAGAACTACATATACATTTACATGCCAGTAAAATAAGAACTTCTTTACTTCTTTACAACCTTCAAGAAAAGTTGTAGTTTCTTTATTGGTTTTGTTTGGTTTTACCATTAGGGAAGAGGCTTTGAAATTAATCAAATATGAGCATGAGCTTTACCAAACTTTCTAATAACAATAATAAGTAATAATCCTTTCTGAGCATATACCTTGTTGAAACACTATTCTGGGGTCTTTATATGCCTGAATTAAGTTGCCCTTGCAGTTGTCCTAAATATGGGGGGGGGGGTCTATGTAGTACTATTCTTCCCTTCTATAGAAAGGGGTAAAGCATTTTCTCTAAAGCCTCAAGAAAAACTCATCCAAAGGCATACAAATCAGAAAGAATGGAATCAAGAGGCAACCGAGGCTCTTCAATTGGCCTCAGTCAAAATTCAACTCACAATGATTAACTTCTATACCATAATAGACACTCCTTAAATCACCATCTAAAATGTAGGCCCAGTTAGTCGCAGATCTTTTGTGTCATTGAATGGCATATGCAAGTGTGGGGCCAGAGCTGAATTGCTTGGGCAATAGGGGTGAGACTAATGCTGCCTCCAGAAGTCCTCCCACTTGCTCCATCATTTTGCTCAAATTGGTCCTGGTTCCTTTGCAGTGACATAATATGAACACTGTTGAAGTTCACTGGCAAAGGCAACAGCAGACACTTTACTAAAAGGAAGAAGCATTGCATGCATGGCAAGGGGTGAATCAGAGTGGAAAAAGGATGTAGTGACCCCAACATTGAAATCACCCTGGAAATGTCAACATTTCAGTCTGTGTCCAAAGATTTCTACCTTTTGCTGCTGAGCATACAAACAACAATATCAAGAATAATAACTGGCATAACATCTGCCCCTTCCACATAGCACTGATTATGCCCCAGGGCTGCCTTTCTAAGCCTCTTCTCATTATATCTTTTTAACAACCCTATGAGGAAGGTACCATCATTATTACACTTTACAGCTGAATGTTAACATGGCCTGAATTCACCAAGTAAATCTTTAAACATTGCTGTTTGCAGATCCCATTGTCTGTCACTGCAGGGTACCCCACTGGATAGATTAATATTTCAGAACCTGGGACATCTTTTTAGGTGATGTCATCTGAATTTTGGCCCAAACATTCGATCTTATTTACTTTTAAGTCCCCTATTAAGGTTTGAGATTACTTCTCACTCAAACATGAAGATCATGCTCACTGCCTCACAAGGCTTTGAGCAGGGCAAAATCTCTCTCCACCACACAAGTGGCTGTGAATTTGATTTTTTTTTTTTGGAATATATTTTTATTGATTTCAGAGAGAGAAGGAGAGGGAGAGAGAGATAGAAACACCAATGATGAGAATCATTGATTGGCTGCCTCCTGTATGCCCCCTACTGAGGATCAAGCCTACAACCCAGGTATTGCCCTTGACAGGAATCAAACCCAGGACCCTTCAGTCCACAGACTGACCTTCTATCTACTGAGCCAAACCAGCTAGGGCTAAATTTGATTTTTGGTGTGGTAGCCCCTTCCTCCCCACAACCCTCATGCAGCTGACTACCATTATGCTGATCCCTGTACACACAGGACAGCATATAAATAATAAATAATAGCATAGAATTCTGGCGTTTGCTTTGCCCCATCCAAAGTGCCAATCCTATTGTGGGGAGCAGAGACTTCTCACTGCTGACATTTAGGTACATGCTGACGGACTGTTTCTCTAGCTAGGACTTCAATGTGCTTCTCTAATATCTTAAAGATTAATCTCAGCAGCAACAACAACAAAGGCATAGAATTGTATCCGTACAAGGTGCAAGAAAAGAAAGGTTTTAAAATATGAACAAGCATCATCATCGATTTTTTTTTAGCCCAAAGAGCATATACCACAGAAGCTTTGGGGACAAAAGTAAACTGTTGCTAAGAGGCTGTTCAAATGGGGACCCATAGGACCCTTCAATGTCCAATAGACTTTTTTCCCCCTTTTTCCTCCCCTTCCCTACCCAGACTCTCAAGGGTATGAAGTCATGCAGGAAAGTGATCCAGGAAAGAATGGGTTAATAAAAGCCACACAGTGCCCTCAGTGATGCCTTAAATAATCGTCACATGGCCCCTATAATCTGTCCCATGCTGTCAGCACTGGGTTAGTCATAATACTATCAGATAAGAGCTGCTCAAAGTGACACACTAACCAACATGAGAGCCACATGACTTTCTGGCTTGGCTACTGCCCTTCAGCTGAACTTTGGCTTAGAACGAAAGCCTCCCAGAGGCTGTCCTGCACATGCCGCCACCTGCAGTGTCTGGTGGCATTTTCCGTTGCTAGGGCCTCTGTTGCTTCACAATCCCTTGAGGGGCAGCTGGGGCTCAGTCACAGGGAGTCGCAGACCCACCCCCACCTCTGGGGCCACGCAGAGGGGCTCTGTGGCTGTGGCTGCCTTCCTGAGCCGATGTTGGGACTCCCTGTCCCTTCCACAGTTGATTAGTTTTGCAAATGTGTGTGTGGCACATTATGCCAACTGCCACAGCAGGGGAACTCGGACCCCCAAAGGGAGTTTGTGCTGGAAGAGGGTAGAGGTGGAATGTGACTCTTGCCCAAGAGGACACAAAGGCAAGGGCAGGAGAGGAAGGAGAAAATAGAAAAAAAAGAAAGAGAGAGAGAGAAAGGAAAGTGATTACTTCTGGGTGGAAGGTTACTAAGGACTGGCTCTGGTTTTTTGGAGTTTTTTTGTTGTGTGTGTGTGTGTGTGTGTGTGTGTGTGTGCGCGTGCGCGCGCGCGCTTTTATGTTGCTCCCACCCACCCTTTTTGACTCCAGCATGTTTTAGATTTTTAATTTGAACAACAAAGTCATTTTTTCCTCAAGAATAATAATAAAGGAAGCAAAGAATAGTGGAAAAGGGGAAGAAAGGAAGGTGACCCATTCACTCACTGATTCATTCACAAAGCAGACAGCAGAAGGCAAGGGAGAAGGAGGTCATCTGACATTAGTTAGCTTTGAGAACATTTATTGGCTGTGTGCCTCTGGGAACTTACTTAACACCTCTCCTTAAGCTTTCCTATCCTCAGCAGTAAAATGGAATAATAATACCTACTTTACAAGATTGCTCTCAAGATAAAAAGAGGTGATATATGCTAAGTAACTTATATGTGGGAGATGCTGGGTAAATAGAAGCTTCTGGGAAGCCATGCACACTATGGTGATCTTGGGAGTCAGAGATACCCAGGTCCAAATTCTGACTCTACCACTTACTAGCATGTGACCTTGCTGAGCCTTAAATCTCCTTATCTGTGAAATGGGTATAATAATATCTAACCGTCAGATTGTTGAAAGGGATTGCAGAGGTAATGTTTAACACTCAGCACAAGTCAAGCAGGCAGTAGGTACTCAGTAGATAGTAAAGTGGTGGTGGTGGTAGGTAGGTAGAAGGAAAGCAAATCCATTCATTTATTCAGCAAATGGAAAGAGCAAGTAGTATAAGTAAAAGTAGCAATTATGCAAAGGGTAGGAAATAAATAATAATAAAGGTAAAGATAAAAAACAATTAAAAGGTTTCTCAAAGGACATAAATATATGAGAAGACAGAGAACATCAGAGAATGTTCTGAGTGAAATGAATCATACCTTTATTAGTTGGAAATTACCCAATCTATCCTCCTTCTGCCTCCAAGGAGGTAATATGTTAATCTTCCCATTTTACAGACTGGAGCTCAGAGATCCCTAATGACTTGTCTAGGATTACACAGCTAATAAGTGGTATAAGGGGCCTAATGTGGGATAGTGCCCTTTTTATGTTTGTTTGTTTGTGGCTTGTTGTTGTTGTTGTTTTAGGAAAGATAGGTGGGTAAGAAAAAACAAGCAAAAATTAAATATAAGTAGAGAAACATTAGCAAATACATGAAAGGCAATAAATAGCAATGAATAAAAATTCCTGTTTATAGTGGGAGAAATGGGGGAAAATATAGTTTTTTTAATAAATACAAACAGTATTTTGACAAAATAAAAACCTTAAAATGGGTGGTAAAAATTGCACTCAGTAGAAAGACATCTTATTGAAGATAAATCAAGGAAGCTAGGATTTCATGGGGAAACCTAAGTGGAAAGAATTCCAGTGGGGAAGAGAAAAGCTAGACCTCTCCTGCAAACATACCCAAGAGTGATTTATTCAGGCTCCTGCCCATGCTAAGATTTCCTTGACAAAGTCCCACAACAACTTGCTCTGTAGAAGGTAAAGCCACCACACATGGGGTCTGGGAATCCAAGGCCAGCTGTTCTAGGCTGCTAGCATTAGGCAGGTGCTTCACGGAGAAGGGAGAATGCTGGCATTGGTCAGGTGGGCACACTTCTCCCTACAAGCAATGGCTCTAGTGCCATGGTCGGCAAACTGTGGCTCACGAGCCACATGCAGCTCTTTGGCCCCTTGAGTGTGGCTCTTCCACAAAATACCACGGCCTGGGCGAGTCTATTTTGAAGAAGTGGCGTTAGAAGAAGTTTAAGTTTAAAAAATTTGGCTCTCAAAAAAAATTTCAATCGTTGTACTGTTGATATTTGGCTCTGTTGACTAATGAGTTTGCAGACCACTGCTCTAATGGGATAAAAATTAGAAGACTCAGCCCGGCCTGCTTGACTCAGTGGTTGAGCATTGACCTAAGAATCAGGAGGTCACGGTTCGATTCCTGGTCAGGGCACATGCCCAGGTTGCAGGCTTGATCCCCAGTAGGGGATGTGCAGGAGGCAGCTAGTCAATGATTCTCTCTCATCACTGATGTTTCTATCTCTCTCTCTCCCTTCCTCTATATTTACTTATTAGAAGACCAGAAGCAAAGGCGAAGCTCAACCAGAAGGAATCAGGGCCATTGTCTGGAGTTTCTCCCCAATTATTCTGGTGCCAAAATGTCTGGACACAGTGTGAATTTTTGAAAAATGGGGGCCATTTCCTGTCCAGAAGCCAGGCAGTGCCCTAGAATAGAAAGCAATCACCAATGAGGAAGCCTGCCTCCTTCTTCTGCCAGTCAAGAGCTGTGTGGACTTGGGCCTGTCCTTAAAACTCTTCTCCTACTTCTCTTTTTATTCAGATGTAAAAAGAAAGTCCTCAGGATTTTTTCAAAGATTAAAGGAGAGAGTAGAGATGTGCCTGGCACACTATACTACTAATACTATTATTTCCCTACTTTTTCAAGGAGCCTGTGTTTGCTGTTCCACAAGTTTGGGCTGTTAGTTAGACTAATGCTTATCTGCTCAGCCCATACTGGTTGTAGGCTTATGAACCTTAAGCAAGAGAAACTAACATGAAAATGGATAATAAAAGAACAAAGAAAACCAGAGGGGAAAAAAAAAGAAACACAAAGAAACATAATTCAGTGTTAAGGAAAGTAGCCTACTGGCCCAGCATGATCTAAGGCAGTGGTCAGCAAATCGCAGCTTGCGAGCCACATGCGGCTCTTTGGCCCCTTGAGTGTGGCTCTTCTGCAAAATACCACAGCCTGCCCTAACCGGTTTGGCTCAGTGGATAGAGCATCGGCCTGCAGACTGAAAGGTCCCAGGTTCGATTCCGGTCAAGAGCATGTACCTTGGTTGTGGGCACATCCCCAATAGGAGGTGTGCAGGAGGCAGCTGATCGATGTTTCTCTCCCATTGATGTTTCTAACTCTCTATCCCTCTCTCTTCCTCTCTGTAAGAAATCAATAAAATATATATTTTTTTTAAAAATACTACGGCCTGGGCAAGTCTATTTTGAAGAAGTGGCGTTAGAAGAAGTTTAAGTTTAAAAAATTTGGCTCTCAAAAGAAATTTCAATTGTTGTACTGTTGATATTTGGCTCTGTTGACTAATGAGTTTGCCGACCACTGATCTAAGGCATTAGAAATCATTTTATTTCAGACAGCTCTCTGGCTGTCACCTGAAGTTCATGAGTGCTGGTGTTGCCTTGACATGGGTATAGATCATTCCTGCCCATTTAATAATAATCATGATGACTTACTTTTATACAGAGTACTTTGGTTTAGGAAGCATTTTACATATATTACTTCATCATTCATGTTACACCAGGTATAGACAGTAGCCAGCCACTCATCAGCCAAGTGGGGGCAAAGCAAATCTTCGTTAGCTATGCAAAGATCAGACTCATAGGCACCACTTCCTTCCAAGAATGGTGTCCTTTATCCTGTGTTGTCTAACAAAGGTGTCTCCCAGTATCCCTGGCTATTCAGAACTGTCCCGTGGGAAGCGGTGAACACATTGTCCTAGAGAATAAGTAGTTGTCTGGGAAGAAAAATTGGAAGGTCTCATTTGATGTTCAATGTTATTGGAATCTCTCTATCAGAATGGGGGACTCTCAGCTAAGGTTCAAAAGAGGACCCACAGCCTAACTGGGTGACATGGGGAAGAATAGATTTGGCTGAGACTAGAAATCCACTCAGGGTATGCTACCCTGTCTTGGTATAATGCTATGGTGAGCACTAACTGAGCGTGGGCTGTGATGAAATAAAGTGGTAAGCTGGAGCCCAAGCCAGGAGATGTCATTAGCTGTGTAGTGATCCATAGTTGCAAGGTCCCTGCAGATCAGTGGACCAGCCTCCACTGCGCTACACAGAGTCACCGTCCAACAGCAGCACCGTGTGGTAGCAAGAGAGGTAATGGTGCTATTAGAAAAACCATGGCATCCACTTGTCCACTAGGCTTGTGTTTAAAAAAACAGACTGGACCCTGGAGATTAAATAAACCCCAAGTTATCTGGAACAATTAATATTGTAACCTATGAGATGATGGAGGGCAATTTCAACTTCCTGCAACTATGGCATCTAAGATACTCAGTTGATAAATAACTGTGTGGCTCAGTAGATTAATAACTGTGTGGCTCATGCCGGTGAAGCTATTCATATTGGTTATATTTACAACAAATATTGATTGAGCAATAACTCTGGGCCAGCCACTATGATATAAGGTAGAGAAGTTCTTATCAGTCCCAATTTATAGATGAAGAAACTGAGGTTCATTCAGGTTAAGTGACTTGTCTAAAACCCCAGATCCAGCAAGTGGATGAGTAGGTTCCCTTTCCAATGGAGGGAGAAGATTCTAGTTAAACAAGAAACAATTTCCCCCCTTTTGGACAAAGGTGGAGTATCCTACCAGACATTGTGGAATTGTCTCTGCATGTGAGGCTGCATCATTTGCACAAAGGTTCCCTGTCTTTTTCAATTCCCTACATGTACTTGGGCAGAAACCAAGCTCGAGGTACTGCTCACATGCTTGTGGTTTGGCTCCCAGCTAGGGATCACATTCTCTGCTCCCCAGGCAAAGCCAAGGAGCCTTCTTGCAAAATACTACTTGTGTCCTGGTACCACCTCCTGAGAGAGCTGTCTACAATACCCGCGTGCCTGGCAGGTGGGGTAGGCAGGATCAAGCACAGGCACCCAGAATATCCAGCAAGAAATGATTATGCCCAATTTTTTCCCATGAAGTTTTATTACAGCCATAGACTTGATCATTGATTAATACAACACACATTCTGGAAATCTCTCAGATATTAATTGGTAAAATTAAAGAGAGATAATATCTGGTAGAATCTAATATGCCAATTATTTTCTGCTTACACAGTAGGCAGAGAAAAAGCAGATGATCAAGAATTTCTGGTGCATAGGTCCTTTTCCCACTTATATCATAATCATAATAATGTTAATGCATACCGGTATTTTATCTCAGGGCCATAACTCAAAGGGATACAATTTACATAGAGTTTAATAGAAAGTGCCCCCAGAGGTGTACAATATGGCGATTTCTATGGAATACTTTCCTTATGCCAGGCACCAAAGTGATTTACACGCAATATCTCATTTTCTCATAAAGTCAAACCATGTTGTAGGCATTAGTATCTTTGTGTCACAGATAAGGAAACAAATGCGTATTGAGAGTTTAAAGATTTTTGCCTATGGTAACACAACTAATAAGTTGCAGAAGCTAGATTCAAACTCAAGACTCTGAGTCCAAAGCTCATGTTATTAACTATGCCACTACCCAAACAGACGTTCTAGTATAAGTTAGACATAAACCTTTAATAAAGAAGTACAGAGTATGTTAGAATAAAAATGTTGACCCTATCTATAAGCCAACCTTTAATTCTTTTTTTTTTTTTCAAGACAAAAAGGCACATTTTCTTTTCCTCTTAATATGTAAGACCTTTTTTTAGTGCACTTGTTTAATTTAGTGAATATTAAGTATTGACATTACTACATAATTCATACCCACATCCAGAAAAAAATGAATTGATTTCATTCAATTTAAGTGATAAGCTAATATCATCACAAATCCTTTAGACACAATTGACTCACCGAAATGAATTCAAGAGCCAATAACAAAAGCTAGCACACATTGAGTATCAACTATGTGTTAGGTAGAGTTAAGTCATTTCTGTAGCATGCCTCATACCCCAGACACCCTTATAATGTAGGTACTAAATTAGGCCTATGTGACACAGGTATGTTAAGGAGCCAGACTCTTAACTGGGCAGTCTGGCTCTGGATTCTATTCTACTGGCTCAAAGATCTGGAGGAGCGTGATCAGTAGGACATGGAAAGCAGCAGCAAGAGTCAAGAAGGGTAATCATAAAAAAACAGGCTCCCAGAATAGGGTAAAGCACCAGCCCCTGCATGTACTAGACACCTAAAGCATAGACTTCTTGATAATGGCCAGAATGAGAAGGCACTTTCTGTGCAAAATTGCTAAGAAGACCAGAGACCAGAAATGGTAGCATGAAGGACAGTTGCCACAGCAACAAACCACACACTTAATTCACAGAATGGTGCAAGATTTATTCTACTTTTGCCACCACGTCTATGTTAGTCTTACAAGTGAAATTCAGCTTTCATTTATTTTATGTCTTTTTTCCCCACTGACATAGGGAGCCCATGCAATGTATGATGATGCATTTAAAATTGCTGCTGATCCCATTCTGAAGAAGGAATTTGGGTCAGAAAGTTCCAGTGCTTTGGCCCAAAGTAAAACTTGGCACTAAACCAGAGGCAGAATTGTGGGTCATACCCAAGAGTCCCAATTCTCAGCCCACAACTTCCCTATTATTTTCACTGGAAAAATAAAGTTAACCCAGAAATAATCTCTATTGGTTCTCCCCTTTTTCCTATTAAAATAAGCTAACATTCTGCCTGTCCTCAACAGGTCTACTTCTTCCAGAAAGGTGAGAAGGTACTGCCAACTGTCTAATTATTGAGCATAAATTCACTTCTTTGGTATTAGTCTCTCATGTGATACCCTGCAATTCAGAAAAAAAGTTAATAGATCTCTACTGAGGACAGAAATGATCTCTCTCTCTCTCTCTCTCTCTCTCTCTCTCTCTCTCTCTCTCTCTCTCTCTGTCTCTCTCTCCACAGGAGGAAGAGCAGAGCTGTTTGTAGTAATATTTTCTGCCTCATCATCACAGTCCATTCGATTATACAACTTCTCGTTATTTAGGGTCAGTCCCTTTTCACAGTGTCCCAAAGGGAAGTGCTTTGACAAATATGCCATTCATTTCAATAGAACTTTGCTAAGTCAGAATAATATGCATAAGCACAACTGGGCTTGGAGGTAGGTCCAAAAGAAACTATCTAGTGCTGATGTGGCCCATGGGAGGCCCAGAGTGGCCAAAATGGGTCCTATGAGATCCAGAGTCAAGGCTCCAGAGAGGTTATAAAAATAAGTGAACTGAACAAGTAGAAGAGCTGCACAGAGACAGAAAAACCAGCAAAAAAAAAAAATGTTTTCTGCTAAATTTCACTTGGAAGACTAACATAGAGGTGGAGGCAAAAGTAGAGTAAATCGGTAGAAGCTACATGGGGATCTTGGGGAAATTGTATGGTATCTCCTGTCCTCTCTTTTCCATGTAAATGGTTCTTACCTTGGACTTAATTTCAACATCTTTGGGTATCCTGTGTAAGAACGTTAGAGAAAGTCTGTGGAACAAGGAGAAGTCCCTCCTTGGAAAGTAGAGACACCAATTGATACTTCTTCATTTAAAGAGAAAATCTCACATATCTTCCCTGTCCAAAAACCTAGGTCCATCGTCGGCAAACTGCGGCTCGCGAGCCACATGCGGCTCTTTGGCCCCTTGAGTGTGGCTCTTCCACAAAATACCACGGCCTGGGCGAGTCTATTTTGAAAAAGTGGCGTTAGAAGAAGTTTAAGTTTAAAAAATTTGGCTCTCAAAGGAAATTTCAATCGTTGTACTGTTGATATTTGGCTCTGTTGACTAATGAGTTTGCCTACCACTGACCAAGGTCATTCATTTATTCATTCTTTCATTAAATTATGGCACACTTAGTACATCCTCACTGGAGGATGCAATGACAAATAAGACATGCCTTCAAGGAACTTGCCATAGAGTCAGAAAAGCACTCTCTAAAAGACTGATTACAATGCACAATGTTAAGGGAGCAGAGAGGAGAAACTGACTAACTCTAAAGGTGCCAAGGAAGACCTCCTTGAAGATGTCAGGTGTAAAACACCGTGAACAATCAAACAATGAATGTGAGCAGCATAAGGGGCAAAGAAGTAGAGAAGGACACATCAGGGAGTGATACTATCATGACCCCTTTCATTAGGTAGGAATCACATCAAAAGAAGAAAGAAAAAAAAAGGAGGTTTCAGCAAGGGGGCTAGAAACAAAGGCCAGCGGAGTGGTGAGAGACAATGTCTGGGAAGTGCACATTCCTTCGAGCCCCTAGGACATCATTTCCATATAGGAGAAGTCAGAGCTGTGAGGAGACAGTGTGTCTGCTGCCCAGCAAAGGTCAGCCTTTGGCAGCTAGAAGGCATCCTGTGGCTGCCCCCGTGGGTGAACCCTTGGAGTCAGAGAGAAGCCTCCACAGCTGCTCTTGCTCAGAAGTTCGTCAAGGCTATTTTAGGCTGGATGGGGTCCATGGTGATGATTGCCTGGTCAGGGCAGCTTACCCAGTGTTGCTTTTTAGAATTCTATTTTCCTTGTCATTTAGCTCTGTACCATACAATTACTCAAATGGGGGGGCGGGGGGGTGGAATATGGCTACATCTTATTTTTAGCTCTCAAATCAATGGTGGCAACATCCTCTGCATTTCAATAGGAATTTTGCATATCAAAATCCCCCAAAATAAAGAATAGTAAACATATTAAAATCTGTAATGACATTTCTTCTATGCTGTTTCCAAATATGTTTATTTTGAAATGGCTCAGCCTAAATTAAAGACTAATTCATTGACAGATGGGCAAAAATAATATATAAATGCAAGGAGCATCCTCAGAAATGTGTGCCTTACCTTATTGTCCTCTAGGTCAAAGAATATTTAAAAAGTAACAACATTTTTTATATATATCTATACACTCTCTTAATGTATTCTGAGCACATTTCAACCATTTTCATGATCAGAGGACTCTATGGTGGTACGGACTCTCAGAGATTTTGCTGTGAATGTTCTCTGGGAAAAGAATTTCTACTCCAGTCTAAAACTATATGTAAGGAAAGGATCAGGGGTAGCTCACTAATAAATGCCACAAACCTCAGAGTTAGAGAGATCCTGACTTCAACACTAACAATGGCTATCATTAGCCACCTATGTACAGACACTAACGCTGGGGACTTTACATATGACATTATCATTTAACTCTCATGGCAGCTCTGAAAGACATTGCTATTACCCTAGTTTTACCTATAAGAACACTGAGGTTCAAAGACACATGACTAGTAAGGGGAAGGACAGAATAAGAACCTTCAAAGTCTAATCTTTCTTTAAAAATAGCAACCTCTTAACAACAAGGGTGGGGGGAAGCACTCTCATTAATTTAAATTATCTCCTCTCATCTTCCCTCACTTGAAAGTGGTCAGAATCTGCATATATTTCTATGCATTTGAAAGTATCTCTTTTTACATCCCTAAGTCATTCCTAGAACTGCAAGTCCTCAAGCCTCTCCTTATTGGTCCAAATTTCTAAAATACAATCATTGATTTACCAGAACCTATAAAGATTGTGGTGCATGTGGGGAATGAGGGGTTCTCTCTTCACTCAGGAATACATGTTACCAAACAAGTGTTAAATGCCTACTTTGCCATGCACTCCTCTGTTTATCCACAAAGGTGAAAGAATACCATTTCTGCCTTGAGGTACTCAAGTGACATGAAATAAATAGTTGCAGCAATGTAATAAATTCCATCTTATAGCAGAGAACTATGGAAGGTTCTACATGGGACATGGTAGAGAAAGTGCCAACACTTCCCTTTAGCTCCAGGGAAACTTTCAGGAGGTGGTGACAGTTCATTTAAGTATTTAAAAAATGAGTTGAAATTTCTCAGGTGACTGCAACAGGCACTTGTCAAAGAAGGGAGGACAGGATAAAGCTCATTGTCTATTTCCATTTGAGAATATGCTATAGCTCCTGTTCTCATGGTAAAATCTAATAAGGAGGGAACACGTCATCTTCACTGACTCCACATACTTATGATCTATATATATAAAACCCTAATATGCAAATAGACCAAACGGCCGAACAACTGAACAACTGGTCGCTATGACGTGCGCTGACCACCAGGGGGTGGGCGCAGAACATGGTGGGCACCGGCCACGGCAGGATGGTGGAGCAGGTGAGCGGGGGTGCCAGATCAAGGCAGGGTGCTGGTTGCTGTCACTGGGGCAAGCCTCTAGTGGTTACTGAAAATTCTTTGCTCCCATGCACCAAGGTCCCACCCAACACTCACACCTGTTGTTGGCGCTGGCCCCACTCATGTCAGCGCCAGAGCCACTGCTTGCATCTGCTGCTGGTGCCCATTGCTGGCCCCAATCACTAGGCGCCATCAGCGGGTGTGAGCCAGCAGCAGCTACCTGCCCCAATCGCTCCTCAGGGCTTCTCCACCTCCCCCAGCTCCTGAGGGGCAATCAGGGCAGCAGCTGTCACTTGCACCCACTGATGGTGCTGGCCCTGCTCACACCCACTGCTGTCACTGGCCCCAATTGCTCAGCACCATCAGCGGGTGTGAGTGGGGCCAGTGCCTTCGACACATGGGAGTGGGGCTGCCAGCAGACAGGGGACCAGGCAGGGGCAAGGTGGATGGGCCGAGACCCACCCCTGTGTCCACCACAGCCTCACGGCCCATAGTTCCTTTCAAGGTGCATGAATTTGGGCACTGGGCCCCTAGTTATATGATATGAATAGCAATTGTATGGTCAGTAGGAGCAGCAAAATGAAACAAGATGACATTGACAAAGAGGAAACCATTCAACTCCATTAACCCATGCAATATATTTATTTCATAACTGTGTGTGTGTTGGTAATGATGCTTTTGTTTTGTAGTCAGTTCATGGAATTGTCTTGTTTTATGGGCTAACAAACTAGATGCAGGCTTCACAAAGACCCACTTCTGGTCAGCCTGGGTCCTTCCTGGTTGCTTGCTACTTAAAAGCCTTAGAGTCAGAGTCAGATTGTTCCTCTCCAGACTCTAGATCACAACTCAACTCAGTATGAAGTCTATGACCTTTAAAGCACCAGATGTGCTGTCCTCTAACTAGGGGCTAACATGCAGCTTCAGCTAGGATGTCTCATAAAATTACTGTATGTTAAACAGAGACCTTGGCAAAACCAGAACTCTAAATCACAGGAAATAGATAGTTTTCAATGCCTTATGTCTAACATGAATTAACTCATCCACACTATTTTATAAGAAAAAGCAAAGATACAATTTACAGATAGGAGTGCGACACCCATCCAATTGGACCAGATGGGCCCTAAATATAAACCAAGTATTTCGGGATTACCTTCTAAAATGGAAACAATGGTCCACCTTTCACCTTGTCCCTGCAGGGACTTATAAAGTCCACAGATAGGATATATATTCCATTTCCCTTCACACATACTCATTTTAGAACGGAGAATGGCTCTGGTGACTGATTTCTATGTCAGAGGGCACCTGGTGTTGCTTTTTGGAGCGGGAATTCTAATGTAAGACCATTCTAGCTTTATGGGGCCACACACAGTCCTAGGGCACAGTGTCACCACTAAGTGGCTTCATATCCATCGATCCTCTCAAGTATTATTTCCCTGGATACATGCTAGGCATTGTCACTAAAGAAACTTATTGAGTGCACCCAAGCCACAACACTGACCACCATTACAATTATATTACAGAGAATAACTAAAATATCCTTCCTGCTTACCTGGATTACTAAGAATGATTTTAATTGGAATGGGTGACTAAAAAACTGCCATTGTTTCAGTAATGGGCCAGAGTTCCGTCCTCCCTACCATAAGCTGGACAAAGACTTTCACTCTTTAAATCAACAACCCAAGAATATCACATACTTTACGAGAAGATATAATTTTTCTATTGCAGAAAACTGAATGTTCAAAAGGCAAAAGGAAAAGAAGACAAAGAAGAAGCCAGAGGATAAGGAAGAGGAGAATCTTATGGGTTTTTTACCTTAATGAAATGATTTTCAAAGTTCATCTCTCTCCCTCCTAAAACAAGTATACTCTAAAACAATTCCATCAACAGCTTAGTTCTCCTTGGCATAAACAAGGAACTGAGGAGCAATAAGATGAATAGGTAATTGAATTCACTGAAGAACAGCTAAAAATGTCCCTCTGGGGAAGGAATTAGTATCAATATTTATATTTTTATTGTATCCAAATGATTCTCAATTTCTTATCAATTCTCCATGTTCAGATTCAACAGAGCCTGTGGATTTTGATATGAATACTCTCAGAATCTTTCTCTTTTGCTCTGGTAACCAATATAGATGTAGTACATTAAGATGATCCTAGCCCTAGCTGGTTTGTCTCAGTGAATAGAGGGTCAGCCTACTAGACCAAAGGGTCTCGGGTTCGATTCTGGTCAAGGGCAAGTACCTCGGTTGCAGGCTCCTCCCCAGCCCTGGCCCTAGTCAGGGCTTGTGCAGGAGGCAACCAATCAATGTTTTTCTCTCACATGGATGTTTCTCTCTGTCTTTCCCTGTCTCTTCTACTCTCCCTAAAAAATCAATGGAAAAATATCCTCGGGTGAGGATTAACAACAACAACAAAAAAGATGATCCTAAATAAGTACAGGATTTAGAACAAAAGTCTGTTGAAATACTCACATTGCTGTTATTTATTTAAAATTCACATCCAAACTGATTGAATCTGTGAGGCTGTTTTCACATATCCCATTTAGTGCTCATGCACTTAGTAATAGTAAATTGGTCCATTTGGGAATCTAAACTTAGATGCACATAACACTACATGTTGGAATACATAATTCTTTCATAATCACATCCCACTTGGCATCTGTGAACTCACAATGACAGGTTTCCTCAGTGAAGATCTGTTCAGAGTCCAATATTTACATAAACAATTTCTGTTTAGAGTGTAGGTTCGTTCATGCACCAATAACCTCTCCATCTATGTAGGTCTCTAAATTTCATGTTAAATAAATGTTAGCACTACAGAACTATTTCAAGCAATCTTCACCATTTTTTTTAGCATGAAAAGTCATATAGACAGTCGAAAGAGGTATTTTGTGAATTTTTATTGGAATAAATATAAGTACAAGTTGAACTGTAAGTAGTACTGGAAGTGAAGGAATAATTCATGCTTTGTTATGTTGCCTTCATCTCTAGGTGAAATATCCTTGGGAGTAGGAACTATTTTTCCATCTAGAACATGGTCTGATAAATACCCATTGAATGAACACTTTAATCAACCTGAGTTTGGTCTATTGTAAAATAAGGAAGTGATTATGATTTCTCAGTCAAAATAGAACTTGGACTCTATATCCCGCTATTAATTGTATACCCATTACATGACTACATGCTTAAATTATCTGCTTATCAAATTATCATTGATTAAAAGGAATAATACACAACATTGCTATGATTCAGTGAAGTTAGTACTCACCAGTGCAAATAGGTATTAGCTCTTTAGAAAGTAATTTATCAATACAAATTTAAGCCTTTTAAAAATGCCTACCCATTGACCCAAATTTACATAGAGGAGTTCATTCTAAAGAAAGTAATTTGAGGGGTTCGGGATATTTATAAAGGATATTCATGTGGCATTGCTTTAGCAGTTGATATGAATGAGAAAACCTCAATGTCTACCAGTAGGGCCTTGGGGAAATCGGTTGTGGAACACCCATGCAGTGTGAAAATGCAATCACACTCCCTGCTTAAGGAAGTAGAACCTATCTTCCCACCCCTTAAGTGTGAGCTATACTTAATGACCTGTTTCTAAAGAGTACACTCTGACATGTGGGGTAGGGAGAAATCTGACATACAGACCTTAGCCAGGTGATCAAGGTTAACCTCATCATAATTCAAGGCATGCACTCTTCACATGATGCGGTAAGTAAAGATGGCACCTCACCTCTGTGGGCTTCCTCCCCAAACTCCATAACCCCAGTCTAATCATGAGAGAAGCATCAGGCCAATCCCAATTGAAGCATATTTTATAAAATTCCTGACTAGTACTCTGCAAAACTGTCAAGTTCATAAAAAGCAAGGAAAGTTTGGGAAACTGTCTCGGCCTAGAGAAGCCTAAAGAGACATGAGGAATAAATGAGATGATGTGTCCTGGTTGGGACCCTAGAACAGAAAAAGGATATTAGGGGAAAACTAACAAAATCTGATTATAGTATAGAGTTTAGTTCATTGTACTGTATCAATATTGGCTCATTAGCTGCACAACATCGGACATTCAATTAATTGAGACTGTGTATAAGGTATGTGGGGATTCTCTGAGCTATCTTTACAAGTTTTCCATAAATCTAAAACTATTCTAAAATAAAAGGTTTATGTGAAATAACACAGTCATGAACAATGATGATAAATAAATATTTGCATCACTTTGAGGTTAGGTTAGATGCTGCCGTATGCCCCCACCATGCCCTGAACTCCTCCTATCACAGAGCATAGGTCACAGGTATTTGATTTTTCCACTGTTTCCTTCCCGCTTCATGAGAGCAGAGGCTGATTCTATCCTTTGCAAAATTCTCCTAACACTATGCACCACATACATTAAGTACTTAATACATGCCTGTTAAATAAATGAGTAGGTTACCATCCTGTCAATTGGAAAAAAGTAAATTACAAAACACTACATATATCATGCTCTATCCTATGTTAGCTATATGACCTAGGCAAGTCAGTTCACAGCTCTGAGCCTCAGTTTCTTCATCTTTAAAACAAAGATAATCATTGCACATACCCCATAAATTTGTTCTGAGGATTCAGGGGCTAATATGCAGAAAACACATTGTTCTCTCCTCCCAACAACTCTCTGTCTCTCCTTACCCAGATAGAGTGATTGAAAGTACATATATTAGAAGTTATACACTTAAAATGAACAATGATTACCATTTTCACATGTGGGCTCTCAATTACTTTACATTTATTTTTGTTTATCTCTATTCATAGTTTTAGAGAATTAAAATAAATTATACTTATTAAAAGATTAATAACAAAGAAAAGAAGCACGTGATACCCATATACTGGGGATACAAAGCAAAGACACATAGGATATTACCTGTCCTCCAAGTACTTGACAATCTAGCTGCAAACACAAGGGCAGAATCGCTGCAGAAAAGTTGAAGGCCCACTCAGTAAAGCAATATCAAAGATGCCTTAAAATGACCTCTGAGGAGCAAGCAAGAGGCATCATCCCGACAGAATTTGAGAGAAAGGAGAGGATGAGTCTATGAGACACCACTTGGGGATAGAGTGGATGGGGTAGGTGGTCCTAGCAGGAGAGACAGTGTCAGCAAAAGCACAGAGTTAGGGATGCATAGGATGTACTGCTGAGAGGCACAAAGCCTGCCTTTTATATCCTTCCATCACTCTGGGTCTTTCATCATCCCCAAGTCCAGTCCCCAGGTTGGTTTTTATTAGGACTCCTGACTAATAAAATTCTCACCGAGCCTTCCTAATCTGCTCCCACTGCATAGAAAGAGGAATCACGGGCCGAAAGAAGCCTAACCTGATATCTGAGCTCGTATTGCCAATGCCCGTGACGCACATGGCATGACGGTCAGCCTCATGTGACCTGCAGATGTGAGTCACAAAGGGCTGGAGATGCAGAAGGCACACAGCCCGGAACAGCTGGAGGCGGTAACAGGATGACAGGCCAGGCCCTCCCTCCTGAGGGGGCAGAACCCACTCCCTCCCTCGGTGGCATAACCTGACATGGGCAATTTAGGATGTGCTCCCAGACAGAGAGTGGGCGAGGAGAGGTGTGAATGGCTCTCACTTCAGGACGTGACGGTGCATCATGGGGTATATATATCCTCCCCACTCCCCCCAGAAAGGGTACCCATTTTGTCTACCAGGAGAATGTATGGACTTTAAAAATAGATTTTGCCAAACAATCGTGCGGGCAAATGCTGACTCGCAGTCTGGGAGCTATCTCTTGGTCGGGCCCAGTAGATGAAAGCAGGTTCTATTTTCATCGGCAGAGAGCTGCGGATGGAGGCACAAAGGAGAAGCTCCCTTTTCTTCTCCATCCGACGGAGCCCTTCACGCGCCAACGCGGGGCTGGCTGAACAATGGCCAGAGTACCCGGCGCGGGGGCAGAAGCATGGCTCCAGCTTGAAGAATGGCATCGTGTGGCCACAAATCCAGGGCAGGAGGATGTCCCAGTGCCCAGCGCAAGCTCACAGCACAGAAAATTCTTTCCCACTCTGGGTGCCAGGAACTTGACAGTAGACTATTAGCAGGAGGAGCGGGAAAGGGGCCGTGCAACCCAGACAGGCAAGCTGGGAAAGAGAACAGCATACCTGCTCCCAACCATGAGGGATTGCTTCCTTTTTTTTTTTTTTTTTTATCTTTTTGTTTTCTCTCCAGGGCGGATTCCAGACTTCAAGCTTCAAGTCTGAGATCGTTTTCAGGTGTATATATTTCTTTCCCAGTGGAGAGGCTTAAATATATATATATATATATATATATATATATATATATATATATATATATATATATATACATTCATATATATATATTCATATATATATATACATATTCATATATATATATATATATGTATTATGAATGTATTTTGCTCTTTTACTGCTACAAAGATACAAAGACAGGGTTGTTGTTTTTTAATATTCACATGGCACCTCTCATGTAAATATCTCCTTACAAAAATCACACTGAACCCACGGAGCTCAATTGTACACTATGCCTCTGGCAGGTTAGTGCGAAATTCAATTTGTACTAATCAGTCCCTGGCTACTGAAGCATGTAATATACTTGATGTGACAATTCCCTGTCTTACAATACCTACTCACCCCCCCTGCCCCCGGAGGTTCCCCAGTGCTAGCTAACTTGGAACAATCACCTTGAGAGAACCTGGGATAACGAAGGGTCAGGTTCAGAACCCATTAATAATAAAGCTGATGATCCCGCTGGTACTAACATGAAGAGTGGCAGCTAATCGTGACTGTGTGCCTACTGTGTGTTCAGTGCTATACTAAATGCTTTACATAGATGATCATTTTATGTTCAAAATAATTCTGTAAGGCTGATGTGATTATTATCACTGTTTAACAGAAGGGAAAAAATGGACACTTGAAGAATTTTATCATCTGCCCAAGGTCACACCACTATTAATTAGGGGAGCCGGGATTGGAACCCAGTCAGTGTAACCCTAGAGCCTGCACACTGCTTCACTGCTCTAATCACACCCATATCCACCAGGGAATGTTTGCTCATGCCCCACTCCCCAATGCTCATTTACTGTCTCTTGGTATAGACAGGGAACCATACCCACTAAGTCAAGACTTGCCCCATCAGATTTCACAGATGTTACATGCAGAGACGTGGCTCCTCTCTGGTCTGACAGAAGAGATGACATTCTCGGGGTCTGAGTCCGTCCACTGCACACCAGGTGTGTGGCAGCCTGGTAGAGCAGTCTGTTGGACAGGAGCCACATGATTGCACACGAGTGGGATTCTCCCCCAAATTAACAGAGTCCAAATCCAGGACTCTGTCCCCTAACACACTCACTTCCTGTAGAATCATAGCTGGATATGGACTTAGAACCTGTCTCCCAAACCGCAATACTCTCTATTGGCCTAAACTAGTTCTTCCTTCATATTTCAGGTCATAAGGCAAATAGATAGCTGAATGGCACAGCTTTGGCTCTATGATGATTATTTCTGAATAGGCTGCCCATCGTTAGAAAATCAGGATAAAGATCAATTAACAGACCACTCAGAGACACAAGGTGCCCTCATTCAGGTAGGGACCAAGTACAGCTTCACTTACCCCACAAAAGTCAACACAATTTCTACTGTTTCAACCACGTTTGGCATGAGGTGCACAAAAGAAACAAAGGAAACATCATGCAGGACGCTTGCAACCACCGTTCTTTCTGTGCTGGGCTGTTCCATTATGGAAGTCCCAACGCACCAAGCAAAGCACTAAATTACGTACAGGTAGTGGCTGAATAGAGGCTGCCAGCCGGCTTTCAAAAACATCCCCCATATGGCTAGAAACACTTGTGCCAGTTAATTAGCAGTGGCATTAATCGAGAGAAGGAACATTGACCAGGACATTGAGGTTATCCTTAGACTATTTAAATATGTCATGTGATCACTCATTCCATCTGCTATCAACATACTTCACAACTTAATCCAGTAAACAAACTCCCAACCATTTTAAGCAAATGGAATCCATTTTCCCGGGCCTTTTTAGACTTTGCAAATCTCGGGATGTTTTGTTTGTTTTTCCTAGAATTTTTGTTGTGAAGTGTCCCAGTGTCCTGATATGGATCCAAGGACAAGAGCCACCCATCCCCCATTAATGAGACCCTGGGAAGTGCCCACAAGAGGTGGGGGAATAAAAACAACCACAAGCCATCACTCACTCAAATGCATATTTTTCACTTTGCAGCCACCCTACTAATCTGCCTTGTTGTCTTTCCATGCTCGTAGTGCTGCTGAAAGCACACAGAAAATAAAGTGCATTATTCAAATGAATTTCACCATGCACTGAAAATGTGACTGAGTTTAGACAGAAACCCATTTTAAAAGTGCTCTCCTCTGAAATGGATGATGCCTGGCAAGGTATAAAACACTTGGGTACTTAGAAAAGCAGATAGGAAATAGTTCAACCCCAAAACACTTCATTGGCAAATTGACTCATCATAGGTATAGACCCAAAGTGGATTTCCAATCTACTTCTTAGAAAGGTATATAGTCCATGCATCTTTAAGAATCCTGATATAAATCTTCCCTGAGAAACTTATCTTCAAAAGAGTCTATTTTCTTGCCCTAAGAGAAGTTGCGTATTGAATATATCATCAATCTCTAACATTTCTTTCTCCTCCTCTTCTTTAGACTCTTTCTTCTCCAATACTACCTCCAAAACTGACTCTCATTAAATTGATGAAAATTTCCAGCATTTGCCCAATGCACAAGGTGGCATGAAGCTATATAAAGTAGCAAGCATTGGTCACATGGAAGTAAAAACAATACCTGATCATGATGGAGCTCACTCTCAGAGCTGTAAGACATCTTGGAAATGGGTAAAAAGCATTGGACATGACTCAGAAACACTAGGGTTCAATTCCTGCTTCTTCCAGAAAGATGACCTTAGGGAAATTACTTGATCTGTGGCTAAAAAATGACAATAAGACCCTTATTCTCGGTGAATGACAGAGTAGGTGTGAGAATCCAGTGTGATAATTGACATTGTCATTGTCAGCTTACTGTGAACTTGGCATGAGAGTGGTAATCAGAGTTACTTCCCTTCTCTGCTATTTCATATAAAAGATATTACCTAATCAGCAATTTAATCTTAACAAAAAGTACAGCTTACTCTTTTAGGTAGCTTAGTGCGATAAAGCAGACACTGGTCTAATTTTACCCCAAGCACAGGCAAAATCCAAAAGTCATCTCAGGAGCCAATTAATCAGAAAGAGATAATTAAATTTTACACATTGGACTAAGTTTTAACTAGGACACTAGAGCTACCTTGAGGATTACAGTGTTTCCTGCTTTGGAGAAAATACATTTTTTAACAATTATACAACTGTGTTTAGTTCAACAAATACTTACTGATGACCTGCTTCATGCCATATTCTGCGTGTGCTGAATACTAATAAGAATGAGACACTTTCCCCGACTCAGAAAACCCTAAGGTCCAGAAGGCAGAGTTGATCACACCGATTTGATGTAATATGTGATGTGGTAATGATGACATAAAATACACAGAGAATCAAGGATGATTTCTTATAAGGGGTGCTGGTCTGAATCAAAATGAGTAGGAGTTAGATGAGTGACTAGAAGCGGGAAGGGTGTGCCAGGCAGAGGGAACAGCACAAACAAAATCCTATATGGAACCCTTCCAAGGAACTACATACTGTTCATTTTTACCAGGAAACAAACATAAAAGAGCAAGGTCTGGAACATGAAGCAAGGGAGTATGGACAGAAACCTGAGAACATGAGAAATGGTGACACACACTATCAAAGGATTCCTTACCATCAATACGTCACGGTGTTTCTTAAATAAAGATCAAAACATATAAACAAAATGCATTCCCCTCTATAAATCCCGGACTTTTGATAGATCCTAAGAAAACATCTATATCCCAAATAAGGAACAGTGGGATACATACAATGATGGGGCAATAGTCTCAGGGAAGCTGAAAAGCTGACTCCCTTTGACACCAGAAAACTACCTCAGAGTTTAGGAGAAAAAGCTAGAGTTTAATGATCCCACTCTAACCTCCTCAGTTTATTAATTGAGTAATTTGCAACATCTCAATCTAGAACCCATTCAGGAAAAATAAATGCTTTTCCCTCTGCCCCACCAGGAAAGCCATTACCTTCAACTCCAAGACAAAGTTTCAGGAGTCTAACATTTGTATTCATTCATCAGTGATATGTGTAAATATTTGAACAGCTATTAATGAAAGCTCAGGACAAAATGTAGTTCTCGTCTGGAAAGTGTCTGTGGGTTGAACAATTCTGTTTATAACTCATGGTCACTTCCTTCCACTCCCCTGTCACGACGTACCGCATGGGACCCGCTGGCCAATGATCATGCTCTGTGTTCTGTTACTTGCTCTGAATGAGGCTCTTGTACAAACCAAACTGCAGTACAACTTTAAACATCGTGTGGCATTTTGTTCTTCCCAAAATCTACTGTTAGGAAAAAACAACCACTGATTTTAGAGTGCAAACCACAAAATGGTGCTATCCACGTTGTAAGGGCTCCACAACTTGCATAATTAAACTTGGGCATTTTATTCAAAAAGACACGACCAGGAGAACATACTGCTGGCCCCTCTCAGGGCCTCGGACGGAGTCCGTCTGTATGAGGTGAGGAACCCTAAAGCCGAAGCTTGATTAGCTCCGTGATAAGTCACTTCTCTCTGAAGATTTCCAGCTTTTGCTGGTGCCCTAACCTGCGTATCTGTCCTCTTTACACAGTCACACTTCTAGAAGGAGTCCCTTCGTTAGCGTCCCTTCATTAAACAAATCTGTGTAGATGTGTGTCCTGCAGAAATCCTTGCAGATAAGCAAATTCCTACCCATTATGTGAAAATTTGATAGATAACCTTGCTTTCTTCCCTACTGCCTACTTACTGGGCCACTTTGAAGTTGGCCATAACTTAGTGTGGCATCTGAATCTCAGCTCTCTTCCCAAAAGTAGTAAGTAAGAAAATGGAACTAGGCAGCCCTAGAAGAAAACACGTTCCTCTCTTATGAGCTTTTCCAAGCAGGTCACAAGCTAAAGGGCTTGGGCAGGCACTCATTAAGTGCATAAAAGAAATATGATGGTACTTTTCCAAAGGCATGTTTGGTCAGTGCCGATCTGTGGCAGCTGTAATTGCAATGCCGCTCTCTAGCATTTCTAAGTAACTCCCTGCTGCTCCTTTGGAATAAACCTCTGAGTAGACACCCAAAACAAAGTGTTATGATATTACAGAAACAGAGAGAACTTTGTTATGGAACCACGTTGATTTGGCCCTGACCATAAAGAGTACACAATTCTGTAGGCATTAGATGCAGGTGTTTGACGGATCAGCCCCTTGCCTTTATTCCAACAGCCAGTCTATGCATTAAAGATTATGCAATCATTAAAGTACAGAGTAATGGCCCCAGTGATGTAGCCAGGATTTCATTTCCCTGAACGTTGTATTGTATGACCTGTTGTTTCCATTTTCAGGACCATGTCATGGCTAATAGCCGCAGATGGGATACTCAGTAATAAAGAAAGAGTGGCCATTTTATAATGGATTCAAGTCATCAAACAACTTCACCTTCCAAAGTTGGAAAGTCTAAAAGCATTGTGCCAGAAAGAAAACACAGGGCTACATTGTCACATGTGGAAATATACAATGGTATTCCAGGCACCTCTGTGATAAATTAGAACAGCACATTCATTGTTACTAAGGTTTTTCATAAGACCATACTGTCCAGTAAGAAATATTCAATTAAATTTCCTTTGAAATCTGGCTTTTTGTTTTCTTTTCCACCATATCCTCAGTTATCCACCTAACTCCCCAGTCAGGATTTTTTTTTCCAAACTATTCATTGCAACTTCACAGCCAAGAGTTTGAATTCCTTATGGCTGCCGGATACCTTTCTCCACCAAGCTGAAATTTGCATTGTCAATGTTTTACTATGTTAGTATTTCTAGGATGGGAAGGAAAAGCATGGGACAATTAGATTGCCATAACAAGCTAACCATACTAAATTAAATGTGGTACAGATAATAACTATGCTTACTGTTTCCACCTTAGGTATTTAGTAATGCTAATTGTGGGAATATCCCCAATTTTCATATATATTGCACATTTACTAATAGACTGGCTCCTGGCATACATTAGTAATTTATATATATGGAAAAAGAAAGAGAGAGAGAGAACGCAATGGTTATTATAAAGGCTTTTTGGACAATTTTGTACTATTAGTAATTCAAATGCAATACACTTTCACATAAATGAATTCTAGAGATTTCTTCCACACTGTTTTACAACTTAAGGTCTAGAAAGAGCTCTCATATACTAGTAATGTGTTTGACGAAGTTTAAATGAAAGTTTAAAATATTCTCAATATTTGTGGCTCAATGGTTGAGTGTCAACCTATGAACCAGGAGGTCAGAGTCTGATTCCTAGTTAGGGCACATGCCTAGGTTGCAGCTCCATCCCAGTAGAGTATGTGCAGGAGGTAGCCTGATCAATGATTTTCCCTCATCATTGATGTTTCTATCTCGTCTCCCTTTCCCTTCCTCTGTGAAATCAATAAAAATATATTTTTAAAAATATTCTCAATAATTACATAATTTTAGCATAATTCTAGTCGATGCCAATCTAAAATATTATGTTTATTGATCAACAATGCAAAATAAGATGGAGATTAAGAATATAAATAGAAAACATATATATATATCCGTCCTTGCAAAGTTGCAAAGAAATAGATTGCTTCATATTAAGAGGCAATATTGTGTTCTTTTTCATTTGTGACAATTACAGCTTGTGAGAAATCTGAGTCAGTTTCTGTATTTTCTAACTCTTAAAGTCTGTACGAAGAGAGGAAATTCACAATAATTGAAGATCTGAGGAAATTATCTGATACTTAACACCACAGCCCAAATATCGTATTCACAACCAGGAAGTTGCAGCACATAAATTCTCAAGTTCACTGTGGTCTTGCTCTTTGCACTGAGCTTCCTGGATATCAGTATTTGCTAGGAGAGATATCAGAGTGTGGCTAATAAGAAAAGGCAGAGGTAAAAAGGCAGGAACATCCCATTTTCTTGGAAACAATATATGTATTTCTTTTGAGAAAATGTTATACTTCAATGGAGAGATAACAAAAATGTTTATGCACATTCAATTTAATTTCAAATCTAGGTCCAAGTACTAAATACCAGCGTGGTTATATGAAGCTTTCCTTCAAAATGGGGGAAAAAATATCTGTGGCAGTGATTTCTTTATTGATGCTTTTAAAATCTGTTCAGAACACCCCATGCTTGTGTTACTGTTAATAACTGTTAATTCTTCACCCTGGCAAACCTCTGAAAATACACGCAGCATCTGCCCAGAATATAAAACAACATTGATTTATGCCTTGAAAGTAGAGTTACAATGAATAACAAACAAAATCATTATGATGGCATAAAAATATCAAAATAAATGACTCCCAAATATCTAATCACATTGTAGGTTATTAGTTATTAATATCGTTATTCATGACAGGCCTAACTACTGATGTAAAGGAACAATTTTCTTTATTGCTAGGCATTCCTCTAAAATCAGTTAGATAACAAGGGCAGAAATCAAGGTAACTGAGAGCGGATGTTCAGAAGGTAGCAGCCGAGTGAGATGTGCCTGAAAGGAATCTGCTGAGAAAGAGGCAGCATTAAAGCAAAGACCTGGGGCGTGCCATGGCCATCAGTTAATGCTTCTAGGTACTAACAGGCAATGTGTGCTGAGCACTTTCCCAGTGCTGAGCACAACGCATACATTATTCTATTTATTTTGATGGTCCCATGGGGTACAAATTATATCTTCACTGTACAAGAAGGAAACCTCGAGGCACAAAGACTTAAGTCACTAACTACTTGTTGGTAAAAACAGTGGTAGGACTAGCACCCAGGTCTTCCTAACTTCCAAGTCCCTTCTCTAGGTCAGAGGCCAGAAAACTCTCTGTGCAGAGTCACATGGTAAATATTATCAGTCCGTGGGTATTCCATTCTCTGTGGCAACTTCTCACCTCTGCCCCTGAGAACACATGTCCATGAACATTGTCTGGGATTCAGTCAACAAGTGTCATGTGATTTTGCTCATAAGTGGAATTTAATGAACAAACTGAACAGCCAAGCAAATCAGAGACAGACTCATAGATAGAGAGCAGGCTGATAGCTGCGGGGAGAGGGGAGCAATACTGGTGGGGAAGAGTAGGGGAGGGATAGAACCAAAGTGAAAGAAAGAGAGAGAGAACTCACAGACAACAGTGTGGTGATTGTGGGGGAGGGAGGGGCGAGGGTAGGTGGAGGTGGAAGAGGACATAGAGGGGATAAATGGTGATGGAACAAATGAAATAAAATATTTTCAAAAAAGTGAAAGCCATTCTTAGCATACAGGCTAAAACCAACAATGACAGATTTGGTCAGGGGGCCGGAGTCTGTAAAACCAGCTGCAGGCCAGTGCTTTTCTAACTTTAATCTGCAGGCTCACCGCCTGGGGATCTGACTACATGCAAATTTTGATTCAGAGGGTCTAGGGTGGAGACTGGACATACTGAATTTCTAACAAACTCCCAGGTGATGTAGATGCTGTCAGCCCATGGGCCATGCTCTGAGGAGCTAAGCTCTACACTGTAAAGTGATCTCAAGCAATCTCTAAAAATGCTCATTTTCCTCTATCCAGGCTCTTGGTGAATACCCTTGCTTGAAGCACACAGTTGTCCAGGCTGGGAACCTTAGAGCCCCTCCCCCATCCATACTGTTCCACCTCTGAACTCTCTCCAGAGGCTCTGCCTTCTCTCCACTCCCAATGCCATTGCCCAATGACATCCTCCAAGCAGTTCTCAAGCCTTCAGTCCCTCCTCTTTAGAAGGCTTTCCTCTGTTTGGCCAACACTCTAAAATAAAATCCAAACATTTTCTGCCCTGACTCACGTCATTTCAGGGGTGCCCAATACATACAGAATAAAATTCAAATGCCAAGTTCTTTACAGTCTCACCTAACCAACCTTGCCGATTTTGTCTTGCATCCAATTATAATAATGATAAAACTAAGCCCAAACTTTTGTTAAGCTCCTCTTATATATAAAGCACAATGTTATTTCTTTTAAACTGTGCTCCAGATTATCATAGGAGGAAAGTTCTATTATTTCCATTTTACAGATAAGAAAATGAAGACATTGAGAGCTCAAGTTGCCCAAAGCTACAGAACTCAAAACAATAGGGTAAGGGTTTGAATCCAGGCATCCTGACTCCAGAGCCCACACCCTAACCACAGGTATTCTCCTTCCCAAGTTATTTCATGTGCTCAATATGCTGAGTTCCTAACTTGGACCACATCATTTCCTGCCCCAAAGTATTGGCAGGTGCTCATCCTCTGCCTATAACCTCCTTCATGTTCATCATCACTTGCTTTCTCCTGTCTAAACACTCCATTTGCACCTCACCACTTCTTGCTCCTCTCCCCAAAGTATAGAGATGTCCACAGAGTTACTATGTTTCTGCTAAGATTGGCCTCCCTTAAGACAGGGTCTCAGTTTTATTTTTTGCTGGTAATGTCATCAGTTAATAATATGTTCAGAAGTAGTAGGTATTCAATAAATATGTGATGGATGAACAAGAAGATTGAGTAATAAATAAATGGAATGAAAATCAATTTAATAAGCCATCCTTAGCCTAATTTCTGTATATGTATAAAGAAGGTATTGAATCAGATAAGTTCTAAATTGTGTTCACCAAGATCCATCATCTATTTAGTCATTCATTCACTAGCTCTCTGTATTTGCTAAGTGTCTACAGCATGCCAGGCAGAATTCTAGGTCCTGATCATATCATAGCAAAGAAAGCAAAATTCCTGCCCAGTTCCCTTTGCAATCTGATGGGGGAGAGAGAGCAATGTGAGGCAGTGATAAATGCTATAGAGAGGAAAAAGCCGACTAAAGGAGCATTCTTTTATATATCTTTTATATAAATATCCACATATGCATAACAAACAGAGAGCGATTTATAGGTGATATTTATAATTTTACTAGCGGCCCGGTGCACAAATTCATGCACGGGTGGTGTCCAGCTGGCCCACCCCGACTGGGACCTATTGGGGCCTGGCTGGCGAGGGGCTGGGAGGGCTGCAGGTCGGCCAGCTGGCCCTGCCCCTGATCAGGCTGGGGGGGCCAATCAGGGGCAGGGCTGGCCGAGGGGGAGGGGCCGTGGGTGGTTGGCCAGCCGTCCCTGCCCTGATTGGCATGGGGGGGACTCATCGGAGGTAGGGCCGGCCAGGGGGAGGGGCCACAGGCAGTTGGCCAGCCAGCCCTGCCCCCCATCGGGGTTGGGGGGGCCCAATCACAGCCACAGTGCGCATCAAAGCAACTGGTCATTCTGGTGTTCAGTTCACTTGGCTTTTATATATATAGACTAGGGGCCCGGTGCACGAAATTCGTGCATGGGGGGGGGGGTTCCCTCAGACCAGCCTGCACCCTCTCCAATCGGGGACCCCTTAGGGGATGTCTGTCCACTGGTTTAGGCCCGATCCCACAGGGCCTAAACCAGCAATCGGACATCCCTCTTGCAATCTGGGACTGCTGGCTTCTAACTGCTCACCTGCCTGCCTACCTGATCGCTCCTAACTGCCTCTGACTGCCTGCCTGATCACCCCCAACTGCCCTCCCCTGCTGGCCTGATCTCGCCCCCAACTGCCCTCCCCTGCCAGCCTGACCACCCCTAACTGCCTCTGCTTCGGCCCCCACCACCATGGCTTTTCTGGAAGGAAGTCGAACATCCGGAAGATGGCCGATTGACCAAGTCTAATTAGCATATTACCCTTTTAGTATAGATGGATTATATAGGATAGGATTGCTTAAATGGTTGTGGGGGGAATCCTTTTTCAGCAGGAGGAGATGCTCCTGGCAGAAAAAAAACAAAACACATAATCCCTATATCTGGACTGATAGCCAGCTATATGCACTATACTACCAAACCAGTCATTAAAAAATTGAACCGCTTTCTTACACCTTACACCAAACAGCTTTTGCCCTTAAAACCCCTCTTCAATCCCCACCTTAGGTTCTACCTTTGCAGTTCACCCACATTAGGTTCTGATTGGTCGGTTTCTATGCCAGTCAGTGTCAAAAGCTCTGCCTCCTAGGCAGCCATTGGCTCCTCACACTTCACCCAGATTAGGTTCTGATTGGTCAGTTTCTATGCCAGTCAGCGTCAAAAACTCTGCCTCCTAGGCAACCATTGGCTCCTGGCACTTCACATTAGGTTCTGATTGGTCAGTTTCTATGCCAGTCAGTGTCTCCGGGCCTATCTCTGGGCCTGATCGAAGAGGCAGGGCTGATCAGCAGCCCTTGAGGAGGCCTGAGAGAAACAGAGGTGCAGCTGCTGGTGAAGCTGGGAGAGAAAGTGAGAGGCAATGGCTGATCAATAGCTGCCATGGAGGCTGGGGATCAGACCCTGCCTCTCTCTCTGCAGGCCTTTCTCTGGGCCTGATCTGCACTGGGGATCAGACCCTGCCTCTCTCTCTGCAGGCCTTTCTCTGGGCCTGATCTGCAGCCCCCGTGGCAGTCAGTGCTAGGTCGCTGCGCCAGTACTGACTTCCGGTGTTCGGTGGAGCCTTGGTCGTTACGGACCCTAGTTCTTTATATATATATTAGTCAACTTGTGTGTGTGTGTGTGTGTGTGTGCACGTGCATATGCACATGCACACACACACACCTCAGGTTCATATTAGAATCAGTCCCTTCTAGTCTTCAAAGAATATGAATTACCAATATGGGGAGAATTTGGAACTTTGACAAAATGATAGAAGGATACCTGAGTTCAGGTTGGTTATACCGTCCATTGGGGCCTAAAACTTATACTGGGTTTGCAATTATATACATTGTTGCTAGCATGCCATTCCTGGGTATGTATTTAAATGAGGACAATGAAAATAAGAAAAGCCAAAGGAACAATAACTTTCCATAGCCTCAGAAACAGTTGTCTTTGGGAGGCATGGAAAGTAATGTTTGTTTAATTGTATCTGTAAAGTAAAAATGATTTAACTTCATTCAGTTCAAGTTTGAATTAAGTTCCAAGTACTGGATTATTTTAACAATAATGATTTTGGTTACTGGTCATTTTTACTGTACATAGAATAATAGTTATAATAGAAATATAACATACCTATAGAAAAATAATCACCTGAAATCCTTATAAATGTGCCCAAAAAATCCCAGTAAGATGAACTTGTAAACTGGTATGTTGATGTGAAAAACGAAAGATAACTTGACTGCACACCAACCACAAATTCATAGCAAAAAATAGATATGAACCTGGGGCCGAAACATAGTTTACAAGATGAAAACTCAGAATTTTTCTTTATCTTATAATTATTCTACTTCATTTTAAGTAAAATTATATGTATCAACTGAAATCTACCCTGACAATTCATTTAATGGTATCCATTGTGCTCAAGTGCAGGGCAGTTTTCAAATAAATGGTCTTATATGGATATCAATATATACCTATGTTTGTGAATATAACTTATAGCACTTTCTATAGGAAAACATATTTCTATGTCGTTATAGAAAACACAGCTAATGGAAAATAGCTAGTAGAATTAAGTAGAGCTAATGAAAATGAGCTAACAGAAAACAAAGTTTTTATTCTTGTAATGTCTATAGTAAAATTACTTCTAGGAAATACTTAAAGGTATTTATGAAGCAGAATTGTCTTTAGCATAAACTCAGACATAGAATAAAAATAGATTCATATTCCCTTATTACCAAGGAGGGCTAGAAAATAAATGTAGGTGGAGATGTATCCAAACAGAATCCTAATTGCCTTAACTTCTACTAAAAGAGTATATTTATTAGTTTGATTTATCCCCAAAAGATTCATTCCTATTGACAAAAAGGAGCAGAATTTGGAACATATCCTAGAACTTCAGTATGAACATAAATGACTTTAGCAAGTACCCTTGATTTGTTTACAAAAAAAAAAAAAAAAAAAAAAAAAAAGACACCTCCGCCTCTATATTCAGTTCTGCTCCAAGCACAGGGATGTCGGCCCCGGGGGAGGCATCTCCCCTTTACTGTCTCATCAGAGGATGAATGCAAATGTGAACACACGGATGGAGGGGAGGCAGTGCCCACCATATGGCCCTCTTCAACGGACTCAACATGAGGAGGGGCTCTCTGCTGACAGAGAACGAAGCAGGCAACAAAGTGAACACCTGGTCCCATAAAAATCCATCAGGGCATTTGATTTGGCTGCCCAGTCTCCACATCATTTGCAGACATCAAGTCCAAGGTAAAATGAAACGTGCCCTTCTTGCGTATTTCGGTCATGATTGTGGCGTTAGAATGTGTACGACACACCCCCGTATGGAGAAAGCTCCTCTATGGGCTGGGCTGGCTTTTAACTCCAGAGCAGACGGTGATGAGATATGGTGAGCAGAGTAAGGGATTCCTCATGGAGGATCCTCCCTATGTCTTTAGTGATGACAGACCAGCACAGGGTGGCTTTAGGGAAAAATCACTCTCCCTGCCTTCATCGCGGTCATTTGGAAAGGTGTCAACGGTGACGCAGTGACTCTTGCTGCCCTTTTAAACCCTCAAGGGACTGTGGGCCCTTGGACTCTTCCATCAACATGTCTTTGTCCTTCTCGTTCATAGACCAGAGCCTCTGTGTCAGCTGGACGGTCATGGCCACAGCAGGTCTCCAGTCCTTAGATGCACAAGTACAGGCTGCTTATCGGTCAGGGCGCCAGGCCATGGCACGCCCAGGGAGCTCCTACATGAACAGCCCAACAGCAGAGAGGAGGCCTTGAGTCTGCAAAACAGCACCGCAGCTTATAAGCTTGGTCAGCCTGGGCTAGGGCTCAAAATGGCTATTTCCCGGCCTGACTAATGAGCTAATAAATTATAGTCACTTCACAAGCTACATGGTATGATTTTTCCTGCTGTGTTGAATCAGGTAGCAATCTAGGCTAACCTTTAAAAACTGATTTGAAATCTCCCAATAAGTGGCCCGATAGATTCAGCATGGATTTTAGATACGAAGGCCTAAATTCTCATCCTTTTGTGTCAAAAATGTCTCTAGAGCAGTAGTGATTCTATTCCCCAGGGGACATTTGGCAATGGGGGGGGGGGGCAATTTTAGTTGTGACTCCATGGGGTGCGGATGGGGGGCAGGATGCCACTGGCATCTAGTACACAGGGGTCAGGGATGCTGCTAAACATCCTACAATGCACAAGACAGCACCCCTCCCCCAAAAATAATTGTATGTGGCCTAAAATGTCAATAGTGCCGAGATATTATCAAGAAACCCTTATTCAGAACATAAAAAGTAAGTAAATTATAGCTAGTTTGACCTATAAAAGTGCGCTGGCAAACACTGGCTCCTGATTGGAGAAGCAGGCATGAGTAAAACCTACAAGTCTCCTCAAGTTCCGCAGGGCAGGCCTTGGTCAATCCCATATGGTGCCTTGTTGAGCCTAACGCACTTGTCCTGTGAAAACGACTAAAAGCAAAAAGGAGTGGAGTCATCATTATTTCTGGCAGAGAGCCTCATCACTGTGAATTGCATGACGTGTCCTGCAGGTGTGGAAGATTTAACGAGCATGCTCAATTAGCTCTGTTACCTCCACCTGGGGTAAGAGTTGTCCCATCATTACAGAGCCTAAGGCTCTAAGCTCCCCTTAATCTGCCCAAATTCATAACGAAATTAAGTGTCACAAAAGTAAGTCTTTCCAAGTTACCTAGGAACCTGGAAGACTTGTGGGCATATATGCACAGGGCAAAACAATGGTAGTGAGGCAAATCCATCTGATCAGAGAGTGCTCTCATGTAGTTAGTTATCAATGAAATATTCCAGGAATAGTTGCATTAATTGTGTCTCTATGTTTTAATTTAGCTGAGTCTACCTGTGAGAGGTAAAAGCAAAAAGATGGCTGAAAAGCTAGACACTGCTCTAAAAAATAATCACAGGTCAGGCAGCTAATGATAATGTCAGGGAAGGAGTCATCACGCCATTTCACTATTTTCATCTCATAACAATACCATCTCTCCATAAAACATCTGCCACCATAGCTGAAGCTCTGATGACAGAACAGCAATTTCAATTTAATTTCCCCTCTGATCAAAATTTCACAAACGTGAAAGCAGGTCCGAGTCGCCTCACCAGAGGCTCAGGGCACAGCCCTTCTACCTGTGGAGGGCATCAGGGATCTAGCCAAAGAATAGGACCTGATCCATCCTTAGGTTCCTGTAGAAATTGGAGGGTACCAGGAAGCCTTCAGGGGGTTCAATTTTATGTTAAGAACCTACCAGGGAAACCGGCCATCAGATCACTCCCACCAGCAATATCTTCCTATGAAAGCTTAGAACACTTGTGGGTGATTTCAGCATGAATCCAATTCCCAGGGCAACACAGGACACCCCGGACACACTGTCTGCCACCCTCCCACCTCACCTGTTATTGCATTATAACCGCAAGAACTGGCCTTTTTCACTGGGGCAATTGGGACAGGCATTAGTGGCCACCCTCTCTGCCTAGCCTAAGGCTCCTGCGCTT
This sequence comes from Plecotus auritus, assembly GCF_963455305.1. NCBI lineage: Eukaryota > Metazoa > Chordata > Mammalia > Chiroptera > Vespertilionidae > Plecotus > Plecotus auritus. The sequence continues at coordinate 234,405,439 of NC_137770.1, read as the reverse complement.
GTCATGCAGGGAGGAGAGGCTTATCGCACAGGTCTCTTCCCAAATCTTCCTCTTCCCCACACAGTGACACCAGCCCGAAATGTGTCCAAGTGAATACTTTAACTAATAGGCTGTTTTGAGGGCTTTGGGCAAAGAAATGGGTGCGAAGATCATGACCAATAAAGATAATGAGCATTTGCACTGTTAGGTGCCATTTCCAACTAAATCAAACCTTCTGGCCAATAAGAAAAGGGCTCAAGGGGGAAAAATCAAATAGCAAACCTGCTGAGAAGAGCAAATGGGTCCATCTTCACAATCTTTCTCATTCTTAAAGACACCAATAAGAAAGCAGAAGGAACAAGGGGGTAATTTTTCTTCTAGATAAAATACAGTGGGCCAGAAAAGTCTGAATATCCATTTGGTGACAATTATCAAATTCTGTTGTATGTTGTGGGTGGAAGCAAAACATCGCTGAAAGAGACTGAACCTGGATTAGTCACCTAAACACAGAATGTTAGGATCATGAGGTCACCTGGCCCAACACCAGTATTTTTTCCTTCTGGATTGTAAAGATCTTTTAAAAAAATATTTTTGTTGTTTTTTAGAGAGAGAGGAAGGGAGAGGGACAGAGAGAGAAACATCAATGTGAGAGAACAACATAGATCAGCTGCCTCCTGCACGCCCCCTACTGGGGGTCAAGCCCACAACCCTGGCATGTGCCCTGATCAGGAATTGAACCAGCAACCTTTTGGTGCATGGGAGAACACACAACACCAAACCAACTGAACCACACTGACCCAGACTGTAAAGTTCTTTTTCATTAAAGTACAGTTGTCATACAATATTATAATAGTTTCAGTTGTACAACATAGTGATTATTTATATACCTTATGAAGTAATCACTATGAGAAGTATAGTACCCATGTATCTTCATACAAAGTTACTGCAATATTGTTGTATGTATTCCCTATGTTGTATGTTACATCCTCATGACTTATTATAATCCCCTTCACCTTTTTGCGCCCTCCCCGCCAACAACCCTGCCATCACCCAACCCCCTGTTGACAACAAGTTTGTTCTTAGTATCTATGAGTCTGTTTTGCTTGTTCATTTGTTTCGTTTTTTAGATTCCACTCATAAGTGAAATGATACAGTATTTGTCTTTCTCTGACTGATTTCACTTAGCATAACACCTTCTAGGTCTATCCATATTGTCCCAAATAGCAAGATTTCATTCTTTCCTATGGCCGAGTAATATTACATTATATGCCTGTTTACCAAATCTTCTTTATTGATTCCTCTGTGGGTGGACACCTAGGTTGCTTCCATATTATGGCTATTGTAAATAATGCTGCAGTGAAATAGGGGTACATATGTCTTTTTAAATGAGTGCTTTTGTTTTCCTCGGATGAATGCCTTGAACTGAAATTGCTGAATTGCATGGTAGTTCTATTTTTTATTTTTTGTGTGAAACCTCCATACTGTTGTCCATAGTATCTGCACCAATTTACAATCCCACCCACAATGCACAAGGGTTCCCTGTTCTCCACATCCTTATCAACACTTGTGTCTTATCTTTTCGATGACAGTGATTCTAACACCTTCATTTTAAAGAGAAGAAAGACAGAGAGGGGCGAAGGATTCCCTCAAACAATTTTCTCATAAGAGCATTAGGTTCAAAGCCATCAGTGTCCCAACTCCCAAATCCAAACAGGTGTTGGAACTTGGGGTCGGCTTTTCCCAGCCAGAAAGATATTTGTCTGTCTCTGAGCGATTTCAAATGTCAGTGCAAGACTCCTGTTTGCCCAGAGCTCACTGCATGAACTCAGTCCACTGGGTCCATAGGGCCTGCTGGGCACCTGCATGTATAGATTATAACATTGACCGGAGCTCAAGTGGGGGAGGTGACAAACACAACCGCCATTAGTCTGGGTCTTTTATGTCTCCTATTTCAATTGTCTCCTATTGCTACCTGAGCCCACAGGAAAACTGCACAGCAAGAAACACTAAAAAAAAAAAAAAAAAAGAGGCCTCTTAAGCTTCAGAGACTTGAGCTCCTAGCTGCAAATTTCCTTTCCCTCCAAAGAACACTCTCCACCTTTTTTCTCAGCACAACACTTAGCGTGCCCGTGAGGGGGGGAAAGTGTTTCTCACCGGGAATAAGCTGCAAGGTATATTTGAAAATTGAGATTTTTGAATTGCAGTTGGCATCTCCCCAGTGCCTTTCAGATGGGGGCCATCTGACTACAAAGTCACATTTTGTGATGCAAACTTGGTGGAGACCCAGCGAGAACCTACAATCGGTCACTTTCTAGAACACAGGCTCAAGAAACGGGGACCTGGCACTAAACCCCAAAGGTCTTTTATGATGGCTCGTCAAAGGAAAATAGCAAAAGACATTCATTTTTTTCCAATTATTCTCCCTCACTAGTCTCTCTCGCTGCTATTACCATGAGCAATATCATTCTTTACCCACCGCGGGAAACTTTTGTGAGCAAAACACCATTGAAAATCTTTACTTTCAAATCCATTCACTCCTGGCAAGAAACAATCCTGGATGAACTTTCAGAGTGCCCAGCCGAGCAAATGAGTGACCTTTGGCTGATCTAATTCATTTGTCTCTCTTTATTCACATATGATTTATATTACATGCGTATTTTAGTCATGCCTTTGTCTTCCAGCACCTGTAAGCCCTTTATAATCATTAGTTAAGCCTCACAGTTCATTTGCAATAAGAGGGATCTTCTCTTGGTAGGGGTGGCAAACGCTGGAAGAATGAAGGGTCCGCATGGAGGCAGGAGCTTGACTAAAGCACTGTAGGGATGTGGATACATTTCCCAGCCCCCTCCAGGCAGCTTAACTGTCCATAAATAGTAAGTCCCTACTAACCACATAATTGCATTTATGAACCCTGGCATTTCTGCGTTCACTTGTGAGTACTCTTGGAACGTTGGCCAAAGAGATAGATAGTCAAAGTGTTAGAGTAGGGCTAGAGTGAGGCTAGCCAAGGAGGAAATATTAAAGATTTTTATGTCTTTATATCCTTAAAACAAGTGTTCTTTATAACATGGTGAAGCAGCAATGTGGAGAAGACATTAAAGGAAGGCAAGGTGGGGAGCCAGGAGTCAGTTTGAAGGTCTTTATAGGGAAAATCCAGAAAACATAGTGGGTAAGGGCACAAGTGGGTAAGAGCCAGTCAGTAATGTTACTCACCAGATGTGTGAGTGATTTATTTCCCTTCTTGAAGACTCAGTTTTCTCATCTGCAAAATGGGACTAACAAAAAAATCCCCATAGTGGAAATTTCATAAGACAAATGTAAATTGCTTGGCACAATATTCAGTACCAAAAAAGTTCAATTAGAATGACAAAAACTTAAATTGTGTTTACGGATGCTGGGCACTCTTCTATTATGCATTAAATCCTCCCAACAATTCAAAAGGTAGATATTATGTTTTGCCTCAATTTTAGAGGTGAGGAAACTAAGGAGCAGAGAGAATTAGAAACTTGAGTTATGGAGCCAGGATTCAAATCCATACTCTCCATCTCCAAAATCTGTGCTCTTTACCACTCCTCTAATATTAGCAACATCTATTAATTACCAAGGGCATAGTGAGGAGTGGAGGCACACTTAAGACACATTAAGAACTGGATGACAAGAGAAAGGTCGGCCAAGAATGGTTCCAGGCATTTTGGCTGAAGTGATAGCCCATGGTTTCTCTAACGGTGGTTGGGAATAGACGCCTGTTTGGCACATGTTGAGCAAGTCCAATGTATTTATAAACTATTCAGGCACAGTGTTTAACAGATATATATATATATATATATATATATATATATATATATATATATATATATATATATGGATCTGAAGCTCAAGGGAGAAGTTAGGGAAGGTGTTATAGATTTGGGAGTCATCAGAAAATACTTTGGGAATTGGAGTCACATGAGTGGATGAGCTCACACACACAGTGTCTAGAATAAAAAAGAGAGAAGGCTGAAGAGGATGCCTCTGGGAAAGAAGGGGAGACGCCAACATGTAAGGGTTGAGCAAATAGGGGCACTTAAAGGAAAGCAGAAAGGAGCAGCTGGAGAAGCAGAGTGCTCGGTGGAGGCCAAGAGACAAGAGGGTTTCAATGGTCTTTCTCTGGTTTAAAACTACAGTTTTTAATTGGAGAAAATATTTAATCTTCCTCCACTTACTTCTTGAAGATACCACTCCCCAAACAAACACAAGGGTTTTAAAAAGACAGTGTAGGTTGATTAGTACCCTGCCAGCTCATTTCCTGGGAAAATAAGAGAACTCACATCCTAAGGCAAGGGGAAGTCAGTTGGCTCATCCTTGTCTCCATCTCTGACTGTGCAGGACCCTTCTATTACTCATCTCACGAAGCTCTTCCATGCTCTCTCATTGGAGGTAAACCTATGTTCCCCTGTCATTCTAGTGAACTCCACACATATCTATACTGCATCACTTTGGGAGTCTAATATCAAAATTGCTTGTGTTTTCTTGTCTAATCTAATTTCAATCATTTTCTAGAACAAAAATTCATTGATGGCAGGAGCCATAGTTGAGCCTTGCTATACCACCAGTGCTTGGTGCTGTCTCTGGCACCTAGAGGGTGCTCAGTAAATGTTTGTAGACCATGCATGAGATTTAATCTGTAGTGAACACATAACAGACATATTCCAATCAGCCTCCACCTTATTCTGGCTTCACCCTTTATTCACTGCACCTGTTGGTGCAGAATACAGTACCGAGTTTCCGCAGCTATAAAATGAGTAAAATAGAGCCGGTGGGAATTAAATGAGATTATAAAGGGAACGTGCTTAAAACATAGCAAGCATCCAATAAGCATTAGCTGGTAAGTGTCAGCTTCTTAGCTGGATGGATGGCCCAGCCCCTCTGTGGAGGATTTCAGAAATCCCTGGCCTAGTTTGGACTTCTCTGGGCTCCTCACAGACCCAGGGGTCCCGGTGCCTAACCCATTCTTCTGTCCTGCAGGATTTATAGCCTGGCTGTGACAACTAATTTTAGAACTGTAATGCCTCCTGTCATCTTCCATAAATTTGACATAAATAAATCACAAAATACCCTTTTTATGTCGCTTTTTATCTTGCCACGCTTCTTGTTTCTTTTGGAAACAGTTTTTATGGCAAATGCAGAGTGTAAATCCACCCGGCAATAAAGCATGCCAAACAGGCGTGGAGAACGGGCACCTGAGAGGAAATTACCCACCATTTTCAGCGCTCCACGCAATTATCAGCAGGATGTTCTGGAGTGGGCCCCTTCGGCGCACCTCCCTGGGTTGCTCACGCACTATTTGCATAGCCACCATGCAAACAGCAAGAACCCTAGGAAGTGGCACCCACTGGCCCAGGTCTTCCTGCCCGCCTCCTCTTGTGGCAACGTGATGTCTAGACTTCTCATGGCATCTCCCCTGTCTGTTTCCGAGGTCTTTTCCCTGAGGGCGGTGATGCCCAGAACTTTCTGCAATGATGGAAATGTTCTCTGCAGATACTCTGCCCAGTACAGGAACCACCAGCCTCACGTGGCTACTGGAAGCTGGATGTGTGCAGAAGGAGGCTACCATAGGGCCAGTTGACTAAAGTTTGTTTTTTGTATCTTTCATTTCAGATACCTCCTTCCACACATCTTCAATTTCAAATGCTGGGATTCACAATGAATATCCATGGAGTACCTTCTCACACATTCTCTCTGCTTTCCTTCTGACCCTTGACCCTGACCCAATGGGGCCGTTATTTTTAATCCTCACCCTAGGATATTTTTCCATTGAGTTTTTAGAGAGAATAGAAGAGAAAGGGAAAGACAGAAAGTAATACCAATGTGAGAGAAACACATCGATTGGTTGCCTCCTGCATGCGCCCCAACCAGGCCAGGGCTGGGGTGGAACCTGCAATCAAGGTATATGCCCTTGACCGGAATTGAAATCAGGACCCTTCAGTCCGCAGGCCAATGAGCCAAATCAGCTAGGGCTGGGCTAGCTTCATCGCACATTATCTCCATCATTTAAATGAGGTACCTGAAGTTTTAGAATGTTTAAGTGGCAAGTCCGAAGTCTTGTCACTGTGATGGAGCAGAGATTTGAACCTAGGTCTTGGGAAGCTTTGCTTCTCTCGGAGTGGCGTTTAGACCAGGCATCCCGGCTTGATGTGATGACACCTGAGCTGTTAGGGCAACCTGTGTAGGAATCTGTTAGAGCTGCGGGGCTTGTGGTTAGCTCAGCAGAGCTCTCCACCTAGGACTGGAGAGAGCCCGCTTCCCATCAAGAGCCTTCACTGCCCACCAGCCATCAGGTGAGGTCATGCACTTCTGGACATATGCTCTCCCCGTGGGTACAGGAAGAAACATCGGGCCCGGCTGCCTCCCAGGCTCCTTGGGAGATATGCGAGATCCATTTGAAAAGGTGCTAAAGAAGAAAAGTGCAGCCCAGATGTGAGGCCTTGTTATTAAAGGAAACTCTGATGAATCCTACCGCACCCTATTTATTTCCTACCTAAGTTGCCACGATATCCATGTGCAATATCATTATCCGCATCGATACTTACAAGACACCCCTAAGAGCACCCGGTGTGGCAAAATTAAAGGGATGCATCCCGTGGCCTTTTTGTAATACCAAATTAAAGCAATGAGAATCCACAGCAGACAACCCAGCCCACCGTGCACCTATTATTAACATGTTAATTTCTATGTTCCAGCTTTTGAAAATGATTCTGGGAACTACTTATTGAATTTTTAATTTGCAGATTATCAACCAAATTGGCTGCAATGGCTCTGAGCAATGGGGCCCACACGTCAGCTGGTGAAGGAGACGCTTGCAGACAACACTGGCTCAGGTTCTGATGGGATGAGTCGTCTGACCCTGACACTGGGCTCCTGATTAGCTCCTGAGAGCTTCAGGATCAAGGGGAAAAGTAACGTATTTCCCATATGTGTGCATGGGAAGCGGAAGGGATACAGGAATTCTGTACTAAAAAGGCTTCTAAAAATCACTCCCCAATCTGAATCTCCAAAGCCACTTATCAGGTGTATCTTTTGTTATGTAAAGTCTCCTTCTCTCTTTCCCTTCCTTCCTTCTTTCTTCCTTTCCCTCCATCCCTATTCTTTCCTTGCACTGGGGATACCGTAATGAGTAAGGCAGACCCCCACCTCTGCTCTCACAGATTCACAGTCCAGCTGAAGGCTATAGACACAGAAACTGTGACACAACAGTTCAACAAGGACTATGTTGGGAAAAGTACACACTCTCCCCAGGGATGAGGAGGAAAATATCAAAGAAGCCTTCCTAGAAAAAAAAAAAAAAAAAAAAAAAAAACTAAAGGAGCAGGAGAGCCAAATGGATGAAGGGAGAGAAAGTTTCAGGCCATGGGAACAAGGGACAAGAAGAACCAGAAGGAAGAAGGCCCTTGGCACTGTCCTCAAGGGCAGCAGGTGCCAGCCTTGCCCCCTCTCAGGTAGAGGCAGCAGAGCCCCAGTGGTTGAAAGCTTTCACCCCAAAATTAAGCAGAAGAGAGAACAGCACCCAAAGCATTTAAGCACCTCGTACTAGCCATATGTCCTTGAGAAAGTGACTTAACCTTTCTAAGTCTCATTGTCCACATCTTTAAAATGGGAATCTTGACAGCATTTTTGTGAGAATTTGAGAATGCCTTGAGTAGAGCATGTATTGCAGCACCTATTTCAGGCTTCCTAAATACCTGGGGTGACCTCTTTGTTATCTTCATCATAATCATTGCTGTCTCTGAATCTGTCACAAGGCTCTCGTCTCCTGTCAGCTGATCGAGTGACTACCCTTCCCTCAGAACCCAGTGCTGGTCCCACAGTGCCCACAAGCCCTCCCAGGTCACTCTGGAGGTCCCACCTTCACCTGGAATACCTTTAGCCCACCTTTTCTTTCCCATTCATTCTCCATGCATACTATCTTCTTACACAGTCATCTTATTCTTCTACATACCTTATTTCTGCAACCAGATCATAACTTATTCTTCATAATCAATGCCTTTTTAAAAATAAGACCTACTGAGACTTGGCCCTTGCCTAGAACTTTGTAGCTTGCAAAGGACTTCCCCCCAGAGTGATTGTAGTGGAAATCTGTACAATAAGCCCTCAGTCAGTGGGGGCAAGCATTACAATCCTCCTTTTACTGTGAGAGCCCTGTGCCTCAGAGAAGCTGAGGGACTTCTCTGAAGCCACACAGCATCTTCCCGGTTGAGCAGAGGTAGGACCCACACCTCACAGTCATAATAGCAAATGACTAAACATGTTTAATACTAAACATGTTATATGCTCGAAATACCTTGACTGCATGACAATCCCGTGAGGCAGGGACTAGCATTACATGCTTTATCACACACAAGGAAAATGACTCACAGAGACGTTAAACAACTCATCTGGGGCTGCTAAACTGGTAAGCGATGCAGCTGCGACCTAGACCTGGCCCAGCTCCATCGCACATCCCTTAACTACTGTGCACGCCGCCTCTTGGTAACAGCGTGGCTCTTACGTACACTTGCTGGGGATCCTTCAGTTTGGGGAGAACATGATGAATGTTTGGGACTCCCTTAATATTTATTTATTAATATTTGTAACAGCTTATCATCAGAAGTAGAAGTATATTGGAAAAGCAGGAGGCTTTGATTGTTCATTTTCTTATAAACTTCCTATGGTGACCACGACTGCCCATGCATCAACTTTCTCTAATGTCTTTTTACCTGCAGCCCAGCCCTGTCTTATCCAATGGCTGCCCTGTCCATTATCTTATTTCATTTCATTCTGCCACTGGGTCACCCACGTTGGGACACCCAGACCTATGCCTGCCTCAGGTGCAGCCACACTCTCAACACGAGGCAACTTCAATACCACTTGTTAACAACATCCCACTCTGTCCCTTGTTCTTTTCTCCTGGGGTGGATGCGGATTTTCTCTGTTCCCATTTTCTTTTCCCGCAGAGATGAAGAGACACTACTCCTCCACATTTCAAATCAAACCAAAGGCACAAGACAGTGACACAGATATAGACGCACATGCGTTGCCATCAATGGGATGGTTTAGCATGTGACTACCCCCCTTCTCATTCACCAAAGCAATGTGGACTTGCTAACATTCAAGCAGACTTCTTGTTTCACAGCTATCCTTTACCTCTGGGTTAAGGATTCCTGCATCCGTCTGTAGCAGGCTGGAAAAAAGCCAGAGGACCACAGATTCCAACGCACCATAGCAGCAGCCATTAGATAAGACAGGAAACCGAGAGGTACATATGGCCCCTTCTCCATTGCCCAGAAGGGCTGAGGTGTTCAGGTTGCAGCCCATCTGGGTTTTGCTACTGAACCTGAGGCCAGATGAGTTCACGGCATGCTCTGACATCAGATGAACCTTGCAGCTCTGAGCACAGCCCTGCTATTTTGCAACTTAGCAAAAAACAAAGCTGTTAGCCACATGTCCCCAGTCTGGGCCCTCCAATTTTTCAAAGTATAATTTACATGCTTGGCTGCCTATGTCTGGTGTAGGCATTGTGCTGTGTGGGTAGTAGAAGGGGATAGGTAACCATAGGGAAACACTACATGAAGGTTTAGCACAAGTAACAAGCTTGCATTTGACCCTCAGAGAATGGTGCAAACAACTCATGGAGTTGTATGCTATGTTCTTTGCCTTGCTCAATTTTTTCTTGTATTTGCCAATCCTTACAACATGCGTTACACACAGGTAAGGGACCTCAGGTCACAACTACACATCCTTTCTTCCCGCCTCATTGGAAAGAATAGCAGGTTGGAACCAATTCTGAGTAGTGTCAATGATTTTGGTTATGGGTCAAACATCTTGATACCCCAGATTTGTTTCCTTTGAAATGTTTCTACAATGAGAAAAACGGCACCCACTTCTATTTCCTAGCATTTCTCTTGCGACATATGCTGGTCTGATATTCAGCATAGAATAGCTACATTGGTTGTTAAAAGATTAAAACACTTCTGTGCTGGCTAGTTGGGCTCACCAGTGCTCATGCCGAGACCTGTCAGACCTCACCACGACCCAGTGTTTAAGAGGGGATCACCTGGCAGCACAGCCCTGCAGGGGGCTCCACAATCTGCTCTGGAGGAGACCTGTGCCCATTCTGATTGGTTATTATCCGAGTTGTTGTACCCATGGTTATATATTCCAAATATCCTCCCTAGATACATGAGATAACATGTGCAAGAACAGAGCTCCTTGGAGGTAAGGTTCCATATAAACTTGGGAATATATTATAGTAATAACTCATGTAATCAACACGATTGAGGAATAGTGTGTTTAGCATTCCCTAGTTTCTAGCTTGCTCAAGGCTAATCCACATCTTCAGGGAAACTGCCTGTAGCAAAGGCCCTCTCCCCAAAGGACATGGACTCATTTTTCAGGAATCTGACTATATTGGTTGAGTTTTCTCTAATTTATATTTTTTAGTAGGAAACAGCACTTTTGCACCGAATACAAATACAAAAGCTGTCCTCCGGACCATCATATGAGCTGAGAAACAGCACGCGGTGATCTGATGTTGGTTAAGCAGGATGGAAAAGAGGACATTCGTCTCCCCCAAAGGACAGGAAGAAAGGCACAGACATTTAAAGAAATAAAGTAAAATTTGAAATATAAAACGTCAGGGGTGGTGCTTAGGAATAATGAAACTATAAGAAGTTAAACACAATCAGGTTTAAGGAGATAATGATAAAAATGAAAATCTGAAATCTCTTGCCAGTAGAGTAAAGCTCGTCTAGGAGGACGAATCCAATATTTCCTGCAAATAAACAGCAGTTCCTAAAAATAGAAAGCACGGATGTGAAAGGCAGAAAGTTTCAGGGGATTGTGGGTGGTGATGGTCAAAGTAAGATTTTTGTGTGTGACTCTGTGGATTACAGGGGAGGGATTGCAACCCCGCAGGTAGCTGAGATTTTATTGAACACATCCTCGATGGAATTTACATGCGCTCACTGTTCAGACATAATCTGTGTGAAAGTTCTTAGGGAAGCACTAAACTAGTGTATCTCCAAGTGTATTTCAAAGAATCCAAGACCTGTGAGATACTTAGTGAAAAAGCAAACTACTATTTCACCCTGTTTCTCACTTAGATAGTCACCATGCTCATGAATCTATGAAAGGCTCGGAGAAGTCCTGCAATCATACTACTTTTTTTTTTTTTTTTTTGCTTTCTTTAATCAGTATGACCCCAATTTACCTGAGCACAGAAACCATTTTTCTATGTCATTATTTGAGAAATGTTACATGATAAAATTGTAAGGTATTATCCTTATGCTATTGGAAGAGTTTTGAAAAGATGAACTTTCCATGCCTATGTTCAGGTGTCGGGCCCTAAGGGTCTGCAAAGGGGCTCTCTCAGCCTTCTACCTGTGACTCCCTATCTGCATGGGTGATATTGGTTTGAGGTCCTTCAGCTGCTGGTTAAGCAAAGATTTACCGCATTATTATTCAAGTGCAGAGTTCTACCCAATGTCAACTCCCTGCAGGATCAGATAAGCCCTCCCACCTGGTCCTCCTGGGCTCAGGATGCTGGCTTGCAAGCTTCCCTAATTGCTTAACCCCCTCACATCCTACCCTGAATTTTTATCACTGGCAAGTGTTGCAGGAAGGGCAGTACTCTGGATGAAAAAGGAAAGAAAATTTGGAGCAAGTGCTTTCTTTTAAGGAGAGCAGCCTTAGCAAAAATGTTACAAATTAGCTGCACTATCAGGGTCTCAATTCTTTCCCGATTTTTTCAGGTGCCTGCACTTGGCTCTCCAAAGGCTTTCAAACTTTTTTTCCTTTCTTTGATTGCGCTGTTAGAAAGATGGAATTCTAAAGGAAATGCATCATAAAATTTTCATTTGGGCAGTCTTATCAGCATTGGACATGCATAATCTTTCCTTGCAAAGTTTTTGCTATGAAATTGCACGCAAATTTGTTTCTAAAAAAGAGACACAGACACAGAGAGGAAACCCTCTATGTTTCTGTGGTGTTTGATGTCTATTTATATGTTTCTTAAAGATAAAGCATTTATTCTATGCATGATTTGAATTTTAATGCACCTCTTCTCTTTGCCTTAACGGAAGTGAATTCTTATTGCATAGCCAAATTTCACACTCAATTTATTCTGCAGAGTACCTCCCTTCCTCCAGATGGGACCATAAACCAGTAGAAAGAAGTTTTTTAAGTGTTCCTAATTGAATATATGGGATCTGCTTATGAAATAAAACCAAAAGCTCAGGGAAAAGCACACAACACCACTGGTAGAGGACACGCAAAACAAAACAGTCCAGCCAGTGTTGCTCAGTGGTTGAGCATCAACCCATGAACCAAGAGGTCACAGTTCGATTCCCTGGGCAGGGCACATGCCGGGTATGGGCTCGATCCCTGGTGGGGGTGTGTAGGAGGTAGCCTATCAATGTTTCTCTCTCATCTATGTTTCTATCTCTTTATCCATCTCCCTTCCTCTCTCTAAAAAAATCAATGAAGACATTTAAAAAAAAAAGGCAAATTTATTGGTGCCAGGATTGAGGCACTTCATCACCAGCCTATATAGTAGGTGCAGGGGAGGAACGAAGTGAAGTGGCTCATGGGGTAAAAAAGCTTTCCCAGGTTTTTCTGAAAGCCATTGGAGAACAAAGAGAGGGGCTCCCAGTGGTCTAGTAAGATGGAGGGGAGAAGACAAAGCCATCGACAGCAGGCCCAAGTATTGGATACACTTAAATGTTAGAATTAGTGGCATCAGGCTCACTATTTATCAAGGACCCAATAATGATAGCATGGAGAAAACTTGTCTGCTTAATAATATGCGTGTGTGTGTGTGTTTCCCACACAACCTCTGTGACAATGCTCTAGTCAAGAAGAACAGAAATCTCTGCCAGGGGACTCAAAATAATAAACAGTAATAAAAATGACACCTCATGACATTTGTTGAGTGCTGACTATGGACCAAGAAGACTGGGCTAAGCCCTTTGTGTGTATTATTTAATTCTCACAGTGACCTTGGAGTCCGGTACCCAGTCTCTTAGGCTCAGAGTCACATAAAAGGTGCTAAATAACTATTTATTAAGTTAATAAGCATTGCATTGATGTGGTCACCAGTGTTGTCCCTCATTATGTATGAGAAAGTGAGTCTCTGAGAGTCCTGCAGAGGTTAGGAAGCAATAGAGGTAGTGGTACCAGAGGCTGCCTATGCCCAGAACGGCCTGTGTCTGTTTTATTCATGCAGCACCACCTAAAGCGGGACAAGAGCATGCATCAGCTTTCCTTTCAAAGTTTGCAAGGGGTTCGAGGGCCTCGGGATTCGGAGCCATGGCTATTGGCACTGTGAAAAGCCATGGGCGAGAAAAGAGCATGGTTATACTACCAGAGAGCCACCTAATTTGAGTTTGGAGTACATTATAACTAACTGTGTGATTAATTACCCTCTGCCAACTTCAGTTTCTTTATCTGTAAAATAGGGGAATTGAAATGTATCTTATTCCATTGCAAAAATTTGTGAGTATGTAGACAAAGTGATACTTAAGTGTTCAAAACTGGTAAACATTATTGTTATTGTTTGTAATAAAAATAGAAATTCCAGTTGCCTAGAGTTTGTTGGGTGACATTGCACAGTGTGACCATGTGAACGTTAGAATCACTTGGGACCTCGGTTTCTTCTTCTGAGCTGAACTATGAAGGGTTCCTGGGATCTCCTCATGATCTAAACCATGCTGTCCACTCCTCTCAGTGTATCAGTTAGTAGTGCTGGGGCTACACCTAGGCTTCTAGAGTTGAAATTCTTGCTCAGTCACTTACAAGCTGTGCATTCTGGAGCAAGGGACTTAACGCCAGATGTGTGTGCACACACAGAGAGGAAAGAGCGTGAGAGGACACAGGGAGAAGGTGGCCACCTGCAAGCCAAGGAGAGAGGCCTCAGGAGAAACCCACCCTGCTGGCACCTTTATCTTGGACTTTCAGCCTCCAGAACTGTGAGGAAGGAAATGAAAATCCCTTTATTTAAGTCACCAGGTCTGTGTATCTTGCTTGTGATGGCAGCCTTAGCAAGAGTTTCTCTGCTTACCTGTGAAAGAAGACGGAGAAGAAGAAGAGGAGGAGGAGGAGGAGGAGGAGGAGGAGGAGGAGGAGGAGGAGGAGGAGGAGGAAAGCAAGGAGTTGAGGAGGAGGAAGAAGTGCTGGAGGAGGAGAAAATGAACAACATTCGTCAGCATCACTCAGAGCCATGATATAAAACCATCACTGCTGAAAAGTCTTCCCATGACCCTCTGCTGACAATGGGATTTGCTCTCTACAGAGCTCAGTCCCCCAGGGGTGACCTGTAGATGCCCCCCTTCTGCACACACATTAAAGCCATGAGAACTTGTCACCCAGTAGTGTTCCTGGCCATTGCACTCGCTGAAACTAAGCTCAAAGCAAAATGATACTTCAAATAAAGGCATCTCTACCTTAAACAGAAGAATAGAATGGAAGCTCAGCTATCTCTAAAATGTCTCATTGTTTAAAAATAAAATAAGCATAATCTCAAAGGCACTGTTCACCTTATATATGGCTGTAATGAGTGAAAAGTTAAAGTATCTAAGAAATGACAGACTGTGGAATCTCAGAGGGAAGGCAGAGGTGGGTGGATGAGAAGAGATTAACCGGAGATTTTATATGCATTTATGCATAAACCATGGACACAAACAATAGGGTGGTAAAGGCCTGGGGCAGGGAGAAAGGGCAGGCTAGAAGGGGTCATTTGGGGAAAGGGAGACATCTGCAATACTTTCAACACGAGGGAATTTTTTTAATTTAAAAAAAAATTTAAAAAGAAATGGATGGTTTTAAGATGAATACAAATAGGAGAAAGTAAAGCATTTTTTCACTTTCATTCAACTTCTATTATCATCCCTCCTTCTCCTCCAACTTAGAAGAATACTTTTTACCTTTATTACTGGCAAACAGAATATGGAGCTTGTTTGCCAATGATAAAGGTAAAAAGTATTTTGAGACATGTCTATACTATAAGCCTCCTGATATAGTCTCATCACATTTCATATTCACTTGCCTTCTCTTTTCATAGACAATGGGTGCCAAACAAAGTTTCAGAAAACTACTACATTGTACAATACGAAGCACATCAAAATGGCATTTTTTTCTATTGGTGTTTATAGAAAACACCATTCAGAGATGAATGGCCAAAGTTAGCACCCCCACCTTTAAAGCATCCAATTTGCACCCAAATTTTACTTACTTACCAGCTCTGGATTGCAGCATTACTTTGAACCCACTCTAACGTGACCTGGCCGGGGATGGGGGGGAAAGACGATTGGAAAGGAAACTATGTATTTAATAGTAAAATGCTTGCCCGATGGGGTCACCTAACCATCCCCCTCCATTCTGTTTGAGATTACTGGCTAGAGACTACTTGAATCCATTTTATAACAGAACAGTTAGATTATGCTCCATTGATTATAAACATTTGGTTTGCATAGAGGATTTGCTATGTTTTATTAATCCATCACATAGTCTTTCTAAAAATGTGATAAACAAGGGAGCATAAAATGGCATTCTTTATACACTTTAGGGGGCTTGGCAATTAACACATGGAGCCTCGGCGGCTCTTCCAAATCAAAGTCTGCTTTCTGATATAGATCCATCTTGCCCACATCATCTACAGAATTACAGAACATATGATAAATCCAAGCACTTGACAGCCTTCTTTCTATCAAATTATAACCCTATTTGATAAACTCAAATCAGCAGCAAAACTATAACAGATTAATGAAAACCCATCAGAAAGTACACCATGACATTTCATTTCTGGGGAATTACAGCTCAGATACGTTCTAAAGCATTCAGAACAAATGGGGCAGGTTTTTTAGAAGTATATTTTATTTAAAGTGACTGGGAAAGGGAAAAAAAAAAAACACACGCCTCGGAATTGTATGTTCACCACATCATGTCCAAGAAGCTGAAACAGGAACATAATAAAATGAAATGTGTTTTCGCAGACGAACAAAAGCTCCTTCAATTATAAAAGAGTAAACTGATAATAGAATCCCGGAGACAAAGAAGTAATATGAACACATGGCTCACCGCTTACCATACATACAGCGTGGAAACGAGCTACACCTTATTACACTAAGAGAAAGACCAGAAAAGAGTAAAAAGAGACAGAAAGTGGAGAAAAGAAATGAAAGCTGCCCATTTTACTACACTTAGCCCATGTTACATTCAAAGAATAATTTCATGTCTAAAAATGGCTTAACCCAATAATGTAGCAAAAATTCTGGCATATATATAATTATTGAAGAATGCCAGCACCATTTTTTTAAGAAGACAAAATTGTCATATTTAGATGCTGACCTTTTATCATGCACTTTGAAACCATTAATAAAAATTTATTTTAACACCAACAAGCCCAAAATGCTTTGAAATATCAATTTTAGAGGATACTTTCACCTGGATCCTTTCTTGTAAATGTTACACAGACAAAGGCAGAAACCAAAAATCAATTTTTAATATATTTCTTCCTACCACAGGGCATGGGAAACATTAATAGTTTCTGAATCTACATGGTTACAATTATTAGCTTTGCCTTCCTAACGCAGTGCTCATAAAGTGTGCTCCGCTTACGATTGCGGGGAGGCGGGTGCTATTCTTAAGGTTTTTCTCGGGGAAAGTTAATAAGCAATAATCTAGGATCTTGAGATTCATGCCGTTACTTGCTTCCCGCATCGAGCATCCTGATATTTACATGATCACTTACACGGAGGCAGCAGAACAACTTAAAACTTAATGATCCTCATTCACAATCCGGCAGGGGGGACAAGAGCTGCTGTAAACCCATCAAGGGATGTTTCCACGGGTCCCTGCTATGCAGGGAGGGGAAATAACCACTCTGCTGGTCTTGCGTCACCTCTATTCAGATAGACTCAGATGGGCTTCATACCACTTCATTCCCTGTGCCTTTAGGACCGTTGCTGAGGACAGGTGTAATGGGCATTGCCTCTCGCATTTGCTCACAGTGCCTGATCTCTCTGAAGAACCACCTCTCTCTGTCTGCGTTGTGTTATGGAGACACTTAATCAGGGTACCTGGCTCTCTCCTAGCCATGGGGTGAGCACAGGCACCAGCTCATAGAAAGACTGCTGTGTAATTCCTAGAGTCAGCAATGCTCAGGAATGCTCCTTTGCTGGTCTTTCAGGTTTTCCTCTGATTCAATAAGCATCGTCTTTCTTCTCTGTTTTGTAGAATTTAGCCGGCATCACTTCCTGTGGCTTGAAATCAGACCATCAGCCAGCAGAGAAGGGGACATGAGCAGTTAGATCTTTACTTTCCTCCCAACTCCTAGTCCATGATGTCATTTATCTGTTCATACATCTTCAGAAGCCCCCCTTCTCTGTGGTTTAAAAGCCTCATTCTTCCACAAGGCATCCAAGGCTCTCGTTGAGTGGCCCCGCCCTGTCTATCCAAACTTAACTCCCACTTTCCACCCCAAGGAACTCACTGATTGAGTGAATTCACTTTCCTTGCTTAACACTCTTTTCTGAGCATATACATGTTCTCTGGGTCATTCCACCAAACAAATCTCCCCATCTTCGTCAGCAGTGATGCCTCGCTGAAAACACCAGAACCCATGTGTGCTCGCCTAAGCTGAAGAAAAAAGATGTACTTCCCAGAGGCTCCAAGAGCATCAGGCCAGAGGGTAAGCAAACAAGAGCAATGTTCAACTAGCATCCCAGGCCCCTCACTGGGACCCAAAGCATATGAGGCAGGCCACAGACTCCCCACTCTTCAGGACAGAGGCTGGCGTGGAAGGTTGCCCTGGACTCTCTCCCCTTGCCGCCTCTGATAGCAGGTTCTGAGGGGAGCTACTCCTTCCTGAAATGTGTCTCCAAACTGAAATTCCATACAAGTGCAGAATTTAGACCCCATACCGCTCCCTAGAAACAAAGAACTCAGGAAACAAATTCCTGTCTTCTGTCTTCAGGGAGGCAGAAACACATATGGAGCCAGATGACCATGAACTTGACACATGTCCACTAGACTAGCCCTGATGGCCTTGCCTCTTCCATAATCCCTTCTTCAAGCTTTCTAATATATCATTTTCTCCCTTGTCTCTAAACTCCTTTAACTTATTATCTGCATCTCAAATGTTCAACTGGATTAACACATTTCAACCACATTATGATTTGCAGAACATTCCCATGCATATCATCTCTTGTAACCTTCCCAACACCCAATGGGGTATTCCTAGTGATCCCTTTCACAGACGAGGCAGTGGACTTCTGTTGAAGATGAAGAAGTTGCTGGGCTTCCTAGTGAAAACACACTTTATGTATTATCCTCAGTAAATACACCATGAGGGCAGAAGTCAGGAACCTGTGCTCCTTGGATGCGCATTATCTCAAACTGCTGGTCTCCTACCTAAAAATACATAAACAACTTTGCATGCTTGCTCTCTCCTTTTGAACTTACAGGACCAAGTTCACAACACACCAACCCTGAGACATCGTATTTCCAAGAAGGAGGAGGAGGAAATGTTTCAAGGATGCCACTGCAATAACAATTCCCTCTCTAAATCTCTTAGAGCCTTGGAACCCACTGGACAGCTTGAGGGAAATTAGGTTTGGGTTGGAATAAGGGATCAGCACCATCTCTCAAAGAGAAGAGGGCAGGAAGAGGAAGGGACTTTCTCAGTACGGAAAGAGAGAGGGGAGCTCCACACCTTCAAGGTGAAGTCGACACCCAGAGACCAAGGGCCTGAATGCAGGAACTCCACTTTTAAGCTTTGCAATTTCTCCAGATGTATCTTATTTTTAGAAACTATTATTATTATTATTCCATTTGGTTTTGGTTTTGCTTAGTTTTGTGTTGTTTTGTTTTGCTTTGGTTTGTTTGGTCACAAAGTAACTGGCAGGTGTCATTTTCTTTGAGGTCACAAGGAATGGGGAAGCTAAGGAGATGCTGGGCCTAGTGGGGAGAGAAAGCTCAGGGCTGGGAAGAGGGTGACTGAATTAAAGAAAAGGAAAGTCAAAGTGTTTGCAGGGCAAGTGGGTCCTGAGGCAAGAAAGAAAACATACGTCCAAGATAGAGGCCCTGAGTTAACCAAAAAGCAAGATGTTTAGAGATCTACACATCAAGAAAATGCTGCCTTTTCATCTTATTTCTTCTTGAATACTGAAAATGTACCCACTCCCACCCATAAGCAAAAGATATTCCTGAAAATTTCCTCAGGATGTGCCTTCTTCCACTAAGGATTTTCATATCAGTAAGGAGATAGATTTACTGCTATACCAAAGATCCCCAAAGTAACAGTGTATTAAACAAGGGAAGAGAAGTTCTTACGTTTCACATAGTAGTTCAAGTAACATGCAGTCCTAGGCTGAAAGGCTAGGTCCATTTCCAGTACTCAGCCTGAATGCAAGGCACTCAACCATCCTCAACACACTGCTTCCACCCCATGACCTGCGGATTTGGTCCAGCTCCTGCCATCATGACAGCATTCCCACCAGCGGGAAGAGGAACAAGACAAGGTGATCTGCATGCTCCTTCCTTTTATGAACAGGGCCTGGTGGTTACAAACATTGCACTCACTCACATCGCATTGACTCATTGATGGAACTGTCCCATGGCCACGCCCCACTACAAGAAAGGCAAGGAAATGCATCTATAATTGGGCAGGTGGGAACTCAGCCTGGACTCAGAGATGCTGTACTAAAGGAAGGAAGAAATGACAGATACTGAGGGGCAGCGAGCAGTGTTTGCCAAAAAGTCTAGAAATAAAGAAGACCGGGGATAAAATTCGGGCACTGTCATTGAACAGCTGCTTAATCTTAAACAAGTGACTTGTCCTGGTGAAGACTCAGTTTTCTCATCTGTAAAGTAAGGGTAAGAACACTCACTGCACAGAAGAGTGGTGAAGATTCACTGGCATAATACATGTACAGTAGCTGACCCATGGAATTGGTAATTGATACGTGACAATTACCAATATTGTATTGTTATTATTTTTAACAGGAGTTAGCAAACTTGCAGCCTGAGGCAAATCTGGCCCACCAGCTGTTTGTGTAAATGTACTGTTTGTTCACTGTCTACGGCTGCTTTCACATGACAAT
This sequence comes from Plecotus auritus, assembly GCF_963455305.1. Lineage (NCBI taxonomy): Eukaryota > Metazoa > Chordata > Mammalia > Chiroptera > Vespertilionidae > Plecotus > Plecotus auritus. The sequence goes on along the minus strand of NC_137770.1, from coordinate 234,385,349 downwards.
GGCAGAGTGGCTAGTCGAGACAGAGACTGCACAACCTGCAAAGCCAAAAATATTTGCTCTCTGGTCCTTTTAGGAAAAGTTTGCCAACCCTGCTGTATAAGGTGAAACAAATCTTTTTTTGCTGAGTCGCAAATGTTCTGTTTCCTCGGTTGCAAATGTCATGATCCCTACTTCATAGCATTACTGTACAAACTAGAATAAATAAATTATGTAAAGCACCTAGCACTGAGCCCAGCACATAGTAAACACTTTATAACCTCTAGCCTTTTTTATTTTCCTTGATGTATGGTGACCATTGGTCCTACAAGAACTCTACTCAATGCGAGCAAGGCGTCATGTGATAAAATCAAGTCTCTCACTTTGAGGTGCTTATGCATTAAGCTCAGATGCATGGCTTTTAAAACCCTGGCACAGCCCCCAGGGCAGCAATGCCTCAGGCTAGTTACACCAGGGATAGCTGTGTGCACCCGGAATGGTTATCTGAAATGTGAGTAGGAAAAACAGCATCCACATACACATAAAGAAGACATTCTTATCTAAGCCAAGAATTTCTAGAAACACAGAATGTAGAAGAAAATGAAACAATGCTAGGTCAATAGAAATATTTCTTAAATGGAAGAAAGGGAAGGAGGGAGGGAGGGAGGGAGGGAGGAGGAGTTGAGGGGGAGGGGGCTTTTATGGCTGTCCAGTGTTCTTACAATAAAGAAGATTTCTATCCTATCTCCCTCCAGGCTCTTCACACACCACAAGTCCCTCCCATTTTCTGGTCTCCAAACATACTCCTAGTCTTGAAGTTTCTCAAAACTGTCCATATACCTCCTTCTTTTATCAGAATGTTTATGTACTTTGTTCTATCTGGCTAAATCAGTATTCTTTTTCCTTTTTAAAAAATCGATTTGAGAGAGAGAAACACTGATGTGGGAGAAACATCAACTGGGTTGCCTCCTGCATGTGTCCTGATCAAGGATGGAACCCACCACCCCCTATGTATGGGACAATGCTCCAACCAACTTCGCCACCCCGGCCAAAGCTCTTTACCCTTTTTTCATTGCACATGTCTATTAGCAAAAATATTTTAGCACTCACTCAAATATGTGACTTTGTAGTCATTCACAAAATACATATATACATGTATATATGTATGCATATACATATAATATTTATATATACATATACAAATTGTATATGTATGTTCTTCTCTAAAAATGCCAAAAGTAAAAAATGTAAATTTTCCATGTTTTCCCACACTCTGTAAACATACACACCTGAATTCTTCTCCCCAGCCTCTGCCCCACTCATTGTACTTCAGGTCTCATCTCCAAGGTCACTTCCTCAGAGAACCCTTCACAGCACGAGGGTACTGTTCTTCTTTGCTCTTATAACTCCTTTTACTACTTCTTCATGGTACTTGCCATAGTTTAAATTGCATGCTCATTTGTAATTATGCAATTAATGTCTTTCTCCCTCTCTCCCTGCCAACTGCACCCCATCACCAATTCTAATATCTCTTCCAATGTCTATTTCAGCCTCTCTTGAGAGTAGAGATTGTGTCTGTTTTCCTTACCAGAGAGTGTCCTCATCACGTGTGCTTTGACACATTGTAGGTCGTACTAAACACTGATGAAATGAATACATACAACTATTCTAGAAAAGAAACGGGTGCTTTTTAATAAAGCTTTAGAAAGGACGGATTTAGAAAATAAGAAATGCCTTATCAAGAAGGTAGCTGGTAAGGTACAGCCAGTTAAATAATCCCAGATCACTTTTGGGGGACATCTTCATTTTTTCAAAAAGGCTTTTCTATCTGTAATCATACGAGATTCTCTCAATGCCTCTTTCAGTAGATGAGATCAGAGATTTGTATCCCCATCTTCCTGATGAGCATAGAGCCATACAGCTGGTTGATAGCAGAACTCAAAGGCTAGCCTCCCACCCCCAGTCCACACTGCCGCTGTCCAGCAGGCTGTGGAAAGCAAGCCCAGGCAGCAGGAGGTTCCTGACACCCTGGGGAAGACATGACTTGGCGCTGTTAGAAGAACACTACTTGCAATGCCATCTTACACTGACAAACATTTCAGAGTGGCCAGAAGACAGAAAGGGAAATAATTAAAACCCTGGGAATTAAAACAGACAGATTACAGGGCTGCGGTGAAAGTTTGGAGGATGGAGAGTGAGAGCTGAGTTACTAACAGCCTTCAGGTCCATGGATGCTTATAGATGGCCGCTGGGTAGCCAGGTGCTCTTAGGTTCCAAAGACAACCAACCAAATGGGAAAAGGTTTTAAATGACGTGAGGACACACTCTCTATTCACTCATTACCTAGGTGAGCGTAATGGCTGTTCGCCTGTGGAGTTCACTCCCAGCCTGGATCTAGTTCCCCGATGATGACAAGAGGGAGGGCTTCCCTAACATTGGGTCGGTTTTGATGGGAAGTCAATGGAAGAGGTGAGTCGGGCTAGTTCCTGCTGACTCGCCCTGTCCAGAGTTCAGAGGTCACTGTTATGCACAAAGTAAGAGAGGGCAGGAAAATTAGAAACATCCCCACATTTTTTTCTGCTGACCATTCCTGAACTGCAGACATTGATGTCTAGTATATTTAGAAAAAAATATTTTGGCTAAACAGGTAGGAACCAGAAGTAAAGGAATACCTGGTACATATGGTGATTTTGATCAATTACTAGTCTCAGTAGAAGGTGCTTTCAACTTTGAGAATGAATTTTAAAAAGAATGAAATACAAAATCACACTCAAGGGTTTACAGAGAGAACACAAGGAAACTTAGAGGATTCTACTTTATCATCAAGTTGATGAACAACAACAAAAATAGAATGGCTCTTATTGGGGCTATTTGTCATGAAAATCAATTATGCCAAGATAATGTTATATATCATATTTCAACCAACATTTTAATGGAAAAATGATGGTAAAAAAGTGGTAAACTAACTTAAAATGTTGGTGAAGAAACGAGAGTCCTGCCCTTCCAGCCTGTGTTCTGAGACTAAACCCCAAGTAAACACCACAGTGCCCAGCCACGTGACCTTGGACAATGACTTTTCATCTCTCTACACCTCAGTTGCCTTGCCTGTAAAATGAGATTACTTGATTTGGCACTGCCCAAGGCCCTTTCCAGTTCCAAAACACCCTGCCTCTGATTTTCAATCTCTGAAGAGTTATTAAAGGTAAGCTATGTATTGAGGGCCTCCTTCGTGTCAATCGGAAAATTAGAGCATTTCTAGTAAACATTTGGAAAGCAAAGCATTCACTGGGATGCACCGCAGTATAAACTGAAATGCCTTAAGGCAGAGTAAAAAGGTCTAAAATATTTACCTGCACTTAATAGAGATTGGCTAGGGAAAAACAGAAAGATTGCACCTTCCTTTGTGGTTCAAGGCATTCTTCATCAATTAAACTTAAATGTAATGACACTTTGACTCAGGTTTTCAAATTAAAATGATCTGTTTATGACTCCAGGTTAATGTTCAGTTAAAAGTAATAGAGGCTCTACCTGCAAGGGTAACGGGGCAGTATTCACCAAGGGAACACAGCTCTGTACGGCTTCCCAACAAACCCTGAGCAATTGAATTTCTCTTCCTGAGGCAGGGGCAGCTCTTACAGGGAAAGCCTACAGCAGCCTGACTACATTAGGTATTTGATAATCATCATCTCATTTCATTGTTTCAATCTCACAATAACACTTGGTCGCATCATCTGCATTTTATAGAGGATGAAATTGAGGCTGAGAAAAGTCAAATTTGCCTTGTGTCCCACAGCCCAGTATCCAGCAAAAACAAAATTCAAACTCAGGCATGCCTGTTCTCTGGATCACAAGCTATCACCTCTCCAGAGGATATTAGCAAACAATGAGGCATTATTGACCCTCCATGCCAAATAAATGATGTGTTCAGAGAGGGACTCAAAAAGAAAGGCACAAAATGTATGTCAAACATCAAGAATAGTATTGCTCTTTCTTATCTTCAAATTCTTCCATGTAACTTAGCAAATACAGGTTGGTAAAGAGTATTTCATTAGTAATTCTACTACCAAGAAGAACCCAGAGCTTGTAAAAGTAAACCCTGAGGAATCTAGGGCTTCTTTCAATCTGAGGTCCCACAATACTTCAGTGGCACGTGTTATGGATACCTGGTCATACAAAATTGAGTCTTCCTTATGGTAGCCCACGTGGTAGAAATACCATACCAAAGGCACAGAATCACAAAATCACTTGCCGAAAGCACTAGTAAGAATATTAAGTTTTGCCACCTCCCTCCCTTTCAGGCATGCATGTCTGCATTTAAGCCATAGATAACACACACACACACACACACACACACACACACACACACACACACGATGCCCTCCAAATCTAGAAGACTGCAGACAGTGGTTTCATCATAGCAGGGTTTCTTCCAGTACAGATTCTACTCTTTGCCTGATGTTATCACTCATTCCTCCCCATTCTGCCCTCCTCAATACACTGCAGCCTTCCAGAACTACTTTGGGTTCCCTAAGCCCATGATGCTATCCTTGCCTCTGAGCCTTAGCTCATGCTATTCATGCAGCTCAGACACCCTGTGCCCCTCTCCCAGTGGCCCCCCAAGTCTCTTCCTTTAGGTGTCAATGTGTCACTGCTTCCTGGAAGCCCTTGCCCATCCCCACCCCACCCCATGCCTGTGAGAGGAGTGAGCTTCTCCTCCATGTTCCCAGAGCATCTTATCACCTCTGTGTTCTCGCACATACATTTCTAAGTTATCACCACCTGTACTTTGTCTGATTTCCTCACTCACTTTCTTACCCCAGGAGAGTAAAAGCTTAGTTTGTTCACCATTGTATCAGTAGCTCCCTGGTTAATACTAGCATAATGCAGGTTATCTATAAAAACTTGTGAATTGAACGAAAATGAATAACTCTGGTGGTTGATATTGTTAGAAATATCTAAATGCAAAAAACTATTGTCAAGCAGACAAACCTTTAAAAGACAAATTTGTTAGAAATTTAGTACACTAAAGATTAATAATTTTTCTTGCTCTCTTAAGAATTTAGAATATAGTTATGTTTTGCAATAGTAGAAATCATCCAAATAGTATATATGGGTCTACAGCTCTTTATAGAGAAAATTATAGCAAGTATATCTATGAATGTCTATATGCATACATATTCTTTATAAATTTATGCACTATATATATATATATATATATATATATATATACATACACACACACACACACACACACACGTGTGTGTGTGTGTGTGTGTGTGTGTGTGTGTGTCCATCCAACCGGTAGCTATGACACGCACTGGCCACCAGGGGGCACACGCTTAATGCAGGAGCTGCCATAACATGCACTGGCCATTTAAAAATAAATGGCACCACGGACCTGGTGCCGGCAAACCAACACTCAGCTTCCCCCAAGTGGGACACAGGCCCACCACCACCCCGGAGCAACACCCTACCAAATTTCAGCCAACGCTGCCAAGACCCCATGGCAAAAAATGTGACCCACAGCCCAGCCCAGCCCAGAAACGATCATTGTGAGCACTGGGTAATGATGTCACGTAGCAATACCTGGCTTCCTCTCCCTAGCAACTAGCCTCCTTGCAGTTTCTTCGAGCCCAGGAACATGACTTACTTTATAGCCAGGTGCAAACATTTTACACTTTAACCAAATGTCTGTGAAGTGTTTTCATGTGCCTCATCTCATTTGGTCCTCACAGAAGTCCTAGAGTAGGTATATAGAAGACTCACTAGAATCCTATTTTCTTCCTCATTAGCAAGAAAACAGAGATTTAGAAAGTTTAGAAACTTGACCCGACTGAAAAGAAGTAAGAAATCGTGGAACTTGTAAATGACTTCAGGTTTTCTCACTGCGCACAAGATAGTCAAACACTGCTACAGTTAAATATTTTACCCTTTGTTCTCCCTGCGTGATCTACAATAATCTGCTTCGTGTTGATATTTACTGCTGTGTTGCTGACAATTACCTAAAAGACAAGTTAAGGTGCTTCACTGAGCTGGACAAAGTTTAGCTAAATCAGAAAGCAAGTCTAATTAAGCAAGTTTATTTTATGTATATAAAAGACTAAGTTGACTCGCACATGCATGATACATATAAAGCTCTCACTGGCACCAATTGCACACATGTGTTCCGATTTGTCATTGTTGATCGTGAATTTGGTTGACACTTCTATTATAGAGAAAGGGTGAATAGCAATATTAAAATATTTCTTCTAATTAATTTCCTTTCAATGTGCACGAATCTATGCACTGGGCCACTAGTGTATATATAAAACACAACTTATTTTTATTCATAAAATAATTTTTATCATAAGTTTATGTGTGTATATACTAATTCCTTGACCTCCAGGGAACAAATCGTACATTTGAACACCTCCTGATGCAGACACAGTTACGCAGAAAAGCAAGGTTGGAAAGGTTGCCAGGGAGTATATATTTATCAAAGTGCTTCTAATGTCCCCATCATTACAAGATCTAATACCTTCTAAACTTTCAGATTAATGGCTTTAGAATTTGGGGTGGAGTTTTCTTTTAATAATGCACATTTCAATCCTCGGTTAACAAGAGGTCATGTCAATAATTAATGGTTTCCGTAGCAGTTCGACACTGCATCGCCCCCTTGACAGATGTTTTAAATGTATGCTTTGTCTTCATAACGAAGTGAGAGTGGGTGAGGGAACAGGCAAGTGTGACATGAGGCATTTGGGCTTTACATTTTTAACTTGTGCTCTAAAGTGTTCTTATATATTATCTCATTTGACAGGTACATCAACCCTGCCAAGAAGCTGGGGTGAGAGAAAGAGGTACAGATAGGAAGGTGGAAGACACGATTCTGTTTGTCTTATAGGGTTGTAGAAACCAGAATGCAGAAAAGTCATACAAGTTACCTAAGAAACCCCATGAGAATAAGGACACTGTCAACTTTTTGTTATCATTGTCACTTGCTTTACTCCTAGCATTGTTGCTCAATTGAGTGAAATAATGAATGTGTGAATGAATGAGCAAATGAATACTAAAGTTTTCTGCAAAACATAGGACTCAAACTCTGGCTTCCTGACTCTCAAGCTCATGAATTCCCTAATATATGACATCTATTTTTTTTCAGACTATTCCTTGCCAAGATTAAAAATGATTTAAAGAAAAAAATGTATAGATATTAAAAAACAGACAGTTGATGTTTATTCCCCTACCCCAAAAGACAAAAACTTGAAGAGTCTTTTTTAAATTAATTTTCTTAAATAATCTGTCCCTACCATTAAGATTCACTTCTATTTCATGTGTGATAATAACAAAAAAAGTATTAAGCCTCTTTGTCGATAATTTACCAGGTGCCTTGGATGTACAGAATAACAATACCAACAATAGTAAGTTACGTTATATGAGCATTGCACTCAGTAGTAGTGTATCCTAGGTTGTAGTAAGCAGAACTAATACTCACTAGGACAGGTTATTTTCCTACACTCATTATTAGGGCACTGCATTATCCATAAGAAAACTGCCACAGGCTTTCAAGAAACATAAGAAACAGCATCCATCTCCTTTTCATGCAGTCAGAGCTCTGCTGGTCTCTCTGAAGAGTCAGTCCTTACTCAGAGCTGGAGAAGTGAATTAGCGGCTCAGGGTCAGCTCAGAAGTGAAACCCGCTTTACCTGAACTCGGGGCTTCTGCGGGCATCAGGAACTCACAGACGATCTACAGAAAGGCAAGTGTGCTGGAGACTTAGGCACACATTTTAATCAATTCCTTTAATGGGGGGAATAAAGCACAACTGCCTGACAAAGGAAAAGTCAAGCAGGAGAGGGATGGAAGCATCACCATCTGATACAGAAATTTACATCTGCTGCTAAAGATGCTCCCAAAATGCTAACATAAAAGTATCTAAACATCTCACCCGGGGAGGGTTTGGCAGCTGCAGTCAAATCATCCTTCTGAGTAGAAGACTTGTTTAAATTTAGTTTTCACATACCCATTTAAAATAAGAAACAAAGAACTCTCCAGAATCATATTGTAGACTAGGAGAGACAGTCCCCTCCACCACTCCCCTCTGCCCCCCGCAACAAGCTCAAGCCCCAAAGGTTGGTCACAAAGGACAGGGCCACTCCACATTCTGGAAATGACAGCCATTCCCCCAGAGACCAAATCAGAGAGATGGGCAGGCAGATGGTCTGGTTGTTCTGAGAAGTAAGGATGTCAGACTACAATGAAAGTGCTATGAATGTGTGTGAAACTGGGAGCTACGACTTCTCCACCCTGGTCCTCCCCGGTGCCTAGCACAATGCTGCTCAATAAATATTTGTTGTATGAGTCAGATAATTGATTAATCTAGAAGTAACAAAAAATTAACTAGATAAGAGAAGCATCTGACCCTGAGGAAATAGTCAAGACAAATGCACATTCTGCTTCTCTGGCCTCGGGTCTGGGGGCTCCACCACGCTGATCTAGGGAGCATGCCGGGAGAAAGCTTCAAAGGGTTTGAAAGGAAACAGGTGGCTGAGGCAGTGACATACAAGAGCCCACTGTGGGTCAAATCCTCACCTGGGCTGCCAAGTTACTTTTAAAAGCTCCATTTGACCAGTTAGAAAACGGATACTGGGAGGGCTTAAATCAGTTGCTCAAAATGTTTCCTCACAGAAGGCAGAGCAGCAATGAACATAGGTTTCCCAACTCATCCTCATGTTCTCAGGCATTTCAGCAGCTACACAGAAACATGAACATGTAACAACGCTCAAAGTCCAAGACATAAAGAAAGAGAGACAAAAAAAGAAAAACAGAGCAAGAAAACTTAGCCGAGGAATGCTACAACACTGAAGCACAAAATTATCGGTGCCATTTCCTCGAATCCAGCAAGTTCTAGCTCAGACAGGCAAGCTCTCAGCTCAACACAATACATGGTTCACAGCCGCTGCATTTTGGAAGGAATTTACCACGGTATTCTTTTTATAAAATGCATTGAACAATGTAATAAATGATTCTTGCGTCAACTACTGCGTGATGATTTTTTGCCCTCCTTCTAAGTCCTTGGGAAGGGAAGTTTCAATCATATTCCCTGCATCTGTCACATGGAAACCAGAAGTCTCTTAGTAGGTCCCTTTATGCCATTGTGCTAGAGGGCAGGAATGCACCTGACAGTATTCTACGGACAATGATCATCATCAGGTAACATAATTACTATTATGTTCCATTCTCATCGTGTGCCAGATATTATTCTAGGCACTGCATACATGATTTCATTTAATCCACACATCAAACCTCTAAAATAGGTGTTATTTGTCTCCATTTTTTTAAAAATCAGGAGACAGGGAGCCCGAGAGGTTAGGTAACTTGCTTATCAAGTCTGCACACGGAAAACAGCAGAGTTGGGGTTTGAACTCATTCAAGTGGGTTTAACACCATGGGCCCATCTTCCTAACCACCGATAAATGGAGGACACCTAGCTTCGAGGCTGTACATCATACCTTCTGACAAGCTGCATGTTCCCATTTTAAACGAGTGATTGAAAGGCTCGATATAGCCCATTAATTTTATACCCACTTGTACCAAAATCTCTTCAATTCCCTTTGCAGCGTTTCTGCTTCTATTCTAAAAGCTTCTCCTTCCATCTGCTGTTCTTGCCCTCTACATATCAGAACCCAGTCCGAGGGTCCGGCCAGCCCATCTTTCAACATTTAAAGAGCCAATGAAAGCATACCCTCTACCTCAGTTAAATAATATTTAATTCACACAGCACTTTCTTTCTGAAAAATTCAAAGAGCCTTAGGTGCTTTTAATCAGATTCTCTTGATATCTAAATTATTGCTTGAAGTTTAATTGTATCCCCTTTAGATAGCAAATTAGCCTCATCCACTAATCCTAGAATCTGAATGGAATTGGCCCTACTTAGTCTTCCCTTGAAAACAAGAGCCACTAAAACAAACAAACAAATAAAGTACTCAAACAGGGCAAACTCTGTGTACATAGCAATAAAAAACAATTAAGACCCTGGCTGGTGTTCTTAGAGCTTAGAGCATTGGCCCTTGCACCGAAGGGTTGTGGGTTCAATTCCCAGTCAAGGGCACATACCTGGCTTGCAGGGTCAATCCCCCAGCCCAGTTGGGGCACATGTGGGAAGCAATCAATCACATGTGTCTCTCTCACATCAATGTCTCTCTCTCTCCTCCTCCCTCCCTTCCACTCTCTAAAATCAGTGGGGAGGAAATATCCTTGGGTGAAGATTAACCAAAAAAATTAAAATTAAGGAAAAGTAAAGCTGTATGCTATAGAAGCTAGTGAGAATAATGATGATGTTTAACAACTGAGTACATTATGTGCCAGCTAACTCACCAACTGCCTTACACAGATTTTTTTTTCCTTCAACATTGAATCACATCAGATAGCAACTCATTGCAAAATGAGTAGATTTAACCCCTGAAACATACACAGAAGATAGCAAATGGGAGAAAGTCCCCTAGACCAACAATAGGAATGAAACACTGACATCTAATGATCCCCAGCCAGAAAATGTTTGCCAACATCCTCCAGGTACAAGATGTGATGGTCAATAAATAAATTTACATTGGCAGTAGCATGTTTGAAATTAACCACGCTCCCACTGTTTTAGCTGCTTATATATTACTAGAGGTCCGGTGCATGAAATTCGTGCATGGGGGGGGGGGGTTGTCCCTCGGCCCAGCCTGCACCCTCTCCAATCTGGAACCCCTCAAGGTATGTCCGACTGCCAATTTAGGCCTGATCCCGGTAAGATCGGGCCTAAACGGGCAGTCAGACATCCCTCTCACAATCTAGGACTGCTGGCTCCCAAATGCTCATCTGGCTGCCTTCCTGATTGCCCCTAACCACTTCTGCCTGCCAGCCTGATCACCCCCTAACCACTCCCCTGCCAGCCTGATTGATGCCTAACTGCTCCTCTGCCAGCCTGATTGCCCCTAACTGCCTTCCCCTGCAGGCCTGGTCACCCCTAACTGCCCTCCCCTGCAGGCCTGGTCTCCCCCAACTACCTTCCCCTGCAGGCCTGGTCCCCCCCAACTGCTCTCCCCCACAAGCCTGGGTCCCCCTCAACTGCCCTTCCCTGCAGGCCTGGTTGCCCCCAACTTCCCTCCTCTGCTGGCCTGGTCACCCCTAACTGCCCTCCCCTGCAGGCTTGATCACCCCCAACTGCCCTCCCTAGCAGGCCTGGTCCCTCCCAACTGCCCTCCCCTGCTGGCCATCTTGTGGTGGCCATCTTGTGTCCACATGGGGGCAGCCATCTTGTGTGTTGGAGTGATGGTCAATTTGCATATTACTCTTTTATTAGATAGGACTAGAGGTCCAGTGCATGAATTTGTGCATGGGTGGGGTCCCTCGGCCTGACTGGTGATGGGGGCCAATCAGGGTCAGCCAAAGCGGGGGAGAAGCAGAGGGGAGAGGGACTGTGGGAGGTCAGCTGTGTGGGAGGTTGGCTGTGGGAGCACACTGACCACCAGGGGGCAGCTCCTGCATTAAGCGTCTGCTCCCTGGTGGTCAGTGCATGTCATAGCAACCCATCAACCCATTGTTCTGCCAGCAGATTGTAATGGTCGCTTAGGCCTTTTATATATATAGATGTTCAGAGTTTACCTCTATGATGCAGGTCCTAATGTTATCAGCCCCACTTTACAGATGTTGAAACAGGCTTGAAAAAAGGGTAAATAATTTGCCAAAGGGCACACAGCTCATTAGGGCTTGAGACCAGGTTTGGACTGAGCACCCAAGTCCAAGCTCTTGAGGACAAAGCTAAAAATCTTTCTTGGCTGCTTGTTACCTATGCAGTCTCTGGGCTATTGAAAAGTCAGCAAGCATTTACAGAACAGAAGAAAGGAAATAATTTTTTTCTTAAACAGTACAGCAAAGGGATAATAATTGCTTGAATGACTGGGATGCCATTCAATACCCTTAAGAGTAACTTTCTAAGTGGCATCCTAGGAGCTTAAAACAATCCATTGAACACATTTTCCTTCTTAAAGGAACTTTGGAATTAAAAGGATTATCATTTGTGTTTGACAATTTCTCCTGAGAGCAGACTTTCTCAGGTACTGTGAGTCAGAGGTACTATCCCCCAGGCAATGAGCTGGTAATGAGCTGAGGATTTGAACCCTGGGCCACCTCATATCCAGGCAAACACTCTTTGCACTACACTCTGGCCATTCACCCTCTGTCTCCACTTAAGCCCACCCCACCTCCCTCTGTGTCATCCCTGTGTGTAGGCAGTTAGCAGTCAAAGGCCCCTGAGCAGGTTTAAAATGTTCTGAAGCTCCAGGAGCTCAGAGCTCTTTTGATCTTGCCTGTAAGACTCAGTAGAGACTTTAAAGTGTGCCAGTCAGAAAGGACTATAGAAAAGGGCTTTCCTGCTTCCTGGGGTGCAAGTCTTCCAGGGGGTACAGAAGATAAGTAATCTCTGGAGAAGTCAGTCTTCTTGCTAATGAAACAGGCTTACCTGATGAAAACATTCACCCAGAATGGGCAGGCAAGGGGAGAGAGAAAAACACGATTTCTAATAAAGCCTCAGAGCCATCATTTTCTAGGGGATGTAAAAGATGACCAATAGAAGCAACAATCAACTGAGCAGGAATGATACCATCCCAGATGTAAAATGTTTACCAATTCCCTCCACGAAGGATCGCTCCCTAAGAGACTCACATTTACAATAGTATGTTTGAAATTGATTAGGCCCTACCTAAGTTAGCAGTTTAATATAATTTAGTGTGAGTCTAAATCATTGTTTTCTAATCAATCTCTTTTTTGTGACAAATTCTAGTTTAAAAAAAAAAAAAAACAATGGCATTGATTAGATCAACACTTCTCAAGTCAGAGTAAAGTCCGCAAAATATTAGAAAACCCAAAAAAGGCCTGGTGGGTTCTCATTCCTATCCACATCCTGGGCTGTACAGCAGAAAACAATGTGGGAAAGTTGTGAAGACTGACTCCCTGAAAAAAAGAAACACACACCCCCTTGAACTCTTCCATCTTGCCAAAGTCTTATTCTCCTTGCAAGGGTCATATTTCAGTTTACAGTTCCTCTCCAAATACTCTCTTAAAGACTTGTTCATCATTTGATCCTGTTACTGTTCTGCTGACATCCCTCAGTGGTCCTCAGTGGTATGGCAGGTAGAATTCAAATTCTCTTAGCTTCACACATAAAGACTGTTGCGATTTTTACCCATACCTGTCTCCTACCACAAGCCAGTAGTACCCAACTGTGTGTACCTTTTATCACTTTGATTTTCACATTTTCACCTCTTTACTGTACCCAGGCCCTCCTCTGCCTTCTATGCATTCTTCACATCTCTTGAGATTTGGCTACAGAGTTCCTTCTCTGGGAAAGTAACTTCCCAGGGAAGAAGCCAGACCCCCTAGAAGCATCCATGGGCCATCCCTTCCTTCCTCATACCAATTGTCATTTCCTTGATTATTCTTCTAATAAACTGTGGGGAGGACATGAGACATACTCAGTTTTATATGTTAATTGATTAGCTGAATGAAACAATGAACAATACCTTTTAGGAATATAGGATGCTTTAAAAGTCGAGCTCAATTCTAGTCAGCCTCCCACAGGGAACCTGATTTGGGGCCAATTCCAGAAGATCCTCAAAGGCAAGAAAGAATGTAAGCCTCAATTGCTATTTACTTTTTTATCTAGTTTATCTCTTCAAAGAATGTAACCGCTGTCAGATCGGGTACCTGATCTAAGATTTCAGCTTTCATTCTAGTGCCTAGAATAGTGTCTGGGATATTACAGTGCACAAGAAATGCTTATTGAATAAATGAATAGATTTTGTTAGTTCTGTGCCCATTTCACAGAGGGGTAAACTGAAGCCTTTAAGAGATGGAAGGTGTAGATAAGTGCCTCTGTCCAGGTCAGTTTAAGCACAGAGCAGCTCTGGTCCGATATACCTCTGCTCCACTCCCAACCCTCCCCATCCCCCCTCCCCTCCAAAAAAAGAAAAGAAAGAATGTAAGTCTAGAAACTTTTAGAGAAGCCATGGAGAAAGCATTTTCACCTAGACATACATAACAGTTCAAAAGTATTTCACAGCTGAGATAGCATTTTCTACCTTTGATGAAAGATAGGTGATAGACACTAACAATGATTGCACTCATACCTCCTACCAGTACTTTTCATGTGTTATATGACTTAACCACCTGAAGAGATAGTGTCATCCTCATTCACTATGCAAAGCCCAAAGTCACACAGGAAGTGAGTAGTGCTCATGATTCCTACTCAGGAATGATGCAGGGAAAGCCTAAGATCTTCCCACTACAACACAGCTTCCGCTAATGAGAGAAATCCTTCCCTTCATTGGTTTTACCTATCTTAACAAAAGGAAATTCCCAGTTAGCAGATTCCCCAAGAAGCAAGTTCACTGTCTCATTCTCAATGCCACTCAGATCTGATCCAACCCTAAAAGGTCAGCTCACAAAGCATGGTTGGGCTCCAGGCTTCCCCCTCTACTTCATTCTCCATCTTCCATCTCTTCCACCCTGCTCCCCTGAGAAAGCTTCTTAAAATGTTCTGTTTCTTCAAAACAAGAAAAACCTAGACACAGGAAACCTATAAAAATCTGGAACAATAAAAGACCAAAGAGTAAATATTTTTAGGCTTGAAGAGCCACACAATCTCTATCACAAATACTCAACTCTGACATTGTAGAATGAAAACAGCCATAGACAATACATTGCAGTAAAACTTTATTTGGCCCATGAGCTATAATATGCCAACCCCTGGTCTAGATCAAGGACAGTAAATAAATTGCATTTCAGGTGCCAGCTTTAACCGATGAGTTGGCTTTCTGGAGCTGGGTTCTCACAAAGATTCTCAGGGCTCGATTGAGAATGGCTCAGTGCTATAGATCAGGGTGGTATATGTGCCATATATTCCATCTTTGGTTAAGATTTCAGAGAACAAGTGAGGATTTTTAAAAATTTATCTTTATAGTTGAAAGTATTACAGATATCCCTTTTGTTCCCCTTGAACGCCCCCACCCTGAACCTACTCCACCTCCAGGCCTTCACAGCATTATTGTCTAGGCCCATGGGTTATGCATATCCTATATAATAAAGAGCTAATATGCTAATTAGACCAGACAGTAGAATGACCTTCCAGAACCACCAATGGGCAAGGCTGTGAGGGCCAAGCCTCTTGCATGAATTTCATGCATTGGGCCTCTAGTATGCTTGTAAGTTCATTGGTTAATCTCTTCCCTTTGAGATTCATCAGTCTGTCCCATGCTTCTATGTCTCTGGATCTATTTTGTTCATCAGTTTATTTTGTTAATTAGATTTCACATATGAGTGGGATCATGTGGTACTTGTCTT
Organism: Plecotus auritus; assembly: GCF_963455305.1. Lineage (NCBI taxonomy): Eukaryota > Metazoa > Chordata > Mammalia > Chiroptera > Vespertilionidae > Plecotus > Plecotus auritus. Next base: position 234,370,010 of record NC_137770.1, on the reverse strand, counting down.
TCACTGACTGGCTTATTTCACTTAGCATAATATTATCCCGATCCCTCCATGCTATCTCAAAAGGTAAGAGATATTTTTTACAGCTGCATAGTAGTCCATGGTGTAACTGTACTGCATCTTTTTAACCTGCTTATAGACAGCGCCTGGGAAGGCACATGGGCATTTCTTTAAATTATTGTCAGCTGAGTCCAAGGCGACAGGCAGAGCCGCATCTTGGATACACATTCCCCAAGAAGGCGGAAGTGTTATCAGTACTGACTTTACCTTTGTCCAGGTATCTGGTAGTGTGACTTTGATATGTAAATCCAGTCAAGCACCAGGAATGCTCAGGCCTACTCAAGAATGCAAATAATCTCCTTTGATCCTAAGTTCTGGTGAAACCCCCTGGTATTTGCGGGTATAAAATAAACTTGCTATGTGGGCTCTGGGTCCCTGTCCCTCCATCAGAGAGGACGGCGGTCCCACCCGGCTCCCAGCTTTTCCTTCTATCTTTGTGTCTGGTCTCTTTCTTTCTTTTATTTCTCAATCCCCAGCTCCTCTACTCAGGAACTGGACCCACACCTACACCTGCTCATCTACTGATGGGCACTTGAGCTGTTTCCAGGGCTTAGCTATTGTAAATTGTGCTGCTGTGAACAGAGGGGTGCGTACATTCTTTCTGATTGGTGTTTTGGAATTCTTAGGATATATTTCTAGCAGTGGGATCACTGGGTCAAATGTCAGTACAAATGAATTTTTAAAGATGCCATGAAACAATACATAGTTTTCAAATAGCCCAAGACCCACAAAAGCTAAGAGATAGGCAAACCAACAATCTGCCATCTATCACCGCCTTGACTAGTAAAATTCACCTCCTTCTATGCTAAACGGGTCACAAATCAGGAACCTATCATTTAGAAAAAGAACAAAGTAAAAAAGTCGATCTGTAGACCAAATCTAAAAGTAAACCACACTTTGAGAAGCTGGATTAGGCAGAAGTTACTTTTTGTCTAAGTTTTGTTCATCAGCTTACCTGGAATTAAGGAAGCATCCTTCCCTCTCTGTAGCAAAGCAACTGTAGCAAATGGGAATTGTTCTTCCTTAAACAGTCACCATTAATAACTGCTAAGAAAGCCCTTTCGACAACAGAGATGGTTTAAGAATCATACTTTGAGTTAATATTGAACTTGCAAGTAAATACATAAAGCTTCAGTGCCATAAAGCTAATTTAAAAGGGACATTTCTCTTTATAGTTCCCTGGAGTATTATAGACTCAATGATATTCTTCTGCCATAATGTAGGATTCATTAAAGAACTGAAGCTATAATGGTCTCCATCAGTACACGCGGGCCAAGTGGATTAAATTGTCCAAATGAATTGGTTAATACAACCTCAACCCTTGGTATGAAGTTCTCCATCTGACCGCTGGCAGGTGGGCAGGAAACTGAAGGCTATATCCCATTTGTGAGAATATCAGCGAAAGGAATTCAAATGGAAATATTTCTAAAGCATGATAATATTTAACCACATAGACCATTTCTACTTCACAATTTTATTCCTAAAACTGGAAAATGATAACAATGGGTAAAAATCATATACACATATAAAATGCACACATGTGCATTTTTAAGGTGTAGGTAATAATAATGTAGATTGTTTATTGTGATCAATATTCTCTTTCTCATTAATCAATAATTTAAAATTTAACTAGAAAGGATATACCATTTGATGCAAAATCTTTTTTTTTTTCAGCTGTCATTATCTCTGTATAATGGCTGGGTCAGACATAAAGTAACAAAGAGAAAGTAAAGTAAGAACTATGCAAATGGCATCTTCTTCATAAATCAATGAGAAAGGCCATGGAATAATAGGAAACTTCTAGTAAAACAACTGTGACACTAAACCCAGGACAACCGACTTCGGGGACAACAATTTGGGGAGAGTAAGAAAACGCAGAGGACATTGGCCAGATATAGACATAATTTTGTGTGTTTAAGATTTCTGTGCATTATCATTCATAAAATATGCATGCCTTTATTGACTTCCTGGGGAAGAAAAGAGGTTGCTTCCCTTTCGAATATAAAAGTCTGGGAGAAGCTTCAGAGTCAATAGCTCTCATACTAAATGCTTGGTGAGTGGCCGCTTTTTGATCTCCCTCTGTCATCGTCACGTTTGAGGACTATTTCAATGATTAAAATTCCAAATGGGATCCTGTGACTAAAATCAGAAATGAAGATGCTTGATTTATTATGTATGGTGCACATAGCGATCAACCTCCGAACACATATTTATTTATTCCAATAAAACAGAGCCATCTGTGGGAACGGGGCCGCCTGGAGATTCTCCTGCCCCTGTTTTGGGGCTGGCTACAGACAGCAAAGGAAATAGCACATGCAGCCCTTCAGCAAGCCTGTGTCTCTGAGAATACCCAGGGCCTCTTCCCGAGCGCCTTTATACGCCCGGGTATTCCCTACCCTCTTCTGCGGAAGTTATCGCTGTATTCGATGGTGTTGAACATATTTGATATGAAAGCATTGTCTGTTTGCTACCAGTATCTAACGATTCTCTCCCCCAGAGTTGCCAGCAAGGTGCTGATTAATTAACAGAAGTAGTGAAGCTGAATGGTACAACAGCTGTTTGGAGAATTGTCATTAACTTGGTCTCCTTTCCTGTCTATTAGCTTTCTTGCAGCGATCCCACTAAAATGCAAATCTGGGGAATTCAGCATCACAATCTACCTTAACCTCTGTGCCCCCTTTGATGCAAAAAAAAAAAAAAAAAATGCTTGTCTGGGCTGATTTTTTTTTTTTTTTTCAGGGAAATCCGATGAGGAAGCAAGAATGGAAAGAAGAGAAACCCTAAGACAGTAAAGAAGGGATTTAGGAAACTTCCTAGAAGTCATAGTTCGTTTTTGTCACTTTGTCTTGGCAGCTGACAACAGCACAGACCTTTGGACTGAATGCCAAAATGGGCCCTGCAGATCCTCTAAGCTCATGGAACAGTTCAGCTACCTGACCATCCCTGCCCGGGACCTCCTTGCTCAGCAGGAGGAAAAGGCGAAGGCACTGTGCACTGGAGTGGCTGCCAGGAGGTGCAAGGTGGCAGGCAGATGTGGCTGCTCCACTGGAATGGTGACAGTTGGCGGCGGATTCCAACCTGTGCACCTCAGCTGCCCCAGAACAAGGATGGTTATTCAGAGGAGCAGAGTCTCCGTGAAGTGGCAGATTGGAGGGAGGGTCCAGTTGATGAGACACAAGCACACGTCATTAAAGTGTTCTGTGCTGAGGTGTGGTGACTCAGACCAAATAAAAATAGGGGATTTTTTCTTTAAGTTCCTTTCTTCCTTGCTTCCTTCATTCCTTCCTACCTATTTTCCTTCCTTTCTTTATTCTTTCCTTTCCGCCTTTTTTTCTTCTCCCTATATATATTCATAAAGTACATATATTAGGTCTACTTGGCAGATGTGACAGGCAACAATGTCTTCCACACGCAGGCCAACAAAATTAATTCCGAACAGAGGCAGCCACAGCTTCATCCCAGGTATCGCCTGATAACCCTGGTAAGCTCCGCTTATCCCCTCTGACATGAATCTTAGAGACTGGGGAGCAGGGAGCTCAGACACTCACGCCGTCTGTCGCTGTAAGGGTTACCCAGTGCAATTTCATTGGCAGTGGCACCCCTTCCCATCAGACTCACCTTATAAAAGAGCTGAGGCATTTTCAAATCATCAAAAAGTAGAAACTCGAGCTGTGATTAAATAGCACCCAATTGGGTCATCGGGGCATATAATAAAGCCAAATACATCCTCCCGAATGCAGCAGGTGCTTTTTTCTTTAATGAAGCAGATAAATGCAGAAATGAATACACTGATACAGACAGATCATCTGCCTCATGATAAAATTAAGTCTGTGACAGAAATAAATCACCACGGGGGAGACTGTAACCCATTATCCAATGGGATTTTTCCTTTTCTTCTTATGTGACAGGACTTATTGGATTCCCTGATGCCAGGCAGCTAAGTGCATCCACGATTTGATGATAAATCAGAAAGGCTACGGGATTTGAAATTTAACAACTACTTATTTTTCTGTGATGTAGAGATAAGAGCAAAATTTTGGTGAGGAGCCATTAAATTGGGACTCTCCTTCTTTTCGGATAATCTGATCGTCTGGTACTATGTCATATCATCACGCAATGCCAACAACCAGCAGTGAGTAAAATAGATTTTGGACTAAGATGAATAAGGGAACTACTTATCTTTCCCTTTCTTTCCCAATATCAGGTTTATCAAAAGAGTACTATAGAAAGGTTACTTTTGACATAAAAATATACTGCTCTTACTATACTTTCCTTTTTATCCCCTTCAATACGTTAAAAAATGGCAATAAAAGCATGTTTTTCTTTTTTAAACATTTTCACATTTGAACAATAGAAAAGGAAAACCCATACATCATGTTAAAAATACACAGGGCCTAATAGGGCTCGGGGACCACTTTACCATGTTTGATAAATGTGACTGGAAAAAACATACCTTCACGTTTTAATAATTTCCTTTGGTATAATACACTATTAATTAGTGGGGATGGGGAGGGGGTGTTCATCTCTCCAAGATGTACCTTTATTTTCCATGTTGAATTCTTACAGTACCTCGAGCGCTTTGCTAGCGTTCACACCCACCACCGTTCTCGTACTGAACTATATAGATTGCCCTTGTAAGGAACAGAGAGGAAGAAATCAAATGATTTTTTATCTCCTGGTAATTTTTTTTAAGTGAGAGCATGGTACATCTTCAAAAGGACCTTGATTCATTGTGTAAAAATGTAGTACCAATCTAGCAACTGACATCCCGGAGAATACTCAGAACCAGTGCACTGTGGAGCCTGGGTGTATTTCAAACGCCAGGGCAGAATCCGTTTTCCTGTAAACTAAATCAAGCTCGCTATGAAGCTGCTATCACTGACTTATTTTTTTCTTCTGCATCTTGTCTTTTAAAGGGGCAAAGGTGAGGCTGGCCGAAGAGGCATTAAACATTGATCACTGGTAATTATGGTAATCTTCCTCCAGAGCATTAAGTGCTGTAAACTCAGCCTGTCTTCCCAGAGAGCTAACTTCATGTGACAATGCAGGAAAAGCTGTAAAGAACTGTAAACTCCTACAGCTGGTCCCAGCCTTTCATTAGAGTATAGCGCCAAAATAGACACCCTTTAAGCATCTGCAGAGATTTACCGAATCTATTCGCTGAAGGAGTAAGAGATAGACTCAGCCAAATCATATCTCTATCACAAAACACACCAAGAAATGAAGGAGAGGACCATCCAATCAGCCAAACGCCAGGACCTTCAGTCATTCACTGTGGTTTAGTTATCCTATTTCACACAAATTGATGATAACCGCACACAGGACAGAGCACCGGAAGACAACCATTTCTGGGAGTGTCTGGAAATCTGAAACTTTATTCTACACTTTAGAAATTCAGTGACTCAACTTGTCATTTCCAATGAGCAGAAGTTGTCGATCTCCTTGCTATTGAGACAGTGGAAAGATTTTTGCAAAAATCAAGCAAAAGATCCTGGCACAATCCCAGCATTAATGATGATTCTCAAAAATGCATCCAGCTTTTTTTTTTTTTTTTTCTTAGCAATCATGACAATAGTGACAATATTTTCCTAGCTTTGTTTTCCACAAAAACACCAACAAAAAGAACTAGATGTAACTTTGAGTTGGCAGGTTCTCCATAGAAACCTCAACATGAAGGACTAGAAAATGCACCTCGCCTTGTCCTTCATTGTATGCAACCATCTCACAGTTTGCATCCAGCCACCTGGCAGGACACACAAGCCCACAAACGACCCGCTTTCTGTTGTTATGATTTACCCCAGTCCCACATGCTAAACATAATCATAGGGGGACATGGACCCCTGTTACATGAGACTGGGCCCACCTCACAAGGTCTTGAATCTTTTGCAAAACAGAAATAATTAGAAATCAAACACCATGTTCATTTCAAGCTCCTTGGATTTATTTCTTCTGATCCTCTTTTGATTACTATAGAGAAATCCATTTTTGTGATCACACAAGGAACCATGGTCATATTTGAAAACTCTGGCCATGAATTAGAAGAATGAGATGGAGTCCAAAACATCTCATTTTCCAGAACAGGAAGCTGTAAGATCCAGAGGGTGAATGTGTTCCTTCCCCCACTCAGCTGGTTAGCACGTGGGTCAATCGTGAACACAAATCCCCTCAGTCTCCCACTATGCTGCCAATCATTCTATCTTCTTTTTTTGTAATTTTATTTTTATTATGTTTTAAATCATTTTTATTTTTCAATTACAGTTGATGTACAATATTATAATAGTTTCAGGTGTACACCCCAGTGATTAGATATTATATGGCTTACTAAGTGATCATTCTGATAAATCTTGTACCCATCTGACACCAAACATGGTTACTAGAATATTATTGACTATATTCCCTATGCTGCACTTTGCATTCCCGTGACTACTATGTAACAATCACTTTGTGCTTCTCAATCCTTTCACCATTTTTACCCAGCCCCCCAAACCTTATATCTTCTTACTGTCAGATAAAAAGCACTGAGGAAGGAAATCACCAAAAAAATCAAAGATCAGCACCTTCAGCTTCTTGGAACTGAAATGAAAATAGCTTCAACATGCTCTAGCTGATTTGGCTCAGTGGATAGAGTGTCGGCCTGCAGACTGAAGGGTCCCGAGTTTGACTCTGGTCAAGGGCACATGCCCAGGTTGTGGGCTCGATCCCCAGGAGGTAGCGTGCAGAAGGCAGCTCCGGTCAATGATTCTCCTTCATCATTGATGTTTCTATCTCTCTCCCTCTCCTTTCCTCTCTGAAATCAATAAATATATATTAACAACAAGAAAAAGAAAATAGTTTCAACAATACATAAGTCCTAAAACAAATGTTCAGTAGATGAAAGAATAGAACTAGAACAGAAAAATGTGCAGTTGCGGAAGGCCTGACATTAGTAAATACCCATGAGTACTCCCTAGGCCATGAGGATCCATTCAGCTGACACCTGTTTCAGATGTAAAGAAGCCAGCCACCCAGACATCTTCACAGAAAGCATTACAGACATAGAGGACAACAAGTGCAAAGACCCTGGAGTAGCAATGAATTCCAGGAATAGGAAAAAAAAACCAAGTTGCTACAATTGAGCAAGCAGGAGGCCGGGTAGAGAGGTAGGCAGGCAGGAGTCAGCTCCTGTAGGATCTTTCAAACTGTGGAAAGGAATTTGGCATTTGTTTTGATGGCAACAGGAAATGAATGGAAGATTTTAAGCAATGATGTGATAGCATCAGATTGATATTTTTTTAAAGATGACTGGCTGCAGTGTGAAAAATGGATTATAAGACTGAGATAACATACATGAAAGTCCTTTTGAAAAAAAATGTCAAGGCAAAATCTAAATGGATGTCATTATGCAAACAGCATCACAGTCTTCAAAAGTAATAATGCAGTGATATTTTTCAGGGAAAGTCTTAAACTTTGGCACTAGGCAAAAGCATATGGCCTGCCCATGTTCTGAAACACTGCGTGATAGATCTCTAACATGGAGGCAAGATGAAACTGATGTTGGGCATCATTGGGTTGAGTCGTCACTGGGACTCAAGCCATCTGTGTTGCTTTGCACAGATTAAGAAAACACAGACTCTAACAAGGGCAAGTCTCTGGTGCTCAAAGCTGTGACCATTCAGAATTCTGTCACTTAAGTTTTCCAAGTTGAATATAGAGGAAATCATACTTTTGCACAAAGAAGAGCTCAAAGATCCTCTTGCTCCTAGAAGAAGTGACCTGTGTGGCCCTAGGGATGGAGATGCAGCCTCTGCACTGAGAAGAGGCAACATTCCAGGACTCTAGGATGGAAGGTCCAGATCAGTTGGGATGATTAAAACAACTGGTGATTTCCTTCCATCAAGGAGTAGAAAAGCCCTGTCCTGCTACTCAGTCCAAACAAATGGATTTCATTCTGCCAGTCACCATCCAGTTATGGTAGTGACAATGCACTGTTAACCCCAGGAATATTTCACCTCTAAAGCCCTGCCCGTTGATGGTAATTCCCAGGGATGTTCAGATAAGACAGAAAATGAAAGGGACAATTCATAAATCTCTTTAGGGAAATCACTTATTGTGTTACTCGTCCTCAGCAAAAGATAAATAATTAAATCAACAGCTCAAAAAAACACACTACACACACATTAAGAAAAGTTCAAGTTCTTGTATCTGAAAAGGCATACTACCAGGCTTCATAAAGAGACAGATATGGGTTTGAATCTTGGTTGGGCCTTTTGCTACTTGGGCGATTTGTCAATCCATTATTTTTAATCTCTCTGTGTCTCAGTTTCTTTATCTGTAAAATAAAAGTTATACTCTCAGATGATTGTTGGGAGAGTTAAAATGAGACCATATTTGTAAGACACATAGTAGGTACACAGAAAACGTTCACGCTGTGCGTTTGCCCACCTTTATCTTTCTTAAGGGCTTTCCAACAGCATTCATGACTTAGAAAGTCCCAGTGTGATAGTGATTAAAGGTGGGGCCTTTGGAAGGTGATTAGGTCATGAGGAGAGAACCCTTATGGATGGGATTAGTGTCCTAATAAAAGAGGCCCAAAGTGCTTCCTTGCGCCTTCCACCATGTGAAGATACTAGGAGAAGACAGCCATCTATGAACCTCTATAGGCATTGAACTTGCCGGCACCTTGATCTTGGACTACCCAGCCTCCAGAACTGTGAGAGATAAATGTTGGCTGTTTAAGCTACCCAGTCTACATTACTGTTGTTATGGCAGCCTGAACAGACTAAGACAATCTGCTTACAAATAGAGACTAGATCTCCAAGAAAGGAGAATCCTTAAGATAGGACACTAAATAAATGTCCTGCGTCTCTAGGTTATTCTTAAGAAAGAGAATTTAAATTCAAAAAGCAGCAACAAAGAGTCTTGAAGCTGGTGACTTAAAGAAAATTATAAGCACTCAACTTCTAAGGGAATTCATATTCATATTTTTAATGTGAAATAAAAGAAGAGCTTCTGAAAAGAAGATGATTCTTTTTCAAAACAGGTTTGCAAAATGCAGAGGCAAAGTAAATAGAAACTTAAAATAGGGCACAGGAATCTATTGTCCTGGGTATTGCTAAGAATGAAGTCAGTGTGGTGCACTAGAGAGAGCTTGCGATGGCAGCCTGGCAAGTCAGGTCCTACGTCTCCCATGACCAGCTGCATAACCTTTGGTAAATCATGCCCCCTATCCCCTTGAAAGTCTTCTCATTGGTTAAATGAGCTAATTAGCTAAGTCAATCTCTACAGAACCTGCCAGACCCAACCTTTCTATACTTCTATGGCCATGAGATCACAGGGTCTAAGAACAGTGTTAAGTGCCATATTATTCACATTATCATTTCTAGACACAACTGCAAGTGTCTGGATTTGAGGCACTACACCTAAGCTGGTGGAAAGGACATAGGATTAGAACTAGGAAAGGAACAAATACCAGGAAGGAGGGGGAAAAAAACACAACAGAAAGAAGGGCAGAAGTCATCACTACCACATAGCAATTGGCATTGAAAATGTGTTGATTGGTTAGAAAGAAAGATGGATAGAAACCAATGGAGGAATGTAGGCAAGAGAGGATAAACCTACACAAGTCCCAGAAAGCTTATGATTTCATTAACATCTGGGGAGGTGGGCTCATATTAAGAGTGAGGATTGGACACATCTTGGGGACAGACAATCCCACAAAGGAGCACAGGAGTGGAATAATCTGCCAAGGTCACTTGGCTCATGATAGACCTGGGATCAGAACCTAGATTCTTGACTACTAACCAGTTAGTGTTCCTTCTTCAGCTGGGGATTGGAAGAGTGATAGCTTTGCTTCTTCCAGGTATATCCCTAAATATTGGTGCAAACTGTTAATCCATCACTCCTCTTTCAAGTAGCATGGAGCAGAAACAATCCCAGAGAGATACATAACTAGGCTACTTTTTAGGAACTCATGGGAAAGGGATGCTTGGGCACCTCTTTGGACTACATGCTGTACTGTGTATAAATTTCTAGTCCTTTGTTTAGTGCTTACCATTGATAGTCATGATGTCTTTCCCTTACCACATTGTAGACTGTCCCTCAAAATCCCAACCACCTGACACTAAAGTGCTACTTATCACCAGATGACAAAGGGACATCTGTGTGACTGGATGTGCCCCAGACCATATCTTATAACCAGAAAGAAAAAAAAAACACTGCTGCAGAACGATTCTGATATTCAGAAGTCAGTGTGCAATAACACCAAGCATCATGGTCATCTTATTCAATCCACATGCACTTGACTATCAATTTAGCTTAATTTTTTCCTAGATTTAACATAAGCTAACTCTAATGCGCATCAATTCTAAGAGTCACATCTTTTCACATTTTTCCATCTGAAATTTTGATGTCTAAACTTGAGAAGCATTTTACAATCAATAGTATGTCACAGTTTAATTGGCAATGTTTTCTTTTCTTTCTTTGTGATAAGAAAAATAATTGTGTACCATAGAATTATGATATCTTAGACTCAATGAAAAACAGTATTCAAGGCAGAAATGGAGAGCAAATGTCATCACTACCTTCCACAGGCTACAGGAGAGTGAATTCCTCTCTTTTCCTCTCTCTCTCTCTCTCTCTCCCCCACCCCCATCCATGCCCATGCTCTATCACTAGCACTCTCCCTCATTCTCTTGTCCTTTTCTTATTTTAACTAATGTTCATGAAGTGCTTCCTCTGTAACAGGCAAAATGCTAAGCACTGGAAATGAGAGGACAAGCCCAGCCGAAGGGGTCCCTGACCATCTACCAGGGAGAGACAGATATTGATAAAATAGCACACACATACACAGCCATGTAAAGCTACAAGATAAAGTCCTTGAGAGAAGTGCATGCTGCTATGAAGGTGTATGGAGCAAGGTAATGATGTGGGTGGGAAGACTTCTCTGAGGAGTGAAGAATGAGCCAAGATATCATGCTTGAGAAGTGCATAGGTCAAGGTTGAAGACAGTGCCTCTTGTAAAGAGGGAATTTCATATCAAAGGGCCCTTTGATAGACAGAAGTAATGCTTTAAGAAGGGCATGTTGCTGGAGCCCAGAGAACAAGGGATGTGGCATGAAATGAGTCAGGAGTCAGACTATGGCAGGGCTCTGTCTTTATCTTTAAGAGAATTTTAAGGCACTGAAGGAGGAGAAGGAGCGAGGCAAGATGCTCAGATCAAACACAGCATTTCAGGTGTCATGTGGGGTCCATTGGAGGTGCGGGTTAGGAGGCTCTTCTAGTGGTCCAGACAATAATTGGTGGATAAATACAGACTCCCGGCTCAGCCAGGCAGACCTCAGCTCTGCAGTGCAGCCCTTTCTGTCACCTATTCTGTACACAGACCTTGCAGTGACATCCTGGGAGCAATACCCAGAGAATGAGGTCAGAATATTCAATAAAGGTTCCTGCTGCAGACAGAAGAGAACCCTGAGCAAAGATGACAAGAGAGAGGGCTGGGCAATGCAAGAGGAAAGGTAGGAAGCAGGGCCATGTGCCCTGTCAGGTCTCACTGAGCTGGGAACTTATGTGAACAGCCTGGACCCTCCCCAATGTCAAGTCAACCTACTGTCCCTCTGGCTTGGTCCTTGTTAGATACACTGAAGGTCTTGCATCAACTCAGAGAAGATGAAAGTTTATTTGATGCTTGAAGAAAAAGAGCTCTTTATTTAAAGGGAACACAAAGAATCCTCAGGACCTTTTTTTCTTGGCAGATATTGACTTACAAACAGATCTTATTCCACTGGTTGGATATATCTATTTCCAGTCCTTGTACATCTACCCCATGAATTGCGATTTGATGAAGCCATATGAACAACGAATGAAGTCTCAGTGTGCAAATGCTATATGTTCTTAGGAAGGGAAAACATAAAACTGCAATCCATAGCTTATTAAAATCCCTAGGTAAGCCCAGTTTACAAAGCTCAATGCCAATACCTATAATTCACCCCTGTGAAAACGTGAGCCACGGAGTAACTGCTATCTCTGGCTGCATTCGAGTTTGGTACTGAAGATCTAAATTCTAATAGCTTTTTATATAAAAGCAATCTTTTTTAGAGAGAGAGGAAGGGAGAGAGAAACATCAATTGGTTGCATCCCACACACACCCCAACCAGGGATAGAACCTGCAACCTGGGCAAGTGCCCTAACTGGGAACTAACCCGCCACCGTTTGGTGCATGGAATGACACTCCAATCAATTGAGCCACACCAGCCAGGGCTATAAAAACAGTTTTTGATTGACAGAATCTAATCACTCAAAGTGCCGCAAATAAAAACTGGGCAAAGCACAGTTCCTTGCAACATCTATAAGCATCTGATCACACAGTTGTGCAATTATTTGCTAACTGAAGATGTTGTTATTCTCTTACTGTGTTAGAAAAATAGTCACCTTTCTGGGCAAAGATAAACATATGTGGGTTCTTTTCCTACAGTTTATATATCTTAAATCTTAGGTGGTTTTCACAGCAGCTTTCTTCTCAACTCTCCCACCATTCATCTTTCATTCTCAGCAAGGGCTAGTTTACTTTATACAGGAAGACTTTCACATAACTTTCTGGCATTAATTATTATGGTGGCACCAACTCCCCTGTGAAATATTTGCTGCAATGTGTCCCACAGTCTATTTAAAAAAAAAAAGAAAAAGAAAACAGCGAAGGGGGGAAAAAGGGAAGGTAAAACACTTCTGGTGATTATTTGCTATTTTACAAGAATCTGAAATAATTAATTGAGTGCTTGATTGGCACGCACAGAGCCCCTCCGATACAGCCCTGCATTGGTAAGCGAATATAAACATTTTGAAAGTGAGTCTGCAAAGAAGCAAGAAAGGAAGGTGGTCCGGGCTCTCATGCAGAGAACAGTGCCGGCTTCCCCTCCTGCAGCCTGGAGGGCCTCCTGGAGGTGGCATGGGGACCCTGGAGCACTGAGTGACATGAAAATAATACAGCCCTAAATGAAGACTAACAAGCAGTGCTGAAGAGCCAATCAGCCCATTAGGATGATGAGCCTTGAGAAGCTACACATTTCGGTGCTGACAATGTATTAACTACCTTCCTTCTTTCTTCTGATAACCACAAACTCTCTGGAAACTTCCACTTGAAGAAGAAGTGAGGTGGATAAAACATAGACCAGATCAATATTTTAAAGGGACAGTCATCTGGGTTTAACTTGACTCCAGGGAAACTGACAAGATCTCCATTTCGTGACACAGCACAGGTCCTTTTGGGAAGCAGCCACCACCTCCTGCAAACGCACTGTCACTCTGACCTGGCTGTGGGGCATGTCGCTGTTCATCCCCGCCTCCCTCCCTGGGGAACATTCCTGAAGCAAACTGGCTGAAACTTGTCAGCTTATGCTACCATTGCATAGAAACCCACATACCTGCTTCCTCAATCCCAACTCCTCTCCTCCTAACACACAGTGAAGGCAGGAATCATACCGCCAGGCACCCCTAGAAAGCCCTCCATAAGAGTAGGGCAGTTGACTGGTTGAGTGAATAAACAAGTCAAAGAAAGACATGGAAAGACTTTAATGGTCCAAGGGGTTAATCAGACCTGGTGTCAAAACCTGGCCACTCACCTTATTCGACCCATGTTCTGGGGCAAGTTTTTAACCTTTGTAAACTTTAATTTCCTCATTGACAAACTGGGTACAATCGTAATTCAGACCTCATAGGATCGTAAATGAAAGATTCATTCACATGTCAACAAAATTCTATCCCAGGGCCTGCAACACAGTAGACCATTCAATACATATTAACTTTGAAGGCATCTGTGTGCAGGCTGGAGTATTTAAAGGAGAAGGTAACTCAGAAATATGTCCAAAAGTGGAATTTCACATTGCTGCCACCATTTCTTCACTCACTCAGTTCTCATGGATGACCCATTCATTTAGCAAATATGTATTAAGTATCTATCATATCCATCATCTGTTGGGAGAAAAATGCAGTGGCTAAAATAGATTCCTGCCCTCATAAAACTTACATTCTAGTGGAGAAGACTGATAAAAACTATATGAAGAAATTTATAAAGTGTCAGGAAGTAATGATGTATAATAATTATTCATTCATTCATTTAATGTAGATTTACTTATGACTTTATACAAATCACTGAGATTATATCACTTTTTTCCTGATCACTGCATAATAATTTTTGATAAATATATACCTAAAATATCAAGCAATAAAGGATCTCTGGCCAGGTGGAGCATTGTCCTGTCTACTGAAAGGTTGTGGGTTTGATTCCTGATCAGGGTACATACCTAGATTGAGGGTTTGATCCCCAGTTGGAGCACATATGGGAGACAACCAATCAATGTTTCTCACTCACATCAATGTTTCTCTCTCTTCCTTCCTCTCTCTCTAAAATCAATTAAAAACACACACACACACATATCTTTGGGTGAGGATTAAAAAGGGAAAAAAGACAATTGTTCTATGCTATATATCTGAAACTAATACAAAATCAAATAAAATGTAAACTGTAACTGAAAGAAAAAATATTTAAAGAAATGAAGGAATTCAAAACTGTCCACACAGTGTCCTCAAAGCAGCCTGCATCCCTGTAATATTTGCCTAAAAGGCCTAGAAATGCTGAAACTGTCACCACTGCCACATTCCAGGTTGGGACAGGGTCACCAAATCCAAAACTAAGATCATGGTTTTAGAATAACAGAGTCCCCATGAGTGTTAATTTTCACTTGGCATCATACAGAAATCCAGAGGACTGCTCTGAACCATCTGTTCAGCAATGATAATGAGGGGTAGTGGGTTTCTCTGGGGAATGTGCCAGGATGTCTGAAGAACTGGTAGCAGAAGCAGGACCTTGCCATTTCAAGAACAAATGGAAGCAACCACCATCATCCCGTCTGCTACATGTAAAACTCCCAGCGGCCACCCCTTCTTTCTCCTGTGACTGTGAACTAAGTCAACTGAAAAATAGACTTT
The DNA here is from genome assembly GCF_963455305.1 of Plecotus auritus. NCBI lineage: Eukaryota > Metazoa > Chordata > Mammalia > Chiroptera > Vespertilionidae > Plecotus > Plecotus auritus. Next base: position 234,354,995 of record NC_137770.1, on the reverse strand, counting down.
GAAGTAGGGTCATCTTTTTCAGAAAGGTCAAAACTTTCTATCCCTTCTCTCTGAGCTCTTGTGCTGTGTACCAGCTGATCTCACTGAGCAACCATCAAGCTGGTAAATTCTAGGTGAGGATGGTGATAGGAGAAAAGCCTGCTGTCAAGAAGTATAGCTCAGCTTTTAATGGCTGACCTGAACATCTTACACTCTGGACCCATTAATCAGATTGGACATATGATATCTGCTGTTCACACTTCGCTGCACCTCAATAGACATCATGGACTTCGACCTTTGACATAGTCTATGACTACTGCCAGTCCATCTAGATGGGGCTCTCCCCCTGGCCTGTTTTCTTGATGGCCTGCCTGGTACTGACCTGCTCTTCTGCTCTGAAGCCCTGCCTCATAACACTTTCTAGATCAGGATCACTTGTCTAAGCTCAGGCTGGCTGACTACTTAGCCTCTATAGCCCATCATTGTCCCTCAACCTGGTAAAATATCAAAAAGAAGAACCTGCCAAAACTTCATGAAATCTTTACTCATGCAGAAAGTGAGACAGAAAGGAGACTAATGAATGAGATACTGTTTTGTTTTTTTCATTGTACATTCAAAATATACAGTGAATCCCACTAGGCTATCAGTGAATTCATTGGCATCCTTCCTTTGGAGGCCTGCTTTAATGAATGGGGAACAATGTTTTGTGATTAAGCAATCATTTCCATGTAAACAGTTCATTCTTCCCACTTTTTTTGTTTTTACAATTGCAATCACACAATTAATCTTATTAGAAAACCCTTTGAACAGTGGCCCAGTGGTGAGATTCATTCATTGAGGTCCCAGTTGTGTTTGAACACCCACTTCAGGCAAATCTTGTGGATGAAACAGGGAACAAGATTAAGATGACACCTTCCCTGGTGAAATTTACAGTCCAAATTCTCAAACTCTTAATTAGCAGAGTATTAGTTAATTCATTTTTCTTTTGCCATGCATAGGATTGTACAAAAATTCCCCTAAAATGATGCCCAGTTTCAAATCCAAGTTGAATGTGTGCTGAAAAATCAATGAATTCATCATCACCACATATTCTTTTCCTCCTGACCAAATTCCCTATCCAACTTTAGTTCAAGCACACAGTCTGTCTCCCTATCCTCTCTGCTTCATCTCTTTGTTCTCACATCTACTGAAAATCCATGAACGTCATTTTTATACACTTGCTGCCCTCATAGATGGTAATCTCCCCGAGGCATAGTTCAGTTTCCTTGAATGGTCCTCTTCCGGAGCCCCACAGCATAACATTGTAGAGACAATGACTTAAGAGACTAGAAACATCAAACAGACTGTCAAACCTCAGAGGGAAGGTGAGGGGGAGGGGGATGGTGGAGTGGTGAAGGCCTTGAGGGGGACAGGGGAAGAGGGCAGTAAGGGAAAAGGGGGACATAGGTAATACTTTCAACAATAATGATTTTTTTTAAAAAGAGAGAGAGACTAGAATCAGGTTCTCAAGGATTCTCTTACTGCCCTCATGTGAACTCTGTCCTTCATCTCCCTTGCACATCGTCATCATTCCCATCCCGCTACAGCAAGTTCAAGGAACGATTAATTTTTTGGCAACAGGAAATGCAATAATTGCACATGTCCCATGCCTGGACATTTACTCAGTCAATTCGTACCTAAAAAAGTCACAGTTGTGAAGCACTGCTACAGAGCCAAGAATTAATTACCCCCAAATAAGTTCTTGGGGAGGGACCAAGTTTTCCTCATCAACATTCAAGGCAAATGCCGCCGCACAAAGGGAAAGAGAAAAGAAAAAGCCCAGAAGCCTGAACAGGAAAGAGCATTTTAAAAGAGAGTAAGGAAATAAAAGCAGCAGGCGATGGCAGCCACACGCCCTTTTCCTCCTGCAATGCTATAGGGTGACAGGTCTGCAGGGAATGACTCAGGCACCATTCCTAGCATCAAGTGTCTCATATTTCTAAACCAAGAGCAAGCTAAATATACTGTTTTCCTGAAAAGAGAAACTCTCCTTTATTTCTGTTGCAGTAATGGGATAAAACAAATAAGAACGAAGCTGAGTTCACAGGATGCATGCAAGAGCACCAGCAGAAGCTAGAATGGACATGAGACTTTCTCGCACCCTAGACTCTCGCCTAGATCCTTCCTTGGTTTCATTTGTGGGTGAAGGTGAATGAAGCAAGATGCTGAAGAGGCAGGTTGTCACAGGCCCAGGAATGATGGGACCTGTTACTGATCTTGCAGATCTTCTGATGTGTGTTCATTTTCTATTGCTGCACAACCATGCATCCAAACCAAACTTTAGTGGCTTAAAACAGCACACATTTATTATCTCTTGGTTTCTATGGGTCAGAATCTGAGAATTTCTTTTTTCTGCTTTGTTATTATTATTATATTTATATTGATTTCAGAGAAGAACGGAGAAGGAGAGAGAGATTAAAATGTCAATGATGAGAGAGAAATGCTTCCTGCATTCCCACTACTGTGGATCAAGCCTGCAACCCAGGCATGTGCCCTGTCTTGGAATCAAACCATGACCTCCTGGTTCATAGCTCGAGGCTTAACCACTGAGCAACACTGTCCTGGGGATTGGGCATTTCTTAGCTGGGTCCTCTGCTAAGGTTCTTTCAAGGCTACAATCAAGGTGTTGGCCAGGCTGTGTCCTCATCTGAGCTCAATGCCTTCTTTCAAACTTAACCAGATTACTGGCAATACTGAGTTCCTTGAGGTTGTAAGACTGAAGCTCTCAGCTCCTAGAGGCCATGCCTCTCCATAGACAGTTCACATTATGGCTGGTTTCTTTGTCATAAACATGTGGGAAGTGTCCATTTCTTCAGGAAGAACCCAGTCCCTCTTTCTAAAGCTCTTGCCTGATTAAGTCTGGCCCTCCCAGGATGATCTCTCTTTTGTGGCCTAAATTACATCTGTAAGATCCCTTCACCCTTGCCTGATAATGTAATCTAATCACAGATGTGACATCACTTCACATGCACAATTCTTAACCACACTCAAGGGGATGGATTATACAGGGCACAGACACCAGGAAGAAAGTCTGGGAAACCATTGTGAAATATCACTACCATAATGTTGCAATTCTCACCTGACATTTCTAGCTCCTAGTCCCTTTTCCAGCAGAGAAGAAAATAGGGGGAACGGGATGGGGAAGGGAGGTAGGAACCCATTCTGTGGTCAGAGATATTGGGTTGAACCATATGAAATCACCAATAATCCTGTATAATAAAAGCCTAATATGTTAAGTGTCCAGTCGTCTAGTTGTCCATCCAACCAATCAAAGCGTAATACACTAATGATATGCTAAGGCCTCTCAACTGCTCGCTATGACATGCACTGATCACCAGTGGGAAAATGCTCCAACCTGTAGGTTAGCTTGCTGCTGGGGTCTGGCCAATCGATCGGGACTGAGCAAGATGGGCCGAACACACCCTGGAGCTCTCCTACGGTCCCTCCCAACCAGGGGGAAGACACAGTGAGCCAAGCGGTAAGGAGCAGCGAGCTGGTGGGCAGTAAAGAGCGAGGGATCCCGGACTGCGAGAGAAATGTCCAACTGCCGACTTAGGCAGACATCCCCTGTGGGGTCCTGGACTGCAAGAGGGTGCAGGCCGGGCTGAGGGACCCCCTCTCCCCAGTGCATGAATTTTGTGCACTGGGCCTCTAGTACATACATATACATGTATAAACAAAGATTTAGATATAGGTATAAATGATATACATAAAGCTACAGAGATAGGAAAAAAAATGAGGATAGAGAAAGAGATAGAGAGAGAGAATCGGTCTCCTTTCATAAAGTGAACCTTTTGAAACACTGTCTCTGGGGTACCCATGAATATTTTTTTCCAGTTTTGTGCATATTATGTTTTTTAAGCTAAGATTTCAGTGGTTCTGGCGGCAAAATAGTCATCATTTACTCTCTGTTTTAGTGGGTCCTCATTGTCATCTTCATCTCCATTTCTGCAGCAACAATGCAGTCCCAAGGAAGGGAGAAGTGAGAGAGAGCTCATTCTAGTCCAGGCTTTCATCGCTCAGTGAAGCTTTCCTTATGACTGCCCAGATCAGCAGCAGCCCGAAGCCACTCAGTTCCCCGTGGCATATGTGCATCTGTGTGTGTGTGAGTGTGGTGTGCTCATGTGTACATACACTTGGGAAACTCAGGACGGAAATGCCTCCAAAGTACCTGTCATTTCTGACAGATGAATTAAGTCGGGTGTAACAGGCAAGGCGTGCAACTCCTACACAACTGCACAGAGAAAGCCTTGCCCAAAGCAGAAAACGAAGCAAAACCAAACCGATGCTCATTTTGCAAGGTGGAAAAACTTCAAGGAGCCATCGTACATGAACTCGCAGTAAACATGCTGGTTTCAATGCCACCAGCTGCTAGCTAAGAGAGGAGAGAGTGACTTCTGTGGACAAGCCCCACAGCACATGTTTTCAGGTGATAAATGCACATAAATATGGGATGGCGTATACTTGCAGTGGACAAAACCCCTGCCAACAGAGTGGTTCCACAAGCTGAGAAGTTTGCAATATAAACAAGAAACTATGAACCCTAAAGGCCAGAATCCCACCAGCTGCTTCAGCAAGGAGACAGCCTAGAAGTGTTCTCAATATTGAAAAGCATTGTCTGAGTGCAATTCTGTTGGAAACATGAATTAGAATCAGAATCGCCAAGGCATATGACAATTTCTCATGGCAAGTGAAAATGGAATATTTACTGAGATGTTGGGTTACAGCTGCAGTGTGATGGGAATTGGGAAGAAATGCTTAAACAAATGTTTGAACAGCCAAATCTACCCCCCAGTTTTCTCAGTGACTTCACTTATGACCTAAGCCAACTTGTTTCTCCAATCTCTGCCTCATTTCCACAAACATATATAACCGCGTTCACTCATTTAACAAATCTCTATTGAATGCTGAGCATAGGCCAGGCACCCGTGTACGCCTGCCACACTGAGAGGGATCAGCACAGCCAGAAGAGGCAGCACCAGGGGAAAGACATCAAACATTTGTGTGGAAAAAGGAAAACTCAGATATGACCCCTTGAAAGACCCCCTCCACATCCCAGAAGAACCATGAATACGCGGGCATTCGTGGAAGCTAGACATGCACTAACAGAATGTTTAAGTTCTTTCAACTTTTGTTGCTGTTCAAATGGTGATAAAATAGATTTAAGTTCAGAACAATGAATAATACATCTGAAAAATACCAGAAGACAAATACAGCAATAAATCTAAGTGGCTGATCGACTCAGATATCAATGACCTCGTATGACATTAGAAGCTGTTTCATAGCAGTTCTTTTATCAGCAACCTCTGTGTTGGGTCCAACCTTATATACTAGCTGAGAAGTCCCCTGAGGGTTAATCAAAGGTACCCCCTCTGATTGACCCAGACATCGTAGGTGGACTTCCCGTTGTTCTTATTTCTTTCGGGTAGGGGAAGGGAGTCCCAGGAGAGGAAACTGTAAGAGCAGGAAGGAGCACAGGGGTGGCAAAGTCAAATGCCTAATAGTGGTCAGGGACTAACATAGGTGAATGAAGACCCTGAGGGTGGGGAGACGGCAGTGATATATTAGAGATCTGGGAGCTGCCTCTCCCCTTCAGCTCAGTATTGCCATATGGTAAGGTACGCAGGAAGGTGAAAGCTTCTTATATTTTTGTAAAGATAATCCAAACTTTCATGCAAAATATTAAAGCCATAGAAACCATTTTAAAAAAAACTTAAATAGTATTTGGATAAAAAAAAAAAACAACCAACAACAAATAAAAAAACCTGGTAGCCAGTTGTGACCATTGAATATTAAGGCATTTTCATCTCTTCATATTATGCATGAAATTAGAGTAATATAATAATATAATTCTTGACAACTAAAAGAAAATGAATGATGACTATAAATCTAATGGGGAACTTAAGATCTCCATGTCAGGAGAGGGGATTAGAGGAAAGTGGGAGGGTTTTGTACATAAAATATAAAAATGGTGTCCACCAGAGAGAACAAAAGAAAGAAGAGACAGATAAGCAGAGAAAAAGAGAGACAGCAAGCATAAGAGGAGGAGGGAGAGGGAGAACACAGAAATAAGGAAGAAAAAAAATGGAAGAAAAAAAATGGCATTTTAGGGAAGTGAATGTAATTCCTGTCAATTTTCACTTAGAACAGTCTTGCAAGCAAAATAGCTTTCAGAAATTCCTGACAATAATGTCCTGATTTTTATAGCATTCAGCAGACTATGATGCTCAACTTTTGAGTTGTATTAAAGATATGTGGGACTCCAGAAGAAAACTTGTTATTCCTAGAATTAAACAAGGGCCTGTGGGTATATTTGAGAGCATGGTTGTTTTCAGGCAAATATAATTTTTCCCTTGCAAAAAAAAACTTGGACTTAAAAGGGAAAATATTCATAATATGCTTAAACATTTTGGAGGAAAAAGGAAGGGTTCTCAAGCATTTGGGTGCCTGCCACCTTATATGTGGACACATGTACCTACTTCTAAAAATACATTTAGCTGGAAGTCCTAAAACTTCCAGAACCCTAAGGGTCAAGTGGTAGCATAAAAATGATAAACCTGCATTTGTGAAAATATTGAAGAAAATTAAGGGACCCAGCCCACTCCTGAGGTCTGAATATAAATAGATATTTATAGCAATCATGTGCTCCTGGCAAACATTATTTCAATTTTTACAAAATCCATTGAGATTTAGACCCAACTGTTTCAATAAAGGCTTGATATGAAACTATTCTCAGTTCTTCTCATTTTTTCTCTGTGAACAGGTGCAACTTTCTTTTTTTCTTTCTTTTTATGTTTTTCTTTAGCAAGCATCAGTAAAAGTGTTTAAAATGTCACAAGTTACTTTTTCAAATTTCTATCCAGATTAAGTCCTACATTGAAAACGACAACTAGTCTTTTCTGTACATAGCCATTTCAGAAAGTTTCATAGCTTATCCAATTTATTTCAGAGGGTGGCTGGGTAAGGCTTGGGATGAGGGGTGAAAGTGAAGGAAGGGGAGGCGGGGACAAATCATGCCTCCTACTGCCCCAAAGTGCCAATCAACCTCAAGCCAGTGGCAGGGGTCTCCATTTTTCAAATGTCAGTATGTCTTCTATTAAAAAAATATATGGCGCCAAGCAGCTGTATAGTTCTCATTCCTCATGATCTCATTTTCAAATGCTCCTGAGCTTTCATTGCTTTGTTATGTGTTCTGATGGAGTGACACAACCTCAAGCTGTCCAAATTCACGTCCTGGAGTCTCTGATAAAACCATACTGACACAGTGACGTTTCCCCCCATTAGAAAGAATATTCCCCTGCTGGGAGCCTCATTTCAAGGTTTTCCTTTTTCCAATCAAAAATAGATTTGAATCAAGAACAGCATTTAGATATTGAAGAAAAATTCAGATAAGTAAAAAATAAATACATAAAACTCATTAGAACATAAAGTTTGGCCCATCCGGTGTGGCTCAGTGGTTGAGCTTTGACCTATGAACCAGGAAGTTACGGTTTGATTCCTGGTCAGGGCACATGCCTGGGTTGTGGGTTCAGTCGGGGCATGCAGGAGTCAGCCAATCAATGGTTCTCTCTCATCATTGATGTTTCTATCTCTTTCTTCCTCTCTGAAATCAATAAAAAAAATATTTTTAAACCATATAAAGCTTGTATCCCACTACCCAGAAATACACCTAGTTATACATTTTTGGTGTGTGAGAACATATTTATGCCTATACTGTTTGAACAAGCAATATGATGATACTACTTTGCAACCTAATTTTCACTTAAATATTGGGAATGCTGTTCTATCAATAAATATCAACCACATAGCCCTTAGTAGCCAAATCATACAATAGCCACTATATTTATTTGTATATATATATATATATATACACAATCCCATTTCTCTCCGTAATAAGCAATGCTGTGAGGAACATCTTTCCAACTAACTCTTTGTACACGGCCCTATCCATTGTCCTAAGCTTGATTCCTAACAGCAGCTCTAACCAAACCCTTTTCATGCATGAGCTCAGGTAAGCGTGGTACCAATCCCAGTTTTACAGGTTAGAAAACCAAGATATGGTGAAGTACGGGCATGCCTCACTTTAATGCTTTTCACTTTATTGTGCTTCTCCGATATCACATCTTTTTCCAAATTGAAGGCAAGAACCTCCATCCGCAAAAGGATTACAACTCTCTCTATTGTGGTAGTCTGGAATGGGACCCACAATATCCCTGATGCCTGCCGGCAGCTTGACTTAAGAAGTGGTATTCCCAGATCTCCCAAACCTGCTAGAATCCAGAACCCATTCTTTGATCCACCCACACTATTCCCCCACCCTTGAGGTGAAGTTTTCAGCTCAAACAATACTCATGGTTCAAAGTATTTTATTGAGACTCGCCAAAGAGCCCTCCAGTGAAGCCAATGTCCACGGTCTCTATATGCTTGGAAAATGGTTTCCCCAGCTCACCCAGCCCCCTGCAGACACCCCTTACGAACAGCATTGAAAAGCTGCCTTTAAGTCTGTTGTAACATCTCAGCAATCAGTGCTATAAAAATAAGCAAAACCTGGGACTCAAATTGAACATAAAAGTTGTTGTAGATACTGGGTCTTGACAAACAGCCTCTCCAAACCACATAAATTGTCTAAAGCCTCTTAAACCTTTGCTCTACATCACCACACAGGACTGCGAAGGGAATACCGCAAAGGAACTCCAGGCTAATTGAAAAATCATTCACTTGAGATGCAGGGACGATCATGCTCCATTTCTACGGACGTTTATAGAAACTAGAAGCACGTGGAGAGCTGCCTGCACGGAGCCACTGGCCAATCGGCAAACTCCAAGAGACGTCACCTGCTCTTTCCTCCCCTGCCTTGCTGGATTTGCATTTAATAATTCATGAGAAATGCAAAAAGAAAAAAAATACAACTCTACAGGGGAGGTCAGGTATCCAAACCCCTTCCACCTGAGTCCTGGCTGCTCCCCTTTCAAAGAAACACTGCAGCTTCGACAGTGGGAAGCCAGTAGGCACCCAAGAGCTGATGTTTCTAAACCCCCTTGTTCCGAGATCATTATCAAGGTTTTCCATTAGCAGGACTAAGTAAACACTTTCCTAAATAACCCTGTCAATGGTTTAAAAAATATATTTTGGGAAGAAAGGCTCAATATGGCCCTGGCAGGGGATGATATCGATCCTCATTTGGGAGGCTTTCTCCCCCTGCCCTCTGGAGGGACAATTAATATCGACCGCACCTATCATTAATTTTCCACAGTCAGCAGGGGCTTTTAGGTTTTATAAGTATAATATCAATACAGACTGTCTTAGAAGCTCTTATTTATTTTCTGTTTTCCCCTGCACTCTGTTCTCTACCCCCACAAGACAGTACTTCACCCGTGTAAGGCAATCGGCTACTAAAGAAAGTAACTCCAATGCTTGTAGGGAGATGGGCTCTCATTATCTTTCCAAAGGGATCAGGATGGGGGAGCAGCACCCTGTGATTTCACCGCCCCCTGGGCTAGGGGGTGGGATGGATGCTGAGAGTGGAGACAGGAGAGGGAATGGGACAGAGGAGGGGTCTCAGCACCCCTCTCTCTGCTTCTGCATCTGGGGCTCAATGTCTTACACCCTTTCTCTCTTTGAAGCCCCCAAGGATCACGTGTATTTTCTCGCCGTGGAAGCGGGTCAACACTTTGGGTGTCGTTTATTCTGTGTTCTCTCTGTTCTATCAGATCAGAAACTCTCCATTCTTTCAAGAATCCTTTAAAAACACCACCAGCCCAGGCAGGCATGGCTCAGTGGTTGAGTATCTACCTATAGACCAGGAGGCCATGGTTCGATTCCTGGTCAGGGCACACATCTGGGTGTGGGCTCAATCCCCAGAGGGGGGCTTGCAGGAGGTAGCCCATCAATGATTCTCTCTCATCATGGATGTTTCTATCTCTCTCTCCCTCTCCCTTCTTCTCTGAAATTAATAAAATATTTTTTGAAAAGAAAATTGAAAACACCAACAAAGATGCTGACTGACAAGAGCTCAAATGTGGCCTCAATGGTCCTGCTCAGACCAGTGTGGCCTGGCCACCACCCTGCCTTCAGTGGTAAGTGTACTGGTTCCAAGGTTGTGAAAACAAGAATGATCCCTGTCTGTTCCCCAGGCTTCTGGGCAATGACTTGGGTGGTCCTCCAGGCAGCAGAGCCCATCAGAACCTTTGAAAGGGCACCCGAAAGCTTGGCTTGTTGGCAGGCTTCTTGGTCCGTGGGAGGTAAGCAGGGTCCCCCTCATCTATCCCTCTCTCCCTCTCACGCACATGAGATATTGCAGTCTGCTGGCCCGCCCACTTCCAAGGTCCCCTCACCCAGGAACCTCCTCCTCCAGCATTCTCTGATTCCTCAGACAGGCTTAGCCTGGGCAGGGTCACCCAGGTCTCCCAAAGCCAAGGCTAAGAAACACATAGGTCCCTTGTTGGCCCCTCTTCTGACCAGCTTTCTAGTGGGGATGCATGCCTTCCCTCCTCAGTGATGTATTTGGAGCTGGCTCTGCCAGGTGCTAAGCTATGCACCTAAGTTCCTGTTCTGTCCTCAAGCAGCTCACCATCTGGAAGTCTGTGTTATCTGGAGGAAAGGAGGAAAAGGCATAGAATCCTCACAAAATGGTGATAAAACTAGTGTTAGGAATATGAGCAAAGTGTATATATTTGTTTAGGTTAGAAGTAGGCTGCTCTGCTCTTTATAAGCTGTGTTACCTCAGGCAAGCTTCTAAACTTCTCCAGCCCCAGCTTCATCAACCCTAAAGTGCAGGTCGTCACAGTACCTGCCTTACAAAGTTGTTATGGGATCAAACCAGCTAATCCACAAGCTCTCAGCCCAGTGCCAGCCCTTAGTAAGTGTCCCACGTGTGCGCTGGGAATGGCATTAGCATTGCCTGGTCACTGAGAATTGAGACAAAGAGGGGCATCCAGGAAAGTGGGCCCCCATTTCAGACAGGAGTGGGGTGCTCAGAGAAGTCTTTTCAGCGTGGATACAAGAGCTCTATCTCTAAGAAAGGTCACGTGTGCAATGTGGGCAGGGTGGGGTCATGACCAGAGTTGAGATGGGAGGTGGGAGTGGCCATCCTGGGGATGAGCATAGCCTAAGGGCAACAGGGAAAGACTAGAGACATTCAGGCAGGATTGAGATGGTGGAATGATGAGGGTACAAAGATGGCAATGGCAGATGTGAGAAGACGCCCAACAGAGAGGGTAGGGTGTAGGGAGAGAGTTAGAACACAAAGGAGCCGGTGGATTGGTGAAGGCCAAGGAGGTGGAAATCACTGCTCTTTGGCATGACCAGTCTTCTCCTGGCTCTCCATCTTTCTGTCTGTCTGTCTCTGTGTCTCACTCTTTCTATCTCCTCACTCTCCTTCCCAGTTCTCTTTCCTACTATGTCTTATCTCTGGTTACCTGTCCCTCACTGTATATGTGAATCTCCCCCTCTATCTCAATCTGTCTCTCTGTCTTTCCCCCGTCTGTGTCTTCCTGTCACTTGCTCTTTTCCCAACAAGCTACTATTGACTTACTGTGTTTATCTAGTTGGACTCCTTTCTCTGCCCACTAGGATATACGTCCACCAGGCTGAGATTTTCTACCTGTTTGCTCACTGACGTTCCCCAAGGGCTTAGGAAAGTACTTGGTACATGGTAGTCACTCTGTAGTGAATCTGGCATTTGTTGCTACCATGGTGAAGGTGAGTGACTGGTCTGAAGATGGTGGGGGGGAGGCCTGAAGGGGGTGGGGGGAGCACAGGAAACCTCCCTAAGTCATATTTCAAAGTCAGCACCACCACTTGCCCCACACTGGAGAGTAACCAGAAGCCCTGGGGCCCTGGGAGGCAGGGTGGGTCACAGCCCACCTGATTGCCACATCCTGCGGTGGCTTCAGCCCAGTGTCCCTTTTTGGTAGCTTCTGAAGTCTAAGTTAATAAAGAAACAGGTTTAGAAAAGAACAGATAGAGCCAACTGTGACTCTTACCAATAAGTGGAGAAGATGGAGAGCAGTGCTCTTTGGAGCTACTCATGGGGTTCTGGCCTAATGTTCAGGGCACCCCTGCCTCTAGACTCCAGACTTTCCCAGCCAGGATATCTCAAGGATACGGGTTTGCTATCCCAGGAAACATACACTCACGGGGCCATTGACTTCCATCTTCTTTCCTTTGGACTCTTAAAGTAGAGGTGATATAATCATTGGCCAAGACAGGTCAATAAAATCAGCCTCCCTCCTTTGAGCAAACAGTTTATTCCCTCAGCAAACATTTGGTGAGCTCCTGCCATAGCCAGGGATTGTCCTGGGTGCTCTGGCTGCCTGGGAGCTGGATCACACAGGGATTTGCACTGGACGAGATTAAAAACCTCCGAACACCGTAATGCAAGGCAGAAATGCTAAGTCACACAAGAAAAGTGAAAATAAAGCATGCGGGCTGATCAGAGCAGGCGCATCCCCGACAGAAGATAGCTGAGGTTGCTTTGTTACAAACCTTCAAAGCAGGTGGATTTGCAGCTCCTCTCAGGAGTGCATTCCAAAGGGCAGTCAACTTCTCTTGCAGTTTATAGCTAAAATGCTACCCTGTGATGCCCATGTTGTAACTTACTTATTTCTGCCTTCCCTCTGGGTATAATCAACACCTAGGCGCCACAGGCCAGCACACCTGGCAAGCAGACTACAATAAGAAGTGGCAAATGTCCTTTCTGCATTTTGGAGCAGACTCCCCAATGGACACCTTACTAAGTTCAGGGTCAGCCTTCTGATCCTGCCAGGACCAGCATGGCCAAGGTGTGCTCTATGTGCTAAGCCCTGCCCCAGGCACCTTGCATGAGCCCACTTTACAGATGAGGAAACTGAGGCTGAGAAGTTAAGTCACACGGTGGGTGAGCGGGTCGGTGAGTGACAGAACCAGATTTGGAATCCCTGAGGGTCTGATTCCCTAGACTGCCTTCTCCCCACGGCATCAGCGGCCAGTTCTTCCCCGGCTTGTTTCACAAGCAGCAGCTCCGCTTCCACCCTCACTGTCCACCTGCACTTTCCTCTGTAACCCAGTTTCCGACTTGCCTTTTCAGCCTTGTCACATCACTGCCACAACCCTGTGTGACTGTCCCAAATTCTAATAGGCAGCAATTTAGATCCACTTCAGCCTGCCCAGGTCCTTCTCAGAGACCAACTTCAAAGGTTCCCTGGAAATACAAAGCACCAAGCATTATGGTGTTTAATGGCAAGTTAAGCGGACCGGGCAGTGATCAGGCTCTCTCACTGTCTACGTGTATCACGTTATTCCCAGATGAGGGATGCCGGCCAGGTCACACTCCAACAGAATGCGAGGATGGAGAGGAGCTGCCCAATATCCGCTGTGCTCCACGGTCCTGTACCACCGCTCAGCTAAGAGCTAATATAATATCAAGTGACAGTCTAAACAGGCTGCTTTCACCTCATCTGTGCATGCTGTATGCAAAACAGTGCTGACCCTGGCTTCATTCCTTAAAGCGTGGAGGGCTTAATTATCTCCCACTGTTAGAGAAGTAATGACAAGTTACTTAGTACTTTTAGGACTGATAAATAAAGTCCTTCTGACAGGTGAGCCGAACACCTATGCTGCTCCGAAGTTGCAATATAAAATGTCCCTGTCTCTAAACTCAGGATTTCTTTTCCTAAAGCTGAAAATGATCTTCGGCCCTTTAAAACGGATTACTCTCGGACACTCTTAAATATGGTCCACCCGGAACAATGAGTTATCCACTGCCTTTTCGGAAAAGGGGAATTCTTCAGGTGCTAAGTAGGATAAATGAATAAAGAGAGAAAGAACACGAGGAAAAGAGAAATAGAGAGATGCACCTATGTGTTTTATTCACACTGAACTTCAAACATCCGTGGGAGTTTCAATACACTTGACTACACACCATCATCTTTATGTCACAGCTAAGGCCCTGGATTTGGAGAGTGTAGCAGAGATTTATCTGCAGTGATAAAATCTCCAGTTTCTCTCAATTCGCTTTCATTTTTCCCATCTTTCTTGAAGGACTACTCTCTCCTCCCTCCCTGAGAATCATAGGTCCCTTCCCTGTCCCCAGGCTCCCCTTCTAATCAATTATTTAACTGAGGTTGATGTCTCTAATACTTATTTAGAGCTGCTGGTCACTCTGCCCAATGCCTCATGCCCTCACCAATGGGTATTGGCCCCAGGAAAGAAGGTCTGGATGTAAGTACAGGTTGTTGGCACAGCCTCAAGTGCCACCCCTGGAGGGAGATGGATAAGAGACACTGTCATAAATATATAAAATGTTCAGTAAAGGAGGAGTTGCTCTCAACTGACTAAAATATAACTCCAGGTTAAGGCGATCTTAAAAAGTCATTACATAATTCAAGGGGGAAAGAAGCAGGAGAAAACCCATGTCGTGGTGCTGAAACTATCATTAGGGAAGTGGGTATTTCCCCATGATTTCCGCATCATGGTTTCGTTCGAGAATTGGATGAGAGTTTATAAATCTGTGTTTGCAAAATGTGTGACCCACGGTTTATCTCTAATCCAGCATCATGCTGTGTTTGGCCTGCACTACCTTAAAAATGTGAATGAGTTCATAATATAACATTAAAATATTTTACATAAAGTCCACAAAATTTGTTTTTCTTGAGAAGTTCAAAGGTCTGATAGTACTAAGCCAGCATGACCCTACGGTAATGAGTGGCTGATGCTGAGTAGCAACTTTTCCTTACAATGGGGTATATGGTATCCAGGTGGTCACATTCCTCGCCAATCCCAATTGCCCTGTACCTGACTGTGTCCCTCATTTGCATGATCTGTGGTCCCAGGAGTTTCTCATTCCTACCATAAAAGCTCTTGTCCAAGAAATGTTGGTACACACAAAATTCACTGTAGAGGTTCAAAGGTGGATGGCACCCTTTGTGTAGATTATCCATTGTCCAGAGCTTCTCGAGCTTGGCCAAGTCCCATCTCTGATCTTCAGCTTCCTTGTCTATAGAATAAAGATTGTGCATGACCATCTTTTAGGTCCCTTTCTCCCACTGAGTTTAAGTGAAAGACAAAAACCTCTTTTTCAAAAAAAAATAAAAATAAATTCTCAATATAGGCATAGAAAGCTAAGAGTTTCACAAAAGACTTTTTTAAAAATTCTGTAGACCAACCCATGAGCCACTACCATCAGCACATTCAAAGACTCCATGGGGAAAATTGGCAAATCTTTAGACACACGCTTCCACCAAACAATCGCCTGTCCTCCACTCTGAGTCATGGAGTGTCCACTTTGCACAACAGCAATCATCTGTAGTTGTTCCGAGGAGCTGGCTGGAGGGGAAAGCTGTGGGAGAGGAAATATAACCGGAGAAATCCCGCGGCCCACAATGCCTCTGTGTGTGCTTGGAAGGGAGCACACGCTCCAGGACTAATCCAAGTAAGACGCTCAGATGTGTTTTAAATTGCTCTGTTGGGCCTCCATCCTGACTTCTCTCCCCAAAATTGTATAAATAGGGCCTAAGTATAAATTAAGTCATTCATGTGATGGCCATTTTCTAACGGGTCAGGTAAAGGGTGGGACAAACAAGGAAAGCTGTATTTTTATCTTCCTGCTTACAGGGTCCTAGGCTTGTAGGGGTGGAAAGAACTTTAAAAAGGCCCTGATGCAGCCCTCTCTCTTTACAGAGGAGGAAAACTTTTAACCCAGGACACAGGATAATACATGCCTGCCCTCAGGCCTATGTGTGTATGTGTCTGTTTCTCCCTCATTTCTAGCTTAGTGTGGGCTATGGAACCTGACTGCCTGGCTCTATCCTCACTACCTGAGCCCCCCTATTTCCCTTGACGCTATGTCTTCATCTATAAAAATGGAGATAATGGTGATACTTATCACTTAGGACTATGTGAGGATAAAATGAGATGATTCATGTCAAGTACTTGGAACAGGGCTCAAAACATAGAGTTAAGTAAATGCTAACTCAGTGGTCGGCAAACTGCGGCTCACGAGCCACATGCGGCTCGTGAGCCGCGGTTTGCCGCTCTGTTGACTAATGAACTTGCTGACCACTGACCTAGACTCTCGATTCCAATAATTACAGGCTGTTGTTGTTCCTTGTGATTAAGCTCCTATCCCAGTGGTCGGCAAACTTATTAGTCAACAGAGCGGCAAACCGCGGCTCGTGAGCCGCAGTTTGTTGATCCCTGTGCTAACTCATTATTTATTATCAGCTTTGCTTCTGGGGAGAATTAGCTGAAAAACAGTATAGCGGACAGTCAGGTGAATCCTAGGTTCAACTTGGGCACCTTGATGCTCTCACTGTGGGACACAGGGCAAGTTACTTGACCACCGTGAGATTTAATTACCAGTCAGTAAAATGCTGCTGGAATTACATCAACAATGTGTGTGGAAATGACTAGCACTAGATTCAGCATGTACAGAACTTTTAGAAAACTAGTTCTAATAATTAACCATTAATAGATATATTTTTCATCCTTACCCAAGTATATGCTTTTACTGATTTTTATGGAGAGGAGGGAGAGAGAGAGAGAGAGAGAGAGAGGAAATGAGAGAGAGAGAGAGATGGAAAGAGAGAGAGAAGAAAAGAGAGAGAGAGAGAAAGAGAGAGAGATGAGAGAGAAACATGGACCAGTTGCCTCCTGTACACAATCGGGGTATCTGCCCTGACTGGGAATGAACCTATAATCCTTCGATGCACAGGATGACACTCCAAACAACTGAGCAACACAGGCCAGGGCTAATTAACCATTAATATTTCATTAATTTTTGCAAACTTTTCAGTTAAAGGCCAAGTGATGTCTTGAAATCTTAGCTTTTCCCCACAAATCCCCAGCAATAACAAGAACTAATATTCACTAAATGTTCATTATTTACAAGGCTCTGTGTCAAGTATATTTCATGTATTGACTCATTGAATCTTCATAGCAACACTATGAAATAGGCCATGTTATTGTTGTCCCCATTTTGCAGATGAGGGAACTGAGGTTTGGGGAAAAAACTTAGTCAAGGGCTGACAGCTAATAATTGCAAAAGCTGGAATTTAAACCAGGCATTGAACCCCACACTTGTTTTTCTAGATCCTCAAGGAAATAAAAATCTGTTCTCCTAATAAGCTTTGTAGCTGGCCATTTCTGCCACAAGGTTTATAAATAAATGTGCGGAGACATGAAAATGATAAAGTTAAACTTAATTTCTTTCATGGAACAAACCATAACAAACATGACAGTACAGACACATTGGTATGTGGAAAATTAACTGCACCAAATCAAATAACCCACCCTGAACCATTTTCAAAGTGCCATTTAGAATCCTGTCGTCAAAATGAATGGCTTCCATTTGTTGAGTACCTTATGCCATGCCAAGGGCCACCTATGAGCCTTTGAGTTCTCATTTTATCCTAATGGCACAACAGCACTAAATGATCAAGCCAGCACTTGCCTGGAGTCCATCCCAGTCTGAGCCCAAACTGTGTCCTCTGAGTCAGGGCAGAAAGCAGAGAAGTTAACAGGAAGGTTCTGAAACCAGCTGCCTGCCATCCAGTGTCAGCTCCTCATCTCACTAGTTCTGTAGCCTTGGGATGCTAATCAGGTGCCTCTGTCCTTTCTCTTGTAACATGGGGAAACTAATTCAAAAATAACTGCAGCTAAGTTGCTTAGAGAAGGGCTCATCTGAGTGCAGTCTGTGGACCATGCCAGTCTGCACCCTGTATGTCACCAGTCCAAGATCAGATAGATGCCAGCACTCACCATCTGAGGGAGTCATGTTTATGTCCATTGACTCAAATTAGAGTACAACAATAGGCTTGTATTCTCTCTGCCATTTTAAATTTCTCTTTATATTAATTTTTATCATATTTTACTAGGGCAACAGTCCAAGACAGATTAGAATTTAAGAAAGAAAAAAGAAAGAAGGGGGTCCTTCCCCACAAGTAGTTTCAGAAACATTAGATTAAAAGTTTGCTTACCTGTCATGTAGAAAATTTTCAGTGAATGTTAGCTAGTAATATACTTCTTTGCTACCCTGCCCCTCCACTTTCTACAAAAGGTGTCAAAAATTCCAGCAGCATCAAGAAGATAAATTCCAAGATGTAGGATGCTGGTAATTTCACTAGTAACTGACCCTTTCCATGCCCTAGTTGACGATCTATGGGGAGGAACTCTGAGGAAGGTCCAAGGGTTTTGCTGGATCAGATCAATGGGCTTCGAAGATGCACATTAGCAGAAATAGTGGAAAATAATTCAATCCCTCAACTTCTTCCGGCACTCCATGGCCAATGTTATATTTTCTAGTTATAAAGTCCTTAGCCTTGAACTTTCCCTTGTCCTCTCCTTCCACTTACAGATAGTATTTGATGGGATGCACCAGAAGGTTGGAGCAAAGATACATCTGGATTGGAAATCCCAGTCCTCCACTTACTGGTTCTGTTATTACAGATCTGTTACCTACTGTCCCAGAGACTTGATTTCTCCATCCGAATAAATAAAATGATAATGCCAATCTTGGAGAATAGGTCAAATGGGATGCCATAGTGAAAACCCCAACAGACTCGATTCCCCTTCCCATTCTTATTAGGGGTGGGTGGGGAGAAAGAAATAAAGTCTAAGAATTATTTTGGTAGTCGCTTCCCTCTTGTTATGTATTTTCAGCTAAGACTCCAAAATGTCTGCTGGACCACAGGAAAATAATAATCTGAAAGCTATCACTTTCCTATCATTGCCAAAAAAAAAAAAGGTTCAGTGAGTGAGGCCATTAACTGAAGACCTGGGGGAAACATCCAATGTATCAATTGCTGGGGAAGCACAGCTGCCAGGACTCTTCATATAAAGGAGGCGTGTTGGTCTGGAAGGGGTTTCCAGGGAGAAACCAATAGCAGAGAGAGGCTCCCCATTCCACAATCAGCCACCCGCCAGGCAGATAGAGGGCCTTTGCTGGTGAAGTGAAGGAGGGACTGCACTGTAAATTAACACTAATAATCTATTGACTAGGACAAGAGTCCATTGACCAATTTAGCGGTTCAAAAAGAATGGAATGTCCTTTTTTTTTTCCAAGACCATGTGGATTCCTGCAACAGAGAGGAATTGACAGGTCTGCTCCAACCACGAAGACAAGAAGAGAAACAGTCCAGAGATGGTAGACGCTGAGGACGCCTTGCCACGCTAGCAGTCAGAAGCTGTGCAACACAGCAGGTTGCGTAGGACCAAACCAGAGAGGGTCGGACCTGCATTGCCACCATGTGCCCACCATCCAGATATCATTGCTGACATGTACACATAAGGAACTGTTTTACATTGAAACAGGGACTCAGAACTGTTGGACATTGAAATTGGGACTCAAACATTTTTTGTTATTATATGTTTATTTCTAGTCTGCAGAGGCAAGATTTTTTAAAGGAAAGAAATCGGGAAAAAAATAGATACAGAGGCAAAGAAGCATTGAACAGACTGTCAAACTACAGCGGGAAGGCAGGGGAGGTTGGGGTGGGGGCTGTAAGAGATCAACTGAAGGACTTGTACGCATGCATATAAGCATAACCAATGGATACAAGACACTGGGGGGGGGGACAGGTAAAGGCATGTACTGGGGGGTAGGGGAGGCCGGGGGGAGGTCAATAGGGAAAAAAAAAAGGAGACATATGTACTACTATTTGTAATACTTCAAACAATAAAAATAAATAAATAAATAAATAAATAAATAAATAAATAAAATAAAAAATAAAAGTGCCAGCTTAAAGAAAAAAAAAAAGAATGGAATGACCTACTGCTACAGAACAGGGTTTTACAAATACAGTCACCATGTGATTGGTTGTAAATGTCTTCCCAGTGGGTCAGAACTTTTGGTTTCAATGAGGGTAGTAGGTAACAAAAGATGAAGCCACTCCCCTGGCCGAGTGCTCAGTGGTTAGAGTGTCGGCTTGTGCACCAGAGGGTCATGGGTTCCATTCCCAGTCAAGGGTACCTATCTGGGTTCTAGGTTCAGTGCCTGACCCTGGGTGCATACAGGAGGCAACCAATAGATGTATCTCTCTCACATCAGTGCTTCTCGCTCCTCTGTATCTCTCCCCCTCCTTCCTCCCTTCTACACTTAAAAAAAAAAAATCAATGGAAAATATATCCTGGAGTGAAGATTAAAAAACAAAAGATGAAGTGGCCTATGAAAAGGTCTGCAATGCATCAGAAAACCCACTCCTCACCCCCACACCCTAAGACAAAAATACAGTCTCTACCAGATTATGCAATTTACATTGGGAATCCCATTTATAATGGCTGATACCACCAGTCTGAGAAAGGTTTATATTTAGTGGAAATAAGTTAGATTTGAGAAGTTAATGAGTTCCACTACCCAAGTTGCTCTTTATTAATTCATAGAAATCAAAGATATCTACTAAAAATGATACCTTTTGAGCCATATACCATCTTTATGGAGATCATTAAAGTTTCCCCATAATAGAGCAGTTACCGGTCCCATTATTTCTCTTGATCACTTTCCAGCTCCTGACCCACCACATCAGCTTAGCCACAGTTCTTGCTTGTGTTAAAATTGCCCTGAGATCCCATTAGTGTCCCTCTCTCCAAGTGACAGTCACCTCTATGCACCCCAATGAGACCTCAGCACAAAGCTGTCTTCCTTGCCTTCCTCCTCTGTCTTTCCAATCTGAGGTACACAGGAAGACTGGAATAAAAGGTGAAAGGGAGAAAATGTCTTAAAAACTGCATAAAGCTCTAGCTGGTTTGGCTGAGTGGATAGAGCATTGGCCCTCAGACTGAAGGGTCCTGGGTTGATTCAGATCAAGGGCACCTACCTCAGTTGCAGGCTTGATCCCCAGCCCTAGTCAGGGAGCATGCAAGAGGCAACCAAGCAATGTGTCTCTCTCACATCAATGTTTCTCTCTCTCTCTCTCTCTGCCTCTACCCCTCCCTTCCACTTTCTCTAAAAATCAATGGGGGAAAAATATCCTGGGGAGAGGATTAAAAAACAAAACTGCGTAAAGACTGGTCTTTGAAGCCTTGCCTCATCCATTCATTCATTTATTTCCTGTCTCACTCATTCATTCAACAAACGGTTTTTGAGTGCCTGCTCAGGCAGGGCCAGGCATGAGGCAAGATGCTCAGGATGCAGAGAACAAGATCTTATCCCTACAGGGAAGCACACAGATAATCAGATGGCTCTGAAAGGACATGCCAGGCTCAGTGGGAAGAGGCAGGAGGGCACCTCGCTCACCCAGGGAGAGTCAGAAAAAGAAGCTTCTCTGAGTGGGGTCTGGAAGGATTAGTAGGACTTGCCTAGGAGATGAAAAGGTGGAAGGCACAGGAAAGCTCAAATAAAGAGCAGAGACTTGCTAGGTTTTGCTCTTTGGTCTATCCCCAGTAATAGCACAGAGCTTGGCATGCAACAGGTATCCCACCAGTGAATGATTTAATGACACAAAGAAATTCTCATGAGAATCCAATCACTCATTGCACATCAGTCCCTTAGCAAGAGAGATGGTGGCCCACTTCCATGCCCTTTGTGGCCCTTTATGCTTTCCTCTCTAAGGTGCCCCTGATTCCATTTCTTCTATCATGTGACACCTCGTCTTTGTTCCCAACTGACTGACATGAAGAGACAGAAAAGAAGGGGAAGAAACTCTCCTGGAAAAAGAGATTAGCATGTGACCCCTTCAAATAGCCAAGATGCCTAGTAAAATAACTAAATGGGGACATCCATGCAGGTACAATTGTGACTCAGCTCCCAATGTTAGAAAACCCAAGGTTAGCATTGAGCAAGGATTTCTCAACTTCGGTGCCTTAACACTTTGTTTTACAGGTCTGTCCTGTACTTGGTTAGTTGTTTAGCAATATCTCCGACCTCTACCCACCAGAAGCCAGTAGCAACTTCCCAGGTGTGGCAATCAGAATGGCTCCAGACATAGACAAGTGTCCCTGGAAGGAAGCAGTCCAAATCACTCTCAATGGAGAACACTAAAGATGATAGGCCCCTGGGTAATTCACCCCTGCGGGGTCTCCAATGGACAGACGTGCAATCTCAGAAAATCATCACAGATTCCCAAAATTAAAAATGAGCTTGGAGCTTGTCCAGCCCAACTCAGGTTTCGCTTGTGTGGACACCAAAGCCCAGAGAGGGGAACTGGCTATTTGAAGTCTATCCCTCCAATGGTGGCAGAATGAGTCCCAGGCCCCTTGCCACTCAGACAAGAATCGTTCCACCACACTATGCTTCTATAGGACATTATTTTTTGAGTCATTTTAAAAAATAAATAAATAAACTAGCATTGCTTTAGTAGCAATATAGATGTATTTCTTAAAATAATAAAGCTATAATAATAATAGTGAATAACAATAATAATCAAAACTAGTGCTAAGTATTGCAACATATTGGACACTTCTCTAAGAACTTTTTTTACATTCTCCCATAAACTTTTGACATAAGAGTCACAGAATACTGCAAGGTACATATTCCCAGCTCCATTTTTATAAATCAGAATACAGACTAAAGGCGAACAAACATTAAAGGCTAAAAAAAACAAACAAAAAAAAAACACCCTGTCCATGGTCCCAGAACAGGGCAAAAGCAGAGACAGGATCCACATGGGACTCGCAGCTTATGACTTATGATGCCTCTTGCCTTTTCCTCTGTCATGTGGCCATAGCTGGCCCCACTGTGCCACCATCCTACTACTCTTCCTGACTTGCACTGGCTGTCATTCCATCTGAAGCAGCCTGCTCTATCCTCTGCCCTTTCTGAACACACTCTCATCTGATATTTGCATTTTTTTTTATTTTTATTGAGTTCAGAGAGGAAGGGAGAGGGAGAGAGAAATAGAAACATCAATGATGAGAGCATCAATGGGCTACCTCATGCATGGCCCCTACTAGAGATTGAGCCCACAGCCCAGGCATGTGCCCTGATAGGGAATCGAACTCCAGGTTCATAGGTCGACACACAACCACTGAGCCATACCTGCTGGGCTGATATTTGCATTTTTAAACCACATTTGGTCCATGCTTTCCCATCAATTTTCTGAGATTGCACGTCTGTCCATTGGAGACCCCTCAGGGGTGAATTACCAAGGGCCTATCATCTTTAGTGTTCTCCATTGAGAGTGATTTGGACTGCTTCCTTCCACCTTTTCATCTCCCAGGCAAGTCCTACTAATCCTTCCAGACCCCACTCAGAGAAGCTTCTTTTTCTGACTCTTCAGCAGCTGATGTAGTCCATCTAATGCAGCAAGTATTTGCTGAGCTTCCCCTTTGGGCCAAGCTCAAGGCTCAGCATGTCTAGGGAAGTTCACAGTAGTTTATTTCTTTATCAGTACTTGTCAAGATTGGTCATTGTTTATTGATTTTTTTAAATGTTTTTATTGATGTTTTTATTGATTTTTAGAGAGAGGAAAGGAGAGGGATAAAGACATAGAAACATCAATGAGAGAGGAACATCATTGATCGGCTGCTTCCTGCACGGCCCCTACTGGGAGTCGAGCCTGCAACTGAGATACATGCCCTTGACCGGAATCAAACCCGGAACCCTTCAGTCCAAAGGCTGAGCCAAACCAGCGAGGACCATTGTTTGTTGATTTTGCTCACCTCTCCCACTAGATGGGAAGGCATGGACCAAACCTGTCCTGGCTGTTCTTGCAACCTCTGTGCCGAGCACAGAACACATGCTCAACTAATGTTTGTGAAACCAAACTGAATTGATAAAACACATGCACTGGGACAGGCATACTTTGTTCTTTAATATTATCTTATTTGATCTCCCTAAAACTTTCATTTTAATGTTAAAAACCTAGAAGCAGATATTTTTAAGGGGTTTGTTCAAAGTCATCCAGCTGGTACATAGAATTGGCCCAGAAACAGTCCAGAAGGAGCACATGGTCCAAAGTAATATATATATATTTGGAAAAAGAGAAAACTTTATATATATATATATATATATATATATATATATATATATATATATATGCATATATATCTCCAGAGAGAAAGAAGAGAGCAGTGGTTTAAAACACAGGCTCTGGAACCAGACTTTCTGGATGTGAATCCCTGGTCCATTATCTACTATCTGTGTGGTCCAGGACCAGTAACTTCTCCCTGCCTTACTTTCCTCATCTGTATAATGGAGGTAATTAGAATACTTACCTGAAAGAGTTATTGTAAGGAACATTTGAGTCAATAGACACAGAGTGCTTTAAACACTGCCTAGCACATAATAGCTAATACCTCTATACTGCTCACTATTTTCATAATTAAGGAAAGAGAAGGAATAAACAAGTACACACACACACACACACACACACACACACACACACACCAATCAGAAACAGTACAAGAATGAATCAAGAGTGGTAGCGAGAAGTACCATAGGAAAAAATAATCTTTATCAGCCCCATAGGAAATAACATCTTGCATGTAGGGTTTTGCCAGTCTGTTTAGAGTTGAAGGAACACATCCTTGTCTCTAGCATTGAATTCAATTTAGCTTTCTATGCTGTTTTCAAAAAGAAAAAAACACTATTCCAAAAAGCCTTCAAGTGAATAATAAAGGGAAAATGGCATACAGCAAATATACCAAAGCAGTTACTCCAGGGCCATGCCACTACCCTGTGAAACTGACGAGGCAGAGTTCTGAAAAGGGCTTCAGATGGCTGCAAGAGACGGGGCTGTGTGGTACCCATTGATGAGACACTTAACTCTGACTCATATCCATTTACTGCTACATTTAAGCTGCTTTCAAGTCAATTTTCCTTCAAAAACATTCATATCAAAATGGCAAAGTTCTGGCTCTCAAGCCTCAGGATGCTGAGTGATCCATTTTGCCTTCATCTCCCTAAACTGGTGGGTGAGCAGAGTCTTAGACAGGTTGTCAGTGCCATAGCACCATAAATAAATAATTATGTAGATATCTGCTGAACATGCAAAAAATATATTTGTAAACAAATAAGGAAGCCTCATTATTTCTCCCAGGGAATAATTCAGAAGTCAATCCTAAGGTTCTTTTCTTTCAAGATGCTTAAGATGAAAAGAAGAGAAACTCTAATATCTATATCCCATTTTGTTATTGTAAACTCAGAAGCTGGAAGTGATTAATAAGTAAATTATAAGGTAAAGCAAAAGAAATGGGGAGGGGGATCTATAGAGTAGATGAAGCTTAAAAGACATATCTATGAATAGCATCATGTGGACCTTATTTAGATCCTTATTCAAGCAAACTGTTCAAATAAATGACATTTCAAGATTTGGAAAAAAGAAAACTTAATATATAGATGAAAAGTGTTCACTATTGTTAAAATAGGGACAACAGGCCCCACATGGAGTCACTTGTGCTAAACCCCAAACCCTCCAGTAGGTTGTAATCTCCATGAGATTGACCATCACTAAGACGTGGTTGTGCTATCTCTTTGCCCCTAATGAGCCATACATAATATCTGGGACATGGTCGACGTGTGAAAAACACTTGTTGAAACTATGGAAGCAGTGTTTGTGTCTCTGTGGGGCCAACACATTGAATGTAATGTTAATATTTTATGATTTTATGTATAGCAACACAATTTTTAAAAATTTCTGGGAAATGGGTGATTTGAGCAGGCATATTATCTCATAGCTTGTGGATGTTTCCTAAAATATCCTTGCATACGATGGTATGCAAGACTTATAGTTATTTTTAATATTTGTTAAGATGAAAGTAATTCAATTTATATAGATTCCATAGTTTAGGAAGAGGCTACAATGACATATTTTAAATAAGCTTACTAAGTATTTGTACTATTGGTAAGGAACTATGGCAAAAATGCTTAAAGGCACTATTCATCAGCTGAAAGAACTGTAGACTTAAATGGCAGAATCCCAGAGAATAGCTACCTGTTTGCTTCTCATAAATACCCTTATTGGGTAGCAAAGCATTTAAGTATGTGGACTCTGGAACAAGACTTATTGTTCGCTTCATTAATTAACTCAAGGTCGGACTAAAAGTCTATAAGTGATAGTTATAATTCAAGGACCAGATACCAAAGTAATTACCTCTCCTGATCCTGACCTTGCAGGGTTATTGGGATCCAGCCTGCAATGCCAACCCTCTTTCCAGTGAGTACAGAGCACCCAGAGCCTGGCACCACCCTCACTGGGCTCCCTGAGGGTGATGCTCCCTCTGGGATCCTCAGAGCTGATAAAGAGTCTTTCTCTATGGGTACTGGCTTTGCCACTGACTAGCTGTGTGACCCTGAGAAAATTACTTAACCTCCCTGTGCCTCAGTTTCCTCATCTCTGAAAAGGGGATAATAATAGTGCCTATCTACAGTTGTTATATGATAATTAAATTTAAAGCATTTAGAAGAAAAAAATATATTCTACTATATATCCACAGAATGGCTAAAATTTAAAAGACTGACAATACCAAGTTGTAGCACAAATGTGGAGTGCTAAAATTCTCATATATTGCTGATGAGAGTGTAAATTGGATCAACCACTTTGGAAAACTATTTGACAGTATCTGCTAACCTAGTCGGTGGCCCTGGAACTACATTCCTTGATTTATATCTAGGAGAACTGAGTGTACATTTCCACCTAAGTCCTGTATGAAAATGCTTCTACATGTTTAGTTATATTAGCCTCAAACTGGAAACAACTCCAACTGTCCATCAACAGCAAGACTAAATACATTGTGGTAAATCAATAAAATCAAATACCACACAACAAAAAGAATAAAGTATTATTAATATGTTTAACAACATGGGTAAATCTAATAGACATTTTCAAGAGCAAAACAAGATAGACAAAAGAATAAATAATGTATGATTCCATTTGCATGAAGTACAAGAACAGTCATAACTAATTGACAACGATAGGGGTAATCTCTGGGAGTGATAACCTCTTGGGTAGGGAATTGACTTGAAAAGGGCACAAGGGAACCTTCTTGAGTGTTGGAAATACCGTATAATATATAAAAGATTCATTGAGCTGTACACTTAAGATTAAAGCACTTCACACACTTTATTGTATTTTATACATGGATCAAAAGTAAATTGTAATACAACTACTTAGAACAATGTCAGTACATAGTAAGAACTCTAGAAGTGTGCTACTAACATTTACTCTTATCTTCTAGCTATATATTCATTTCAAAAAGTCTACAACATTTCTTTAGAGCCTAAATATGTTATGATGGTATAAAAGTTACCCAATACAGTTTCCATCCTAACGAGTGGACAAGTTATTTGAGGAACTCCATTAACTAGTTCCAGTCACTGTTCTGGCAGCAGTATCACATGTAGCAATTAAGCATACATTCTCTGAGGTCAGAGAAACCTGCCTTTGATCCTTGTTTCTGCCAATTACCAGCCATGGCCATGCAACTTGACATCCTGGTGGCTCAGTTTATCTTTAATATATAGCTGATAATAGATACTGCTTCATAAGATT
Organism: Plecotus auritus; assembly: GCF_963455305.1. Taxonomy (NCBI): domain Eukaryota; kingdom Metazoa; phylum Chordata; class Mammalia; order Chiroptera; family Vespertilionidae; genus Plecotus; species Plecotus auritus. The sequence goes on along the minus strand of NC_137770.1, from coordinate 234,327,576 downwards.
ATTGTAAGATGCTTATAAAAAGTTAGCTACTATTGCCCTGGCCAGGTGGCTCAGTTGGTTGGAGTATTGTCCCGTACACCAAACGGTTGTGGATTTAATTTCTGGAAGGGCACATGCGCAGGTTGCAGGCTCAATCCCCTGTAGGTGGTGTGCAAGAGGCAGCCAATGGATGTTCTGCTTTCACATCTATGTTTCTCTTTCTCTCCTCCTTCCTCTCTCTCTAAGAATTAATAAAAATCTTTTTTAAGTTATCTACTATTACTGTTTTTTTATATTTTTTATCCTTTATTGTTGAAAGTATTACATAGGTTCTCTTTTCTCCCCCATTAACCTCTTCCAGCCCGCACCCATCCTCCCTCCACCCCCAGGCCCTCACCACCACATTGTCTGTGTTCACAGGTTATGCATATATGCATACAAGATCATTGGTTTATCTCTTCCCACCCATCCTCCCCTGACTTCCCTCTGAGGTTCAACAATCTGTTCATGCTTCTGTGACTCTGGGTCTATTTTTGATCATCAGTTTACTTGGTTCATTAGATTCCACATTGAGTGAGAGCATGTGATACTTATCTTTCTCTGACTGATTTATTTTGCTCAGTATAATACTCTGCAGGTCCATCCATGCTGTTGCAAATGGTAAGAGTTCTTTCTTTTTCATTGCTGTATAGTATTCTGTTGTATAAATGTACCATGTATTTTTATCCACTCATCTGCTGATGGGCACTTAGGCTGTTTCCAGGTCTTAGCTATTATAAATTGTGCTGCTACGAACATAGGGGTACATATATTCTTTCTGATGAGTATTTCAGGTTTTTGGGGGTATATCCCAGAAGTGGGATGACTGGGTCAAGTTTATTTAACCTTTGATTTACAGAGAAGAATGATCAGGGCTAAAACTCTGTTTTAGCGACATTAATTACAAGTGAGTTTAGCTATGTTCCCAGATTCATCTTTGTTGTAATCATTTCAGATGTTCATGTAGACATCACCTATGAAATGCTAAATGATCTTTTGAGATCACATGGGAGTATGAACTCCAAATTATTTAGCAACATGCTTATGAAAACCTGTCAATATGGCCATCAATTTTGATGTTACTTTTAAGTATTATCTTTATTACCAGCCGAGAAAGCAGAGTCCCTAGCTGTATGTTTGCATTGGTCTCTTAGTTACTGACAGATTTTCTAACAACCTCAAAAAAAAAAATCAGTGTATGCTTCTGCACATGTGTGTATTGCACTCCTAAATGTGCCTTCCTCAACCTTGCCAAACCACCTAAGCTTCCCTCCTCTTTGTAGCTATGGCATGCTGTTTGTATGCACTTTTATCACCGCATAGGTAGCACAAGAGCACCTTTATCCATTCACCTGGCTGTCATCCCCACTAGATCACAAACGATTAAAAAGCAGAAGCCACAGCTTGCTCATTCCATGCCCACCAGAACTTAGCATGATGCCCGGTACAAAGTAGATTCTCAACCATTTTGGGTTGACCTAAATGTCCAGAATGATCCAGGGTGCTGCTAGCCTAAATGGCAGCTTTTTAGAAATCAAAGTGACCCCTTTCTTCCAGCACAAGCAGTCCCACACCAGGACACACAGCTTAGCCAGCTGAGAATGGACTGGATTTCAGCCCTCCTCTTGCCCTCTCAAACCAAGTCCCCTTGTGCAGTAAACAAGCCGCCCAAGCATAAATGCATGACCAGAAGAACACGATGACCTTGTGGAGCAAAACAACACAGAGTGCCTGTGGCTTGAGCGGGGTATTGACTTGTTGAGAGCACAAGGGAACCTTCTGGAGTGTTATAAACATTGTATACACATATACATATACAAATACATGCATACACAAGTACAAATACACATATATCCACATACAAATTTTATATACACATAACTCTCAGGATTATCTGCAGTCCTTTCTATAAAACTGATCTGAATATCTTTGTCACTTCAAATTGAGATTTCTGTAACTCAAGGGATGCCCAACTAATGGGGAGGTTGACCTGCACACAGTGGAGGTGGCCCAAACCTTTCTTGTTAGGAGACTCAGTAGCACCCATGGTCCATAACTCAGGTACCTACTAAGCCAATGCAATTAACTCAAGGTCAGACTAAAAGTCTATAAGTGATATTTATAATTCAAGGACCAGATACCAAAGTAATTACCTCTCCTGATCCTGACCTTTCATGGTATTGGGATCCAGCCTGCAATGCTAACCCTCCTTCCAGTGAGTACAGAGCACAGGCATTCCAAACCCAGAGCCTGGCACCACCCTCACTGGGCTCCCTGAGGGTGATGCTCCCTCTGGGATCCTCAGAGCCGATGAAGAGTCTTTCTCTATGGGCTGTTGGCTGCGATTGTTCTTTTCGGTTCTTTTTTGTTGATTTCTCCCTCTAGTTGTGTTTATGGAAGCAAATGGCTAGATTTGGCAATGGACCCATCTCCAGTTTAATTTCTATTTAAACCTTGTAAGTGCACCCCAGACACTGCACTGAGATGGGCCTTCCAGAATCCAAATAGAGCCAGTGATATATGGCAGAAGCTGGCAAATTCTTCCGCTTAACTCCTCTGGCTTGGTAATTCCCCACAGAACACTGGCAGCCTTAGCTCACGTCACCACTGAGATTTAATAGCTGAGAGCCACAGTGAGGTCTTGTCTTACACAATTTAATTACACTCACGAAATAGACAACAGTGCATTTACTGGCCCACCATTAAATATTATCATAAGTAATTTAAACTCAACTTTACTTGTCCAAATATATGGACAAAATATATTCTGTCATCCTAAAGCTTTAATGTTCCCTCTATAACTGTGAATCATCGACAAATCCTCAGTAATTTATTCTGCTTTCCAATTGGAAGCATATCTTAAAGGAAGAAAAGTCAGAATGTGCAACACTTCTGATAGTAAACTTGTCCACCTGCTATCCAACATAAATTAAGGAGCCATACTTTAGTGATTCAATTACACCACTGAGTAATTGAAAATACCCAATTACAGGGAGTTGAGGTTCTTATGAGAAATATAATGTCTGCATTCTAGATTCCCTAGCATTTGATTTATAATTGAAATATTGGAATAATAGTCTACATTTGAATAATATTCTACAATTGTTCCCTTCTGGATAGTTCTGGCATCTGAATACTTAGGGCTACTAAGACCCTTAGAGATTATCTTGCTTAACCCCTTGTTTTATGTATGAGGAAATGAAGGCTCAAAGATTAATCAGGTTATAAAATGCAAAGGGAGGTCTCAAAAAGAGGCCTTCTGACTCCAATTCGGAAAATTTAGCATCATGGTCAAATTCACAATCTCTGTAATTGGAGAAAATTCAACCTTAATGATATACAAGCCACTTAATCTTTCTATGCCTTTGTTTCTTCTTAAAGATGATAACTTCTAGAGCAACTAGATAGAGAATATTATCTAGTTAAATAAAGATGCTTTTATTTCTTCCTCTGTTAAATAGAGATGACAACTCATAAAGCAACTAGCAATGAATAGAGAGCAGCTCCTAGAGGTACTGACAGATTCTGTTTTCTAAAGCACTTTGCATAGTGTTAGGCACACATTACGTACTCAATAAAAAATTATCTGCCACTACCACTACCACCACCTCCATCATCATGTCTAGTGTTAGTCACTGTATCATTTCAGTCTTTTATTTAAATCCTATTGATATTATCAATATTTAACCAACAATTTGGCTACAACATAGCATGGTTACTATTCCACAATAGCTAGAATTCCTATCCTATCCTGAAGACAGTATATATTACAGCACATTTTTCCATTTGAAAATCTGGATCCCCGTCCATTTTAAAGACAACATGCTAACCAACCTCTAAGCATCAAATGCTTGATTTATTTCCTGAGTTATATGTTGACTAGGTATGATTGCATCAGATACAACATTTCACCATAGTCTTCCTATGCTAGCTGTCTCAACTCAAACACATGCACAGATCTGCCATGTTAGCTCTGCAACCAACAGCTGTAGACTCTATGCAATTATTTTTAAATCACAAATGATTATTCCCATCATTGACCTCCATTCTGTCTCTTGACAAAGGAAGCCATAGGTGCTTTGAAACCCCAAATAAGCACATGTGATCAACGGCTAATTTAACAATAAACAGAAAATTGACTTCAAATCATCTCTCTGTCACTCTAATTGATTAACAGTCACATGAAAATTGATAACACGATTTTCAGCAACAGAGTATGTGGCACAAGCTCATCGGTTCTATTGGCTTTGGATATTGACTTCCTTCCAAATAAAGCTTTTTAAAAGTACATTAGTGAGTCCACTAATAATCTTAAAAAGCAGTCTAATTACAATAATGAGCTCCAAACAATGAGTTAATGCAATACTAGAGCTTACACATCTGAGTCTCTCACTGAAATAAAAACAAAGTACAAATTCTGTTGAATATATAGTATAACCACAGTTTTGTTTCACTAGGACTGAATAAAGGACTATTGTCCTCTTTGCTTCCCTAGCATTCCAGTAGCATATGCTTATATGATGTCTACCTGCCCTAAAATTTTCCCCAAATCCTTGATACTTATCTTAACATAAAATTAATTTTATATAATTGACCCTCTAGTGTCCACATGGCTCAATTTGAAACCATCCTTAGAAGTAGAAGATTGAGCCCAGCCCGTGTGGCTGAGCATTGACCTCTGAACCAGGAAGTCATGTTTCAATTCCTGGTCAGGGCACATGTCCAGGGTGTAGGCTCAATCTCCAGCTGGGGGGCATACAGGAGGCAGCCGATCAAAGTTTCTCTGTCATTATTAATGTTTCTATCTCTCTCTCTCTCCCTCGCCCTTCCTTTCTGAAATCAATAAAAATATATTTTAAAAAACAAACAAAATAAAGAAGTAGAAGAATGAAAAATACCTAACTGGAAATAAAGCTTCATTGGTCTAGGTTGTGAATACTTCTAAACTGAGAAAGTTATTATGGCAGAATTTGGCTTCACTTCACATGGGCATTGGAAAACGGGCATTAGGCTTATAATGAAGCATGGTAGCTAAGCTTCACTGTGCCCAACATTCTCTGTTTGCTCCTCCAGTCGCATGTTTCATCCTCCTCTACCGCCTGTACCCTCAAAGACTAACCTTTGGAGATTGTGTCCCAGGCTTCCTTGTCTTCCACTTTTGGTTAGATTGAGTTATTGGGAGCCACTAATAACGAATTCAAGGCCTGGAGGAAAATGAGGTATGTATTTTTCCTCTAATTCCCTCCCTGCTGAGCACAGGTTGGAAGGGACTCTGTTCCTCCATCAAAGGTTGCACCCTAGCCATCAACTATGGCTACAGCTCTCTGGCTTCCAGAACCATCTCCAGCCCCTGCATCTTTAGGTCTAGGGATGGTCTTGGCCTTCTACTGCTGCTAGCCCTGGTGATTCATCACTTGTTGATTCCATTAGCTTCTTCATTAAACTCTTATCCCATTGGAGAGTGCCAGCTGTTACATGCCAGAATCCTGACTGATATGTCTACCTCCCATTAACCCAGTGGTACTCTACCCGTGGTGGGTTATAAACACCTTTGAGAACCTAAATGAGAAAAATAAAAGCAATTGTAGAGACCTCTCTTTGCCAAAATGCACAGTCACATGCATGTGAATGGTCTGATACAATTTCAAAGAGCTGACAGACACCTTAAAACACATTCTTGGAATCCAAATATGAACCCTTACTATGGTAAGGTGATTTTAAGAAAACAAATTTTATTGTCAGGAGTGGATTATATGGGTACTATGTTGTACTTTGGATATCAGATTGTGGAGTATAAAGTCATAAGAAAATACCCCACACCTAAAAACAACCCTCCAAATAAATAATAAATATAAAATATATTACTCTATGCTACATCTTTAATTTTACTTCTGTCCTTGTTTTTTATATCATCTTTTTCATATCACATATACCCTTTGAATGTTTTTCCATTAACCAATTTTTTATCAACTTGTAAAGATTTTTTAGTCATCATTTCAAGTGCCATCTGGACTACTGATAAGCAAATGTCTTTTAAAATCTCTAAAAGAGATTTCTTAAAGTTTTACCATCTACCAGAACCACTCAGCACTCCAAAGCCTGATCCCTAAGGAGGCTGGTATGTATTCAGCTGTTTTTTTTATTAACACTGGTGGCTTCATAATATTAAAAATGTATACACTAAGTTGCCCCAAAAGAAAACATGCATGGATTATGATGAAAAATAAATTCCACTTCAAACAGTCACCCTCTCTGCCTCTATGCCTTCCCCATGGTCAAGGATGAGCATTTTTCTATAGAAAAAAAGAAAAGAAAAGAAAGAAAGCTGAAGTCCAACACCCCAGTGTGCTTGAATCTCTTAAGGTCTCTATCAGTGGCTATTAAAATTTAAAGTGCACTGCATAATTCTTGACTTCAGAAAACACACGGTACTTATACTCCTTCAACTACTGGCAGCTTAAGTTATTCTATGTGGTTCAGAGGGGAACAAAAGAACCATTGCAATAGACACCAGACCATATAAATGTCAACTGAAGACTATGTGGAAAAAAAAAAAAAACCCTTAGTTGAAGTCTTCCTTCTAACGTCAGTCATTTTAATGACCCTGTATTTAAAAGTCACCTTTTTTTATAAACTCGCTTAAATACCAAGATATCGTTTATATAAACTTGTATGTGTCCTATGGGCAAGTAAATTACTTTTAGTCCCCAAAATAAGATTAGCATACAAAATACCTTTATGTGGGTGTTTATAATGTTAAAGAATACATGGACATATAAACCCCATAGTTCACACACTTTATTAGTAGTAGAGAGCCTTTGTTTTCCTACATTATTTTATAAACAAAGATATCCTTGACTATTTTGGTGACCATCTTTAACATCAATCATCAGCAGTACTGAGAGAGTGGTCTATCCTAAAATGATATTTTTTGTCCCCCAGGGGTTCCTAATCTGCCATGAAGCTACCAATCTTGTAGGCAGCTCTCTGGAGTCAGCAAATTGTGATGACTTCCTTCATCCTTTCCCCACACTGATCCTCTCCTACTGAATCAGGAGATGACTTCTGTTTAATCTTAAATTAATGAACATGCAACTGAATTCAGAAGTCCAAAGGAGAGCTCTCTCCTTGTCTCCAGCTCACCTAAGGACCCTACCCCTGAGTCCATTAAACACGGCTGCCAAATTAATCTCCCTAATAGCACAGCCCTGATGGTACCCCACCCCCCACCCATCCTGTTCAAAGCCCTTCAAGGGCTCTCCCAGTCCTACTGGAAAAAAAAGGAATTCTTTGACAACTACAGCCCGGCACTGTCTGTACTCCGACTTCTACTTTGCTCCGTGTTACTATGGATTCCAAATGAATTACATCATCATTCCTTGGAAGCACCCTGTACTTTTATCATCATGCCTTTGCTCATCTCTTCTCTCTACCACAGACAGAATGCCTTTTCTTACGCAGTTAAAGTTACCTCATCCATAACACCTTATGCCACCTTTTCTATACCTCCCTATCCAGCCCATCCCCCGGGATCTATTTGGTAGGAATTTACCTATTTGTACACTAATAGACCCAGTTGACCTAGTTGTAAAATAGAGTTGACAATGATAAGTAATTATGAGGAGTGTTAAATATATAAGACACTTAAAGTACAGACACGGTCTATTGGTGGCTGCATTGTTATTGCTTTTATCTTAAACCAGTTATTATGTTGTAAGAAACTTGAATGTTGAATGTGATTTATTCTCTATCTTCCACTGCTCCGACCACAGTATAAATAACTTAGGAAGGCACAGAGGAAACATATGAAAGAAACTTCACGTCCTCAATTCTGGGACAAAGACAGAGCCAACAGCTTTAGATTCTGAGTATATCATTTATGCAGATCAATTTGGCCTGGAAATGCCATGTGCATACACTGGCTTTCACTTAACAAAGGGTGTTAAATTGGGTCACGGCACTGTCCCTCAGTGAATTCTAAAACACTTCAACCAGACACCTGGGCTGAAGCCCTTTTGAGCAAGATGGCAGCTGAGTATCACCGGGCCCGCTGCCACTGTTATCAAAGGGACTGAGTCTGTCTTTGAGGCAGGCCCATCTCCTGCTCCTCAGCTTTCCTGAGCGCTCACTCACACAGAAAGTAAACAAGATGCCACGTTGTCATCACGATCTGCAGTTTCTCACAAACCCTGCCTCTTTTTAAAAGACATTAAGGGTCAGTTTTTAATCTCAGGTGTACTGTGATGCTTCTCCTAAAAGAACCACGCTGATGCCTGTAAGAATAGCAGAAAGAGTTAGGAAATACATCCTCCTTAGTCAAAATCACGGCCACCTCACAGAAAGCTCAGGAAGCATCAGAGCAGCCATTTTGTACTTGTTTTGGTGAGGAAGACACGCCTGGGAACTATCCACCAAGCATTAGCAGTTTTTTGTTCTGTCTAAAGATTGCTTCTGTAATCAAGTGCCTGGAGTGGAAAATCTGAGCTGAGGCATATTCAGTGGCTCTGAGACATTTTAGGCATCATACACATTCATCCTGCAGAACCTCTGAGCCGAGAGAGCACCGGGTGCATCTCAAAATGACATAAGGTGACACAGAGTCCCACCAGAGCACAGGGCACCCCGTTAATTGGCAAGGCTGGCTGCTAGAAAGTACCCTTCACTCTCCAGCAGTTAGAAGGCCACTTGGGCAATACCCAAAGAAACATTTTAATCGGACAAAAGTTGCATACAGCTCACATGACAACCAAGAAGAGATCCCTTGTTTGAGTGTCTTTTGCACTTCCCAGGAGGTGCTCCTGGAGGGAGCAAGGTAAGCCTTGCCTCACAGGCAAGCATTCTAAGCCCTACTGAGCACAGAAGTCCTCGGGGGAACTCCCCACAGCCTTCGGGGTCACTGCTTTCTAATTTCCCTGGTATGGTACCTGATGACTCAGCAAGAACCTACTTCCTACTTCTAGCACAGAAGGGATCACCCTAGTTCCAGAAATGAGTGTTGAAGCCTCAGGCCTCAATACCACTCACTAGCTATGTGAACTGGGGGAGTTCCTTAACTCACTACGCTTTTGTTTCTTCTTCTCTACGGTAGAAATTATGTTATATAAGAATGGGAATATGTAAAAAATAGTTTTATAATTTGGTAGTATAAAATATTCTTCAATTAATGTTTTGTTTATATGCTGCGCAAAGATATCCCTCTCTATCAAAATACCTCTATGTTTGGTGCCATTAGGTACCACACTATGCATTAGTTTCCTAGGGCTGCCATAGCCAAGTGTCACCAACTGGGTGGCTTAAAACAACGGAAATTTATAATGTCCCAGTTATGGAAGCTAGAAATCCAAAATCAAGGTGTCAGCAGGGCCATAGCCTCTCTTAAAACTCTAGGAAAGGAATTATTCTGTGATGATTAATTTCATGACGCAGCTTGACAGAGCCACAAGGTATTCAGATATTGACTAAACATTATTTCTGAGTGTATATGTGAGGGTGTTTCTGGGTGATATTAGCATCCAAACCAGTAGGCTGAGAAAAACTGATTGCCGTTCCCAATCCGCTGAGGACCTATATAGAACAAAAAGACAGAGGCAGGGAAAATTTGTTATCTCTGTTTGTTTGAGTGGAGACATCAATCTTCTCCAGCCCTTGAACTAGAACTTAAACCATTGGGTCTTCTGGTCCTTGGGCCTTTGTACTAAGATTGGAACTACACCACAGGTTTTTCTGGATCTCCAGCTTGGAGAGAGCAAACTGTGAGGCTTCTCAGTCTATATGCTTACTAGAGCCAATTCTTTATAATAAATCATATGTATACATCTATATGTACATGTACATATAAATAATTTATAGATTTATTATATATATACATATATAGGGTGTCCCCCAAAAGTGTATACACACTTTAACAGCTGATAGCTCAATTGATGTTTCTTTCTTTTCAGATTTAACTATTGGAATTAAAATTATTGAAAGCATTATACATTTTGGGGGGACACCCTGTATATAAAATATAAAGATATATTCTATTGATTCTGTTTCTCTAGAAAATCCTAATACATCTTTCTTGCCTCTTCTAGATTCTGATGTGTGTCAGAAATTCTAGTAATTCCTTGGCTTATAAATGCATCGCTCTAATGTCTGCCTCTGTCTTCACATGGCCTTCTTCCTGTACATCTGTGTCCAACTATTACTCTTCTTATAAGGATACCAGTAATTGGATTAGGGCCCACCCTGACATGGTATGATCTCATCTTAAATTGATCAAATATATAAAGTCTCTAATTCCATATAAGGTCATATTTATGGATTCTGGGTTGAAAACTCCAGCATATCTTTTAAGGGAGCACAACTTAATCTATAACAAGCACATAAGGCATCCTCTGAACTCATAGTTTAAAACCAGTAAAACTAGCAACATATGTGCTATGTCACATAGCCCAACCAAACAAAGCACTGTATTCTTTAGCATCAATTGCCAAGTACCTCAATAATTTGTTTCACGGGCAATAGATGTCATGGTTTAGTTATAGGTGTCAAACAATATTCTTGGCACATTTTAAGATTTCAATTAATGTCAAATGAGCATTTATCGTGAATGGATAAACATATAAACTATAGAGAACAGTAGATATAAAGTAACAGTACACTGTAAATTCCAAAATAATCCAAATTATACATATGTTGGTCCTGCAACTTCACTGGTGCAGGTCAGAAAAGGATGTCTCAATATTGGTTTGAAAAACAAGCTCACTAAAATATGAGTTATAATGAAAGGAAATGGGGTGTTCTTTTCCTCAAACTTTTCATTTCCCCTCAGAAAATTCTTCTCTTCTCTCAGTAAATGACAGTTGAAAGTTCTTAATCCTTTAACATCAATTCCTGTACTCTCCACTCCATCCAAGAATTTAAATGTAACCCTGTCCATTTAAATTCTTCCACATCTCTCAAATCAGCCTTCTCTTCCCCGTCCCCACACCATTCCCTTAGTTAAGACTTCACAGTATGTCAGATTGACTTCGTTAAACTTGAATTTTTGGCCCCTCCAATCCTTCTTCTACCAGACTCCTTGTTTTAAAATGCAAACTTGATCATTCACTGGCTTAAATTACCTCAATGACTGTCTATTGCCCTAGGAATAAAATCCAAGATCCTAAGCATGCCATATGTGGCAGGCACTAACAACTTTGTGCTCATCAAAACTCATTTCTTCCTCTTCTGGGCTCAAGTTCATTGCCCAACCTTCTTTGCCCACTCAGGTATGACCACTTGAGTGAGTCTCTGGACAATAGAACGTGAATAGAAATGCATTTTGCTATTTGCAACCTGGTCCATAAAAATCTTTCATGCTATCCATTATGTTGTCTCTCTCCCAGTCTGCAATTAAAGGTAGAGGGTCCTACTACAGAGCCCTGAGACTCAGAAAAAGGTAGAGCCACAAGATGGAAGGAGTATGGGTTCTTGGAATAATATTGAAAACTACTTGCTACATGAGTGAGATATTAACTTATATTGTATTAAGTTGCAGGGTTATAATGGTTGTTCATTATAGCACTGGCACCAATACACCATTTGAGGCCCTGAGTTTTCTGATCCCTACTAAATTTTCCAGTCCCAGCATTCATTCATTACTCTTTTCCATTCCATACCATCTTTCTGCCTCAGTGAACTACTATGATTGCCCAAACTCATTATTTTCCTCTTGACTTTGGGTCCATTGAGTGATGCTTTTCACTACTCCATCTTGTTGTCTGACTTATTTTTCGTCATTACACTCACCACTACTTGAAACATTATGTACATAATTGTTTACTCTCTCTTTCCCACTAGAAATTAAGTCTCTGGAAGAGAACCTTTAATCACTTCACTCTTGTATTCCCAGCACCTTGATTAGCCAATTCTAAAGTAGACCCTTGAACATGTTTCTTGAACAAATGGATGAATAACAACTAATAATTTCAAGTGTTTACAATGTGCCTTGCAGTGTGCTCACAGGTGTATATTTTAATCTTCACAAGAACCCTTTGAGATAATACTATTCTTCATTCTCATTTTACACAAAATGAAACCTAGGGCTTACATAGAGTAAGCTCTTTGTTCAATTGCACAGCTAGTACGTAACTGAGTCAGGATTTAACCCAGGCAGATGATAAAGAACCCTTAACTTAACTACTAGCTTATAAATCATTAAGTGCTTTGTAATGAGTCCTTGGAAGCCACCAGGAAAAGTACCCAGGGTCTGGCAATCAGCAAGCCTATCCCAGGCCACTTCAAAGGCTCAGACACCTTCCAGAGTTTCTATTCATGAACACACACAGAGAAGCTATACAATCTCTCATGCTTAATGTCACTCTTAATCTTACAGAGCAGAAAGTTAATAATATCATTTCTTGAAGGTAACATAAACACTTAAAATGTTTTCTTTCCAACTCTTCAGATTTTACACTTCACTTCCTGCCTTTTCTGGTTCACTGCCATTGAACTTAGTGGGTAAATGGGCAAATACATATCTCCAGACTATCCTAAGCATGTCTTTTGATGTGCTCAAGTTCCAAAATAAATGTCACTCATGTTACAAGCTCTCCGGTGTTTAGAGGTATTAGTAATTTCCCTTTTCCTTTGCTATTTTTTCTCTAGGCTATCTATTCTATATTACTTCAATCTCTCTTCATACAGTAAGTCATGCCCTCTAATCCATTTATCATTCTCGGCATCCTGGCTTGCAGGATTTCCTTTTCATCTTTTTTTAAAGCAAAATGCTGCTCTAACAAATACACAAACACACAGTCCCCAATCTCAAGCATCCAGGACCAGTCTTCCCATCAGAATCCTCTCCTGACACCAGTTGTCATAATTATTGGCCTCTCTCTTCTTTTGCTCAGCTCTGTGGTCAACACATTCCTTCTCTACCTAGATTCATTTTTTTTTCTCATTTTCCCCCAATTATCTTCAATGGTCACAAATGGTTCTTTGTCCTGCTTTGATATACACAAGTAAATATATCTTATGGCCCAATTTTTTAAAACTCAAGAATTACAAAGAGTGATGAATATAATAAGAAACTATAAATGGACCCTTGCAACACCCTGTGAAAATCAGGACTCAGACAGGGTTGAAGTCGCCCTTTCCAATATTGACAAAATGCATTTCATCCCACATGGTGCCTGTGAGAACACTTTTGATACCCAACCTGAGCCTAAAGAATTTATGAAGGAGAGAAAATTTTGTATTGCTATTCTCATGTCTCTGTAGAATTCCTCCCAAAGTGTCCACAGACCTTATTTCCCACCCATTCCCCACCTTCTAGTGCTAATACTCCAAGCTTAAACACAAACCTCTTCCAAACTGTCAGTCAACTAATTGATGAACGAATTCTAACCAATGGAAATCAAGGAAAATTCTTTCTATCTTTAGTCAATATATGACATCTCTAAATATCAATTTCTTTGTGTGTAACATGGAGATGATATTCAACATTAAGCATTTCTTTACGTAGGAAACTCTCAATTATTCATATCCTTGTTACATGGACAATACACTGATTTTAACAGTATCTTCCCTTAACTCTCCCAGCCCCCAGAATATTCTAGTATTGGTGTGTTCTCCTCCTCTGAGCTTTTGGAGATTTTATGTACATTAGAGTCCATGAAGAAGAAAACCTGAGAATGTGAGAATGACCAAAGATGAGATTTATTCTGAAAAAGTTAAAAAAATATATCGGTACTGGCATGGGTTAGAAAAATAAGTCAGTAGCTTCCTATAGTGGACTTGGGAAATTCTGTGAGAGAATGGGGAAAAGATTATGAGTATTGAAGAGAATGGTTGTTGTCTATCTAAAAGACAAGACAGAAACAGAGGAAAGAAGTTGTGGGTATTATATATGTCCCTCTTTCTGATCATTTGCTAAACTAATTTGTTGGAGAGAAAACAATGAAAACTCAAGTCAATGTTAATGACTATTTTCCTTTTACTTTGATCCTTTCCATGAGAGGTTTGGCTTTATAAGGATTATTTGCAGATCATTCACTTTTCCATTATCCAAAGCCATGGTTGGTTCCCCTCCCCAAATCCAGAAGAATCAACTTCAACCTTTGCATGTTTTTTTGAGACATTGGCTCCCAACTTAAGTTAATGTTCACCTAGACCAGTGGTCGGCAAACTCATTAGTCAACAGAGCCAAATATCAACAGTACAGCGACTGAAATTTCTTTTGAGAGCCAGATTTTTTAAACTTAAACTTCTTCTAATGCCACTTCTTCAAAATAGACTTGCCCAGGCCGTGGTATTTTGTGGAAGAGCCACACTCAAGGGGCCAAAGAGCCGCATGTGGCTCGCAAGCCGCAGTTTGCCGACCACTAACCTAGACATTAGCAAGAGATTTCAGTAGGACATTAGCAAGTATACCTAGAAGATTCATTGTCCTGCTGTAAAAGGGACAAGCATGGAAGCATTTCAAAACCAAACCAATAGTTTGAGAATTATCCACAAATTTGATTTATCTGAATTCTCCTTTGTTAGTATGCTTAATCAAGGACCGACTGTGTGGAGAATTACATATTCCCATCATTTCTAATGTTTATTCTATAATTTTTCTTAGCTCTTTAAGAACGCTTGGAGTAAGTAGATAATATAATTTTGCTGATTTCTCTGGTATAGTTTAGTGGCCAGAGTATTCTTTAATTTGGCCTCTTAGGTAGCTTTCTGACTCTCCCACCATAAATTTCCTCAACTCTAGCTCCTCAAAGCTTCTCCTTGCTGTAATTTAGCTAAAGGAGTAGGCCAAGTAATTGCTAATTAATTCCCTCAAATCACAGTTTTTTAGTCATCTAGCTTCCCTATTCACATGCAGAGGGCTGTCTGGCCCTGATTCTCCTTCACTTTCTAATCCTATTGCTCAGAAGAAATATTTCGGTGTGGTTGATTTTTGTTATGGAATCTTTTTGTGCAACATGCAAATTGTCCAAGGCAAGTCTGGTCCTGAAATATTCATTGACAATGAACTTACTTCAAAGGCAATTTTATCAGTCTTGCTTCCAAATCTAATAAACGTTTTATTTAGAACCTAATCTATACATAGACTATTCTTTGTGTATTTACTTTATGTGAGATGTCTCTATGCTAAGGGCTCCATGTCCATTCTCTCTTTTGATACTCACCACAGCCCTATGAGTTAAGTGCTATTGTTATCCCCATTTTATAGATAATAATATAGAGGCTTAAGGGGAGTAAGGCACTAGCCCAAATCATAAAGCTCACCAGTGGCAGAGCTAGAATTCATTTCTAAAAATGTAGAATGAGCATGAATGTGTCTGGCCGGTAGTAGGCACACAATTGATACCTGATTAATTATTTTTAAGAAGAGGGGTAGGAAGACAACAGAGTAGCTTAAACAGGAAGTTTGAGTCAGGGAGCAATGGAAGTAAGAAATGGACATGCAGGCTAACAGAATAGACTTGAACTTCTCTGAGGGCCAGGTTATAGAGTGAGCACTGAAACCTGCAAAGAAGGGAAGAGGTACTAAAGGCTTTTGAGCAGGGCAGAAACTTGTTGAGTGTGTCAACTTGGGGAAACTCTCCTAGCAGTGATGTGCACAACAAACCAAAAAGTGGAGGCCTTGAGACTGATTAGAATAACATAATAATACTCTAGGGCTGGGGTAGTAATGAATTAAGTAAAAAGCATGGACATGGCAGAAAAAAATGGGCAAAATTTGTATATTAGACTTTATTGAAAGGTGTAAACAATGATTCTGAGGCTCTGAAGCTGATGCGTCTTATTGCCATTATTGAAAATTATATAAGTCAGAAAAGGTTGTCAGTTTGAGCTTGACAAAATAGTTGGTATATCATAGGCATACAGATGTTTTTACAAAGAATGAAAGGATGAATGAGTGGATTAATGAATGAGTTCAAGGAAATGGAAGAGCCTTCCAAATAGAATCAGATCCCACAGAATTTTCCCTGAAAATAATTTACATTTTCTGTGATCTTTAATATTTTTTTTAATTTGCCTCTGTTGTGGCCAAATATATTAATTGCTCCTCCCTTTCTCCATATTCTCTTTAAAACTCTCTGAGTTCTTTTAGACAGTGTAATAAACAAACATTCAATTTATAAAAGTAATTTCAAAGAAACTCTTCTGTCATGCAGTCTGATTTTAATTTTTAATAAAGTCCAGCAGAATTTCTCATTCTTTTAAATTCTCTGATAAGGAGTAAGGCCCAACCAATACCTCTACAGTTAATACAATGTTTTTTAACTCAATACTGGGGGGCAGGGGAGGCCGGGGGGTGGGGGGAGGTCAATGAGGGAAAAAAAAGGAGACATATGTACTATTATTTGTAATACTTCAAACAATAAAAAAAAGAATATAAGTCAAATAGATGTACCAAACTGCTACCCAAATAACCTAAGGAGTTAGACTTGTGTCAGGCACTAGACATGAAGCATACGTGAAAAGGGCAAAATAGAAGAGGAAATGGAGTATATTGGTGAAGAATCATACACATAAAAGACTAGGCACCAGCTTTGATGACCATAACCCTGCCTTAGGAGTAGCTTAAAGAAAAGATAAAATAGGGGCAACAAGGAAAATAAAAAGTAAGACAGGGTCTATCAATCCTAAATCTCTGAGACCATTAAAAATGGAATTTTAGATAGATCCATTTATATATCTGTAGTGAATAAGAATGCGGTTTCAGTCAGACAGATCTGGGTTGGAATCTTAGCCATTTTTCCCATTAACTGAGTGACTGGTGCCTCGGTTTCCTCATTTGTAATATGGAAGTGAAGCCTCAGGTTAATTGTGAGGATTAAATGAGATAATGTGCTCAACTCCTCAGCATCTGACTGGGGCACAGTAAATTGCTCAATAAAGCACATCCTATTATTTAGAATGTTGTCATACTGTGCTCGGTACCAAGGCAGAAAAAAGAAATCCGAGTCTTGCTCCTTCAACCCCCCTTTCCAGCCTCTGCCAACAAAACTCTGGATGGAACACTGCCTCCATCATCAGGACACCGTGCACACATGAAGGAAACAAGAAAACATGTAGAGTAAATTAGAAAAATATGCACTAGTTACTGGTCTAGCATTACAGCTCACTGGATTAAGGAGATTGGGGTCATCAGTTACTCAAAGTAGTGTGGAATCATCTAATGGAGAGAATATTAGAGGATAGAACCAGCTGTTTGAGGTATGAGAATTATAAGAATCTGAATGTGATTCTAAGAAGAAATATCATAAGGGGGAAAGAAATGCTCATTTTTATATGCACAGTATCATTTGCTACTGAGGATAGGTGGTCAGTAGAGGGAATGAAACTCATTCCCTCTTAATATCCTCTTAAAAAAAAAAAAAACACAACAACAACACTATCTGGGCACTGAGACCACATGTTAGCTAGAGAAAGTCACCCATCTGAGCTAATAGCCTAACACGGAAAACGCAGTTTTTTGGCGGTATTTATTTCACTTGAATTTTCAATGTCATGCTTTGCATATGTCTATCTAGTGTTTTTAAATACTACGTTCTTCTCCCTATCACTAATCTTATTTGTACCCTGGAAAAAGTTACACTGTAGTGTGGTGGGTGCTTGAAGAGATCTTTTCAAATGAGTAAAAATGTTACATAATTTGCATTTTACATACATATTTAATTCTTGTGGTAAAAACATAATCTCACTCAACTAGCAACTGAATTATTATTACATATTGTATTACTAGTTTGAGAAATGTTATTTAAATAAATAAATGTAATGCCTTTCGAACTTGAAGTCAGTACATAACACCTAGCAATTGTGCTGTAAGGTGTATTTCATGAGATGTATCTAAATCCAATAAACAGTCATGAAAGAGTAACGCTTTTTGGCAGGCAGGTGACTCTGGTAGTAGTAACTATAGAAATAATAATATTAATGTTGTAGTAGCAGTAGTAATAGTAATAGCCACATATTACTGAATTGTACCAGGCATTGTTCTAAATGAGCCATATGTGTTTATCACGTGTAGGTCTCGCAACCTTATAAATTAAGTTCTATTACTATCCCTTTTCACACGTGAGACAGTTGAGGCACAATAAGCAGGTTAGATCACGCAGCTATTAAGCAGCAGAGCTGGAATTTAAATTTAGAAAGACTTGAGAACCTGAGATTTGTAATGTTTCCGTACACACGCCTCACTTACATGACTACAAGGAGTGAACTTGGATTCCAGCCCTTGCCTGTGGGATTCCAGAATGCAGTCTCTGATTATGGAGAGAGCTCAGTTCTTTTTTAGGAGGTCCCCATATCCTTTGGGCAAATATTGTCCCAAGGGACCCCTTCATGAGTTCAGAGTATATGACTATCCATCTTTATCCAAGGAGTAGCTATAAGTTAGGTCTGGGTAGTGATGAAAAAATAAAATGAATGTGTATTGGGAAAGTGGTGCCACAGGCCTTAGTTGAAACTCTTGCTCATTTCCATACTGTAAGTGGGAAGGATGGAAAGAAGGAGGGAATGAGAAGAGAAGAAAGAAAAAATACTTACTGAACAACTACTAAGTGCTGAGCACTTTATATATAAGAACTCATTTCACTGGAGCATAAATTCAGAAAAAGAGCCACAAAAATGATTAAAAGACAGAATGACATTAAACTTACAGAAAGATTAAGAAAACTGGATTGACTCAGTAGGAAAAGAAAGCTCCTCGTATTGCAGATTAGGGAACTTTAGCTGGGAGAGCTTCCATGGTATGTCCCAAATCAATAGCATTAATTTAATGTTAAATCCAAGACTGGACCAATACACTGGGCCTCCCCATGCCCAGTCTCCATGTTTCCATCCAACTCCACGGGGGGCATCTTTGTTATGCCCCCTTGCTTCCCCAACCGGTGCCAGGCACTAGAACACATATCAGCTGAGACATTCTATCCCCAGGGTTGATTAGTGACAAAATAAATTTTAATCAGGAATACCTGTGGTCAAGCTGAATCCAAGGGAGCTGTGATGGGGACTGAACTTGTCATAGAGATTTAGTTTGTTCTCACCCTTTCTTTGGGAAGAAGAGGACAGATGTTATGAACAAGATATTTTTATTCCCATTTTATAGATGAGAAAACTGAGGTTCAAAGAAATGAGTACGTTTTTCTAAGGTTAACTAGGAAATGGCAGATTTAGGTCTCAGCTATAGGATTGCTAAACAAAAGCTTCACTGGTGGCAATGAAATGCATACATTTATGTGTCTGTGCCTTTCACCTTGGATCTAAAATAATATTCTCTGGGCTACCAATTCTTCTTCCTAAAGGCATGTTCTGCGTAGGCTGACAGAAAAGCCATTCTCCTTCCCACCCTAGGAGGTATCACTAGGTCGGTTCCTACTTGCCCAATTAGGAAAGTTATTATGGTATAAAGAATAAATTGCCCCATTGTTGTTTAGTTATTTTTTTTCCTTTGCTTTTCTTAGAATAATAAAGGAATAATGTCTTCTTGGTGCTCATATGCAATGTGCAGAGCTCTGTTTCCCTGACAAGGTATATAGCCATTTTAGCCATTAAATGAAAAAAGAAAAGCCCCCAATTCTTTGCTGATATGCTGCTGATAGAACCAGCACAGGGGAACTTACAGAACAGGAGCCTAATTTTTCTAGAATGGCTCTAGAGCAGTGGTTCTCAACCTTTCTAATGCCGCGACCCTTTAATACAGTTCCTCATGTTGTGGTGACCCCCAACCATAAAATTATTTTCGTTGCTACTTCATAACTGTAATGTTGCTACTGTTATGAATCGTAATGTAAATATCTGTGTTTTCCGATGGTCTTAGGCGACCCTGCTAGTGGTTCTCAACCTGTGGGAACTGCTGCTGTAGAGCCTAAGACCATCGCAAAACAGATATTTACATTACGATTCATTAACAGTAGCAAAATTACAGTTATGAAGTAGCAACGAAAATAATTTTATGGTTGGGGGTCACCACAATATGAGGAACTGTATTAAAAGGTCGCGGCATTAGAAAGGTTGAGAACCACTGCTCTAGAGCCAGCTAGATGCCAGCTGTGTGACCTTGAACAATTTATTTGATATCCCGATGCCTTAATTTCCTGATCCTTAAAATGAAAAAAAAAAATAATCTGCCAAGTGCACTGAGTGGTATGGGCATATCAAGTACTTAGTCCTTGCACCCATTACAATGGTTACTATAAAAAAAAAAGCAAAATAGCAAGTGTTGGCCAAAATGGGGAGAAATTGGAACCCTTTTGCTTTATTCGTGGAATGTAAAATAGTATCACTGCTGTGGGAAACAGTATGGCAGTATCTCAAAAAATTAAAAATAAAATTACCGTATAAAGTTTATACTTCTCCCAAAAGACTTGAAAGCAAGTCCACAAAGGGATATTTTATACTCATGTTCATAGCAGCTTATTCACAACAGGCAAGAAGTGGAAGCAACTCAAGTGTCCATCAGTGGATGAAAGAATAAGCAAAATGTGGTTTGCACAGGCTATGAAATAGTACTTGGCCTGAAAAGGGAAGAAAATCTGACACATGCTATAACATAAATGAAAATTGAGAGCATTATACTATGTGAGATAAGCCAGTCATAAAAAAAGACAACTATGGTATGATTCCACTTATACAAAATACCTAGAGGATTCAAATACAGAGACACAGAAAGTAGAATGATGGTTGCCAGGGGCTGGAGGAAGGGGAGATGGGGAATTTTTCATGGCTACAGAGTTTCAGTTTTGCAAGATGAAAAGACTTCTGGAGATGGATGGAGGTGATGGTTGCACAACAATGTGAATATACTTAATATACTTAAAATACACTTAAAAATGGTTAAGATTATGTGTGATTTTTTTTTAAGTCATGGGAACAGCCAGCTTGGCAGAGCAATAACATACCTCAAAAAGCCTGAAAACTTGGCTGGTGTGGCTCAATGGTTGAGCATTGACTATGAACCAGAAGGTCACCCTTTGATTCCTGGTCAGGGCACATGCCTGGTTGAGGCCTTGATCCCACATAGTGGGCGTGCAGGAGGCAGCTGATCAATGATTCTCTCTCATCATTGATATTTCTATCTCTCCCTCTCTCTGCCTCTCTGAAATCAAGTATATATATATATATATATATATATATATATATATATATATGTTTATATATATATATATATGTATATATATCCTGAAATGAAAAAAGAAAAACTAGTTAGCATTGTACTGGCCCACTGGAATGCTTCAATGAATGTTGACCTGTTGGTACAGTTGGCGGAAAGTGGGGGAGGAGGGTAGTCATATGATACTAATGCAGGGCTGTGCAGCTCACCTCCTTAGACGAGCATAGCCTCCGGAGAGGAAGATGCATGCTGTTTAAGTCTCAGAGTGCAGAGCAACACTAAATGGACTGACTTCCTTTGCACGAGACGAGCCTCTGTGGGAGCTGAATACAGGTGGCAAACTGAGCAGGCCCAGTGTGATGGCGCCAAGGCATAGCCTTGAGGGAACTGCCCCAGCAGTTTGAAAAACGTGTTTTAATTGGGCTGGTTGTTTGGTGGTTTCCGAAGCAACAGACTCTGAGTGCAAGGGGTGTGTGTGTGCATGTATGTGCTTATGCATGTACATGCATGAGAGAGGGAGAGATTGAGAGAGAGTAGACTGGAGAGAAGGGAAGCAGTTGACTGTAAAGAGCCATTGGGCTCAGGGCACGTGATTCAAAACAGAGCCCTGCACATTTGGATCTCAGGGCCAGTGGCATCGTCCTGTGGCAGCCAGGAAGCTCTGCCTGAGAGGGCTGGCCAGGGGGCTGGCCCACCCCTCCCTCCTCAGCTGACTCTGCCTGTTTTGTGAAGTCAGGGGAAGTCAGCGAGGTGAGCGTGTCTCACAGTCCAAGGCTAATAACAATAATAAACCTCCAAGAACAAAATTGACTGAAAAGAATAAAATTTTTAATGCGAGACAGTTTTCTACAGTTCTCTGGCATTTCTGTCCCAGCTCATGTTGGGGAAGGTTGAACACAATTTTATTGAGAGATCGATTGTAATTGGCACTCTGCATGATCCCTGGTGGAGGACACTGGTGACAGGCTCTCCCGTAATCTGCAAGCTAATTGACATCTGCCACCTGCACGTACCCTTGCACTCGCCCCAGTGAGGGGCCCCAATTCCTGCTAGCCCGCCCCCCCACCTCCACCAGCCCTGGGAAGACATTGATCTTGCAAACTCCTCCTCCTGTTTATGAGATAAACAATGCATCTGGAAAAGGAACAGGATGAGTTCGGGGCAACTAGTGAAAAGTGCGGTTGTGAGGACACATGAAAATGCAGATGAGAGAGTGCCCTAGGATAATGCATTTCTAGAGTACGTTTGACCAGAGAGAAGAAGGAAAAAGCAACGTGTATTGGGGCGGGGATGGGGGCAGGGGGAGAAGGGGTTAGAGGTGGTTTTTTAATTGTGTTTTGTCAATATAACCCATCCAAAGATCTCTTCCTGAGTACTTTTTTACGTTGATTTCAATCAAGCTCTGCCACTTTAACCAAAGGGAACATGCCAATACTCTGGCCAGCCAAGGGGGCAAAGTCTGAACAAAATGCCTAATGAGTTACCGGGAGCAAAAAAATGAAACTGTGCTTTTAATGCAATGCTATGCTGACCTTTTCCAGGGAGCAGCAGCTGGCCTCATCAGACTCAACGATTACAGGACCTTCCTCAGAATTTATCCCATGTATCGATGCAAATCCACCCAAGGCATCGTCTATTTTGGTGGGACTTGCAGTGTTGGAGGTTCAAGGCTCACCCAAGTGTGCCTCGGAATGCATTGTCCCCGTGATGAGACTGAGCCTTGCTTTTGAACGTTCTTCTAAACAGCCTGCATTTCAAACTTCAGACTCAGCCATTCATCTTTCTGACAAGCACCCTGGGCCTCGCGTGAGGTGTTCTTTGGTGTGGGAGAGAGAAAAGGAGCAGCCACAGTCGTTGTTCCTCCTGCAAAGAGCCAGCTGCATTTGACTCTGTACCTGTGCTCTTCACTCCCCAGGCCCCCATCCCGGGCACAGCTGTGCTGTCACACACTCTTGACAAGGGTCACTTCCATGAAAAGTATAAGAGCGCCTTCAATCAGAACAACAGCTAAATGTCAGCTTCCCGACTGCACTCCCAGCCCGGGCTGGGCTCCCAACAGGGAGATCTTCCCCCATCCTCCCCTCTGTGGTCCTCAGCTTGCTTCCACCCCTATAATAAGGATCCCTTGTGATCTCAGTGTGATTCCCATCAGACAGCACAGTCTAGAGCAATGAGGCCTGAAATGATCATTTCCTTCAAAGCCACAGCAACCCCAAAGTCAGTTGGGTCCCCGTCTCTTAGAACCTACTCTAGAGGGAGTGAACATGGGGTCATTTCTCTGTACCTCCACCTGCAACACGCACAGCACACCTTAGGCTCTGCCTCAGCTCAGCCCTCTGAAAACACTCCCCATCTGCCTTCCAGGAAGGTTCCCTACAAACCTGGTTTCCCAGACGTGAGCTGACCAGCAGCCTGTGGCTTTAAGCTCTGAAGGTCCACATCGAATAAGATAAACTTCACCTGCCTAGAGCCAGAAAGTTAAAAGGCAAACAAACAAACAAACAAACAAAAAAGATGCAATAAACAAACACAAAAGTTGTAAGTATTTGTTGGTTAAGCAAACCTCCACACAAACACTCCTTGGAAACCGGCTTTCTTTCATTTTGCAAGCAAATCGCTACGGAGCACCGTTGCAGGAAATATACACTGTTAAAGAATATTACAAGCAGCTTACTGACAGTAATATCTATAATTTTTCATTCATTTTAATATGCCTGTTTTTCACATTTAGAATTTCTAGTAACTCTACCTTATTATGTTCTCCTGCTTGATGTGCCTACATAATGGGATAAACATTTGTCTACTACTGGGTTGTGCTATTTTTAAAAGTACTTCTGTGGAACAACAAAAACAAAACCAAAAAATCACTATAAAAGCAAAAGTGCATTTTAATATTTAAGCCTTTCTGAGGTCGGGGAAATATGTCATTTTTCAAAAAGAAATGTTGGGGAAATGCTTTCAGGTTGTAGAAAACGATCCCCTGGCCACTTGGACTTTTCTAGTCAAAGCTTCCTTTCTGCCAGGTGAGAGTGAAAGGGAAGCTACATGAGGTCTTCCCTGGAAATGAGTAATTCATACTCATTGCTATCATTCCTACACATTTATATATGTAGGAATAAAATAACATCTATTGAGCATTCACTATACGCCAGGTGCTACACACCAGTGTTTTATATGAATTAACCCACTTACTCCTAACAAAACCCCGGTGAGGTCTATATCATATTTAACCCCATTTTACAGATGAGGACATGGAGGCACCCACCACATACCAGGTCCAAGGCTGAATAGTCTACATTCATTATTACTTTCATCCTCCCAAGTCTCATTATTCTCCTCATGGCATACTTTTCTTTGTTCTAAACACATAAAGAAAAAGAGGACCAACGTGTTACAGGGTGTGCTCAACGTCACAGAGGCATGCCAGCCAGAGCCACGTCCTTCTAGAATCCACACTGCTAGCAGAGGGGTGATAAACTTTCTCTGCAAGCTGACCCAGTTTCCACTGTCCCAGCCTTAAATGGCGAAGGCAGGGGAGTTCAGCATGCTGAGAACAGCCCCCTGGCTGGGTTCCAGGAGTGGCCTGATGACCTGACTCCATCCCTGCGGGCAACTTGAGAGAGGCTCTGCTGTGCACATTGAACTGGGCAAGTTTGGCCAAAGGGAATGCTGGGCAAGTGCCTGAGAAACTGCATAAAACATATGGCTACAGCCACCCCCGTTCTACGCCCTGGGGCTCACACCAACCATGAGAGGAAGAGAAAGATCCTCATCCCTCCAGTGCCAAGACTTTCCCTCAACACAACCAGTGCACTCACTTCTCCTCCAGAAAGGAGTCGGGATTAGGAGAAAGCTCCTATACCGAGCCATGGTACTGCTGGAGGGGTGTGATGAGGGAAGGAACTCCAAGCTGCTGAGTCCGCCTGTGTGGTCCCTTTGGATCCAGGCTCTTAGGCATCTCTGGGGCCTTTCTCCAGGAACTGGTGCTCTACATTGATGCTCACAAATGACATCTAGGACAAGCTGAGAGCTGAAATCAAAACCAAGAGAAAGGAGGCCAGTTGGGTGTCCTCAGTGTGGGTTGTGGAGTCCTCAACCACCTTCTCTTGGCCAGGTGACCAGACCTTGGGTTTCACAGAGTTTGGGGCGGGGAACACAGTCTCTATTATTATTTTAGCATGGGTTACTTCACATGGTCTTCTACATCATCTTCAGGCACTTCCGGCTACAGCAGTTCTGGTCAAGGCTCTAGCACAAAGGATCCTGGACCCTACCGAATACAGCACGCCACACAACACATCCTACTATCTATTATATCCAAGCAATAAACAACACCCTCTGCAAATGGGAGCCTAGCATGTTGTTCTAAGATTACCCACAAAACCCGAGAAACAAGAAAATAGAATGACTTGGCCCTAAGAAAGCAACACTTTTGACCTTCCCTCTGGGATTCAGAATGTGCTTCAGGTGACAAGGACACTATTGTCAGACCTGCAGCAGACTCTCAATTCTTGACGCCTCCGAAAATTCCATAGGACGTGACTCACAGTCAACTCAATCAAGTGTTTCAGAACAGCTTTTGTTTACCCATAAAACGAACACGGTTGTCACCATCCGATTGCTAATAGGTAGACTGCGCCAGCCTCGTCAAGGCCAGTTTGGGGAGAATATAATCTGCGAGTGGAATTTCCCTGACACCTCGTCCTCGGTGCCCCTATGGCACAGTGTGCCGATCTCTATAGCAGCTCGTCTCCCAAGTCCAGAATTATTTACTGCCTCCCAACCAGCCTGAGGCCCCCATTGGCAGGGCAGGAACTCCGTGTGTGCAGCTCCGTATTCCCGGAGGCCATGGTCAGAGCTTTACAAATGGTTGGCAAATGTTTAGTAAAGCGACATCACACCCACCCTCTTAGTTTCTTCTGCAGCCAGACATGGGGTCCTGGAACCCAGAACCACCACATCAGCTCCTGGTAGCAGTTCAAATAGTCAGATAGGTGCCTTCCAAATAGATGCCTCATCTATACATCTTTAAACCAATTTTTTATGATCTGTGTATTTTTCCAGACATGGAAATTCTCACGTTTACACAGAAAAGGGTATAACTACCCTTTAACCCTCCTGAACAATTTCAAGGTAAAGAGGAACATATGCCCATAGTTCTAGAATTCCAGACCTTCTAACTGATGGTCCAACCTCTGGAAACCCTCAGACTCCCCTGATTTAGATGATATTCTCCTGTCAGCCTCTATCTCTCTAGACTGAGAGTCTTTTTCTTCCTTCCTTCCTTTCTTTCTTTCTCTTTCTCTCCCTTTTTTTGGGGGGAGGGGGGAGGGGGGTTGTCTTTCTATGACAGGTCCCCCTTCTTAACCATTATAGACAACCTTCTCCCAAGTGGCCCCTTCATGCTTCCTCAAAGTTCTGTAACTGAAATGTCCACTACGCTCCAGCCACGAATCTACGGTGGCAGATTTCATTGGCAAGGTTGGCAGAGAAGTGAAAAACTAAAGAGGCCATGGGAGCCGACTCCCTCAAGCTGGGCAGGATGGAATCAAAGTCAGAGAGAGGAGGGGAGACCGTGTGTCCTGCCTTCCTCCGGCTCCTCCAGGACACGCTCTGTTTTCTTCCCTTTAAACAAAGGGCATCCTCCCATCCTGCCAAAGGCTCGGAACACTTCTCTGGGATCTGGTCCAGGGCATGGCCCCACCACTCAGTAGGTAGGGAGTGACTTCTGCCAAGTCACTTAACCACCCAATCTCAAGTTCCTCATCTGTAAAATTGGGATAATATTTCTCAACCGACATCCCAGGCTCCTAGCGATAAATATTAATGTCTGTAGAGGGCTTGGAGATCCCGGGGTGAAGGATGCAGCAGAGTATTATTTTTATGACGTTGCAGCTTCCATAAAGCATCAAATTCAATGAGAAAGAGGAGAGTGGGGGCACTGGGCTGGAACCAGGAATAATGCGGGCAGATGCTGCCCGAGCTTCCCCCACTGCTAATGCAGCTCACAATCACCTGCAAGCCTGGCCCAGGGCTTTCATTTCTCCTGGTGACCTCCTTCAATGCTTCCCCACCCCCGCCCTTGCCAGCGTCAGAATCCCTATTTAGCATCATATTAATATGGAACATCATAAAGCTGATATGGATCTGTGTATCACAAACATCGGGGGCCCCGCCTGGCAGTCTGCTGGCATCCACATGCTACCCAGCAGGGAACCTGTGTTTGAGACTCTTCTGGAGCTGGCCAGACACCCACCTCCGAGCTGCCTGGCAGCGCTTTTCCTCTTTCCGCCCCTCCCGGGAGGGGCTCTTCAGGCCCCCAGGCACCAAGAAGGAGCGAAGACCGCTGTGCACAGACTCTGTGACCAGAAAAAAAGGCTGATTTTATTTCAGGACAGAAACTCAGAAGAGGAACTCAGTGAGGAGAAAGAATTGAGACGATCATTCGATGGTGATAAGAAAGAAGAGGAGGGTGTTGTTGCAATGAGATGCCCTGGCTCCATAACAAGACAGTGACCACCACCCGGAACATGCCTGGACTGTCTTTGGAGATGTGGTGGAGGGGCGGGTCAGTCGGGCCTGCTGCAGCGTGGGACACAGGAGCAATAAGTCCATTGCTAATTGCACTAGTTCCATTGCCAGGGAGATCAGGGAGAGGCAAGTAGGACGAGGGGGGGATGGGAGTCACTCCCCTCAATTCCCCTGACATGAGCGGGAGTCAGAGCTGTCCCGAGGTTGGCCAGCAGGACAATCAGACCCGGCTGGAGTTGTCAGGGAGCAGAGGGCAGCAGCTGAGTTGCCGGAAGACGCTGTGGAGCGAGTCTCTGCAGAATAAGTGATGAAAAGGCCGCTCAAGAAGCCCTATACTAGTATATAGACACAGGCAGCTGTCATCTCCCACATGACCCCCCACCGTCCTGTGTGCTTCTGTAGCAACTTCCTCCTTCCTCCGAGCCCTGCTTTCTTTCCCCAGATTCCATCTACACAGAACACTGCTCTTTCTGGATTTTTTGAAAGTGCCAACATGTACATCTCGCTAACGATAAAATCACTGTGTGCCCTGCCTTTTTCCTCACAATTGCCCCATGGGCCTCCCATACAACCCAGATTAGTGGATGTTGGGGTTCAAAATATGAGGGAAAATTAAGATCATCATCCTATAGCATAAAGGTTTGGGGGACTTTGTCCCAGCAGATAATTAAGAAAGTTGTGCACCAAGCCCTTTAAAGAATGGATTCAGGGACACTTTGCCACCTGTTTAGGGGGAACGTTTATTGCCCACTTGTCTTGTTTCCATGGAGGAAGGTGTCATTCAGAGTAACACTGTTGTCCTCCCTGCTCCCCAAGTTTTTTTTTTTTTTTTAATATATTTTATTGATTTTTTACAGAGAGGAAGAGAGAGGGATAGAGAGTTAGAAACATCGATGAGAGAGAGACATCGATCAGCTGCCTCCTGCACGCCCCCTACTGGGGATGTGCCCGCAACCCAGGTACATGCCCTTGACCGGAATCGAACCCGGGACCCTTCAGTCCGCAGGCCGACGCTCTATCCACTGAGCCAAACCGGTTAGGGCCCTGCTCCCCAAGTTTGAGTGCTCAGCTCAAGGCTGAAGCTTTCTCGTGAATAAATCCTTCACTCCCTATGAAGGCACTAGAACGTCTGCCAGGGGTCCTCAAACTTTTTAAACAGGGGGCCAGTTCACTGTCCCTCAGACCGTTGGAGGGCCAGACTATAGTTTAAAAAAAAAACTATGAACAAATTCCTATGCGCACTGCGGGCCCCGGACGAGTTGGCTGCTAAGCAGGACAGGCAGCGGCACCCGGCGGGCCGGATAAATGTCCTCGGCGGGCCGCATGTGGCCCGCGGGCCGTAGTTTGAGGATGCCTGGAATTGCCTTCCCTGGGCTACAGGTGAGGAAACTGAGACTTGAGAAGCCAGTAAGAGAAAATGACAAAAGCCAACACCCATCTGATGTGTCCATTTGTACACGGGTCCGTTCAGTACACATTCACTGCTAACCCTCGTGTACAGTGCCCTCTGCAAGACAACGGAAGCCCAGCTAGAAACCAGTGCCTTCCATCCCTATTCATAGGCTCCAGGGGAAACCTGCCTGTTGGATTCCCACCAACCCAGGAATCAGAAATCTGATTTCCAAGACAGGTGCGCCTCAGCCTCCAGTTTCCACAGACTCTCCAGCTACTCCTTCACCTCTCTTTGCCTTTGCTCTCCACAGGTGGCAAAGGAAGCTCTCTGCTGAGCTTCTGAGACTCGTTAATGACACAGCACCCAGGGACGAGGACTGACGCTGGGCCCTGAGCTCGGGGCAAGAATATCTGGAAAACAAGAGAGTGAAAATCACCTACCACCATTGCTCAGTGAGTGAGACAGCCATTTATTTTGTGTGTGTGGTGGTGGTGGTGATTGCTCGTTTGAAAAAAAAAAAAAAAAAGGAAAAGAAAAGAAAGAATATTAATATTTAAAATTTTGTTACAGCCAAAAGAGAGTTTTCAAAGTAGATTTATCAAAAGAGAGTTTTTAAAGTAGATTTATGACTCTCTAAAAAAGAGCGGACACAAGTCTCTCTCCACATAATGACACCCATGACATGATCAAAGCTCTGTTAGTCAGCCCTCTGTCTCCAAACCCCAGATAAAGGCAGCGAGAATATTATTCCTGGGTCTGTCTGTTCCTCCATCGGCGAGAGGACAGTGAATGCGGGGAGCACCCATTAGTGCTAATGGGAGCTACAGATGTAAATCCCCAGGCACTGCCAGGGGAGAGGTCTCCTGGGATTTGCCGCCAAGAAGCCATCCACTGTGATAGCACTGGGGAGTCGGAAAGTCCTTCCTCATTAGTACAGCTCCATTCGGGGAATGATTTGCCATCTCAGCCCACAAGTGAGAGATTGAACTAGTCTTCCTTTGCCGTGACATCGACAGCCTCCCAGGATTTTTGCCTTTAGATATTGTGCCACTGAAGCCTCGTCTGAGACAAATGCCATTTTAATTTGCTTTAGGCGGCGAAGGCCAATGCACATTTCAGTGGAGAAAGTTATGTGTTTTAATTGCTTTATGAAGACGTAGCATATGCCCTGACACAGTTAAATGATTAACAGATTACTCCAAATGCCTTTGGCATAGAATATCTATACATTCATTAGTCAGAACAATTTATCTTCTTGATAAAACTAAAATTACTTATACAGCAGGTTTACTTTCCATGATTAATAAATGATAAAAATCTAAATTATCCGTCTGAAATGTCTCTTTTTGGCCATTAATCTCACATTTATCAGCTTCGATGATACATATTAGTAATACAAAAACTGAATTTTCCAAGTATTTTAATTTGCTAAGAAAACAAAACACACTTAATGAAAAAAAATCATCTCAATTAATAAGAAATTCTATTGTGACTCCTAAATAAACAGTCGGGGAGTAAAATGACAGAGTTAGCTTTAAATGTGCTTTATAACAACAGAGAAACAAAATCTGTGGAATAGACAGGCATTGAAATTCCTCCAAAGCAATCCCTTGCTCACATAGATTTCCAGTAGCAAGACATCCGAACGAATGGAAAGTTTGGTATCGTTCTGTATGTGCTCAAAAGGACAAAATTAAGATCATGCTCACAAACAGAACTGGGAACATCGCGATCTAGAATCCACCAGAGGTCAACACGCAAGCATCGCACGTGTCCAGGGAAGTGAGCTTCCGCGGTACCCGTGTAGCTGGAGGGGATCCCATCCTTCTGTCAGCTTTTTTAAATGCTTAAGACTGTCTGTCCTCCAATTAAACTGATCAACGGAGTCCAGGGTGGCGTGTTAGAGACTGCTCCGGAGAACGCTCATTAAAAGCCCTGAGGCTGGTGACGGACTTCCCGTCTCACACTCTTCCCTTCTGCTGTCAGCGGCTCCTGTCTCTGAATTCCAATTGCCAGGGGAACTATGGAGGCCTAGCCACGCGTCCTCCGCTGCCGGGAAGGAGACATCTGCCACTGGCCTGCCTCACCTGTTACTTACCTTGGAGGGGCCAGCTCCTGCAAGGATGCGTGAGTGTGTGTGCGTGGTGTGCCCACGCGCTTGTGCTCACAGGCAGGCCTGGAGCCCTCCTGGGCGTGTGACACTCTGCTGGGCGCACACATGTGGTGCTGAGTGAGGAAACCTCTGCCTCACCCTCCAGGAAGCCACTGTGTAATGAGGTGGACAGACCAATAAAGGGGGAATTGTATACACTGTGATATATGTCCGGGGAGGAATAAGAGGGGGGGGGTAGGGGGTGCTCTACATTTAACTCAGATTTTAAGAATGGGGAAGAGCCCTAGCCGGTCTGGCTCAGTGGATTGAGCATCAGCCTGTAGACCGAAGGGTCCGGGTTTGATTCTGGTCAAGGGCATGTACCTCGGTTGCAGGCTCCTCCCCAGCCCGGCCCCAGTCAGGACACATGCAGGAGGCAACCAATCGATGAGTTTTTCTCACATAGATATTTCTCTCTGTTTTTCCCTCTCTCTTTCACTCTCTCTAAAAACCAATGGAAAAATAGGTAAGGATTAAGGGGCGGGGGGAAAAGAATGGGGAAGAAAGGAGTAGGTCACACATTCTGGAAGAGGTGACTGACAAAACCAACCAATTAACAGAAGATGGAAAGGCATTCCAGTCAGAGGGAACAGAATATGCAAAAGACCCTCATTTACTAAGTCCTTCACTTTTTCATCTGTCATCCACTGAGCACCTACTATGTGCTGGGCATTGCCCTCGGTGGTAGGGATACCGAGAGGCGGGATAGAACTGGCCCTGGCCTCACAGGATTCACACTCCAATGGACTTCAGGAAATTACAAATTAATTCTATGTGGAGCAGAGTTGGGGACAAGGGCTAGGAGCACGGCTTAGCCCTGTCACATTTAAGATTTGGATTTTATGCTGAGTGCCACTGTGTGTGTGTGTGCACATGTGTGTATATTATGGGATGCAGGAATATTAAAACAGGACTCCCACAGACCCAGCCTGAACCAGTCGATGGACTAGTTATATACTATGTTTACCTAGTCATAGCCTGACCAAACTGCCTATGTGAGCGGTGTATGCTGCCCTGACAGGTAACACTAGTACTTCCCCCACACACCCAACTTTCTCTCATATCAACCATCACTCCAAATCCTCTATTTCATCACAGCACTCTCCTCATGGACCCTCCTGGTACCACCGTGGTACCTCATCC
The DNA here is from genome assembly GCF_963455305.1 of Plecotus auritus. Classification (NCBI taxonomy): domain Eukaryota; kingdom Metazoa; phylum Chordata; class Mammalia; order Chiroptera; family Vespertilionidae; genus Plecotus; species Plecotus auritus. The sequence continues at coordinate 234,295,251 of NC_137770.1, read as the reverse complement.
TGCACGTCAGCCTTCTGATGGTGCCGGGTCCACCCGGACCACCTTCCACAACCGGGCTGGCATGAGATGAGCATAGAGTTAGGGCCAGACCCATGCTCCAATCTAGGCAAGGTGCTTGGTAATGATGGTGATAACCATACCTGGCATCTATTGAACATTTAATATACTCCGGGCACTTACTGTCCATTAATTCATTCAAACTTCATAATAATGCTACCAAAGGAAGTGCTATTAAAATCTCTATTTTACCAAGAAGGAAACTAAGGCATAGGAAGGTTCATTGTCTTTCATGGTAGTGCTTAGAGCCAAACACAGAGCAACTTAACACCTCAGAAATCCTACTCTGTTGAGTGCCTTGGTTTCCTCGATTTCTAAGTGGAGATGGTAAGGAATAAATGAGTCACTGCAGTGCCCAGCACCATACATACTCAAGGAATTTTTATTTTCTCTTCTGCAACACTACCCAGTTCCAGAACCCAGGTCAAATCTGCACTTTCTCTGAAGTCTTTTCCAGTGTTCCTTCTTTGAAATCCCTTCCAGATTAGCACATCTGTCATTAATGTTGGCACCAGCCGTACTGTTTTGTATTGTCATTGAATTATCTCAAGCTTTCTTGGTATCTCCAACAACACTGCATGTCTCACCTTCTCCAGTATCTTCCCCAGAAGCCAGGGCATTTCTAAGGGCATGCATGGGTTTTCAAAGTGAGTTGGCAGAACAGAGAATAAGTAAATACTATAGACATCCACTTGCTAAATACAGGATGTGGAAAATAAACAAGTAACTTATAAATTAGTTGAGAATTTTTTGTACCTATGTCCATCCATCCTATAGATTCAAAGGAACTTAACTTTCAATTTATTATCTAATAGTTCATTTAAATTATCCTGTTTCCTTAAGTATCTATTTTCTTTTAATGTCCAAAGCCAAAGACCCCAGGTCAACAGAGGAAAAGACAGGCTAATTGTTCAACAAATTTAAATGTGGGTGTTAATTTTTCACTCATGAGATGCCTTCCTACACTCAAGTCAATGACTTTTGCTTAGGAGGAACCAAACACATTAATAAAATACATAAACTCTCTCTACTGGCAATACATTTTAAGAAAAATTGACCTCATCAAATCAAAGTTTACAAGTGGCTTTAGATTCCAAGCCCTATGAATGCTAAACTAGAGGGAAGGCAGTGTGGCTGAGCAGAAGGGCTGATGCAACTGGAGTCAGGTTTGGCTTTGAGTTATAGTTCCAACACTTTCCACTGTGTGACTTCCTTAAGTAGCAGTTTGCCATCAGTATCAGAGTTCTTATAAGGAAGAAATGTCACCTTAAAGCACACCATTAGTATATGGTATTAGTGTCATAAAAAGGGCCAGGAATTAATCAAAATTATAGAGATTTGAAGTATGAATTATACTAAGTATAAATCCCCCATTTTCAGGGATGTCAGTGATCAGTAAGGGATGCAGCTGGGTATTCTCCACTGAGTGCATTTCTGGGGTTTGTTAGCTAATACAGCCCTTCTAACATAGGAGGAATTAGAACCCAGAGGACTCATGGAAAGGTTTTCCCACCAGTGGAAACCCTATACAGAATCCAATCAGGGCCCAGATTGCACTTCAGAAACACAGAAATCTTTACAAGTGCCTACACCTTAGTCATGATGGCAACATATTCAGCAAATGGTCTGTGCAAGGCAGTAAAGAATGCTCTTTGTTTAATCCACCGAGGTGTTTGTGGATCAGGAAATGGGGTATTAGAGTGAAAAGATCACACACAGACCTTATTCTGTCTTCTGTCAAGACTCTGGTCTTCAAACAACAAAACAAAACAGAGAGCGCTTAGATTCCGGAAACCACAAAATTAAAGAGAAGAAAGAGTGGCAGCTCCAATCTGCTTGTTTGCAGGACAACACATCCATTTCTTAAATAATAGACCCTAACCCTTTGTTAGTCTAGCCCAGTGATCAGCAAACTGGGATCTTGAGCCAAATCCCACTGACCGCCTATGTTTGTATTCTTGATCCATTCGTTAAGAATGTTTTTTACAGCCCTGACTGGTTTGGCTCAGTGGTTAGAGTATCAGCCTGCAGACTGAAGGGTCCCAGGTTCGATTCCAGTCAAGGGCATGTACCTTGGTTGCAGGCACATCCCCAGTAGGTGGTATGCAGGAGGCAGCTGATTGATGTTTCTCTCTCATCGATGTTTCTAACTCTCTATCCCTCTCCCTTCCTCTCTGTAAAAAAAAAAAATCAATAAAATATTTTAAAAAAAGAATGCTTTTTATATTTTAATGGGTGAAAACAATATTAAAGTAAGAATATTTTGTAACATGTGAAAATCATATGAAATTCAAATTTATGGGATGATAAATAAAGTTTCATTGGACATAGCCACGCTCATTTGCTTTCTTGCCATCTGTAAATGCCACAGAGACCTTTTGGCCAGCAAAGCTCTGAACATTTACTCTCTTGTCCTTTACAGAGTAATTTTGCCAACTCCTTGTCTAGGCCAATTATGATTTCTTTCAGTTTGTGAAACTGATCTAACTGGCCTAGCTACTACATAATCAAACTCTTTCTGACCTTAAGACTAGATTTCAAATGTGTCCATCTCTGTTAGTTTCAGAATTCCCGAACGTTCCCTGCACTCTGCCTCTAATTGACCATCATCGCCTCCATATATATTCAAATAGCACACGTGCACCACAAATTCTATTTCCCCAATCTTTACACTCTCATTTTCCTAGGTCTCCCTATCATATATTTTTCATAATTCCTAAATTATCAATATTTTCTTCATCTAATAACTGAAGAAACCAATTATGAAAAGATATGACTAGAACTTAATATTAACGTTGAAAAACTTGTACCAATTATACTTTCTAACATGTTACATAGTTCCTTGTATCAATAACTCTTTATTTTTCCTGTTCCAAATTGCCTGGTGTTGGTTTTTTCCTGCCAAACTGGGTCAGTCTTAGAGGTACATTATAATTTTTATAAGTACATAGTAACCTGCACTCATCTCTCACTGGCAAATGCACCATTGCTATTGCATTCACGTTAACTGGCATTTTAAAATTGTCTCACTGTCTATAGAACAGGCCTAGGCCTGGCCTGTGTGACTCAGTGGTTGAATGTCAACCTATAAACCAGGAGGTCATGGTTCAATTCCTGGTCTGGCCACCTGCCCAGGTTGTTGGCTTGACCCCCAATAGGGGGGATGCAGAAGGCAGCCGATCAAAGATTCTCTCTCATCATTGATCTTTCTTTCTCTCTCTTTCTCTCCCTTCCTCTCTGAAATCAATAAAAAATATGTTTTTAAAAAAGAAAATAAAGATGAGTCTTAGTTCATCATAGCACTAGTCAGGATGTGCCTGAATTGAGACAAAATAAATCCTGGGCAGCAGTAGGTAGAAGGGAAAGGGCATCACACTCAAGTTTTACTTCACAGCACGTCTAAAATGACTGTTGGACCTTGGACAAGTCACCGCCCCTCTCTAGACTTCGTTTACTTCTTTAATGATATAGATGAGACAGTCTACATCATGAGGAGCCTTCCTATTCTCACATCCCTAATTCTCGGAGCATAACGCACCCACAAACTCCAATGCGTTACTAAGTGTCATTTAAGCATTTGAAATGTTAAACGGCAGTTTAAATCAGAATACTTAACTTTTTGTTCTGCTTAGTTATAGCCTAAAAAGCAGGAAGGGGCAATGGTGTTTGCCACAGAGGAATAGGGCTCAAAGTGAGGCGAGGTGGGCCCATTGTTTTTCATTATAAAGTCCTTTTGAAAAAGTTTGATTTTTTAAATAAAATGTTGTAAGCACAGACTTTGATATATTTTTTTTTAATTTTTAAATTAAAGCTAGAAGGAAATTTAGATCACTTCCAATTCACATCTTGCTGGATGGGGCTCGAAATGCTGTTGAATTTTAGACATGCATATTAATTTTACAAACAGTTTACAAAGGTCAAGAGAAGATGTTCCTAATCTCCCAATGCCAGGCTCCATACTTCACTTGCTCTCCATTCATTTCTCTCTCAACAATTCTTAGTTCATGAGCAATCTCGCCTCCCTGGGAACTAGACAGGTGGAAAGTTTCAACTTTTAAAGTTCATTTATGTTTGACTCCTACCAGAACAAAATTAACAAAAATAATGGGAGTAAAATAAAAATATTTTATTTCTTCAAAACCTCAAAAAAATCATTTACAACAGATCTTGCATGAAATGTATCCCTTTAGGCTAAAATAAAACATTAGAGTTTTTTTGTTAAGGGAAACATTCCTTCAAACTGAAAGAAAACAGATCTGCAATGGAAATAGGAACATAGGCTTCGCATTCGCAACCATCTAATATAACATTAGGATTCTGGATTTGTGCACTGCTCTGATTTTATGTACGTATATTATTCAACAAGAGTAGCATTTCTTTAGTTTTGTAGATTTTTTCACTGATTTAACTGGTGATATAATTACTTGCTCTTATAAATCTGAAAATTAGGAATTCAAACACACACATAAAAAAAAAGAAACTTGATTCTTGTTTTCTTTTCTTTTTTTTAAATCCTCACCCAAGGACATTCTTAGAGTGAGGAAGGGAAAGAGAGAGAGAGGAGAGAGAAACATTACAATCAAACTGGTAACCTTTTGGTACATAGGACAATGCTCAACCAACTGAGCCACTCTGACCAGGCAGAAATTTGATTCTTTTTTTTTAATTTTCTTTATCCTATTTCTTATTTTACATTATTTTAGAATTCATGGCTTTTGAAACTTGATTCATAAAGGCTTAGCTACTTTCCCCAGTGCACAGCCCTCCCATCAGTGGCAATCTTCAGGCCCTGTGCACCCAATGACCAAAGATTTCTAAACTACCCTTCTTGAAATACACATACAAACTTCCCCAGGCAACCTCCAGTAGCCTCAACACTTTGAACTATGATTGATCGTCTGAAAGGCTTCTGGTATCTAACAGGCTGAGGGTGACTCAGCCGCGCTGAGATGCTGGAGCAATCAGTGACTCCTCAAAGAGCCCATTGGTTCCAGGGAGACAAAACCAGGTGGACATGTTGGTACAATACAACTACACAGGGAATTGCTGGCCAAGTGAGACTTGCTGGAGGGAAAGTCGGTAGGTGGGTGTTCCTTAAAACACTCAAGACTTGCAGTGTCAAATTTGCATTTAGTTGCAAATTTCAGTCCAGCTAGAGTTACACTTAAGAGAAGTATGAACAATAGCTCCAAAAGCTCCAATGGGTGTCTTCTAAAATGCTCCCTAATATTTCTCTCATTCACTACATAAATGTGATCCAGAAAACTTTCATTTTTCTGAGAAAGCGTTTTCAGAGTATTCTGGTGAATGGTGGACTTCATCAGTAATAAAAATGTGTGTGTGTGTGTGTGTGTGCGTGTGTGTGTGTTTATATGGGTGGAGTGAGGTGGGTAAACTGTTCATAGGAGTCAAGAGGAGAGACATCAAGCACTTAGTGGGAGCTTATATTCACAAGCACTGTCTTATTTCTGCTTTTCCTTCTCTTGAACCCTGACTCCTCCCTTAACTCACCCTTCCTCCTGTAAATCCAAACTTCCAGTAACTAAAACCCGTCCCAGGTGAAAAGAGCCAACACATCCTGGGCACACAGTATGTGCAGGTTCTTTGGGGATGGTAGTGCCATGATGATGATGGTAATGGTGATGGTGATGATATTTTCTTATTGAATCCTCAGGGCAGTCCTATGAGGCAGCTACCATTATTATCATCATTTTACAGATGGGGAAACACAAAGATTAGCACAAAGAGACTAAGTAAATTGTCAAGTTCTCACAGCTTCTAGAGGTGGAGCCAGGATTGGACAATTGCATGCTACCGACAAGTATTAAACTGGCCTTTCCTCTTTATAGGCAATTACAAGGCCTTGTTAGCCCGTGTATCTCAGTTTGTGGAATGTGAGCCAGCTAGAGAGAGGGCAAGGAAGAGCTGTGATGTCTTTGAACTCTCCTGTCTCTTGTTGGGTGTCCAGCCCACACCCAAAGAGACACATGAAAACAGCACTTAGCCTGGATGCCCAAAGCCTCCTCCTCATTCATGTAGAGGGTTCTGTTAAAGCAAATTGTTACCAGAAGAAAAAGTGGATTGGCCCAACAAACACTAAGAAGAGAGGATCCCAGCAAGGAGGATGGCCAGTAACTGCAAAATACCTGGAAATAAATTAATGTTCCTTAAGCAAGGGGAAGAAACACGAGGGCCTTTGGAACCAGAAAGACCTGAGAAGACATCATTTACTAGCACCGTGTGAGCTTGGGCACCCAACACAGAAGCAAGTTCTCCACCCTTCTGTTTCCTTGTCTGTGAATGGGAATAATTACAGAATTGTATCCTAGGTTTGGTGTGAGAATTAAATGTAAACTATCACACACATTAGCAGCTTTCTCCTCAGTCACCTTCCCCCAATTCCCCTGATGATTTCCATCTTTATATCACCTTTCGCCGTGGAAGTCATTTCTCCCACGTGATCCCCTTCATTCTTTCCCTCCCCTCATCTTTGTACTCTGAAGTCAGCCTAGCCCTTTCATTCCTTCATAGAATTCCCTGAAAGCTTGGTAGAGTGTTCTCCCTGTGGGAACTTCCACTAACTGAAGTTATTTGCCCAGTGCAGCGGGATACAAATAATTGAATGTTTTGGCCCTTAAGAATCTGCCTGACCAAGTGTTTCCTACATCCCCAAATCTGCACAGAGAGATGTTGGGTGTTCTGAACCATGGTATGAACAAAATACAATGACTAGGAAGCTCCGTCCTTCCCTAAGAGACAGGGAGTGCTTTCCCGGAAAGCAGAAGGAAGACCCTCCTGGCACCCTCACAGATGCCAGTGTTTTGCTTTGGCAATGCCTAAGTGAGCCCTCATGATCATTCTCTTCCCTTCAAATCCAAAGAGCCAAGGAACAGTTTCAGGTGAAAGAGAGAAATGCATCATATACTCCCCCGCTCTGCAGAAACCTTCAGGTTTATATGAACCCATCTCCACCTCATATATCAGGGAACAGAACTTGTCATCAAATAATACATCATGTTTTCAAAATACTCTGTACCATGACTGGTGTGTTTCTTAAAAACAAGAAAACCGTCACACCGGTTTGACATTATAGAGACCCAGCAACCTAAGGGTCCATTCTGCTTCCTTGTGAAAATGTGTGACCACTGGTGGTCTCTACCAGTCACCTCTAAAGTCAAGGGATCAAGGTCAAGCATTCCACTTTTGCTTAGCAACTTCTTAGAACTGTTACCCATGAAATTCTCAAGTAATTCTCAGACCTACTTTATATTCAGAGATGTCTCATGAAGTATTAAGTGGATAACTGGAAGAAATAATAAAACTTGTAATATATTGCTAATACTAGTTTTGCTCCAATTGTTAAATACCACAACCAGAGGTAGAGCCAGCTTCTACCCAGGACAGTGGTTGGTGAAGGTGTGAGACCTAAAATGGGTACCACATCACTTTGACTAGTTTCCCTACATATCTCCATGTTCCTCTCACATTTTTCTGTCGTAGTTCCCAATAGCCATTTAATGTAATTTCAACATTACAAATATGACCAGAGGTACAATATTTGTAGAGGGTTTACTGGGATCCACTAATCTCCTCCCTCCCTAACCCACACTACGCTTCTACTGCTCCCAGGATCATTAACATGCCCTAAACTCTTGTATGAGCCAGGGACTGTGTTCATCCCTTTACATTCATTATCTGATTTAACCCTCTAAGATACCTATTATTTTTATTTCCATTTTACAGATGAGAAAACCAAAGCTTGGAGAGATAAAGTAGCTTGCCCAAAATGAAACAGCTAATCAGTAGAAGAGTCAGCCCTCGAACCTAAACCCAGAGTAACAACAAATTCAGCCCACTCAAATCACAATTTATATGTTAATTATGCCTATCCTCAAAAAAATACTTTTCTTAACAGCACAATTCCTAACTCTTTGAATGAAACTCACATGGAATACATAATAAAAATCCTCCTGCTTTTTTCAAATTATTTTTAAATGTTTTCAATTACAGTTTATATTCAATATTATTTTGTATTAGTTTCAGGTGTACGGCATAGTGGCTAGACAATCACTAACTCCATACAAGTTTACAGAGGATGAAATTTCTATTGAGTCATCCACCTGGGAAGTGTGGAAAGAAGTAGAGAAAGGCAGAGGCTGTTTCCCTCTGCTCTGCATTGCCTGAATTTGCTCCAGTTCATTTATGTTTCTGTTTTTGTCTCTCTCTTTCATATTAGAGGCCTTTCAGTAACATCTGATCATCTGCTCCATGACAGAGTCCGACATCCAAGGCTGACGGGCGGTTCCAGGAGCAGGGGAAGGAGATCCCAGGGGTAGGCTTTGCTGCAGTGTGACATGAACCAGAGTTGACCTTTTCCTAGGAAGCCTTTTCTATTTAACCAGTCAGTTTCCCCAGAAAGGAATCCTCCACTCTCCTCCCTGGCAGAGCATAAGGTAAGCTGCCAACATTTTGGAATGGGAAGAGAATACTGGTGTCTCATTGTTCAGTTTGCAGACTTTCATCGGAAACCTCCTTATTATTGCCTGTCTCTCCAAGATGCCTGATTGTCCTCAAATCCAAATCTTATCTGGCTCAACTGTATTAGGATCTGAACCATCTGTTTTCTGCCTTGGACCAGTGGGATCTGGGCTCTGTTCTTTCTATCTACCTTCAGCCTACTCACCTGTGTTCCATTCCGCCTCTCGTCCTCACCTTCTAAAGTATCTAGTATATCTGATTCTGGAGCACTCCCAGAATTTGGCAGTGCAAACAGCCTGCTTTTTGTTGATTCCTCCCCCTACAAGCTTAAATTTCATTCTTATTTTAATGCTGTGCCAAGCCAGTTACCATTTGTTTATTCTCTTCTGAGCTTTCAAATGTAGTTATTTGTTCACCAATGTCATCTCTTCTTTTATTCTCTTTGTCCTTTGAGGTTTAAACAGTTTTTATATCTTTACTGTCTTTTGTTGGGTTTCAGGTACCATATTTAATCCAAAGTATATTTTTCACTATTTTCATTTAATAGTATATCAAAAGCAAACTTCCCTACATAAAACATTTAAAGCATCACTTTTGATGCCTACATAATAGTATAGTATGTAGCCATTAATCTATAACTGGAAATTTAAGATGAGTCAAACAATCCTATATAATAAAAAGCTAATATGCTAATTAGACCGAACAGCAGAACGACCGTCCAGACAATCTTCTGGACGAAGCCGGGGCTTTGAGGGCTGAGCCCCTACACAAATTTCATGCATTGGGCCTCTAGTATTAAAATAAACAACGTTAAAACAGATATCCTTTTACATGAAGTTATATCTTCGTCTCTGAAAACTTTCTTAGGATCTATTTCTAGAATAACATTAATTCATGTGTTTTTTTTTTTATTTAAGCTATTGATACATATTACCTTGTTTATTTCCAGAAAGGTGGTAGTAATTAAAGCCTCAAAAGGCAGAGGCAGTAGCCATGTGGGATTCACCCCATCATCCCCAACATCGCCACCAACATTGTTTCTCAAAATCTTTACCAGTTGTGTCTTGTTATTGTTTTAACTTGGCTTTCTGTGCTGACAAATATGACTACAACTTGTTTCATACATGTATTGATAAGAAATATCTCCTGTTAATTGCTCAGGAATCTAACTCATTTTTTCCCCAGTATAATGTTACGTTACGTCTTATTTGCATGGACGTTTAATTTGTTAAACATATCAGGCCTTTTAGACCAGGTTTGTCAAAAATATTTTCCACTTTACTGTTAGTTGGTTTTTTTGTTTGTTTATTACATTTCTGACATAGAGAATTTTTAAATATTTACAAAATGAAAATTATCACTCTCTTCCTCTATGCTTACAAAGCATTCCCAGTCCAAAATTAGATAAATATTAATCTATGTTTTCTCTTTTTATTTTTATTTTTTGAATTTTATATTTTACTCTTTTCCCTCTGAAATTCAACTTGTAGTATTTTCTTCTGGTCAGGTGACTCAAAAACACTTATTGCACACTTGTCAGTTCCTACACAAATACGTCATCTAACCCTAACCACATTCCCATCCTATACTCATATTTACTAGAGCCTGCTCTGATCTATTCCAACCCCATTCGTCTATGGATTCTTACACCATAACATCCTGTTTTAATTATCATAACTTTATAGTACATTATAATATCTACTAGAGAAAAGCCTGCTTTACTGCTCTTCTTTTTAAATGTGATTTTAGCTCTTTCACTCTATTTATTATTCACGATGAACTTTAAATACTTGGTCAAGTTTCCAGAAAACAACAGCAGCAACATGATTTCGATTAGAATTACATTAAATATGTACATTCATTTAAGAAGAATCAAAGGGTTGACAGTATTAATCCCTTTTTTTCTAGGAAGATGGCACCTTTTTCCATCCAAGCTTTCTCTTATGTCTTCTATTAAAATTTTACTATTTTCTGTATACAGAGTCTGTGCTATTACTTACTGAGCTTATTCCTAGATAGTTTATATTTTAGTGATCTTTTCAGTGATTTTTATCTTCATATTTTCTAACTGGTTATCACTGCTAAACCAGAAAGTTATTAATATATATATATATATATATATATATATATATATATATATATAAAATCAACCAACTCAAGTCTCATTTTTTTCTAATAATTTTTCTGTTTTTCTGAATATCTTTACTTTCCTATGTAGACAATAATTTTACCTGATAATATGATTATTTTTGTCTCCTCTTTTTTATATCTTACTTCTGTCACATGTATTAGCAGGTTGAAATGAATGAAATTGTGAACAGCACTGTCACGCTCTTGGTCTATATGGAAACACCTTTACAATGACAATAATAATTGCTAGTTTTTACTGAGTGCTTTCTATATGTTAGTCACTTTTCCAAGGGATTTAGCTATATCATTTCTTTTACTCTTCATAACTATTTTAAAAGAAAGTCACTATTGTAATCCCATTTTAAAGGGAGTGAAACAGGCTTTAGAGGAGAAATATGTCCAAGTTCATCCAAGTAGTCAATTGCAAAGCAGGATTCAACCTCCCATTGTCTGACTCCAGAGCTCATTCTTGTAAGTAATATAACTATGATTATATTCTAGAATTTCAAGGTAGCATGAGTTAATGATCAGAGTTTTTAAGGGTGACTATGAGGGGTTTTTTTGTTTCTATTGAAGTTTTTTTGGTTGAGAAAGGAGATGGGAGAGAGCAGATTGATTCCAGGCAGGTGAAATTAAAGATAAATAAGTACATTAATGACGCAGGAAAAGTACAACATAAGATGCAGTTCCCCAAGTTCTGTGTGAACACCAAGATCAAGAACTAAAGAAATATTTCAAAGACCAATGCACCCAAGAGTTTATATCACTCCCACACAAATAATAACAACAAAGCTGTAGTGGGTCAGCTCTTGGCCATTTCAGTTTCCAAAAACATCTCAAGAAAACATCTGGGCCTCATTAGTTCAATCTCAGATGCACTGGAATGTTGATTCCCCCACATGGTGGGGTTGGGGTGATGCACGCTATTTAAGTCCATCTCGGCAAGGAGCTGTTGTCAGAGACGGAGTGCCTCCTTTCCCTGGGTCAGAAAGGACTCCAGCAATGCTAAGAATAAAGTCTGTGAGAGTGTTACACGCATTACGTGTTTCTGCAGCACATCCTGGGTTACTAACTGTGTGACAGCTGGCTGGACCCCACTGCTGCACGAAGCCCAGGCCTGCAGCTCTGTAACCAGCACGGAGGGACCGAGGGATGTGAGCACCCTGCCTCTCCACCAGACGTTTCCTGTGGCTGGAGCTAGAGGGAGAACCTCTTCCTTCCTCTGAACCAATCACAGAAAAGATTTCAGCTTTAAATGTCACATGTTTTAAAGAAGAGGGCAATTGATTGAGGCTAATTAAGTATTCATTGAAGAGCATCATTGTTTACAAGCTTTGGGAAAGTTTACACTTGACCAGTGAACAGAGAGGCAGCTCGATTGAGTGAACAAGCACAGGATTACACGGCAGACCCAGGTTCTAGTCCAAATCCTACTGGGACAGGCTCTTAACATGCCAGCCCCAGTTTCTTCATTTGACTATGGGTAATAACAACCCTGCTGCCCCTTCCTCCCTATCGCTTCTATGAGAAGGAAAAGGGACTATGCATGGAAAGGTGCTTAGGAAAACTGAAATACACTTGACATGTGTAAAGAAAGATCCAACAGTTTCTAGGACGCTCTCCCTACAGAGCAGTCATATTTATTGCTCACCCAAACTCCTCTGAAAAAGACAAACAGTCCCCAACTGTAATGGAGTTTTGCTGAGAGCCAGCCCAGCTCCATTTCAATTCAAAGCCCTGGAGGCAAACTTACAATTCAAGTGTCTCCCTCCCTCCCCCCACCATCCTCGACCCCACGCCAGTCTCCACTAAATTTGACTGTTTCCCCAACACATGGAATGAGCATTTTGAACAGAAGCATATTATCCTATTAGATGAAGATAATCACAATTTAAAGGCTAAAGGAGAAATGACCTATTTTACATGGACTTTGTGAGAGGCATTGGGGAGGGATGTCACGTGACCCCAGAATGACTTGGTAACTCTAGCTTTGGGTCACCACATGGCTCTGTCCGCCCCTCAGTCCCTCAGCCAGTCATTTCTTTATAGGCTGTGCAGTGGCTCTGTGTACTGGGGACTGAGTTTAAATTGAGCTTGAGACAGGGGCCATGGAATGATTGAGTAGAGAATTAGATAGAAAACTGTGGCTTTTGTGCCCCAAGTGAGAGTCGCTATATTCAACCAGCTGCTACGACTTGAGCATTTCTCACTGCTGTTGACATTTTTTTCAGGGGAACTTGATGTAAAACATATTTGTCTCTTAGATACTCAAGAGCTGCCTTTTCCCCTCAACCTTCTTTGAAAGGCTGCCCTCCGCCTCTCAAATGTGCTTTAGCCATTGTCAGCGTGAATTGTAAGCTAGGAAAGTCGCTGCTCAAGGAGCTGGAGAAGAAAAGAGTGTAAGTCAGGCTCACTCGGGGTTCGTCAGGCCCCAGTCAGAATAACCTGCCTTGAATGAGGCACCAGGAGAACAGGAAGCTGAATGTGAACGGCAAAGACGCCACAGGGAGAATTTGTTTCTCATATTGGATTTCTGGAGTTTTACACAAAACTATTCCCTTCCCAAGAGATGCTCGAAATTGAGTCAAATTTGAAAACTGTAGAATTGCTGGGTTCATGTATTTTGCATTGTTCATTCATGCATAAGCGCAATGGGTCGTCCTAGAACAGGCAGACAAGGGCACTGCTTGCACATGGCAACTTGATTTCAACACACGTGGCTGAAGCCTACTCTGTGCCTGGTGCTAGGATAGGCCCTGAGAGAAACAAGAAATGAATAAGATTCAGATTCTGGCCTCCGGGGATTGACACATAACTCTGACCCAAGACGGAGGAAAAAAATGACTAGAAGAGAAACATCAAGTGCTATGGCAGCCTCCTTAACTGATCTACTGCTTCTTAAAATAAAGCCCCATGAGCATGGATTAGGTTAAGGATAAGGTGAAAGCCTCCCTGAGGCCTCCAACTCCGTGTATGATCTGATGCCACCCAGATGGAAGAACCTCCTCCCAGCCTCACTCCCCATCAGACCCGAGGGCACAACCAGCCCCGACCGCTGTTCAAACATGTGCCCAACATTTACTCGTCTGGTTCTTGGTTCATGAGGCTCCCTCTGAATGAAAGACCTACTCACCCTCTTCATCACCTAGATAGCCCTAAGTCTTCTCCTAAGATCCAACAGGTAAAAATGAAAAATGAGATGTCATCCCAAGGTCTCACCCAGCTTATCAGTCAATGGTACGTGAATTTAAGTATATGAAACAGTTCATCTTCCTTGATCCATGAAACCATTCCTGATGCCCTGAAGAATAATTCCTCTTGGTCCTCTGAACTTCAGTCCACACACTCCGACTGTGACTAGAGCACTGAACACACAATTAGTTGTTTGTTTATTCATTTATCCTTCCAAGTAGAGAGGGTACAAACTGGGGGTCAGGGTATGCATCTTACTTAATTTTTATTTTATTTAAAAGTTCCATGACTATAACTATGTGTCAACCACTATTCCAAGTATATTACATGTATTTTTCCACACAACAACCCTATGAGGTAGGTACTATTATTATCTCATTTTGCCCATAAGGGAACTGGGACTTAGAGTTTAAGTAAAATGCAGGGTCATACAGCTGATAAGCAGTGATCCATCCAGGATATGAACCAGTCTTCTAAGTGCTACATTATGCTGTTTTTATTTATCATTGTACCCTCAGGGCTTTGCTTAAAGGTCCAGTATTTAAAATGTCAAGCTCAAAGAGGATCTAGCTAGGGCTAACCAGTGGTGATCATCGGCTCATTTATTTAACCAGCTAATACCCTTGGCTAGGGCTAACCAGTGGTGATCATCGGCTCATTTATTTAACCAGCTAATACCCTTGTACTGTACAAGGGTATTAGCTGGTTAAATAAATGAGCCGATGATCACCACTGGTTAGCCCTAGCTAGATCCTCTTAAAAAGTTCTAGCCTCTAAAAGTTAAGGGTAATGAGCAGACTTGGAGAAGGTTCACAGAAACTCAAGATGGAAATGAAGAATTACACCTAAGGATGTAGGCTGCTGAGCCCTGAGAAGCAAAAGCTGAGGGCTGCTTTCATAATGATCTTCAAGGCCGGGAAGGCTGATTCCTGAGGACAGTGACTGAGCTGTTTTTCTCCACCTCCAGGAAGAACGGAGGAGTGGGACTGGCCTTCCGCTGTAATGGGTGTGGTTTAAATCCACCCCAAGGAAGAATTTCCTCAGCTTAAGAATTGTTTGTTAGACCTTAGGAATGAATTATAGAGAAAGCTCTACAAGGTCATCTGTCTTCAGCCTTTTGGAGTTGCTTCCGTTCAGAGTGAGGAGTATCTAGGACGAAAACAATGACATGTCATCCCAAAGTCCTGTCTAGCCTCATAAATCTATGGTATTTTAATGTAAGACATACATCAAACATTCACCTTCTTTGACCGAATGAATGAATGAATGAATGAATGAGTCCCACAATATTTACAAGGCAACAACAAGTAAATACAACCAGTGAGGAAAGAGGTCTTCTCAAACATACCATTGTGCCAGAAATGCAACAATACCAGAAGAGATGAAATTTGTTTTCTGGGGAACCTGAACTCTTTCTGCTTCTACCTTCAAACCATTTCTTGCTGGGCCCATCACACTCTTGACATAAAGTTACAACAGGTCAGGCTACATCTTTAGGTGTTGATTTTGACCCATCATCATGATTTCCTCATTTGATAGATAACATTAGTGTCTTACAGCAGATTTTTCTAAACATGAAGTAAACTCAAATATGAACCACTACTCCATTGATCCCAATGTTAAGGTGCTTCAAATGTGAAGAAAAGAATCCTTTCCTGAGAGGAGAAAACAACATCAAACCTGTTGTTTTCCTTCCTATGTGGAAACTGAAACACAAAATGGTAACAGAATTTGAAGGGAAGATAAAGAGTACACAAAGCTATTTTTGTATTCGGTATTATCTCAAACATACAATTCTCTTTCTTTTCAGTTAGTAGAAATAAAATTTTATGCTTGTAAAAACACTTTACATCAGACAACATTCTTTTGAACACACATTATTTCACTGAACTTTTACCTAGGATCTGGGTATTTTGTTTTTCATCTTTGAATACCTGCTATGTGCCAAGCACATCCACATTTAAGTGAAGGAAACAGCTCACAGAAGTGAGGACTTGCCAGAGGTCACAAACCTAGGACTGCTGGACCTTCCCTAGCCAGGCCTTCTAGTTCCCAGGCCTACCATTTCCCAGACTCCGTGGCCTGCTGGGCACTGGGCCAGCCTTGCTAGAGGCCCCCTTCACCATGTGCAACCTCTGTTGGGAGCTGTGGAGTTGGCCTGCACCACCTTGACAAACTCAGTTAGTCCTATAACCTTAGGACAACAGCTGAACCCAGAGACATGCAAGAGACTGTTCTCTGTGCTGCAAGTCGAGCATACCCCGCATCAGTGAAGCAGTAGAGCCTGGAGCCTAACCCAGGGTTTTACTGCTCACAAATTACTCTCCTCCTTAAAAGCCTGGCTCAAAGGCCACCTACTCTGTGAAATTGTCCTGCTCCCTTGCTCTACGTGGATGGACATAATCCTAGGGTACTTATAAGCTCTGGATCCAGGCCTCCTGGGTCCCATGTACTTGTTAAGTGATCTTAATGTCTCTAAAACTTCCTCATCTACAAAACAAGGATACTACTTGTATCTCCCTAATGCCGCAATGGTGAAGGTTCTATGAGTTAATATAAATCAAATGCCTAAAACAGCGCTTGGCACAAAGTAAGCTCTTGGTCAATTCTAACTCTTCCTGGGTTTTCTGAGTCTTCACAGAGCTTTGTTTATCCTCCTGGTATAAAAAAATAACCTATATTATTCCTTGTTCTTATAACTCTCTTCCAATCCACTATTTATTTTGTTAGTTATTATCAATCCCATCTTGAGCCCAGAGACCACCTTCTTCTCTGCCTATCCCTTTTCAGATGGTGGCACCTATATATACCTAGCCACCCTAAAGAGAAACTTGGGGGTCACTTGACTCTTCCCATACCCTTATACCTGGCATCTATCCCTCACCAAATCCTGAGGCCGTATCTTCTAATATTTCTGAATGTGCCTTTCCACCTCCATCTTGTGTCCATGATCCAGCCAGCCTGCACTTAAAGTGGAGAAGCAGCTTTTTAACTGTGTTTCTGGACTCTAGTCTTATTGTACTTCAATTTATCCTCACACTAAAGTCAGAATGATCTTATCTTTCCTAAAACAAATGTTTATGCCCTGGCGAGTGCTGCTCAGTGATTAGGGCATTGGCCCACCCACCAAAATGTCATGGGTTTGATTCCCAGGCAAGGCCACATACCTGGGTTGCAGGTTCAATCCCCTGCCCCAGTAAAAATAACCAATGGATGTGTGTGTCTCTCTCCCTTTCTCTCTCTCTTTCTCTCTCTCTCTCCTTCCCTCCCTTCTCCATCCCTTCCACTCTCTCTAAAAATCAATGGAAAAAATATCCTCAGATAAGGATTAACACACACACACACACACACAAAAATTTTTTTTTTAAATTGATGCCCCTGCTTACAACACATCTACGGATCTCTGCTGTTCTTTGAAGCTGTTTGGTCTGACCACACGGGACCTTCTCCTTCCTGTCTCTTTGGACTCATCACCACTACTTCTGCCTCACTCTAAAAGGATAGCACCAAAGGATAACTGGTGGTTCAACACATACTTTAGAATCTCATTTCTTTGTGCCTATGATGCATTCTCTCTCTTGGCCTAAACAGTTTATTTGTGTGGCTTAACTCCTTTTTGTTTAATTAGCTCTGTTATTACCCCCTATATGTAACTACTTAGACCAGTGGTTCTCAACCTTTCTAATGCCACGACCCTTTAATGCAGTTCCTCATGTTGTGGTGACCCTCAACCATAAAATTATTTTCGTTGCTACTTCATAACTGTAATGTTGCTACTGTTATGAATCGTAATGTAAATATCTGTGTTTTCCAATGGTCTTAGGTGACCCTGCTAGCGGTTCTCAACCTGTGGGTCTCGGAAAACACAGATATTTACATTATGATTTATTAACAGTAGCAACATTACAGTTATGAAGTAGCAACGAAAATAATTTTATGGTTGGGGGTCACCACAACATGAGGAACTGCATTAAAGGGTCGCGGCATTAGAAAGGTTGAGAACCACTGCCTTAGACAGATTGGAAGCCAGTCCTCAATGCTTCTATGATACATGGAGCATTTTTTACTATCTGACACCTATGACCTGCTATATTCTACCCACCATGACTTCAAGTTGAAGAGCAACATGTCTGATCACTTTCTCATACACTTAAGTATGGATGTGTTTTCACACAATAGGTATTTACACACACACACACACACACACACACACACACACACCATATTAAATGGCTGTCTCATTAACTAGATAATAGATAGGTAGTAGCTGACATGTACAGTATACCCCATAGTCACTAAACAGTACTTATTTAAGTGCTCTGCTAAGTAATTTCCATAAATTAACTCATTTAATCCTCACAACAACCTTATAAGATAGCTAGAACAATTATCTCCATCTCATAGTGAGAAAACTGAAGCCCAGAGAGGTTAGAACTTTACCAACGTTACATAGTTAAAAATTGATGACACCAGGGTTAGGATGCAGAAGTCAGGTTCTAGATCTCATTCTCAACCCTTATGTTATAGCTCCTATCCAGGGAGGGATACCATCCTATATAATAAAAGGCTACTATGCAAATCAACCGAACGTTGGAACAACTGGTTGCTATGATGCGCACTGACCACCAGAGGGCAGACGCTCCATGCAGGAGCTGCCCCCTGGTGGTCAATGCACTCCCACAGGGGGAGTGCTGCTCAGTCAGTAGCCAGGCTCCCAGCTGGCAAGCCCAGCGGCAGTGGCAGGAGCCTCTCCCACTTCTGCAGCAGCGCTAAGGATGTCCGACTGCCAGGGAGTGGGCGTAAGCCATCAGTTGGACATCCCCTGAGGGCTCCTGGACTGTGACATGGCGCAGGCTAGGCTGAGGGATTCCCCACCCCCCCACACACACACCGCCCCAGTGCATGAATTTCATGCACCGGGCCTCTAGGGATAAAAAAACAGGAATAGATAATATACTCTAGTTCCAACTCTACAGATAAAAAAGTCAAGGCACAGGAAGTTTATGATGAAGCAATCCAGAGGAAAGAATGAAGGCTGAACAGAGAGAGCCTTATTCCTGCTCCCCACTAACCGCTGTGGAACTTGGGACAAACACTCAGCCTCCCTCAGCCTCAGTTCTTCAAGTGCAAAGTCAGACCCAGATCATGTCTCAGCTTCCTTCCAGATCAAATTTGCAATTCCCTTCAGTTAGGCAAACATCATCAAGGGTTGAGTGTATGCCAGGCTCAGTACTAAGTGCAGAGACACAAAGACAAGATGCATCTCTGTCCTTGAGGAATTCATCTTCTTGTGGGGGAGACAGGCACAGACAAACAGTATCGATAGACTGGTCCACACGGCAATTACATCAGTTATTTTAAAGGGAACCAACCCAAGATAAAACATCACCCAGAAATTAATTGTTTGCCCCTTCATAATATCTTTCAACTGACAGTTGCCCATAACAATGAAGCATCATCAAATCTCCTCCCATCTTCCCTCCAGGCCTCACTGGAGCATAAGCATCTGCCTTTACGAGTGAAGAAGCAAAGGCACTGTCTTGAGTAAGTTTTCCAGTGATCAGGTGGTTATGTGGTGGCAGAAGCCACTGCCGTCTTCATTCCTGAGCTGTTCCCAGAGCTGAGATGGGCTATGCAAGATAAGAATATCAACTGTGACACAGCCACTATTCATTCTCCAATACAAATTAGATGCTTCAATGTATTTTCAGATTTACAGTTGATTCTAGAAATTGTATCTAGTTCATTTCCAACTCAATGGGCAAGCTGGTTCATTTAAGGCAAACGGCACCCAATTAAAATACATTCTGAAGAAGTGAGTGAGTAAGGCATTTTTGCCCAACTCCTAATTTATTTTAAAAATACTATCAGGGGAACATCTCAAGGATTAAATCTCATCACATCATTTGTGAGATGAGATAGTTAAAATATGTATGATCAAAATGTAATTTGAAAATACACTCTGAGAGGCAGACTTGTATAATAGTATAGGCTTTGGATCCAAGCAGGTCCACATCCCTTTACAGTATCTTAGTAGCTGTGTTACCTTGGGTACATTCCCTTCCACCTCTGAGCCTTAGTTTTCCCATTTGTATAATAGCAATAGATCTTATCTGTCAGAGTACTTAAAAGAATTAGAAATGTAGCTTAGTGCCTGGTCTAGAGTAAGGGTTAACAAATAAACTATTAAAGAACATTTTATTAAAGTCTTAATGCCTCAGAGATTGATTAATCCATTAGAAGAGCGGCACACTTTTCCCTTTCTTCCTCCTGCTTCCTGCCTGCCCACATCACAGCTGCTCAGAAGCTATTATTCCATAAGATAAAATTCAATTCAGATGGCACAGCAACCCAAATGGGAAGAACACAGGCAGTGGAGCCAAACAAGCCTGTACCTAAATACTGGGTAGCTTTGGGAAGGTTCTATAACCTCCTTGAGTCTTAATTTCTCATCTGTAAAGTGGGGGTGGTGAGGGTAATCATGCCTTCCTTCTAGGCTTCTTGGAAAGGTCGGTGTATGTATGTCACATACACACACACACACACACACACACACACACACACACACCTGACACTGTGATTGGTCAATTGTAGCTAGGTAGGAAAGTAGTATTGGATCAGTTTCAATAAGAAATGCAGTACTTAACTAAATTAAAGCATGAACATCAATCACAATTGGTTTTTAAAGTTTCTCCCAACTCCATCACTACCATGGATGGCCAAAGTAGGTCCCTCATCTAGTGCTATCAGATTTAAAATTTCCTTTCTTGGGCCCTTAGGAACAGATTATCATCTTACAATGGGGTGGCTCCATGCATGTGGGATCCAGCATGGCAATCTGGGTGACAGGAGAGTGGGGGTGGCAAGTAGGATGACGGAGGGCTGGAAGGCCAGACTGGTGACGCTGAAGCTAACACCTTGTGTCATCCTTTCCACCCAGCGTCATGCATTACCAAGATTTGGGGAGAGCAAGATGCCCATTTCATAACCGCTGCCTATAGGGAGAGCTTTGGTTACTACAGTGGAAATGACAGGGGTTGACCAGCTGTACAGGATCACATCTTTGGAAGCAAAGGCAAGTAGCACAGAGAACATTTCTATGATCTGCCTTGGGGGAAATTACCCGGCTAAAGGTCCATGGGATGCTCACATTGATAGGATGCATACACATTTGGATGTCATGTTTCTAGTTTAAAGATTTTGTTCACAGAGCTCTCTGAGTCATCACTCACATCCTGCCTCCCTTTGGCCTCCTTAGAAATGAAGACTCCATAAGATGCCAACTTTCTAGAAGAAAACATGTAAACAAAAGGCAAAAGTCCAAAAGATACATCAACATAGCATAGACTATGAATATTTGTTTAGACGCCCTCCCTGGAAACCCCACATGACATCATTAAAGCAGCAGGCAGATTTCTTTGGTATCACTTTCTACTTCCTAAACAATACTCCCACTAGGAGTGAAAGGACTTTCATTTCACCACAGGTTACAGGATGTTTTTTCTGAAGCTCCTAACTTAACATCATCACTATTGCTCAGAACAGAGCATACCTGTCAATATCACCACTACATTTTGCTGAACTTTCTATTGCAAAGGAGAAAGCTTATGAAAAGCTCCCCTCTTTGTATAAAAAGGAAGACTCACTTTTAAATATTGATGTTGGAAATCGACTCATTCCCCATCACCATTTCTATATGAAACTTTCTGCCGCCGACTAAATGGAAAATCACAGTTTCGCGTTTACCAACACCACCCATAAGAAATGCTTCGTGCATGGAAGTGTTCTTTTTCCATAAGGCAACGGAGTTTAAAAAATGAAAAAAAAAATAAAAAAGCTCTGGCATCGCTCTTCAATATTGTCGTCTAATTAAATGGCAATGGAGTGGATGCGTAAAAATATGCATTAGAGGTGTGTAATGTGTAATGTGAAGAAGAGTAATCAAAGCCATTCAACAGGATTTAGGAAGGGATTTCAGTTGGCAGCTCACGAGACAGGAGCATATAATTTTGCTAATTTGAAATAGGTATTATAATGTATAAACATTACTGCTTTGTATATTTTAATGAAAACTGCCTCTACACCAAAATGAATCCTTTAGCTTGAACTCTCTGCATGCCACAGAGCTTCTAGCTATTATGAGTTCAGCATAAATAAGGAAGGCACACAAGCTGCATTGAAAGAATGGTCAACTCATCGAAATAAGTTAAAACCAAGCCCCTCATTCCAAGTTGCTGCCACCATAAAATAAGTCTGATGACAGATGCTGTGTTAAATTTTTATACGGCAAGGAACATACACTCCCACCAACCAAATCTGTATGTTCCCTTTGCTATCCACCTGCAACTTGTTAATTCAAGGGATTTTATTAAGTAAGCATACATTTAGCAGCACCTATAGATTTGTAAAATTCTATTAGCTTGCTCAATAATCTAGAGTAAATGCATCTGGAGTCCTATCTGCATGGTTTAAAAAGAAATGAAAACTAATGATGACTTTTCCCAAATGAATGTGCCTGCAGACAATGCAATTCTTCAAACAGACTGATGGGAAGTGCCCAGACTTGGGCTGAAAGAGTTGAGAGATTTGGGTCTGTCTGGAGCTGAGGACATCTCTTACCTGCCAGCTCGCTTCTCGTTGAAGGCCTTTCTTCCAGTCTTCTTCCAGCCTGGGGGAGGCCTCTTCCATTGCTGATGCTGCCGGCACAAACTGGGTTCACCAGGGGCTGTTACTCTCTGTCGTTGCAAGCCTTTACCAAAGTGGCAGCGAGCGCAGCGAGGGGGCAGACTGTCATGGAGAAAATGCCATGCCAGAGGATGAGGGATCGGCAGGGAGAAGCCACACTGGAACAAATTTGGGACACATGGGGCTACCCTGACAGCTGCCAACTGGCCAGGTGGGAGGCCATCTCAGCCACTGAGCATCCAGAGGAGTAACCAGGGCCAGTGGACAATGGGTCATTCTTATGCTTTTGGTGTAAAGGTCAGAGGAGGGAAGTGAAGGCATGTTCCATGCCCTAGAAATAAGCATTTCTATGTGTGCTCTGTTTTCCCATCCCAAAACACACCCACGCACACCCATGCACACGCACACACACACACACACTCACACACCAGAATTTGCATTGTTCTGCAAGCTTGCATCAGTAGGCTGGAATATCCTGGAAGAAATTAGCTACTTTACATAGAAGCCACACATTTCATTTGAACACATCTCCCCTAATACTGTATGAATCACTCAGCAACCAGTAAATATGAAGAATAGCAAGCTCCTTTGGGTACAATTAGGCACATGCCTGAAGTTGAATCCTGAGCATCTAGCATCCATGTCCCCTCCCCCAGAAGACATTCTGCAACAGGCATTTCAACTTGACCATGGACCCACAAGCCTTTTCTCAAACCATTATCCAAAATTATCAGAGGCTTCTATTTAGATGGACTCTTCAAAATTTGGTGCTCAACCAAACCCAATCCAACCACACTCTGCCCTGCTTCCTTACTGTTGCTCACATAGAATGCCTCTCCCTCCAAGAGTTCTGAGTCGATTATCTGTAGTTTTAAGATATGTGACTAGGGTTCCTAGCATGGTACCTACTTCTTTTTGATTAGAGCAGTGGTTCTCCACCTTGACAGCACAATAGACTAGAGAGAACCCAACTAGGAAGCTTCATAAAAATTCTATTGCTGAGGCCTCCTCCCAGAGATTCTGACTTCACTGGTCTAGGGCAGGGCCCAAGTCAGTGGCATATTTTTTAAAATCTGTCTGGATAATTCTATTGAGCACCCAGAATTAGAATCACAAAACTCAGTCTTATCCTTTAAGGTTTCTCTAATCACTCAGCTGCCACTTGAATCCCCACAACTTTCTCAGTACCCATCTAAACAATGCTTATACCACCAATGACGGTAAGCTCACTACCTCCCAAGGGGGTGCTGTTCCATGGTTGACAGCTTTGTCTCAAAATGAACTCATATCCTTCCCCTGCAACTGCCATGGCTGGACTAATTTTTAATTCCATAGGAACAAGACTGAAGGCTGTTCTGTGGGATGACAATGCTTCAGAGACCCACAGACACTATGCCCCCACCCTCATGTCTCTATGAGTGTTTCTTTTCCATGTTCTATTTTGCTAATTCCTTCAGCAAATCATGTAAGATTGTGTCGGGTAATTTCTCCTACCTGGTTGCTGTGCTCAAAATATATTCCACTATCTCTAGTGATAGTGATTATAATATTCCAGAAGCAATTATAATATTCATGCTATGATCTACCATTGCACATAGAATCTAATGATCACATGCCTTGTTTAAAAACTCCTCACAATAACCACCATAAGAAGAAGAGCAGCCAGCATTGGCTGAGCATGGCCCTAGGTACGCAGCACTGTGCTTGGTGCTTTATTAACCTTACCTTGTGTACCCTTTGCTAACATTCTATGAAGTTAGCATTGTGCTCCTTTTTCACAGATGAAGAATCCTAAAGCAACGAAGACATTGGCCTTGGATGGGCTGGCCTACCTCTAAGGCCTGTGTTCTTGGTCCTTACTTCATGCTAGTAGGTGCCTTTCATTGATACAGTCTGAAGCACACCTCACTGTTATGGCATCACAATCAATGAGAACATGTGCGTTTCTTCTCATCTTTTGTAGACTATAAGTTGCCATATAAAGCTAACTTGATATCATTATCTTTTTTAATATATTTTTATTGATTTCAGAGAGGAAGGGAGAGGGAGAGAGAGAGAGACAAACATCAATAATAAGAGAGAATCATTGATTGGCTGCCTCCTGCACACTCCCCACTGGGGATCAAGCCCACAACCCAGGCATGTGCCCCGACCAGGAATCGAACTGTGACCTCCCAGTTCATAGGTCGATGCTCAACCACTGAGCCATGCCAGCTGGGCAACATCATTATCTTTTTAATAATCACAAGATTATGCCTTCCACCTACATATAAAATCCTCCCTTTACTTGTTTGGCTCCTCTCTTTTTACTGGGAATATTCAATGCCTCTCCGGAGGTTACCCTGAAGTGTAAGACAGAAAGGCCGGAGCAAGAGTCCAGAAAGTTTTCCTAGAGACCAGACTCAATGGAAGACTCATTAGTCATCTGGTTTTCCTTGTCACCTCCAAATCCTCGTCACAGGAATTTAAAAAAAAACTGGGAGCAGTTACTTTTACCATTTGAATCACACCATCTGCAAGGTAATTGAATCAGTTCCTATGGACAACAGAATACAAAGTGCTTAAACATTGTCTTTGACTTCAAACAGACCTTGGTTTGATCAGCTACTCCATTCTTACCTCGCACTATATCCCTGGGAAGGATACCCAACCTCTCTGGACCCTACTTTCCACATCTGTAAAAGGGGCACACTTTTGTCTCAATTAGATATTGTTCATCAATATCTGATTCCTCTCTGTTCTAGGAACATAGCAAGATTGTGTTTCCCTAAACCCCTTATAATTAGGCATAACCATGACCTGTGTGGGGGCAATGAAATACAAGAAACATAGCGGGCATCACTTTCCATAGGGAGGTTTAATCATTGCCCCTGACTCTCAGCCCCCTCTTCCCTTCACTTCAGTGACTGTTAATGCATGTGTTGTTGATAAGACACGTGTTAATATCAAAGCAGACCAAATGCGGAGCCAACTCATAGATAACGGTTCCTTGCAGAGTCATCTGGACTAATAAGAGACATTATGGGTATAAGAAATAAACTTCTAGAATTATTTGCTCCATCAGTATAACCCACCTACCCTAACCAATACACTGCCCTTACTATACAGATTTGTTGTGGGAATAATGAAATAATCTACTAGAGCTTTTATAACAAGCATCGAGTATGTCTGAAGTATTATTTTAAATAGATTCCACTACCAACCCAGTTTATTCTACCCATGTCCTACATATTCCACTATCTCCTCCTTCTTTTACAGCCTGGGTTTTGCCTGCTCATAAGTGAGTAGCATTTAGCTGGGCAATTTCCATAGATGATGTAGAAATATGAATTTTAAAAAGAAAGGGTGAAAGTATTCAATAAGGCCACATCACTCTGTCTCTGAAAGCAGACTCAGAATAGCATGACTTTAATGCTGCTTATCACTTCACAAGGAAATTAACGAAAGCAAAATGAAGCATCAAATAATCAGTGTAGCTCAGGATAAATTCGCTACTGATAAAGTGCACGTCTCCGAAATGTAAACATAATGAGAACATACATGAATACAGGAGCTTATTAACTCTCCCGGTGTTTATTCACTGTTCTTAAATCAAGCAGTCGAAAACGAATTCATTTTGTTTCTGTCTTTGTTAAATGTTTTCATTGAAGGAAGTCTCAACTATGAAAACCAAGTGTAAGGAAAGTATGAATGACACTCTGGCCAGATCACAGCACTGACATTTCAAAACATGACCCTGCTCTGGGACACCACTGCGAGAGTCTCTTTTTTAAAGGTTTTTAGCCCTGGCCAGTGTGGCTCGGTTAGTTGAGCATTGTCCCATGTACCCAGAGGTTGCCATTGGATATCTCAGAGGGGCCCATTATTGGGGTTGGGGTTGCAGGCTTGATCTGGTGAGGGACGTGTAGAAGGCAGCCAATAAGTGTTTCTCTCTCTCTCTCTCTCTCTCTCCCTTCCTCTCCCTCTAAAAATCAATAAAAATATTTTTTTAAAACGGTTTTTCAAATGTAAGTACTGTTAACTCTGTCTTGTGCTGGGCATTGAAATGTGTCCTCCCAAAGAGTCCTAACTCCTAGTACTTCAGAATGTGACTTTATTTGGACATAGGGTCTTCAACAAAGATAATCAAGCCAAAGAAAAGTCATTGGGATAGGCCTTAGTCCACACACAGGGAGAATGCCAGGTGACTAGGAAGGCAGAGATTACAGCGATGCATCTACAAGCCAAGGAATGCCAAGCATTGCCAGCAACTCACTGTTTTGGCCTCGAGATAAGTAGGTTATTAAGAATATGCTGACGAATAAGAAATAGAAAGCATTTTAGAATTTGTAACATTTCCCTCATGGAAAAGTTACACATAAAAATAAAAAAGGAAAAAAACTATACAAAGTGTATCACCCATCAGCCCTCCCTTGATTTTAAAGTAAATTTCTTTAACTTATACTTTAAAAACATGTTAATACTTCATTTTAAGAATCTAAAGGCTAGAAAATAAAGATGTCTCCAAGTAAATTAAACCACAAACAGTGTTCTCTGCTGGTAAAATGTGGCATTTGAACCTGTTCTATTAGATGCAGATGATTCACTGTGGAAAGGAAAGGAAGCCTGGAGTGGAGGGGACGGGGCACATGAGGAAAATGAGTACAGAGCACAGGAGGCCCCAAGCACAGGGGAAGTGTGAGGGTCATTCATCCACAGAGAGGATTCTGAACACACTTTGTTTTTAACATCTGGCACCTGGGCTGGAATATTTATGTTTCTATCGCCCCTTTGATTATTTATTCTCACTTTAAATCCATCCTCAATGAAATTTTCCAAGATACTTCTCACAAACTTTTACTTCTGTTTTTGCTTTTTTTTTTTATTGGAAACTAATGGTAAGGTATTTATCTTCAGAAATTTGCTTCCCAAAACAACTACAATAATGTGTCAGATGCAGAACATGAGAGGTGTCTGTATATTAACTCCAACAAAACAAAAACAAACCAACAAAAATGGCTGTCCTAAGAGTGATGTTTAAAAAGGATGAACCCTGGTGTCAGGGTCATATTTCAGAAAGAAAAAAAAATAGAATATCCTTTCCAGTTCACTGTTTCAGTAGAATAATTAATGCTTACCACAAGCTCTGTAAAATAGCTACACTGAACAACAGTGGTGCCCACAGGATGTGCTAATAGGACACAGTGGCTGGTGGGACCCTCTCTCGTGTCCCCAAACCCACACACTTTGGCTCCCGTGTAGCTGAGCTGTATACTTATCAAGATTTGCGTGTTTGTTACAATACTACTTATGCAGTTGTGCTCCTTAATGTAATTACATAATTTAATTAAATAGTATATCTATAAAATATGTGTTTCAATGGAAAGGGAGTTGTTGCTTTTCATGAAACTAGTCAAATGCTTTGGAAAGACCCAATAAAGAAAAATTGCTATTGGAGGGGTGGGAATCATAAAAATCAACACAGGCTCTCTACTAAAAACACTGTCTTTAAATTCCCAATTCACTTTAAAGGAATTGAAACTGAAATTTGCAGACGTCCCATTAGGGATGTAGCTGACACAAATAAAGACTCCAGAATTCCACTCTGTGGACCTCTGCTTAGTAAAAGGCCCTGGCTCCATAGCAAAATAGTGGTGAGTAAGTGTGCATTTCTAGATTTTAAACAAAAGTCAAATGTTTTGTGTATGTAATGACTTATGATCTCCCAACTTAATCAGCTTATGTGATTAATCAGTCAACAATCATTCTCAATTGTATGGAATAAGAAGGCTTCTGTGATTTAAAAAAGAAAGAAAGGAAGAAAGAAAATGGTAAACGAGGGAGGACTTACTTCTTAACCTACACGTAATGAACAGAGATAGAAAGCAATAGACTCGAATTTTCAAACCAAGGAACAGAATCTATTTCAATACCTAAATCTACTTATATCACTTATGTGAGGAACAACCCGGCTATAACTAAACGTTGTATAAATCTAAGCCACATAGACTCCAATTAATTACTGCAGGGTATTACCGTGTCTTCCTATAACCATGTACTAATAACAACTGCCTATAATCGGAAGGATTTAGTAGACATTTATTGATGAAAATAAGATTATTTCATCCACAGTGTCTGAATTACTTTGATGTGTTTGAGCCCCAAGCAAAATAATGTGATAAAAAGACAACATATAGATGAGAACCTCAATTTTTCTCTACATATGAATCTGTCGCTGATTTGAGAAGAATCAAATCTAAGTCTGACCAGGTGAAGGCATTCCATACATCATCCTTCCCAATCCAATATAAAAATAATATTTCCCCTTCCAGTATGTTTATATACTGTTCCTGACTTTGAGATACTCTAGACATCAAGGGAGCCAGAGACACAGAGCATTGCCTTAGCCGATGTTAAACAGCTGAGATGAATTAAGAATCCTTTCTTAAGAGAATTTACTTCAAAGACCAACTGAAGTCATAAGACCACAGAACTAATAACCAATGGATTAATGAGTAGAGGAGTAAGGTAGATCTTATGAGTAGAATGAATGAGAACTAGGCTGGAAACATTTTTCCCTTTTCACCACCCTCCGTGCCCCCAAAATATCCACCAGTAGACTGTCATGGGGCTAAAATTCCCTCAGTCATATCTTTTGCTTTTAAAAACGTTTCAGTCACTGTCTATGAAATTGCAAATACTCCTAGCAGGGGTAGCCTAAAGCTTTATCTCCTAACACGCTCAGGAGTAATTTTCCAGTTGGGCTTGGAGGGTGAAACTCTTTACAACCAGGCAAGGAATGCGATGGTGACAAGAAGAACCTCAGAAGAGGAGAAAGGCTTGGAGGAGAGGAGGTGACGGATTGTCAAAGTCCCTCGGGTATAAAGAAATATAGGAAGCATGAATTCAAGAACTCATGAAATTGACTTTACCAACCACCAAAGTTTTTGATTGAAGACTTTTAGAAACTACACAATTGGTTTACAATGACTAGGAGTGGGGAACCTTTTTTCTGCCAAGGGCCATTTGGATATTTATAACATCATCCTCAGGCCATACAAAATTATCAACTTAAAAATTAGCCTGCTATATTTGGTCAAACATTTAATTAACTCTCCCTTAATGCATTGGCAGGACTGGACTAAATGATTTCTCAGGCCTTCTACGGCCCACGGGCTGGACGTTCCCCACCCCTGGTTTACATATTTGTAACACACTAGGTTCTCATCGCTGTTTTAAAATATAAATGAAATTGGGAGTGAGTCACATCACATCTCTCTGTATTTCCTCCTAATCCTAACATCTTAATGCAAGGGAAACCTCAGACACAGGTTGAGGACTTCAAAATCGAGGCAAATTAGGGTGGGAATTTGGTTGGAAGATGGGCTAAGGACCTGTGACTCAAACTGTACAGATTGGCATCAGCTAGGAGCTTAGAAACACAGAATCTGGGGCCCCACTGCAAAGCTACAGAATTTCATTTGCATTTTAACGAGGCTGATTCATTAAGTTTAGGAAACAATGGGCTAGGGAGACTTACCTTAAAGGTCTATCTGCACAGCAGGCTTTATTATTATTGTTATTATTTTAAGTTAGAGTGGAGATTTAGCACAGTTTAACAACAGAATGGCTGGTAAATGTTACAGGGAAGAACTGAGCCCCCACTAAGAAGCTGCATGGTGCTACCTCTGGAGAACCTTGTCAGTGATTTCAGTTATAAAATTATGTAAGGATTTTTATAAGCAGGATCCAGTAGGTGGGAAGGGCAGGACTCTCACCCAACAACCTGGACATACATAACTATCCCGATTACCAGTTCAGAAAAACAGCTGATGACAAGTGAACGACACCTCCTGCGAACATTGAGGTGACTGATGTTGTTCTATAAATCAATACCAAGTGCCACAAAATGTCAGAAAATACCAAATGAGGAGAAAAGAATCAATAGATAACCTTGGAATTAAATGAGTGATGAATAATCTTTACCAACTAAAATAAATTAAACCATGAAAACCAAGTTAAAGTAACATCAAGGATCTGGCTTAAAACCACAAAACAATATAATTTAGAGGTAAGGCCTCTTGTGACAAACATGGCTGTTCATCTATTTATTTTTTTCCAGGAAAGCATTATGACAGAACTACAAAATCAGAGCTAAACCCATACTTTCTAGCTTCTGTCTGAACAGCCGTAATTGTTGAAGGTTCTACAACAAACTCCAATTTGCAGGTGCAGACCAGGTATTAACCTGGCAACAATGAAACTGAGCACACATTGGTTTAACAGTTTCAGGGTGGTATGAGTAGGGGAAGGGAGACCAACTCTACAATTTATTTAATTCACTTCATTTTAGATTTTTATATGTGTCTCTTAGAGCTATCAAATAAACCATAAATGCATAGACAGACCAAATAGAATTCAAATTCAAATGTTTTTTCTGGGTCTTACACTGACATCAGAGATAAATTCAGCCCTATAACAGAAATCAAGATGAATGTCTTTCTTTATAAATAAACAGATGCCAAGTGGTGTTTTTACATCATTTTAATGCGCATGTCTTAAACGCCTACTGTGTGATAAGGATGGTGCTGGGTACTGGTGACTGAGAGATGAGGGAAGCACACACAAGCCCTTACCATCCTGTGAGGGAGACAGCCAGGTAAGCAAACCATCTCAGCCACAAGCAGCACCTGAGCTGTGGAGAAGGGAACACAAGGACCCATCCCATCCTTCCTCGCGGACATAGCTCATCTCCAGGAGTCCCGCTAAAATTACAACATCCTTGGAGAAGAGTGGCACAGATGAGTCCCTGCCCCAACCCTTAGTATAAAATCGAGGTTTAAGGTTTTAGGTGGCTATGTTTTAAAATAAAACAGCTCTGAAATGTTTCTACAGCTATGCAGACCACAGAACCAGTGACAATACTTCATGGCACTCTGACCCCTGAATTTTTTTTGTTTTTTAGATTCATTTCCAAATCCAAATATCCATGGATGCCTATAAGACAAACAAACTCTCCTCTGCTAGCTTCTAGTCAATGATTTGTATAAACAGACAAATTGGGGGAACAAGGGTCCTTCTGACCTAATCATCCCGAGGCTATTTCCCCAAAGGTTTCTTTCAGAGGCAGAGCAACAAGAAATCAGCAGAGAAGCTCACGGTCTTTTTTTTTATTCTTTATTGTTAAAAGTATTACATAAGTCTCCTTTTCCCCCCATTCCTCTCCCCAGTCGCCACCCCCCAGCTCATGCTCCCCCCAATTTGTGTCTATTGGCTATCCACATATGCATGCATACAAGTCCTTTGGTTGATATCTTGCCCCCCTCATCGCCCCCCCACCCCCCCACCCCCGTCTTCCCTCATAGGTTGGACAGTCTGTTCAATGCATTAATGACTCTTTGTTAAGCAAAGGCACTTAACAAAGCTGTCCTCCTTGGGAACACTCCTTTCTTGAAGACAGAGGGACAGGAGCACAGCAAGCAGAGATTATAAAGTGCAGCTTCTTTGGGAAGGTTTAGGGAGTAGGTGGGACAGAATTTCTTGGACTTGGGCAGAAAGCATGCTATCTATTCAAGACCTCTGATTTCTACCTCACTGGAAGGAATCCTCCAGTGTTTCCAGCTGCAGACCTATCCCTTGAGCAGGGCGTGTGGGTGGCCTTCTTTATTGAGGAATGGCCAAGGAAGCAAAGAGTGGAAGACCTCGCTTCCAACAGGCAGCCCACTGGAGCACAGATACCACATGTGCCATCCTACCTGGAGCAACACTGGGCATCAGGACCAAGAAGCAAAGTAAGCCAAGACCATCCTTGCAGGTGCTTGTCCAAACAGTAAATGTAAATGCCAGCAGGAGCCTGAATCACGTCACAGCTCTAGAATATTCACAGGCCCCACCCTTCATTACTGTGGTAGGTTTAAAGGCAAAGCTTGAGTGCTTCCTATGTGCCATGCTCTTCAATCTTTAAAACAATTCTGCTAGCTATTCTCACAATCGTTCTTTGACAGATGAGGAAACCAAAGCGTGGAAATGTTACATAACTTTCCAAAGCTCCTATGGTTTTTCAGGAGTGAGGCCAAGAGCAAGTGGGGGACTGCAGAGCCCGTGCTGTTAGCCACACTCCCAACTGCCTTCTTGTCTTCGTCAACCTCCACCACAGCTAATGGCAGTGATGGTATCGGCACCAGATCAAAGACTCACCTCAGGGACTTTTCCAGGCCCCATCCCAGACACTGACAATATGGGGATCCATCGTAAATGATGGATCCTGAAGGTGTGTGGGAAACGTGAAGGCATCAAAAAACATAAAATGGAGAAAGCAGAGCCTCCCAGCACAGATCCCTCAGGCTTACAGCTGGTGCAAGAAGCCCTAGTCTCTCCCTTCTGGTCCAGTGGTTACACATAAAGTTGTTTGCTCTTAACATGCACTTAATGCCCTTTTTTAAAAAAAGAAGAAGAAAGAGGAGGAGGAGGAGAAGAATCAGGAAGAAAAGGAGGAGGAGAAGGAAGAGGTTGGAGAAGGAGGAGGAGGAGGAGAGGGAGAGGAGGAGGAGGAGAAGCAGGAGGAAAAGGAGGAGGAGAAGGAAAGGGAGAGGAGGAGGAGGAAGAGAAAGAGGAGGGGTGAAGGGAGAGGGGAAGGAGGAGGAGGGAGTGGAGGGGGAGAGAAAGGAGGAGGGGGAGGAAGGGGAGGAGCGGGAGGAGGGGGAGGAGGGAGGAGGAAAAGCAGCAGCAGCCTTGGACATTCATAATGAACTGGAATGGCAGCTGCTGCCCGTGCCTGTGCTGCTTTTGGCTGAGCGTCCTGCTCCTCTGCATTCTGG
This sequence comes from Plecotus auritus, assembly GCF_963455305.1. Lineage (NCBI taxonomy): Eukaryota > Metazoa > Chordata > Mammalia > Chiroptera > Vespertilionidae > Plecotus > Plecotus auritus. The sequence continues at coordinate 234,261,913 of NC_137770.1, read as the reverse complement.
TGGCGGGTGCTGAAGCTTGCTCTAGTAACACAGGCTGGCTGCTGTCCCCAAAGGACCCCAAGGCAAATGAAAGGAACTATCTCGAAGTCTTCAGCAGACAGGGGAGGTCTAACATAAACTCCCACTTAACGTTTTCTCCAAAAAAGAACCCATTCATTACCTTTATTTCCGACACAGTATTTATGAATTTTCTTCCAGCGGGGCGCATCAGGGCAAACGTCACAACTCGGTGGTGAAACACTGCGTGCGTTTTTTTCCCCTCTTAGGAAGATTAAGGCCAATGAATAAAAGAGACGGGGATGTGGCCCCTATATTTAGCTCTCCTTACAACATCATGTCTCACAGGTATTAAAAATAGACCCAAGTCACTTGAAGACATCCTGAGAAATCAAAGGCAGCAGCGCTTTCCAAGAGGAAGTTTTAAACGTTTTTTGCTTGCTTTCTAGTCGAGATTTTTTAAGGAGCCAATGCAGTGGGATGGGCTCCCCTTTGCTCAGAGGCCCAGGCAGGTGGCTACTGAGGTTTTGTAACATGCTCTGCCTCCTACCCATCAACCCCTGGGCCTCAGTTCTTTGTGGACTGAAGTTTAAGAGCAATCTTGGTGAAAAGTGTGAAATAGTCTGCGTAGAGAAATTCTCCTCTGTTAACAACCTTTTGTCCAGCGGAGTGCTGACACTCCCAAGGTCCCTGGCAGAGAGAAACCCGCTCCGATTCAATTCACTGAACAAATATGTGTTGTGTGTGATGTGGCAGGCACAGAGCCAGGCAGGGCAAAGGGTGCTGAGAGGAGAAAAGGATGGAACTTCCTTGTTAGAGAAGGTGCCAGGTAATTCCACGAGTAAGTAAAGCTTTCAGACAACCACAGGTGATGGAATTCAAAGAGAAAGGTGACATCCTGTTGGAAGGTATCAAAATGGAGCTCGTTCAGAGGCAGCATTTGAAACAGACAGGGCCTGGAGACTATTATGCTGAGTGAAATGAGCCAGTCAGAGAACGAAAAGTATCACATGGTCTCATTCATATGTGGAATCTGATGAACAAAATAGATCCAGAGACATAGAAGCATGCAACAGACTTTTGAACCTCAGAGGGAAGGCAGGGGAAGGTGGCTGGGTGGAAAGAGATCAACCAAAGAATTTGTATGCATATATGCATAACCCATGGACACAGACAATAGGGTGCTGAAGGCCTGGGGTGGAGGAGGGGGTGGGGGGAGCTAGGTCAGTGGGGGTGGGGGGAGACACATTTAATACTTTCCACAGTAAAGATTTTAAAAAAGGGAGAGAGAGAGAAAGAAAGAAACAGACAATAAAGACAAGGATGATGATGGGGAACTCAAAATACCTGAGCACAGGTGTGGAAGAAGGTCAGGAATTAGCTTAGCATAACGGCTCTTCTCAAAATAGATGCCTGGTAAACTCAGAGAAAAAAGCCTTGTAGAACCAAAGAAAGGAACTTCCGGTTGGAGAAATCACATACTAGTAAAATTTAAGGATGCAGCTGTGCCACCCTGGGCAATTTACTTCCCTGAGCTTCAATTTTGTCGTCTGTAAAATGGGGATCATACACCATTGGGCTGACATGCTGATTAAGTCATGTCATGGATATATGATGCTTGACTCTGTGCGTGGCACATGATTTCTGGAATGCACTGTATGAATGCATATATCTCACTCCATAGGGGGCTCTCTGAATTAGAAAGAATCTCTAAGGTGCCTCTACTCACAGGAGCCCCCACTCTTCTGGCAGAAACTCTTGGTTAACATTCATTAGGGTGTGGTGACAGTAAGGTTAGCATGGCCTTTGCTTTTTTGTAGATGTCTAATTTTCAGGCTCCTTTGTGCCTTATACCACTATAAAGAGGAATAAGATTCCACAGCCACCACCACTTTCCAATGACCAAAACAAATACTCAATCTTGAAAGCCATACAGGGGCAGGCAAAAGTAGGTTTATAGTTATGAGTACACGAAACACAGAATTTATTCTTATATTATCATCTATTAATCATTGCATTGTTTATGTGTATTATGACTGCAAGCCTACTTATGTCCACTCCTGTGTATATTTTTTTCATGGGACTTGATTTCAACCGCTGCCAGTGTAGCCCATCACACTTTGGAATCCCTCTTGGAGAGGTCAGTGAAAAGTTGAGGAGTGTTTTCTGACCTTGAAGAGGTTAACAGGGAGGGAACAGAAATAGCAGGGGTGAAAATCAACAATACAGTGTTTCCTCATCCTTTGGTGTGCATGAGAATCCCCTGGGGACCATGTTCAAGTGCAGACTCTGACTCTGTAGGTCTGGAGTGGTACCTGAAATGCATAAGCTCCCAGCTGACACCTAGGCTATTGGTCCCTGGACTACACTTTGAATAGCAGGAGAATGGTGTTTCCTGAGGGCTTACTAAAGAACTGCGAGGAAAAGGGCAACTTGCAAAAGAGTGCCGTCCAAACCAGATGGCAAGAATGCTGGCTGATTTGAGGGACAGCCAAACCAGAGATGACAATCCAGAGACACGAAGTCCAAGTGGAAGGTTTTCGGAAGAGAGGCCACAGCTCACGAAGCACCAGCATTACTCACGTTGTGAGTCACTCACAGCCTTTTAGAATTGTTGACAGCAAACATTTTGGAGAGTGTGCAATAAAGGAATGTGCTCACAGCCATTAACTGCGAAGCACTAACTCATTTCAGCAGCCTGCCACAAATTATGCTCCGCACTTGAAAAATAGCTATTGATCAGACCCTTCTTTCTCATACCTTCCAATACTCCTGATCAGCACTTCCATTCACTCCCCCTCACCACACACACACACACACTTCACACACCCAGTTACCTCTTCCCCAAACCAAACAATATGCCCCAAGACTCTACTTTCTTTCAGATTTTGCCTCTAAGAAATAAGAAAGAGGCAAACCAAAGATACCTCTTTTTGTTTCTCTACATATCTGCTTCCTATGAACCTCCCAAAGTCTTTTATTTTCTGTACTTATTATAGACACAAAGGCAACAAATCAACTGATCTATCATTTCCTATGTTAGGAGATAAGAAACTAAGAGGGCATGAAAAGGACAGAATATAGAATTAGCTGTTCGACAGCTACATCAGCTTCAGGGCCGGATTGAATGGTGAGACTCTGAGCACCTTCAAGTAGCAGCATGAGTACTGATGAGGCCAAAGGAAGCTCATGGTCTTGCCAGCTGGAGTCATGCACATCTTCCCTGGTCTCCTCAGTCCCAGAAAAACTGACAAAGTATGTAGACCTGTGGAAGAGTGATTATAAAGATGGATGTCCTCAGTTCTCTCCCCCTCCCTGTATCCACTCAACAGCTTCTCCCATTGAGAAATAGGGTCTATCTACCCATCTCTGGAATCTTGGCAGCCTTGTCTCTTGCTTTAGCCAGTAGAATGTATGGATGGGACAGTGTGTGTGATCTGAGCCCAGTGGCCTTGTACACTGATGTTCTCTATCTCTTTTTCGCCTGCTTTCACCAAGGAAATAAAGCCTAGGCTAGCCTGAGACCAGTTAGAGCAGAGTCAAGGTTATCCTCTGACCTGCCAGCTCCCACCTGAGCCACCTAATAGCCCAGACAAAACAATGGGCCCAGCTGAGATCATCTGAGCCTGGCTGAGACTAGCCAAATAGCAGAGATGGCCCTTAGACTCATGAGAAATAATAAACAGTGGTTGCTTCAAGCCACTAAATTTTAGAGTGCTTTGTGATGCAGCATGATTTAACAACAACAAAAAAAGAATAAATAAACAACTGATATACTTCCTTTGGAAAAGCCCTGATAAAAAGCCCAGGTATACAAATAATTCCAACAGGACACTGGCTTTGCCCTGACAAAATTATTAATAAAACAAATACACTGTAATAACATAATTGCATCATTTATAAAACAAAAAACACATTAGGGAATTAGCTAATAAAAACACATTTCTATATTAGTTCTCATTTTTCAAAGGTTTTATAATCTACTTATTAATAGGCTATATTAACTTGTACAAATTTTTTAAGTTCACTAGACTTCTAATTGAGTGGGTCATTTTTTCTTTTGTGCATGCATTTGTTGAGGATTGTGGTGAGCAGAGTTGCGAGTTCAGGACTGTGGGCATCCCAGAAATGAATAACACATCAGTCCCTGATCTCGAATAACTTCTATCTAGAAGGACTGATAAAGGCAAATACTCTATGTCATCAAGCTCTTACTGCCATCTCTACTATTTTAAACCTTACCTTCTTACCAGGTCTGGATGAAGGGTCCTTTCTCTTTTATATCTTTCCTAACTTGAACCTTATTTTTTTTTCCTTTAAGTAAACTTCTCAACTCTGAAAATACATTTTGTGAGGTTGAGAGCAGATTCAGGTAATCCAGGGCAGTCATAAAATTTAAGGATAAAGCCGGCTTGTGTGACTCAGTGGTTGAGCGTTGATCCAGGAATCAAGAGGTCACCAGTTTGATTCCCAGTCAGGGCACATGCCCAGGTTGCAATAGAGGACATGCCAGAGGCAGGTGATCAATGATTTTCTCTCATTGTTGACATTTCTATCTCTCTCATCCTCTCCTTTCCTCTCTGAAATCAATAAAAGTAAATATGGCCACAAGGTGTGTACATGATTCTGTAGGCAATAGGGGGCCATGGAGGGCTTCTGAGAAAGGAAGTGACATAATAAAAGCTATAGAAAACATTATTGAGATGCCTCAGGCCCTTACTGAAGGATCATGGAAGCCCCAGTGTTAGAGTTTCAGAAAGGATTAGATGGTCAGTTGCAGATTCTGCATAAAGGTAAAGCAGGTTGAAAAATCCATTGGATTTGCCAAGTAGATAGCCTCTGGTGGCCTTGGAAAAAAAAAACTTCAGAAGAATACAGAAAGGGAATGGGATGAAATAGATAGGTGAGAAATCCAAACTACAGTTCCCACCCCCAATTTTTCTAGGGAGGAGGCAATATTGACTGTTTACAAAGAGGATTTAAGGATACAGAACGTTTGAGGGGAGATTAGAGTTACCTTCCCTCTGATAAATGACTTTGGTTCCTCTAAAAGACCCGAGAAACCCCAGTCTTTCTCAGAAGTGCCCCACAGGCTATTACGGGAAGAAATGAGCAGGTTGAAGTCTCAAGGGACACACACTGAGTGAGCAGGAACTACACTTCTTGCTCCCATTTCAACAAGCTTAATCCCACTGATCTTCCTTAGGTACTGGGGTTCCACGCTGAATTTCATTTGGAAAAACAGGGTTCCTTCTAGTGACTTGAAAAAATAATAACCATTTGCAAACCATTAAACCAGATGATTCCCATGATCCACGCTAGCTCTAAGATAAATACTATACTAATTATCTTCCAAAATGTAGAATATATAGAATGAGGAAACAATCAGGAGGTGAGCAGCTAATACCTCTTAAGCATATCATAGGTCAGGCAACATGCTATACATTTTCCTGGAGTCTTCTCATTTAACCACAGCATTCTGAAAGAGGTATCATTATTCTGCAGACAAGGAAACTGAGGTCCAGAAAGATGACCTTGAACAAATAACATGCCCAAGACCTCAGTCCTGACTCCAGAGCCTTTGCTCTTGACCACCATGTCACAGCTGTGTGCATTTTCACACACCACCAGTGGAGCCTGGTGTACATTCATGAATTCTCAAGGGCCTCTAAATTTGATTTTCTAGGAGCACACACAGGGGTGACTTTGGCCAGTGGATGCTACTAAACTTAGGGAACAGAACAGACATGTGGAAAGAATGAGATAGGAAGAGGAAGGCTGAAAGAACTGGAAAGAATTGGAAAAAAGGATTAGTAAATTAGTGGAGCCTACAAGTATTGGTGAAAACAGAAATCCTGATTTGGGAGCTTTGAAATATCACACACACACAAACACACACATCTGCAACCATAAATGTCATTTCTAGAAAGGATATCTACATAACAGAAAAGTCATCCTTTACCCAATTACAGATTTTAATTTGGAGAATCTAAACTCCTTGGTAAGAAATGATTATTAAAATATAATTATCTAGTCCATCTCATTTAAAATTTCACTGCTCTCCTACTCCTTATCCCCTTCTCAGCTTTATTTTTCTCCTTAGCACTTAATACTACTCTGTCATTTTATATCTCTTACTTATTCCTTTGCTTATCATTTATCTCTCCCCATCAGCACTAAGTTCTTTGGGCATGGGTGGAGAGCCAATTGTGATTTCTATGGTTGTTCACTCTGTATCCAGCACCTACCATAATTCCTGGTTCCTAGGAGGCACTCAGGCACTCGACAAATATTTGTTGAACCAATGAGTATATTACCTTGTCATGATATTTATGGAATAAGCCTTTATATCTATATGTTCCCATCCCACCATATGGTATCTGAAACGTTAAGAGTCCCCATCAATTGAAAGTCTATTTAGCATTCATATGGCACTTCATATTTAAAACTCATTGCTCAATTATTGATCCCCACAATTGATATCAAAAACAGATGCTAAGTAGTAATGTAGCCCCTACCTCTTTTCCTCATTGCACTTCCACAGCAGATGTGAGCAATGGGGTGGAAGGGAGGAGCAAGTTCAAGGATGTGGGAGAAGGGGGGAGGGGCAGGGAGGCAAGGCACATGGAGCCTCCCTCATTGAAACTCCATTCCCTGGTCTACCTTTGCTGCCTCAGAAGTGGTGGCACAGAGCGAGGGATCCTCCCCTGCAGCTGCAGATGAGTTCAACACTCCCACAAAGGAAGAGGAGAAGGAAGAAGCCCCAGGAGCCTAGAGAAGAGGTGAGGCATGAGGGGAGGGGGGCTCCTACCACTCATCTCACACCAGGGGTCTCTGACTCTACCCTCCGAGCATCCCATCCTTTTCACAGGTGGCGACCAGACTGCACATCCTTCCACACCATTTCTGTGCTTGCCTAGTGTTCTGCTGGCTACCTCATCAAGCCTGAGCAACTTGGCCTCAGCTAGCCAGCTGATCTACCCTACCCATCTGGACCACATGACTTAGCTTTAGGTTTCAAGACCGATGGGTCATATTAAGTGTGGCCCAAATGTGGCAAAAACAAAACCGGCTTTTAACCTAAGAGCTTGATATGCCCTGCTTCACTTCCAATACAGTAGTCCCCCACCCCCTTCCTTGTTTCACTTTTCATGATTTCTCACTCCACAGTTTCAGTTACCTGCAATCAACCATGATCCATAAATATTAACTGGGAAGTTCCAGAAATAAACTATTCATAAGTTTTAAATTACGCGCCGTTCAGAGTCACGATGAAATCTCGCACCAGCTGCTCCAGCCCACCTGGGACATGTTAGTCACTGAGTAGCTGTCTGGGTTATCAGATGAGAGAGAGAGAGAGAGAGAGAGAGAGAGAGAGAGAGAGAGAGAGAGAGAGAGAGAGAGAGAGAGAAGAGAGAGAAGAAGAAGAAGAAGGAGAAGAAGAAGAAGAAGAAGAAGAAGAAGAAGAAGAAGAAGAAGAAGAAGAAGAAGAAGAAGAAGAAGAAGAAGAAGAAGAAAAAGGTGAAGAAGAAGGAGAAGAAGAGGGTGAAGAAGAAGGAGAAGAAGAGGGAAGGAGGCCATATTTGCATAACTTTTATTACAATATAGTGTTATAATTTATGTGTTTTATTATTAGTTGTTGTTTATCTCTTACTGTGTGTATTTTATAAATGAAACTTTATCATATGTATGCATAGGACAAAACATATTATCTATAGGATTTGGTATTATCAGGGTTTCAGGCATCTATGGGGAGGTCTTAGAATGTATCCACCATGGATAGGGGGAACTATCATATCTCAGCCAGACTGCTTTTAGAAACAGGTTGTCCTGAATGTGGAATGAGGAAGAGACTGACAGTTGCCTAAGTAGCACACACTAAACAAACACCTGTCTAAATCACCTAATTTAGTGCTACGGGACTTCAAGTCTCGCTCCAAACCTACCACCTCTACCCCAGCTCTGCAACAGGCATCACCCAATCATCAGGAAAATGATCACTAGGAAAGAAGGTTCAAGTGCTGACCTAGGCATTTTCGGACAAGGCACAAAACACAGGTAGGAACAGCCAGATCATTTCCATGAACTTGGTCCAATAATATTGGCCATTTCTGGAAAATTCCTAACATACAAGGTGCAAAAACGCTTTTCTTCTTGTGAAGAAATTGGACTCGACACTTGACAAACCCAATTATACATCTCCAATGTGCCCAGCACTGTGCAAGCTCTGCACGTAAATCATCTTAAACTTCTCAACAAACCTCTGAAATATATGTTAGAACTATCTTTATTGAAAAGGGGGATATTGAAAAAGACTCTGAAATGTCTGATAATTTGCTTAAAGTCCCACAGTCCAAAAGAGGAAGAATCAGGTCTGAAAAGTAGGTCTTCTGACTTCAAAGCCCATCAGCCTGTCTGGTCATTATATATAAACAACTTAGCTATTGGTTTATTTCCCACTGACTTTGGCTTTTTGATCCTCTCTTATCTTAAGGGTTTAAGGGCGAAAGCATTTAAGGTATTTAATCTTTTCTTTCTTTATTTATTTATTTGGCGTTATTCTGACATCACACATCTTGCATTGCTCCAGGAGATTATCGAAAACATGACTTGTTACAGTCCTCTTTGATCTCTGGGTATTCACTGAACACCTATTGATTGTTAACAGGGATCCCTAGTTGACAGAAGGAGTGGGTGGGCCAACCGCCCCTTCTCATTGTTTTGTGTATTGACTTTGTTATTTGAAGCCTTCACCTTATCCTCATGAACATTCTCCAGACACATTTGATTCAAAGACATGTTCACTCCACTGACATTTCTAATCTTCAGCAGGTCATACATTATATACACATCAGCTAGTAAATACATTCAAGGAGATGTTTTTGACACATAAATTCAGGCTGTATGATACTTCATGCAAGAAACTTCCAAACAGCTAACATGCTAGCAGACCATTAATACAAGTGTTGTGGAAACTGCTTTCAGAGGATGGCAATTAGCTATGATGATTAGACAAAACTTGTTTTCACATTAAATTAAATTGATATTTAAATGTAATTGTTTTTAGCTCTGTGGTGCCAAGGTGCTACATAAATCCACTATTACTACTACGTATCAGCAATAGTGACAACACAATAACTCAAACCAATTTTCCAAGATTGTAATTTGTAGTGTCCCAACGAAGTAAATTGCATACTTGGGAAGTTCATTAACTCTTTCAAACCACTTGGGATGGTTTAATGGCAGTTCTTAAAAGAGTTAATTGCTTTCCAAAATGACTCCCAGTAGAGAGTTCATGTGTATGTGTGTGGGGGTGGGGGGGCGCGGGGGGTGTTGTGTGTTCATTCATATGAACACTTAGCTAGCTAGATTAATTCTGCCCAACCAATTTTACTCCATTTAAAATATAGATGGACTTAGAGGTTAAATGCTCAGGGACGTAATTCAGTCAGAAAAAGACAAATACCATATGATTTCACTTATATGTGGAATCTAAATAACAAAATAAATGAACAAACAAAATTGAAACAGACTCTCAGACACAGAGAACAGACTGATGGTTGCCAGAGGTGAGGAGGTTTGGTGCACTGGGTGAAAGAGGTGAAGGGATTAATAAGTACAGATTGGTAGTTACAGAATAGTCACGGGGATGCAGTACTGCGTAGGGAATATACTCAGTAATATTGTGAGAACTATGTATAGTGCCACATGGGTACTGGACTTATCAGTGGGAACACTTTGTAAAGCGTGATTGATTAACCACTATACTGTACACCAAAAACCAATACAAAATAATATTGAAAGTAAACTTTAAATGAAAAATAAAAATTAAAAACACAAAGAAAGCTAACCGAAATGTCACCACATCATAAAGAGGGCTCTTAGCAATTCAAATATAAAGTTATTCGTGGCTTTAGACAAAACAATAAAGCCTTTAGAAGATACAGGTAAGCTTCCTCTGTGAACTTTGAAAGGTAAGAAGAGTAGGATGATTTCTACACGGACACAGTGTATCTGTTCTCTCTTGCCTAAATCTGAACTAAAACCTCTAAGGCAGAGGTGCCAATATGTGGACCCAGAATCGCTCCATTTTTTAAAAAAATAGCCCAAAATCTGAAATTATATTTTTTGAAATTTCACTTTTGCTTGTTTGTTTTTAATCCTCACTCACGGAGTGAAGATATTTTTTCCTTTTTTTTTTTTTTTTTTTTTCAGAGAGAGTGGAAGGGAGGGATAGGGAGAGAGAGAGAGAGAGAAACATCAATTTGAGAGAGACACATCAATTGATTGCCTCCCACACGCACCCTGACTGGGGCTGGGAATTAAACCCAGGGCCCTCTGGTGTGCAAGCCAATGTTCTAACCACTTAGAAACACCAGCCAGGGCTGAAATTTCACATTTTAAAATACTATTTACCCAACAAAATATAACTAGAGGCTGGATGTGACCCACAAGCTTCAATTGCCCATCTGCCCTAAATGGTTTCTGACTTCAAGTCTAAGCTGGCAGGTAGGCCACCTGTAGATGTACACTAGGAGCTACTTTTGTCATTATGTCTTGGAAATGTAGTTAGGTACAGGGCTATCTGCTTCCAAGAGGGGAAAAAAAGGCCACACCAATGCCATGGTCATTCATCACCGCTAATGTGGCTGAAGATTTCTATTTTTCTCTTGGTTTTTGCTGTAGTGAGCTTGTCCAGGATGCATCACATGGAGTCATTGGTGACATAATTCCAATAGCAATCTCATCAAAACCAGTCACCCAATCCATCCACAAATTCAAATGTGCTCATTAGAAAGAGAAGCAAGAGAACATCAAGACCCACCTCTGGCACTTCTTTCTTAACCAGAGACCACATCACGCCCAGATGTGTCCCTGGCAGCCACAGGAAGCTAGGCCACAAAATGCTGTCAAAAAAAAAACAAAACTCCTGAGAGAATCAAGGAAATTTTTTCCAATGAGAAGGCTGCAAAAGGGACTGTTGAGTTTAATACGGGGTTAGATAGAAAATGCTGAAATCCACTCTATTCCAGAAAGCTTCCCTAATTCTCCCACCTCTGAACTCCCAGGTCAATTCATATTTTCCATCTAGAATTACAATTACTTGAGCCTATGTCTAATTTCCAAAATACGTCAGTGTTCCTTTTAGAGCAGAATTCATGTCTGGTTTATCTCTCTATCCCACAAAGCAATTAATATGTACCTATTAAGTGGTAGCTATTCTTCATACAGGTAGGTCAGTAGATGGATGAGTGGGTGGATGGATAAATGGATGGAAGGAAGGAAAGAGGAAGGAGAGAGGGGAAAATCTTCTCTATCTTGGTACAAAGAGCATGATTACAAATGTGACTAATGAAAATATTTGCTGTGCAAAAACCATCTTATAAATTGCTCTGTGGCTAAGAAGACAGACAACAAATATTGCATCCTCATTACCCAACAGCCCACTTTCTCCTTGCAGAGAGAGCCCTTGATCTTAGGCATCATGGATCCCTCTCCATTCCCTAGTCCAATGCTAGTACTTTCATTGCTAATTAGTCATTTGTTTGGGGGAGGAGAAGATCAAGTGAACCAGTTCTGGTCAATGAAACTTAAAAAGAAGCCTGCAGAGTTTGAGAAAAGAGCTTCCTTTCTATGGAAAAAAACAACAGACAAAATTATGAGACTTTTTCCCCTGCCCTTCCCTTTCTGTTTGCAACACTTAGTGTGAGGATGTCATACTTGGAGCTGTGGCAGCTACCTTGAGACCATGTGGCAGTAGCACAGAGAGAGAAAATTGAGAACAATAGAAAAGAAGAATGGAAAGAACCTGAATCCTTAATGGACACAGCTGAGCTAATGAACAAATGTTGAAACCACCACCTATACCTCCTATTAAGTAAATAATAAATAGAATTATATCATATTAGTTGAGTTTTCTGAATCTTGCAGTGGAAATTATTCCTTATGGATACAGCCTTTCACCCCCAAACAGATGACAATAAACAACCATAGTCAGGAGGATAATGGAGCAGAAAAATTAGTGGCTGGGTCTGAATTACTTCCACTATCCCACCCCTTAGCAGGGCAAAGTCTTGGAACAAAAGCAGAATGTTAACCGCAACAGTCCAACATTTCCTTGCTCCACCTCATCAGGCTACCACACACTCCAAATGAGTTTCATTTGGACAACTTAGGGACTCATTCTTTTTTCCCATTTTCTTCAAATCGCAGTCCTCTGGCATGTCTCCCGAACAACATTTATGCAGGATTGGATGTATGGCTCACATTAGAACAAATACGACTTCCTAAATTGGGAAATTTGTGACTTTGCACCTCAAGTCTCACTCATCTCTGATCTGAGATGCACTAAAAGCCCATTATTACTCTTTAAGATGCTAACTACTGCCCTGAAAAATACTGCATCTTACCTGAGGTGAAACAAATTACAAATTAATGGTTGGCCGAGGGTAAGGTACATGGGTAAATAGAAATCCCTTAAAACCATGTGGAGGCCATTCTACTAATATGATGAGGCTACACTTGCTGGTGGATTAATTACTCTTTTCTTCCAACTTAATTTATTTCATACTTTAAGAAACCAAAAAGTCCGGTAGCCACTATGCTTGTGACAAAGAAACACAATAAAAGCAATTTCTCCAGTACAAAAATATAAAGCGTTCCCGGTAATGCATTTTTGAATCCAGCATACCTTCCCCTAATGAGGTTTCAGCATGCTATAAATAACACTAATGAGACTTTGTCTTGCCCATGTAGTATATTTCCTTGATATAGCCTGAGATTCTCCGTGTTGCGTGGAAAACTAACAGCCCCAGAAAGAAACGCCATCCAATAGCACATTAAAACCAAAAGCACAATTAAATATAAATGAATTCAGTAATTTAATTGCACAATTGTCGCTTTAAAAAATTCAGAAGAAAAGTAATGATGTCATTTTTTTTAATCGGTAAATAATAAAAGTGCTTGTGGGGATGGAACAATATTTAAATAAACTTTTTTTTTTGTAAAGGAGAGACAGCAAAGACAGTCATCCGTGCCTTGGAAGACCCTGTTGCTTGCAAAAAAATGAGTATCTTCGTGTCTATCATTTTCCCCATGGGATATGTGGAGACAAACATCTCCGTTTCAGCCTTTTTTGAATGGTAGCTGCTATCCTATTTGGAGGGTTTTCTGATTCTGAACACTATCAACCAGGATTCATATTATTCCAAATAAATTAGAGTGCAAAGTGGCAGTGTACCTAAGAGGCTCTCATACAGTTCCCAGTAAAACGAGATCTCTGTGTGACTACCAGGAATGCAATTGTTTTCGTATATCAATGATGTAGCCCTTTCGTGCTGACCAAGTATTAGAAGACCGTTAATGGCTATGCTTGAGTTCCCTTTTATCCAAAGACTGACCCAACACATCCTCTCTTTCACTGTCCTCCCTGATAAGATCAGAGACATGAAAATTTGTCTAAAGGAAGATCTAAAGGAAGGCTTGGGGTTTCACTTTATATTGATTTTTATTCAATTCCAATCAAGAACATATCCAAGAAACTTACTTACTCGGTTCCAGCATTATGATGAGGATAGTGGGGGAGCGGCTTCTTAATGTTAAGTTAGCTGTTGTCTTCCAGTTATTGGAAATGACACAAGCAGATGAGAGAAGAGTCCAATGCGGCCACCTAAGCACAGTTTCTGGTAAAACATATGGCAGCATCTCAAAAACCTGCTCTCTTGTTTGCACTGTATTTGTGCTTGATGTTTACGGTAGTTTGTACATACGGTTTTCATTTACTTTACCCTCCAATGAGATAACGCCATCATCTGCTCATTCTTTCTTTCAACAGATATTATTGAGTGCCCTCTGTACTCCAGGCACAGTTCTAGGCACCAGAATGACATAGTTGGCAAGATGGTCAAGGTCCCTGTCTTTAGGGGCTGACACTCTAGGGCAGTGGTCGGCAAACTCATTAGTCAACAGAGCCAAATATCAACAGTACAACGATTGAAATATCTTTTGAGAGCCAAATTTTTTAAACTTAAACTATAGAGGTAGGTACATTGTTATTAACTTAATTAGGGTACTCCTTCAATCGCACTGTACGTGCACGCCCGCACGTGGTATTTTGTGGAAGAGCCACACTCAAGGGGCCAAAGAGCCGCATGTGGCTCGTGAGCCGCGGTTTGCCGACCACTGCTCTAGTGCATCTGGGGTCATGAATGACCAACAAGCAAGCAATTAAAAAGATTGCTTCCAGAAGCAATAAGTATCCTAAGAATATAATAAACAATAAAAATATGAAAGAATATAATGCAATAGGAGCTCAAGAGTAGAGGGCTGCTACTTTAGCAATGCAGTCAAGAAAGACTTTTCTGGAAGCTGACTTGTGAGCATGATGAGGGATGTTGCAAAGACCTGGGAAGGGTACTCCTGGCAGAAGGAATAGCATATGCAAAGGCTCAGAGGGGAGAACCATCTAGGCAAGTCCAAGGAACATGCAGGAACAGGCAAAAAGAATATGATTTTCTATGTTTTGCAAGGGATGAAACCAAAGCCCAGACAGGATTCTGTGAAAACTCCCTAATTTCCATCTCAGCCCTTCAGACCTCTAACCCTGCCTCTCCCCACACCACAGCCCTGTTCTTCGCATCCTGGGGTTGTTCCCAGGGGCCCTCGGGGAGCCCACCCTCAGAACTGTACTGCACTCCCCACGGAACTCTCCTCAGGCCTTCCCAAACTTAAAAAGAAGATGATGGTGACAGAAAGCTACCCAGTGAAGTTGGTAACTAATCATCGGAAAGAAACCGCTTTCGATTCCTCTCAGAGGATCGCATCTGTGCTGAGCAGGGGGGATCCCGGAGGCATTTTGGAAGCATAAAATAATAGTATCCCCGTAAACAGAGAGCTTCCCACATTTCCAAGAAGACCAAATGGCCTGGATTCGAGTCCTGCCAGCGCCTCTCCCAGCTGCGTGGCCCTGGGCTGCTTCTATGCGTTGGCTTCCTGGCTGGTAAAGCAGAGCTCTGGGAAGCCCAGCGTGTCCGCTGCTGTGGCCACTAAAGGAGGAAGACCACTCCAGGTGCCAGCAAGCACAGGGCCAGGCGCACACTAATGTTCTTAAATGGGCTACTGTTTACCAGCGTTATTTCTCGAGGAGCAAGTCCATTGAGATGAGCAACAGACAAAAAAGAATCTTCACCCCTTTCTCCTTCTTTGTCAACGGCATTTGGCGGACAGCTATTACACGCTTAGCATTTGCAGTGTTCCTGTTTTTCTTGCCTCTCAGTGCCCAGTGGGCAGGAAATGTGTCTCTTTAACTTTCAACTGTGCCAGTTGCACAAGGCACTTCAAAAGGAGCCCAGTGGCTCCCTGGGAGAGACCACAGCCCCTCTATAAATACCCGCCACTTGGTAGGAGGATAAACTGCGATGAGAGATATGAGGACACTGTGCCAGTCCCTTGCTGGAACAAGATACGATCGCGGTAAATAACAGTCAGTCATAATAAGGAAGATCAACGTGTGTTGGATGAATGATGCTCATGTCCACTGCCGCTCTGCAGCGGTACCTTCAAGTCCACAGCATTTCTTACAGGGTCACCCCACAAAGTCCCCCCTTCGTTACACAGTGGGCCTCATTTCCCATTCCAGCATCTCGGCAGCGCAATCTTTTCGCAGGCGTCTGCTGGAATCCCAGGCGCCGGGAGCAACAGCTGTGTTAGGCCAGCCCATCAGTCACCTTGTCGCCCACGCGGTAACTCACGAGGCGGGTGATCACTCGGAAACCTCCTCTGATGGGAGGAGGCAGCGAGGCGGACTGGATTTACAACAAAGTCCTGCCTGCAGAAATCTTCCTGTCACCTGCAGGCCACATAAACCATCAGCATCCCAGCCGAGGCGCACGGTCCAGGAGCTCGCAGGCATTTCAAACCCCTGCGCTGGGTGGCTATTTATGGGCCACGCTGGGGACTCCAAGCAGCCCTCCGATTTTCTTGTCCGTCTGCCAGAGGGGAAGCTACAAAGAACAGCTGCGTTACCCAAAACTCCCACACATTCTGCACGTTTGAAGGAAATGAAAAGAAAAATCCCCAAACGTGAAAAGGTGCTTCTCCCCAAAGGGTGCTTCTCCTTGTGGTATTTCTCTGGCCCTGCGAACACTTTTCGTTCAACTCCCGGCCGCTGCCCTTCTGCTGAAGAGGAAAGAGTGCAACGGAATATCATTTCTGTCTAATTGCCCCACGCAGAGCTCTCACCAACGGCAAGCCACAGTGGAATGTTATTATTTTTAGAACTCTACCCGGTTTTAACATTTCAGCAGCCCTGCGATCCCTGGGACCGCAATGGTCCTAAATGAACCATTTTCCCCATTCTCAGAAACAGATAAGTATAGAGACATATATATTTTTTTAAATAAGCCATTTACCCTTACACAGGCTGATAAAAATATACTCAAAAGCTGCACCCACACCTACTTATAAGCATAACATATACTCCCGAGGTATTTAAAGTGTTGATTGGTCCTCCCTAATAGTTCTTTTTTTCCACTTGCATAGAAAATTAAGTAAAGGTCAACACAATGAAACGCTTTCTAAGTCACTCCTGTTTATTAGGGAGCTCCAACCTGGGGGCGGGGGGAGTGAATGCAATCTAAAAATAACAGAAGGTGCATAACAAATTTGTCCTCATTTTGTTCTTAATAGAAGGTGTTTCTGGTGCCTCCGCCAGAATGACCTCTCAAATGCATCACCTTGTACAGTCAATTTATTCCTTTAGCAGGCGGTCATCCGGGAGGGATTCTGCTTTGCATTGTCTCAACGCAAAACACAATGCCGAGCCCGCTTCCCCTGCCGGCGCGAGGGAAGCTCTCTTGTCGGGAAGCTTTTCTAAATGACATTTGATCAAAACCAAGAGGATGAGACAGGGACACTTTCCTCCCCCACCCCCGCCCCCACACATGGCCCGCATGGCTGGGCAACAAAACCTCTCCATCTTAGAGCTAAGGGTCGGGTCTAAAGACCCCTGGTGGCTCCCAATGCCACTGTTTCTCTCCCTCCCTCCCTCCCTCTCTCTCTCTCTCTCTCTCTCTCTCTCTCACACACACACACACACACAGTCAGAATGATGCCCCAAAAGTAATTGTTTGCTAGACCTGAAAGCCTGCCAACTTTTCTGTTGTAAACACTGAAGGGAGGAAAAAATGCATCTCTGTAGGCCCCTGAGCCCACTGCCAGGCGATCAGAGTGGCATGCAGGGAGCTCCCCATCTCCTCTCACCTGCGCCTCAATACTTCAACAGGCTGAACCAAGTGCTGAAGGCCTGCCCAATTCTATGGGAATGGAGGGTACGTACTTGGCAAAGAAAATAGTAGCAACTGGTGAGAGAATTTTAATTGAGATAATACGAAGTATGTTCCAGTGGGGAGAAGAAGAAGGGGAGACATGGATGCTTTTATCCACCTTCGTGTATCTGTGATGAGGTGAGGAAATGGGAATGACTGCAGGAGTCATCCAGGGCCACTCAACCCCGCAGAAAATCCACCCCCTCTTCACGCATCCAGAGTCACTGTACACTTGTTAAAGGGGCCTGCAATTCCTCCGTCAGAAATGTACTCCTGGAGTCTTCAACTCTTTTCTGGGCCTCTCAAGCCGCCTCCTTAGGTTGTAAGAATACCTGGGACAGATGAAACTGCACAAGTCCTGCAGGCAATGTAAGGACTGTAGGAAGGCAGCTGAGGATAGGAGAGGGGGAAACATCTCACAGGTACAGAGCACTCACTTAGTACCAAGAATATTACATATATCATCTCATTTAATCCTTAAACACACATACACACACACACACACACAAAGACACACACACACTCTTAAAGAAGACATTTAACACCACTGTCTGGTCTTATCTCACCAAGCTGGGAGCAGAGGTGTGGGCAGGCGTGGCTCCGACACAGCAGACAGAGAGCCATTCCACAAACTCTGGCAACAGCACGATATTCCTAACCAAGATTTAATGAACACTTACTATGCACCAATTCCTGTCCATTCATTGCTATCTCTCATTTAATCCCCACAAAAAGTTTTGAGGTCAGCATTACTCCCATTGTAAAGATGAGAAAATCAAGACTCGGAATAAGTAACTCGCCCAAGGTCTTATAGCTATGACATGGCAAAGCCAGAATTCACACCAGGTAATTAGACTCTTCTGCTTTACTCTCAGGTTGCTGGTCATCATTGTATCAGGCTACTTAACCTCTCTGGTCTTCAGTCTCCTCATGGGAAAAACAAGGGTAGGTCAGAGTTGCTGTGAGGACTCAGAGTTACGTATCTGGGACCTCCAGTGTGGCTTCATCGGAGGCCAAGCACCTGGATTCATGGCCCTATGACAGTGCTCAGCCCTTCAGAGAGCCTGGCCAAAGCTGGCGACAAAGAACATGGGCTTCTGGCTTTTGGAGTGAAACCTTCTTCCTCCATTGCTGGGTTTCAAACAAGTTACAACAGCATCCAACCCCGCCCTCACGATCCTCTGAGCCTGATCATGTCTCAGGGGTCACACTCACTAGAATTGACCTCCTACCAGTCCCTTCTCCTCCCCGGTACAATAGCTGCCTAAGCACAACTGCCAGGGGCAAAGTAGCAATCAGGGGAAGATTGCTAAAAAACTAAGACAAGAAGAGAAGCTGATCAAGCCACAGACCCCACCGGCAAGACCTCCAACTGAGGAGCCATTTCTGTCAGGCCTGGGCACCTATGATCCGCCCCCCTCCCCACCCGCCCTCTTTTCTGGACCACCTACAGGTGAGGAGGGGCAAGGAATGCAGAGAAAACCTGAGCCCCATCCACAGCTCTATCCTAGTATTTTAAACAGCATCTCTCCTCTCTGCAGCCCTACGTGGGAGGGGAACATATGGTCCTACATTCATTATACTCCTGAGTTTAGGTTTGAAACATCATATTTTCATTACAAATAAGCTTTGATGACACTGCCTATTGCAATGATTTCAACGCATGGTTAATTTTATCTGCGGCAGTGGAGAGAGTGGCATACCAATTTACTGCCAGAGGAGAACAATCTCATTTTAGCATCTTAACCCTGAACTTGAGTTCCCTTTGTTCCCGAGAACCTCGTTTTAGCAAGACTCAAGCTTCCAGGTGACTGGGAAGAGCATGTCACTGATGCTGACTCAAAGGGGCTGGGAAGGTTGAGGAGGCAGGAAATGAGCTAGAAAACCTTAATGCTCAGGATGGGGAGGCGGGAGAGGAAGGCAGAGTTTGGGTACAGTGCGACAGGGTGCTTAGAACTTCAACGAGCGTATCGAGTCTCCTCAATTTGGCTGGCGACCTGGCAAGAGCAGGCCTATTTGTGAGGTTCCTTTCTGTGGCATCGGACTTCGGGCCAAGCCAGGAAGCAGCAAAAAGGCTTCACTCCTGGAGACCTTTGTTCTGGGCCAGGAAGCTTAGAGCAAAACTAAAACATGGAATAATGTCTGGTGGGGGGGTGGGGAGAAAAAGGCAAGATAGCTTCTTAGCTCCTCTGTAGGAGCCAAAACACATGAGATAGATAGATAGATAGATAGATAGATAGATAGATAGATAGATAGATAGATATCTGAATATTTTATACATTATATGTAATATATCAATGTATATCCTTTTTTTTCAAACTAATTGCTTTATTCTTACTTGGCAACCTTTTCTGCAGCCACGTGGCTACATTTTTTTCCCATTCTTTCAGTCCTTCGACATTTAATGAGCACTTGCTGGTACCACAAGGTACTAGGAAAAGAAAAGGGTATTGAGAACATGCTCCCTGCCCCTGAGCAGCCCAGGGCTAGTCTAGGACCCAGAGCGGACTGAAACAATTACAGAGACATGATAAGTTGTTTTGAGGTACCAAGAATTCTGAAGAGGAAGTGCCTGACTCCTCATAGGGGTGTGGAGGTGCCATCAAGGAGATGGTTAAATAGAAATAGAATCCTAATGATCAAGAGGAGTTCATCAGAGTGACACCACCAGAGAGAACAGTCCTTACAACAGCCCAGAGGCTACACATAGCTTATGCTGACCTTGGAGGAACTACAACCACAGGAAGACCCCAGGATGCTTTGTTGGGCAATAATGTGAATTTGGACATAATTAAGAATCAGCTTCTGCTCTCCATCCAGCCCCCGTTCTCAAATGGGGACAGCTAAAGTTCACTGTGCACATGTGTATGTGTCCATCAGAGTGTGTACACACTTGCACATGCACTTGGTATTCACACAGACAAAGGGAGGCTGACAATGGGCCCCACATGCCAAGTATTGTCTCACCTCAATTGTCCCAAGAGTGGGCCAACCAAACAGATGACAACTACCTAGGGATTCCTGATATCACTCTGCTATCCTGAACGTCCCAGCCAACCAGAAGGGTTCCGATCAAGAACTACACCAGAGAAGAGCTCAGGCACCATCACCATGGGGTACCAAACTACAGATGGGACTGGGATGGATTTGGATCTTGCAGCAAGATCTCTGAAACCCAGATGCCTAGATGAAAAGGCTCGCCCCAGTCATCTCGTCCACTTCATAGCCAATGCCCCGACCCCCTCATTCTACACAGTTAACTTTTTAGAACCCAACTCATTGCCTTATGGAAGGTCTTACTATAGTTGGTTCAGTGTGAATAGCACAGAAACTAATGGGAATGGCATGCAATGTAAAAAATATGTATGTAAGCATGGAAACAAAGCCTGATTATTGAGTTGTGTATTCCAGGCTAAAGAGTTTGGACATTATCTTGAAGTCCAGTGGGAGACCAGAAAAAAACTATAAGACAGGGATGCAAAGTCAAGTTGTACTCAGTTGCAATTTGTTTGGTCTATGAAAAGTTTTCAAAATCAAGACAGCTGCATAAACCTGGACTTTCCTTACCAAGCTGGGCTGACCTTCCTTACCAAGCTGGGCTGACTTTCCCATTAGCTGGAATAGTATTGCTTTGGGGGGATGGGGTATTCTCTCCTAGTCACCAGAGGCCCCATCACACCTACTTGGATTCAAGCCCTTGGTAAGCCTGATCCCTCAGAAATCTGGGTTTGCTTTAAAAAAAAAAAAAATGGAGCTGTGACAGAATCAAATTTGCATGTTTAAAAAAATCACTCAAGCAACAGTGTGTCCAGAATGGGTGATGGGAATGGGGAGAGGGTAAGACAGGAACTTTCTGGAGGGAAGATGACCGAAGTGGCCATGAATACACCTTCAATAGCCACGCTAGACCTGGATACACTATCTGACAGTGCTAACTCAGAGCCCCATAATCTAAATGTAAATGTCGAGGTGTCATAGCAGCACCTCTGTCTGACAATACTGATGGGAAACACAATAAATACTGAGGCAAATACACCAGTCAGAAGTAAAGCAAATTAATAGTACAGCTTAGCTGGGATCACAAATGAATCACTGCAAAAGCAATTTCGTCCTGTTGTAAAATGAGATAAACACCTACTTGCCAGTTATTTTAGGAATAACACAAATCAGCCCATCTGTCTAATTCAGTGGTACTCATCATACATTTTTAAAGTTCTCACTTCCTGAGGAGTCATCCTCCTGATGCCAACAGACACCTTACGCTGACAGCCCTGACCTGCCATCTGGGTGTCACTTCAGAGCAGCACCGAAACCCTGAGCTGCGCATCTTTGCCGGAAGTGACTTGTTCCCTAGGAAGCCCGAGGGGGAAGAAGGAGGAGGGAGCCCTCACTTGCTGGCCAGATACAGTCTTCAAATGACATTGGAAAGGGTGCTGAAGGTAGAAACATATTTTTTTAGGAAGGAGATGCAAATGTTAGTCCAGAGAACAATTTACTGCAAACGAAATTACCAATCAATATCTGATGGTGGGACAGACTGTCCACCGTGGTTATAAGAGTCATATTCAACCTATGATGAGAGATGCTAGGAAGGGAGCCTGCTCTGTTTAAATTGTATGCATGTTTTATGCCCAGACATAAATAAGCTTGCTGATCATATCACTGTCTCAGATTTATGGTAAACACGGGGAGCACAGAATTTTAGCGAACCTCCCTGAGTCTTGCAATTTCTCAGAGTAAAGACTTTACACTCCTCCTCTGAATGAAAGAAAACATGGGATGGCAGTTAGTACAGGAAACGCCTGAATTTCACAGTTGGGAACTTAAGGCTTCATAAAAATTATTGGGTTGGACAGCCTGATGTTAGGACGGCACTGTGAAAAGCTCTCAAAATATGTTTTATGACCAACACAACCTACATGCAGAATTAGTGATCCCCTGTTATATGGAGTTCAACAATGGTGTTTTACACATCTTAGATTAGTCAGGATGGGGAGCACATAATCGAATCCCACTTATCATTAACATTCCGGGCTTTGGAGAAACTCGCCAGGTCCTCCCTCCACTAGAGTGCCAACAAAATGCCTATAAATTCATTTCTTTTTGTCACAGTCAGTGAGCGCATAGAGGTGCTTCCTCTCCATCCCCTTCCCCAAGGTGGTCTCCAGGCAAATGTGCACCATCTTTCTGATTATGTCATACAGATCTGTGGACTCCTGGTCTCTGAGTCTTCCAGGGGAGCCCCACACACCCTAACGCATCCGCATTGTTTTCAAGGATGCCTGGCTGGGTACCGTCTCTTCACACAGAAACAGTTCTCCAAGTCCAGCAACCCGTCTACTTTCATGAAGCCACTAGGCTTCTGTGGAAAACTCCACTCCAGCACTCCTTCTTTCTCCATCTCTACTTCCTAACCCCCTTTCTTTGTAGTTATCTCTGTAGGAGAGACCAGCAATTTATAAATCATGGCATCAAATCCACAAAGCTGCTGAAAAGTTTTGTAGAACATTAGAAATTCATATAAGAAGAGTTGAGAGAGAGAGAGAAAGCTTGTACCCCAGATTTACTAAATGTGACTTATTTCTACAGTGTGACAACTAGCTCCTTGGTTCCTTGAAATGAGGTAAAGGGTTCTGTTCATATGTCTGACCTGCCTACCTCCACCGAGAGGTGCCATGGGGCTCCTTGACTAAATCAGTGAATACTTCTCGTTGCCTCTAGGACACTGAAACCAAACCAAGAAGAGGATGCACTCACAAGTGTAATTTGTTAAACCCTTGGCTATAAAATAAAGGTTGTTCTTTATTCTTCGCAATGACCTTGCCAAGGTAGTCATCATCTTACAGATGAGGAAAAACCATTAAACAGAGCAGTTAAGCGATATACCCAGGATAGTAACTGACCATTCAAAATAACAGGACCAGACTCCAGTCCAGATAGCATGGCTCATACAACCCTGTCTAGATGCCAATCGTATACCATTTGACAATGAGTAACTCTCCCCCCTCACCTAGTGTTGACATTGACTGGGCTTTGCTTGTCACCATACAAAGACACCATCATTTTTTACATGGGAAAATTGACCCAAAAGGTATTCTAGGTTAACTAATTCGTAATGCCCTTTTGCAGTCTGAAGTTACATAAGGGTTAAATCGTTTCTCTAGTTCCTTGGATGAAACATACTTTAAAGGGGCCACAAGTTGGTGAAAGGATGTATCACTTAATTGGGATGTATTACTTCAAGAGGACTGAATAGAAACCTGGGAGTGGGATGGGTACCTTAGACATCCTAGAACAAGTGAGTCTCAGAGATAGTGAAGCAGAAAGTGGGTGAGTCTTCCTGGCCTTTTCCCCCTGCCTTAAGATAATGTCTCAGAGGTGGCCTTGCCATGATAGCAGGAAGCTATCAGTTGCCCAGTGTACAGCAGAAGTGGGGAAAAAGGTGGGGGCACCCACAGGTCTGACAACAGTGCTGATGTCCAGTGTGACTTCCCAAGGGCTGTGTTCCAGGTACATTACCTGTAACTTTCAATTCTGGAGCTCTCTCTGCTCAAGTGAATGAGCCATCACAAAAGCTGGCTGACCTGCCAATTTTTCATACATAATTACTTTTTTATGATGAATTTCAGGAAACCTCAGGGCATCAGGAGGTCTTCTCAGCCCCACACATCAGACCCGGAACCCTGCCCTTCAGGTTCCATTTGTAAAAGGACTAGTCAGCCTGAGAGGCCATTTTCCATCCCTGAGCCAAACCATGGGTCAAGAGCTGCCATAGCTCCTTTTTGTACTGCAGATGACCTCCCGAAGTCCTGGATCACAGCTGACTAAATGAACTGGATAATTAAAAGAGAGGATGAGCCATGCCTTGAGATTTTGCCTGCCTCATCAAGAACACCGTGCCCTTTTTATTAATCTACATGGTTTTTTTTGTTTTTATTTTTTCCCCCTTTGAAAAATGATTAGCTTTGAGAAACTTCCTAATCATGACATCATCCACCAGTAGCTGTATCTGAAAAGTTTCAAATGTACCCTGTGCTTAGAAGATTCACCTAATAAAAATTGGGGTGGGGTTGGGGGATCAGGAACCTTTTTACATCATAAACCAAATCTGAAGATTTTTCTATCACATCAAAGTCTTTGTTTAGAAACATTTTTATTGGGTGGGGAAAGTATTGAAATGGGATGGATAGTCCTTTGGCAATTAGAATTTCAATACAACAATTATAAAGAATCACAAAGGACCAACAATAAGTCATAAAGGACCAAATGAGTCCCCAAAATAAAATCAGACAAAGAGTAGTTTCCAAGGTTGTTTCCATGCCCATAATAGTTCTGTAATTAATGTTTAGACCAAACACAAATCCTAAACACTGTTCTTGAACCCAAGTCATTGTGTGCCTGCATCTCATTGCATCTCACTTAGCATCCTCCAAACATATCTATAGAAAAGAGGGACAGGTGGTCAAGAGAGTACAGGTCGCCTGGCCAGCATGTCTCAGTGGTTGAGTATTGACCTATGAACCAGAAGGCCATGGTTCAATTCCCGGTCAGGGCACATGTCCAGGTTGCAGGCTCAATCACCAGTGTGGTGTGTGCAGGAGGCAGCCGATCAATGATTCTCTTTCATCATTGATGTTTCTATCTCTCTCTCCCTCTCCCTTCCTCTCTGAAATCAATAAAAATATCTTTTGTTTTAAAAACAGAGAGTGCAGGCCGCCATCCCACAGCAGAGCCTCCTTTATGACGCAGGCTCAGTGCACCATCACCTGGAAGCCCAGTGTGGTCCTTGAGAATCTAGTCCAAATCCTGGCTTCATCACTCACCAGCTCTGAGTCAATTAACTTCACTGTGACTCAGTGTTCAGGTTTTCTTTTTTTTATAATGGGTAATAATAGGACATAGCTCATATGGGTAGTTGTTAAAATTATATGAAATGATATATGTATAAAGCTGTTGGAATAGTGTCTGATATGTACTAAGTATTAAATAAATTACATGTTGTGGTGGTGGTGGTGGTGATTATTGTTGTTGTTGTTATTATTATTATTATTATTTGTCTGCAAGGGTGAATCATGGATCCAGTCCTGAGAAGTTGCATGTCAGTAAAAGAAAGAATAAATGTCAGCCCCCAGAGCTAAAATCAACTGCCAAGCCTATCACATTGTGTGGACAATGACAGGGAGGAAATGGACTAATATATAGGTGATGTCTACCTTTATTTTCAATTTTTTCTTTAGTATCATTATGTTAGATTTACAGAAATTAGAAAAACAAACATTTCTTTCCCCCATCCTCTCTTAAAAACCACTTCAGCCTGGCTAGGGAAGGGCCTACATGATAGCTTGGTGCCCCAAACAGGACTTGACTCATCACCCAGGATCTGAGAAAAGGATGAGAAATTTGGAGTAAAATGAAGTAGCATCCCCATTAATAACTAATGAAGCCTCTCCCAGCAAATGACAGCAGAAAATGACAAAACACTCTTCACCCTCTAAGAAGGTAGGCAACCCAGACTACTTTGCCAGAGGAGTAGACTACTTCAATAGGACATGAAATGATAGAAATATATCATATAAGTATGGCAACAATTTGAAAGGTGAATCCATAGTTTAAGAACTTCTATATTTTGTATTAAGGTTAAAATGAACCTATTGGATATTCTAGTCATTTGAAGTGTGTGTGTGTGTGTGTGTGTGTGTGTGTGTGTGTGTGTGTGTAACAAAACTGCCTTTAAAGTAATGCTAATGGGTGGCTGGTAGAAGATTTAATCTTCCAGATTTCAATTCTACACACCACTGAGACCAAGACCACCTGGGTGAGGAAGGTGACCTTAGTTGGAACCAGAGAACTGCTTGGTAAAGATCTATCACTGGTGCCTGACTTTCCATGGGATTAGGACAGAACAGCCAAAGTCTGCACGTTGGCTCATCATTGTAACATTTAGAATATCCATCTGATTAATTCCAAGATCTTTAAAGCTATCTTAGGGTCAAAAGAAAAATAACATGGTATATTGGAAAGAATTCTAGACTGATAATAATTAAAATAAATTAATAATGGGTAGAATTTGTTAAGAGCTTGCAATGTGCAGGGAACTGCATTTTGTGTGTATTAACATTTAATGCTAATAATAACTAAAATAATAACACTTATTAACAATCAATGAGGTAGGTACCGTTATTATCTCCATGTATAACTGAGAAATGGAGATATTATGCTGCTTGCCTGGCACTGTTCTGTTAGAAAGTGGAGGAGCCAAAGTTCAAACCCAACCAATTTAACAAACATTCACATTTCTCCAGCACATCAGGCTCTCAAAGGCCCTTCCAAACATTGCCTCACTGAGCCCCACAACAATACCTGCCTACCCACCGACCGTATGGCAGGTCAAATGATGATCTCCATTTTAACAATGGAGAAACTGAGGTTCAGAGAAATTAAGTGACTTGTTCAATAAAATACAATTAATAAGATGGTCAGACCCTATTTTGACCACATACTGTCCTCTAAGAAATACCCTCAGACTTTCTATTAGGATCATCACTTCCAAATTACTTCACACCTCTGGACCTGAATTTCGTCATCTGTAAAATAGGTGGATTTAGAATAAATTTATTTAGAATAAATTATAATATATTTATTCTAAATCCACATCCAGCTCTAACATTCAATGCTTCTATAATTGAAAGTCAACTCACGCCACAACCTACTACCCATCAGCAATCACTTAACTACCTGCAAGATATAGTCCAACCTCCTCAGCCCCACTCCTCTCTTCCGGCTCATCTCTCAAGCACCCACCTTATCCCTACACCCAGACCCAGCCTGCTGAGCTATGTGTCTGCACTTCATTCCCTCAGCCTGAATACTCTCCCCCTATCATTCTTCACCCAGCAAAACCTACTGAGATTTTCCCCACTAACTTCCTGCAGGAAGTGCTTCTCTTTCAGATGGAACTGACCAATTCCTGGTCTTGGGCCCCTCATAACCCCGCTTCTATTTCACTGCACTTATTTTAACTGATGGCTGCCTCCCTCAGCTGCACCCAAGGATCATGTCTATTTTCAGAACTCAGCACAGTGCTAGGCACACAGGGCTTGGGAGAAACATGTTTGTTGAATGAGCAGAGAAAATACTTAGAATCTGAGAAAGTGTTGAAAGTGGTTTTAATAGACTCAGAGACAAAGAACAGACTGACAGCTGACAGAGGGGAGATGGGTGTGGGGTTGGGTGAAAAAAGTGAAGGATTAAGGAAAAAAATAGAAAACTCATAGACAAAGACAACAGTATAGAGATTACCTGAGGGAAATGAGGGATGGGAGAAGCTAGAAGAGGGTATAGAGAGAATAAATGCTGATAAAAGGAGATTTGACTTGGGGTAGTGAACACAATGCAATATACAGACGATGTATATTAGGATTATAGGATTGTACACCTGAAACATATAATTTTATTAACCAATGTCACCACAATAAGTTGAATAAAAAAGAAAGGTTTTAATCTGAGCACCAAGGTTATATCTTGCACCCAAAATTTAATCCACCGGTTGCTCTAAAAGCATTAAGAACTGACTTCACTAATTCCATTACCACCATACCCTTACAACTATAATCAGCCAACAAAAGATAGAGGAGTGCCTATGAAGTGTCAGGCATTGCTCTGAGAGTATATATTGCATCACTACATAAGGCATGGTCCTTGCCCTGGTAGAATCCTGCTAGCTGGGAAGACAGGTTTGTTGTGTGCATCAGTAACGATATTGCAACAGGACACACATTATGAGAGATAAATGTTATACTGGGACAAAGGAGAGAAGGTTAAGCATTCTTCTGAATACCTCCCCAAGTAATTAGATTGGACAAAAGGAAAGAAATCACTTACTTTGATTCTATATGTTTTCCCTTCTGCGACTGATAGGATTGGTCAAACAAAATAAAACCACATTCGTGAAAGCACCACAATTTAAAATATGAACCAGAATGTAAGGTATTTTAAAGGTGACCTTGGTTCAATTTTTTTAAAAGGCGTTTAATAAGGCAATTAATGCTCAAAGTGATATCAGAAAGGAAGCTGACTCTTGTAAGCTCTTGAGGAAGAACCACTCTGTACATAAACACACCCCTGGTGATACACACAGAGGCCAGCAGCTGTGATGTGTGGATCACAAATCGTGCCACCGAATCATTAGGGCAAAACTCTCTGGACAGCATGGTGTGATTCTCACGCACACTTGAAAATAACAAACCCACATTTACGTTAAACTTGGTAGAGTGTAGGTTTTCCACTAATTCACACAGGCCTTCCACTGAATTCGCCTGGAGCATTTACTGAGGGCTGAGGAATCTCACCAAATCCCTCCAACAGCCCCACAAAGGCATGCTAGTATCACCGCGATACTGAAAAAGAAGAAACTGAGGCAGAGACGTGAAACGTTAAACATGAACAACATCACTCTTGCACATGATGGAACCAAAATCTGTTCTCAGTTCTTTCTTCTACATCCCCCCAACCACCAATTTGCCATATTACCTTCCTGGGCCTTCACCATTTCAGAAAAAAATAAAACCCATTATCAAAATCACTGACCAAACCTCTTTTTGTTTTTAGAAATAAGTGATAATGCTTTCAAGTCCATTGTGAAGACTGTGTGGAGTCCCCAGGCCTTTGCTGGGCTGACAGGCAGTGTTCCCCTCTAAGTAGTTAAATAGCGCAGGATTCTCACGTCATACAGCAGCTGCTAACCATGCTGTCACCATCCCACTGTTTAGTCAGCATTTGTATCTCAACGACTCTCTTCTCTTGATATGTGCTTAGGTTACCAAGAGAAATCTGAGAGCCTGCTAATGGGAAATGCATCTGATGCGGAATGCTTCCCCTGTACCCTCGGCTCTCCCCACCCTGACCTTAGCATGAGGGTCCTGATCCACTCTCCTGTGACTTAAAGTTGGATTCAAAACCCACTAGGAGGCTCCCCAAGTATTCACGTATTAACATTTGCAGTTCAGATTTTTCCCACCCCAGACACACAGCATCCTTTCAAAGGGCTCTTCCACTGCCTCCGTCCCTTGACCTCCCTCATTTAGAGCGGTCCCTGATGCCGTCCCTGGGGCAGCACTGCTCTGGGACTGCTAATACACAGGCATGCATTACTGCTGACATTTAAAAACCTCCTACCAGTGCGTGTGAGTACATGGTAAACAGATGCTATGGGATTCTTTCCCCATAATCAGTCATCTCGGACGACTGCAGGCGAGTGACAGGTTTTTGAGACTTTTCAGTCTAACAGCAAGAGATATGTTTTTAATAGAATATCGATATTATGGTACAAAATGGCATTTGGTGTTTACTTGCCCACTCCAGCCGTACAGTCTAGCGTGCTGGGTTATTTTGAAGCTCTGGCACCCTTCATTCTACCTGTTACTCTGTTTTCTCACTCTTGGTGGTGGGAGGATAGGGAAGGGGGGGAGTTGCAGACTTTTATGAACTCCCTGATTAAAGCACCTCCATCTGAATGCAGATTAAAAGTTCCAGCACCTGAGAGCTCCAAACCAATGAATATTTATACCGAAAACCAGCAGATGAATACACTCTAAATCTTCCAATGCAAGTCTAGTCATGGGTTTTATCTTATTTTAGGGCTTACTTTTTTATTAAAATGAACTCTTGCATATTTACACTGCAGGCATATATGTCATTTGCAAGCACAACACAGTGGAGTCCCTACACAACCAGGGCCTTCGGGAAAGACGGCAGGTGACTAGCTCCTTCTCAGGACCCCGTCAGAGGGGTCCCATTGGGTATGACTGGCATAATCTGGGACTCTGAAAATATATGCATCTGGGGGAGATTATTCATGTAGTGGCCGAGGGAAGTGTGAGCCGCTCCCTAGATGGGGGATTTCGTAGATGTAACAATCCCCTGGCTTTCATTAGAAACTTCTTTCTGGGCCATTTTTTCTAGGAAGCAGAGGTTTTACAAGCAAAGCAACATTCTTTCAGCGACGAGTTTATTTGCCTTCTCTATGCGATGGCTTAGCATATGTTGGGTTAGAGTTCATGCCCCCAGTTAACAGTAGGTAGGTGCTTCTTCTACCAGAAGGAGGATAAACTTGAGATGCATCCTGAAATCATACCCGTCTCTTCAGAATATAGTCAGAGAGAACGAACACGGCTGCTCGGGACAAGGAGCTGCAGGGTTGCCCCGTCCAGCTGAAGTTTGATGAGGCCAGAACCAGGGGCTCCTCACCTCGCTTCCTCAAGAACACAAGTGAAAGTAAATATTGTCACCGACCAACATCACAGGACAAGGAAAGGGCTCCAAAATACATGAAAAAGTAATTATTTCCAAGATAGAGAAATGTTCCATCTCGGAATCACTAAACTGGGGATTCCAAAGAAGCCTACTCCTTCCCTAATCCCCTGGCATCCCCCTGCTGCTCCATAAAGTGCAGTAAACCCCACGTAAAAAGCCAAGTGGGGTGATGGGGATTTAGGGAAATGCACATTTTGATTGAACTCCCCATGCATCTTGAGATTTCCACAACCTCGCGATAGGAGGACTTAGAATGTGCAAAATTGCCATCATGTTCCTAAACTTATTCCTTCTTTTTCATAAAGTCAGCTTGGAGATAAATGTTTACAAATCAACCCAGTCATCATTTCTTCATTTTAATGCTTAAACGCTTCATTTTGATTGCTGCCTTTTTGACATTTCACCAAGGAAATATGTTTGCGTGTTCGCAATGCCATTGAATCAGCAATTAGATCTCCATATTCCAGATGTCATGAGAGTTTTCAATGCAGCTCCCAATAAAATTTATTTCCGAACTTTGGGGAAAAAAACAACAAATGTACTTTGTATAAATTAAGCACATTATCTTTATTTTTCTAATTGCTACATTTAGCACGGTGAGAGCTTCTGAATTTATTAATTCAAGGATTTCACATCATTCTACATAATATTTTTTGTTGCAGTGAATACAATTTTGGATTATCTATGGGAGCAACTTAGGCACCTTGATTTGCTTTTTTCTTTTCCGGTGGAACAGGAGACCTGGAGACAAATTGTGCCTTTAGTGGTGTGCTCCACTCTCCATCTTGATGAGTCTTCCTTGAGCCTTGGCACTGTGGTTAGCACAGGAAACTTATTGTCAAAAGTGGGCGAAGTCACTAATCATCCAAGAGATGGAAATCAAAATGACAACGTGGTACCATCTCACACGTGTCAGAATGGCTATCATCAACAAGTCAACAAACGGCAAGTGCTGGCGAGGATGTGGAGAAAAAGGAACCCTCGTGCACTGCTAGTGGGAATGCAGACTGGTGCAGCCACTGTGGAGAACAGCAGGGAGTTTCCTGAAAAAGTTAAAAATGGAACTCCCATTTGACCCAGTAATCCCACTGCTAGGACTATATCCCAAGAAAACAGAAACACCAATCAGAAAGGACATATGCACCCCTATGTTCATAGCAGCACAATTTATAATAGCTGGGATTTGGAAACAGCCTAAGTGCCCATCAGCAGATGAGTGGATTAAAAACTGTGGTACATCTACACAATGGAATACTACACCGCTATAAAAAAGAAGGAACTTTTACCATTTGCAGGAGCATGGATGGAACTAGAGAGCATTATGCTAAGCGAAATAAGCCAGTCAGAGAAAGATAAATATCATATGATCTCATTCATATATGGGATATAATGATCAACATAATTTGATGAACAAGAATAGATCAATCTAGAGACAAATGGTGGGGGGAAGTTAGAGAGCAACCAAAGGACTTGTATGCATGCATATTAGCATAAACAATGGACACAGACACTGGGGTGGTGGGGGCTTGCCCGGGCTGGGAAGGGATGGGGGAGGGGATCAATTGGGGGGAAAGGAGACATATGTAAAACTTTAGACAATAAAAAAAAAGTGGGCGAAGAAAAATATAATTCTGTTCTCACTCATGCCTCCATTAAGACTAGCTCAACTTCTTAACCCGCTTCTGGCAGACCTTACATGGCTCCCACACCTAACTTTTCCTTCTTCACTCCTTAGTGAACTGAATGTACAGCTCCCTAGCTCTTTGCAACACAGTCTGATTGAATCCTTAAAAAATACAATAAACTAAAATGACTAAACCATGTGCAATTTTGGCACTACCGAAACATCTCTATAGGAGTGCAGAGCTCCCAATGTTTCCTCCAGGACTCCCCTTTTTCCTCCGTGAGAATTTTCTCCAAGTCTCTGAAACTGGATTTGGAAATGTCCACCACACGGTGACTTTCATTAACGTAGGAGCACGGCTAAGCGAGCAGCTATCCTTCCTAAGGCCCTCCTTGTGGGGCACACCCATCCCCACTGGGGGGGTTGGGCGGGGGGAGCCTAGCAGATAGCTCAGCTTCTACATCCTCCATTATTCCTGACACGACTCTTTGGGTTATTTCCTCTAATAAGATAAATGGCACAATCCAGTACTCCGTCCAATGGAAGGATTTAGCTGGGTACTTACCCAGTACCAAAGGGTACCGCCCTGTTCCCCTCCCATCCCTAAAATGTTCTGCAGACACTCCTCCTGACCCATCCCACTTCTTGAAAAATACACCGTAGCGAAAACTCATCTGTTAGTAACTGAACTGAAAAACGCCTCATTCCAGCAAGAAGTGGTATGAGAGCTGCTCCTGCTCCAGCAAATTTATTTTTCCTTTCAAGGGTTTAATTGCACACACATGGTGCAGGTTTGATTAATCCTTCAGAATTTAATATATACTCTGGGGGGGTGTCAATATGTTGATGCTTCGCACATCCCTATCATGGGAGTAACCAGAACGCGTTTGAGCACCACAGGAGGTAGGTACACTTCTCCAGTCTACCTGGTCCTGCCAAGGGTAGGAAGTGCTCATTAAGGACTCATCCAGGAGGGGAGCCTGCGGAGGGGGGTGCTTCCTCTCTGACACTATTTCTGGTTTCCTTGGCAGGCGCATTTCCCTGGGGGAGGTCCCAGGTGAGGCCCACACTGGAATCTTCCAGTCCTGTGCTCTGATCATTTTAATGAGAAAGCAGTGTCGAAATACTGGCGCCTCACATCCAGCCAACATATGGAGCCCCACTGTACGGGCACTTAATTGAACTGTTTTAAGATTATGAAGGAGATCGTCAACCGGGTCATTGAGCGTTTATTCTGTGAAGTCGGGCTTTGAAGAGGTGATGCAAAGGGAATGACAAGTGCGTTTGCCTTTTTCACAGAGCATAATCTTAAATTCCAAGATCCATGGCCCTGTAGTGGATTTCTGATGCAGCAGAGGAAGACAATGAGTTATGGTGCATTGCTAAACATGTGAACAGCATAACAGAATCTCTTGTTGAGTGTGAGACAAGCAGACTCTAAGTTATCCAACCCCCTTCAGAAGGTCCAAATCCACAGTGAAGAACCATGAGAACAGTGCTATGGACATGCTGGGCTTGTGGAGTCTTTGCACTGCCTGTGCCCAGGAGGGGGGTCTGCTTCAGCACAAACAGCAAAACAAAATAGAGTACGAAGTGAGAAATCAGAGAGGGACTCATTCTTGGCCCTGCTTCTCTCTACGTAAGCCAGGTTACATGGTTTTTTCCAGCCTGTTTTCTCACCTAAAAATTGTAATATTAGACCCACTTCAGAGGGGTCATGCTATGAGCTGAATTGTGTCCCCACCCCACCCCAATAATTCACATGTTGAAGGCCTAACCCCAAGGACCTCAGAATGTTCTGTAGTTGGAGATGAAAGCCTTTAAAGGGGTAATTAAGGCAAAATGAGGACATATGGGGGCCCAATGCACTATGACTGGTGTCCTTATAAGAAGAGGAAACACAGAGGAATGACCATATAGAAAGGCGGGAAAAGACAACCACCTTCAAGCCAAGGAGAGAGGCCTCAGAATGCAATCAACCCCACCCACACCTAGATCTCAGACTTCCAGCCTCCAGAACTATGAAAAAATACACTTCTGTTGCTTAAGCCAGCCAGTTGGTAGGACGTGGTTATGGTGGCCCCAACAGACAAATGCTTCTGAGTCTCCGAAGCCGTCAGACTCAACAGGGAGGTGCTCAGCATAGCATAGGACTTGGGGGATGTGAGTTCCCATTCCACGCTCCCAACCCCATTATACATAGAAACAGAGCAGTTAAGATGAGTTGCCTAGAGGTGATAGAGTGAGTGAGGAAGGAGGAAGTCACCTTCCAAATTTCAGAGTCCCCACTCCCAGGGCACACCTGGTCTACTGGACCCTCCTGCCCACCACAAGGAAATGGGAGCCCAGCAGGTGTAGGGAAGCATGTCAAACAAAAGGCCTAGATGACATTCCTGGCTTCTGGCCAAGGGCAGATTCATATCTCAATGTAATATCAACGTTTCTAAGCCACAAGCAAGGGGTCAGCAGAAGATCACTGTGTACAAACAAATAGCTTTGTCAAAAATCCCTTCTCTGAAGTGCTGTTCAAACAATCAAGCCATGTGTAACCCATTCTTTTCCCTCATCTACAGACAAAACCAGCTGACAATTCTGTGATGAAAACTAGCCCAGACCCTAACTACCACCCCCTCCCCCAAAAAGCCATCTAACATGACTGTGAAAACCATTCTCAGTCACATGCATTGAACTTCATGCCAAAGAGAAAACCAGGGCACCATAAGGCCAAGGTTGGCACAGAACCCAAGATCCTGAGTATATAAATGCCCACACCCATCGTCCATGTGCTCACCAGATTAAACCAGCTATGAGACATCTAAAAGTTAGAACAACAAACACACTGCCAGGTTTGCAGCTAAACTATGGTCAGACAGGGACACCAGGTCATATGTGCCCCTCCTAATCCCCCCTGAAGGTCAGGTAACTCACCCAAGACCTAAGAAACATGCATAGCCACCTACAGCCTGTTCCAGGTCAGTGTCTCTAGTTAAGTCAGGTCTCTCCCAACCTCCAATTCTTGGCATTTTTAAGAACCAGAACCAAAGGGACAATTGGAGGCCATCCAATTGCAGTGAAATTAGAGGCTGCCTTAGACACACCAGGGTCGACAGAGCGGGAACTTGTTTACTCAACATATAAGTTAAGGTCAACAAGGGAAAGACGCTTCCTGTTCACAAATCCTTCAAGGCTGTTTGTTTTGGGGCCTCCGGTTGTTCCTGGTGAAATCCCAAAGTATGTACCTGGGAGTAACCAGCTTGGTCACATGAAAAACATTCCCTTTTGCAAATCCTAAGTCTTACCAGGCCTCACAGGCTTCAGTTCCTGCTTGTTCCTGTTAAGAAGCAAAAGAGTAGAATTCTCTCTCTTCTCACAACAGCAAGAGCCTTTGGCCATTCAGATGGCCAGCTCTCCGTTTAACCTGCCAACTCCATTCAACTAGAAACATGGGGAGAAATCCTGTCAATGCAAAGATCCTAGTGCGTGCATGTGAATACATTTCCCCTTGCCTGAAACTGTCTATTACAAGAGAGTATTGATTTTGAGAAGGCTCCTTTAACCTACAAGACACTCTGTGGCCTCTATCCAGCGCCTCTCCTAACATCTATAGCATGGGCCATATATTGTGATGAGCCGAGGGAAGCCTGTTTCCATTACCAGTGCCTCCTCCTCAACTCTGTGGAGCTCTCCAGTGCCGTTTTCTTCTTTTGAATCGATGATGAATGCAAAAAGTGAGTTAAACTATTTCAGAAGATGCAAGCTATGAAGTCTTTTTTCTCTACCGTCAGAAACTTTTAATTTCATATGTTTACCAGTGAATTTTTGCTAAATGGTTATTTTTTTAAAAAATCAACTGACATTAATGACTCTAAGTGTGAAATACAGATTGCTTGGGTAAACATCACTTTCTTCTTTACAGAGTAAGTGGAGAAACGGACTTGGGCTAGTAGCTGGTGCAATAGCATCCCGACCAGCCTGTCTTAGTGAGAAGGAACAGACTCCCAGCAGGAAGATCATTGTTGGCTGTCCCCTTGACTTGTTTCCCATTCTCATGGCCCTGAGGATACCTGAGGATTCTTGATGGTGTGTGGCAGGATCCTGTGCCTGCCGCACAGAAGGGTCCACTTCCTTCCTTCCCACATATTAACAAGCACTTGAACACAAGCATCAGGCAAACTGCAGGCTCAATGATTCGCAGGGAAGTGCCCACTGGTGAGCTTAAGTGCTGGAACTGAGTGCACCCAAAGAAAGGCTGTAAAACTCTGGTCAATTATGGCCCAATCACCCACATGGTTAAACCTAAAAGATGGCATTTCTGAAGCCAGGTCATCTGAAAACCCAACTGGAAGGTCCTTCAACAAACAAACAGAAACAGGTTTGCCCCTTCCCAGTGGAGAATGGGGATGAGCTGGGGTATCTCAGAGTACCAAGCAGAGACAGCTCTATCTTCTGCCCACCACTCAGAGGTCACGTGGAGAGCATCCCTCAGTCAGGAGCACAACTGCCTGCAATGCCTGCAATGCCTGCCTGCCACCTGGCTGTGTGAGACACTAGACCACAGAGGCATGAGGAAGAGAATGATTTGCCCTCAGCCAAGGACCAAGGGTGACTTCAAGGTGCGGCGGAGGACAGGACTGGAAATATATCCAATGGGCATGCATCTTCCAATGTGAAGACATTCTCAGAGCTAACGGTGGGAACAGGTACAGATAAACCTGAGTCACATTCAGGAAGGCATCCACCTTGGCTCACTGATCTGATCACAGGCCCTGTAATGACCCTGCCTTGAGATAGAAACAATGAATTTCTTTTGTTCACGAGAACGCCAAGGATCTGTGATTTCGTGACCTGATCATCGGACAGTGACACGTTAGAAACTTTCTGAAAATAGCTCGCTCTTCCAACGTTTGTACTGCCAGAAGAGGACTGAGATAATACACTCTGCCCTCAACTCCGTCACATACCATTAATGGCTCGAGAAATTCCTAAAAAGAATGCCAGGACCTGGCTGGAAGGGCAGCTGGATTGTATGCCAATGGCCTAAAAATAGGATTCTGCTGATGAAAAGAGAGACAAAGGAAGGTGAATCTGTTTCTTTGTGCTCACACACCTGAGAGAAGCGTGACTTAAGAGGATTCTTTCAAACCCCAAGTTCCTGATGAATGTACTCTCTTCAAAAACCACCAAGAGACACCAGCCCTTTTAGACTAGTAGGAGACACTATCCCCATCCCACATGAAACTCTCCCAAAGAAAACAAAGACAGAGAGTCCCACCCAAAAATGATGGAGTGTGTTCATGGCGATGCAGACTTATCATCTTTCCTCCCCTGAACCATAATGAATAATTTTCTGGGTAACAAAGGGACTAATAGGAGTTGGAAGACCTCTCGGGAAGGCTAATCGCTACACATGGGCTTCACACAGCCATTAGAGGCATCGAAAGATGCAGTGAGTTAGAGAGAAATGGGGAGCAGGAAACATCTGTCTCTCCAGGAGAACTTCAACGTAAGAGACAAAAAAAATGCCTTCTATGGTTCAGAAGACTGTGAAGAGGTGTGGAGAGCAAGCTGATAGTCAACTGGCCTCAGAGTCCATGCTCTATTCTGAGCTCGCCCACCCCCCTCCACCCCCCCCCCCCAGGAATGAATGCATTGCTAGAAGCATCTACACAGCTGTCACAGGCAGAATGGCTGGGCTGATAGACTTTGACCCCAGATCTGGGGTTTACTAACTGACTGTGTCAATGTATGCATTTCTCAGAGAAACCAGCAGGGATTCCAAGCAAAGGGGCTAGAGGTGGAGAATATGGAATCCAAAAAAATTACTTTATCAAGCAAAAGCAGCAGGCCCTGAGGGAAACGGGGCATGCATTCCTCTTCCAATGCAGAGGCTGTCTTACTGCTAGCTCTCTTTTCGAAATGACCACCGAGGCATCAACAATTCAAATGAGAGCCAGGCTGGTGAAGGAGAGTTGCTTGTTTTTATGGCATATTTTACTTGCTTGGAGGCAAAATCTGTTGCTGCATTTGGACTCCTGAGAGAACGAGCTGCATCTCTTGCTTCAGGATCTAAAGATGTGACCAACTGAAGCAAAGAAACATTCCGTTTCCTTCAGTGAAAATAAGACACCACAGGCCGACCAGTTCTAAGAACAGCTACCAGGAAAAGGGACCCCACTGCTAATCAGGGCACAAAATCTGCTATCAAACAGTGTCTCAAACACATGGCATCATGCTAAAAACCACCACCCACATAACTAATTTGTGACCCTTTCCTGTGGCACTCAAAGAACTCATTCACTTCACAATATTATTCTAGTCTAAGAGAGTCAGCACATGGAATTACATTCACTCAAGTTAAATCATCATGGCCCACATAGTCCAACCACCTAAAATGATGGTGTTGAGGGGTAATTCATCCAGCAAAGACTTGTTGAGACCAACATCAGAGAAGTAGTCCAGGCACTCTGCTCTAGGGAATGCAGCAAAGAAGACAAAATTCCTGCTCTCATGGAGCTTGCATTTTAGGAGGAGTGGCAATGAAGCACTAATAAGTAAGTAAAATGTGTATTATATTGAACAGTGATGAGCAGTATGGGGGGAAAGGCAGGGAAGAGAAAAAAAGGAGAGTGTGCTGGGATTGCAATTTAGAAGTGGGAAAGGGGTGGTCTGGGTAGATCCCACAGAGAATGAGATAGTTGAACAATTGAACAAGATCTAAAGGAGATGAGGGCATTGGCCATGTGGCTATTCAAAGAAGAGCATGCCAGACAGATGAAGTGGAATGTGCCAGGGCCCTGAGGCTGCAGCATGGCGGGGATGGTCAATGAATAGGAAAGAGGCCATTGTGACTGTAATAAAGGGTTAGTAACAGCAACATTGAGTAAAAAAGCTGTCAGCATGGGGTAAAACTAGGTTTACTAAAACACATATGTACAATGTTATCTTCTAAAAATATGAGAATACACCAAAAGTGTTAACAGTGGTTATTCTGGAGGGAAAGAATTACGAAGATTAAAAGTTATTTTTGTTCCCTTCTTTTTGATTCCCTCAATTGTTCATTAAGCAAATGTAAATGGAGAATCTTCTATGGATCAGGCACTGGAGACATAATGATGAACAGACAGACAGAGGCCTTTCTCTCCTGAGCAGACATTTTAATAAGGAGAGGGGCAATATTCATAACAGGAAATGATCAAAACTATTACATGTTGTGACATATGCTTCGAAGAATCAAATGATAGCTGAGATAGAGAATAATGGGTAAAGGAGAAAGAGGTGAGGAAGTCTCAGTGAGGAGGTGACTTAAGTTGAGCCCAAAAGGATCAAAATTGCTGATCATGTAAGACTAGCCAGAAGAGCTTTCTAAATGAGGGACTAGCATATGCAAAGGCCCTGAGGCAGGAAAGAGGCCTGTTTGTGGAAGTAAGATAAAGGTACGATAAATGAGGGAATGTCAGTCCGAATAGCATGAAATGGTGTGGATATAAATAGCATATATATATACACACAAAGATATATATACAAAATATATGTGTATTATAATGTGTGTGTGTGTATATGTATGTGTGTGTGTGTGTGTGTGTGGTCACACTTGGTTTGTGTGTGTGTAGTCTTACTTGATTATATGACTCTACCAAGTATTTTGAT
This sequence comes from Plecotus auritus, assembly GCF_963455305.1. NCBI lineage: Eukaryota > Metazoa > Chordata > Mammalia > Chiroptera > Vespertilionidae > Plecotus > Plecotus auritus. Next base: position 234,222,010 of record NC_137770.1, on the reverse strand, counting down.
CACTCATTCACTCACCAGCATTTATTGACTGTCTCGTATATGGGAGCAACTGTGCTAGGAATACAATTATAAATAACACAGACACAGTACCTGCTCTAAGGTAGGCTTAAGTCAAATCAGAGGCAAAACCAAGATCTCAGAACTCCCACTTGGCATTAGAGCAAATTGGGGATGAGCCAGTGATGGATTTCAGAAACCTGGCAGTCTTACACCAAATTTGCTGCAAAAATAGCAGCTAAACTGGTTTTCTTTCGCATGCTTTGGACTGAACAATGAGACTATGTGATCTCACCTATTCATATTCATATTCACATTCAGCCAGTCCCTAGGGACCACATGCTCTGTGCTGACACTGTGCTAAGAGGTAAAGCTATAGAGATGGAGGAAGTTTCCCCTGAAGTAGCTTACAGCCTATTTGATGAGATACATCAAACATTTCCAATATAGAGAGTGTCCCAGGGAAGTGTCAGCACAATTTCATCATGTAATGAGTAACACGTTCCACTTTAACAAACAAGGTGGACTGATGCTAACTCTTTGGATTATCTTAAAGTTCCAAATGCTCACTGTCCTCACCGTGGCAGCATAAATGATCTACAATGTAAACTTCCCCAAGGTACATGTTATTATTAGGACACTCAGTGGCCTAAGAAACACTCTGATGGAGGTATACACAGATCTGCAATTAAGAAGTAGGGGAAAGGTCTGCTTGACAGCCTAGTTACAACTTTCTAGGGGAAGTGATGATGCAGCTGAATTTTAGAAGAAAACTGGAATTAAAGAAGCCTTGCCCAGCTGGTGTGGCTCAGTGGTTGAGCATCAACCCATGCACCAAAAGGTCACTGGTTCTTCCCAGTCAGGAAACATGCCATGTTGCAGCTCAATCCCCAGTAGGGGGCAGGTAGGGGGCAACCAATCACTGATTCCCTCTCATTGATGTTTCTCTATATATATATATCCCACTCCCTTCCTCTCTCTCTAAAAATTCAATAAAAACCTATTTTTTTAAATAGAGTTTCCATATTCAGATTTGTAGGCTGACACTTGCAGCCACGCAAGGACCCTTCTGCCTACTGCTGCTGGCCTAGGTGTTGACCCAAGGAAGCCTGCTTGTTGCTTTATAGAGCTGCATGGAGGGGACTCCTGGCTGAGGTCAGACTATGAGATCAGGCAGCATGGAAGGGAATGGCAAAGGATGGTCACCTTTCCTCCTTCCTGCCCAGATAGCCTGTCCCCTCTACCTCCACTTTCTCCATTTTATCTGGCCTCCTTCAAACCTTCATTGTCAATCACCTCATCCAGGTGTTAAAAGAACAGAGCCAGCATCCCTACAAAATATCCGTACTTTTTAAATAAACATCAGTCCTCCTCTAATGTTGGAATTGGGCAAAATAACCCAAATGTGATTTTGTATCTCAGCTAGGGGCACGTGTGTTTTCACGCGCTAGCTCTGGGAGGGCAAATAACGTGTTTCGGGTTTTCTTTTTACTTTTAGTCTCTGGATCCTTGAGAGCCAGAATAATTAATATCTTGCATGACTGCACACTTTTCTACACTTTCAAATACATATGTTTTATGTGAAAGCTAGTGTTTATTGAATATATATACATACACATGCATACTGTATATATATGTACATATATATGTGTGTGTGTGTGTAACTATATCTATAGATACACACACACACACACATACACACACACACTAGATACAGGTCTAAGCACTTTATAAGTCTTCACACATTCAATCCTCACAATTTCTCTGTTATCATCTTCACTTTATAAAGGAAGTAAGACATGAAGAACTTTGCCCAAAGTCCCTCAGCCAATACCAGCAACCACACCCAGCCAGTCTGGCTCCAAATCCACCCTGTGCCTGTGACAGCAAGGTGCCTGTGTCACCCTTCATGTAGAGAATGCTGCTTTTACCATCTCTAGTATCAGATAATGGCACAGAGATGCAGCATGTCTAAGGGTCTTGCCAAGGTCATACCCTCAGACCCTTAACCCATTTCCCAGAATCTACTGCTGGTCTTTTCTATAAAACCATGATATTCTGAAAGCTTATGACCAGAATGGCAGACGATGCCTTGGAAAAGCCCAAATCCATCTTTTCCTGCTTTGGTGATCCCATTTGTAGAAGAGGTAGTGTTTTAAAAAATCAACTCACAAAACAATAAAATAATAACATATTCTATTTAAGTTTATAAGCACCCAGTTAGAGACAGCTAAAGACAGGAGGATAATTCCAGATACATAATGAACAAATAGCAAATTTAATAGTGTGGGCCTTGTTTATACTTCTGCCATCAACGTTAATGATGAGCCTATTTATGCTAAACTTCACTCATTATGGGAGTCATTAGTGCCTGTAAGTGAGTGATAATGTGCTTGAACTTCCACAACTATGTGGTACTTTCTCTAAGCCTAACATTTCAAAGTTGGCAAATAAAAGTCCGATGAGTATTTTCATGTGTACATGCCTAATACAACTATTTGGCCTTAGGCTCATGGCCAAACAAGTTTGGGACTGTGAGTTTAAGAGAGTGCAACAGATTGGATTTGCCTCAAAATCTCTAACACTGTGTAAGATGCTAATGTGTCCTCTGAATCTCCACGATGGCACATACTATGTCAGATTTTCTGAATATGGACCAAAGAAATTTTCTTCAAAAGAAGACAGCTCTGGTTATTAGTCCATATAACACCAGTGTAATGATGTTAAATCAAAGAATGGTGGCATACACCAGTACTGAATCATAACCAAAATATAAACAAAACCTACATAGGTTCATTCCTTAGCATCAACCATGTGTATGCCTGGGCCTAGCAAAGCTGTATATCCTCATGTGGAAGCATTCCTGTGGATTACCTGAGAAAGCACATTTCTGCAAATGTGAAGTCCTAAGTGAATAGGACTCGATAAAATTAGAATCAGGGCTTCAACAAAGAACCTCAAAAGTCCACACGAGCATTTCCCCACTCTCAATGTCAGCTGGAAGTTTCATATAACCTCAAGTGTCCCTACACTAGGGACCACAGGCACCTTCACCCACTGACTAGGGAGGCACAGTGTTATTAGATGCTAAAGGATATACAGATTAAATATCCTAATCTGATCAACATTTTCCCAAAGATGGACTGTTCTTAGCAAATAAGCTGTGTGCAACCTAAATGAGGTCTGAAAGATGAAATCAACACAGTAACCAACATTGGACCTTCACAGCAGCTTGGAATGGGGCTTTCTGGAATGGGCACCAGGTGAATTCCATGCAACAGACCTGAGCACCTTCTGACAGAGTCCCCCATCATCAGAGAAGTCTTCCCTGACCACCTTATCTGAAGAGAGAGCCCCATTGGCTCTCCAGACCATTTCCCTGTTGTTCTCTACAGCACTTATGGTCTAATATTATATTATTTTTCATTTTTATTGCTTGTGTGCACCCACTAAAATATAAGTTCACTGAGGTCATATACATTCATCACCATAGTCCCCATTCCTGGAGCAACGCTGGCCACAGAGTAACCACTCAACAAATACTTGTTGAACATTGATTGAACGATTTGCTTTTAGGAAACTGTGATTCAGGTGATCAGATACCCTGCCTGAAGGGATGACAGTCCTGGGTTTTAATTTCCTGTCCTACTGAAGAAAAGACAAAAGGGGGGGGGGTCAGGGTGAGGGAGGCAGAACCCGAGTAGAGGCACCATCAGGATCTTCAAAAAAGGAGATTTTTTCCCAGCTTCCTGCATCAGAGTAGACAACACCAAGCGTTTATACAGCCCTCTGGCCACAAGGGTTATGTCAAGGCCTTTAAAGACTTCAGAGGACCCCTCCCTGTGCCTTTTCTTGCACTGGGCATATTTTATTGACTGTCTGACCCAAAATCCCTTCTAGAGAACCTGAATCACTCAAACACCCCAGATGGGTCTGCATGCCTCCTCACCCAATCTTGGCCAATTAGGTGAGAAATGACCACAAGGTCACAGCCTGACAACCCACTGCCTGACCAGTGTCCAATCAATTCAAATTCTCCTGAGAGAATATCTTTGAGCTACAAAAGCTGTCATCCATTGGTGATGAACTACACAACTGGGAGGTCCTAGCCAATCAGGGAGTGGGACTAATCAAAACACTGGGGAGCTGGAGAGAAGCAGGAACAAGATGCTATATGGCTTCTGTTGTTAAGAAATTTGAAAAGCCAGGCCCCACCCCCTCAGAGACAGCTAGAGATGCCCTCTACCCCTAGCAGATACCAAATTCAAACTCACCTAAGGCCTGACCAGTTTTCATTTCCTGTACATGTGAGTTTTCCCCCAACCTTGCCACACACACCCTTTACTTAAACCTGCCTGTGTGGCTTTTCCTGCCTCCCACTCAAATATACTCTTGCCTTCAGCACCTTCTTTGGATCTAAGATACATTGGCATTCACATTTGGCATCTGTGTTTTCAGGGCTAGCCACATAAATTCTGTTTTCTACCCTTCCTTTGTGGCCCTGCTCTAACCATACCTTCCTTTTAAAGTCTTCTTTGAACCACAGTAGAACAAATTATCACTCCCCTTGCAGACTCAGTCATGATCTCAAACCCCATGTGGCACCTACTGAAATTCCCTCCCCTGTGTGTTGTGCAGTTACTACATGCTCCATCAGGTTCTGGGTATGACGATGAGGGAGACATGGTCTCTGACCTCGAGGAGCTCCTAGCAGGATAAAAAGAAACTAGCCCGCTCTAGCTGGTTTGGCTCAGTGGATAGAGCGTCGGCCTGCGGACTGAAGGGTCCCAGGTTCGATTCCAGTCAAGGGCATGTACCTTGGTTGCGGGCACATCCCCAGTGGGGGGTGTGCAGGAGGCAGCTGATCGATGTTTCTCTCTCATCGATGTTTCTAACTTTCTATCCCTCTCTCTTCCTGTCTGTAAAAATCAATAAAGTATATTTAAAAAAAAAAAGAAAGAAACTAGCCCATCAACATAAATTGCAGCACAAAATTTTAAGAACTAAACAGAGCAACAAACGGGCTGAGAGTCCTGAGATCTCCTGGGTAGGTTTAGGGTCAGAAATGGTGCCCGTTTGTAATGAATCTTAAATTGAAACAGGATGAATCAGGGAAAGGAATTATTTGCTCCACCATATCAAAACTAAAGGTGTCTGCACAACACAGGAGATAAATGTACTTAGAAATGCTTATGTCATGTAGACATGACATGATACATGTTTGTCAAGGCAGATAAAAAGTACTTCCTCTTCATAAGTAAGGACATTCACAAGCAGTACCTGAAATGACCCATTAATGACATAAGACTAAACACAATGTAAACACGTGCTTGATTTATCATTCAAAACTCTAACATGCTCAGTGGCATCAAAGACAGCATCCAAGTCATGCTGTGCCCAAATATTAATCACTGGCTGGTCTCCCCTTTCACCAGGCCCATTGGAATCATTACTGCACTTATCTTTAAATGGGAAGGAAAAAGCACACTGAAATTAATGACAAAAATAAAATTGTCAAAATACAAAGCGAATGCTCACAACTGCATGGAACTAAAGAATAAAATAGCTCTCCCGATCAAGGGTTTTCTATATGAGTACAGTTATTATTAGTTCTATCCATCTTGCGTGGCAAATCAAGAATAATGAAGACATGCCACCTGTATGTATTTCCATAATTCATTATTTGCTCCTAAAGCCAATATTTCTAAGATAAGGCCAAGGTAAGCAGTATTAATGAGTTGTTAGATTTAGAAGTTTCCAAAAGATTTTAATATTAGCATGTTTTATGACAACCTGCTAATAAAAAATAAGTTGGCAAGAAAAAGGCAGAATCTGTGTCTACAGAATTAGGCTGAGGTTAAAGCGAAAAGGCCTATTGGGTTACCATTTTTATGACTAATTTACTTTGCTCATTTAGGGAATCAATTCGCTGCCATTAAAGGCTTGGGTTTCATATATTTCACAATTTACACACATTTCCTGATGTGAATGAGTGCTGCAGTTTGTAAGCACACAGACAAGCTGTCCTCTAATGGTGCAATGGATGCACATTTTCTTAAAATGCGCTTGATTTTACAGAATGGAAATAGAATAGAAATGCCATGATGCCTACCACTATCAACAAATGGAAATGAATTCTGAGCAGAGTGGAAGCTTTGTTCAGCAGTTTATATATACTTATAGATCCTCCCCCAACAAGCCAGTTATGAAATAATAGAAATTAAGAGGGGGCCATCCTAGCCTTGACTGTTTTCATCCAAATTGAAATCTAATTTTTCCTTAAGTAATAGCAAACCTCAGGGTCGGGGGAGTTGAACTTCATTGTTTGGAATAGGATGGATGACTATCCTTCCAAAACCCTTCAGGAAGGTGGAGTGCCCCCAACTTTTGGAAGAGTTTTTACAAATCATAATAAATCAATAACTCACAGATGGGATGACAGGTACAGAATATCCTTACTTAAGATGAAAAACAAATTGTGCATTGCGATCTCAAATCAATAAAGAGCTAAAAATCGCAGTGCAAACAAGATGAGAGAATCCTGTTTTATCCTCAGTCACGGACTGAAGATGTACATGGGGCTGAGTTTCCTGGTTTAAAATTGCTCCCAGGATGGTGCACTTGGGAACTACCAAGTAAGGTCAGTGGAGACCAACTCGCTGTGGGAATTTGCAATGCGGAAAGGACAAGTGGGTAGAACTTAAAAGGGCGCTCTACACAAATGTAAATTATGGATTATTCTTCTATAAATGTCCATTAGCCAGTATTCTGGTGGCTTTGAAGCCTCTGTTCTCCTCATGGGAGTATGAGTGAGAGACCTCTTGCTTCAGCTTTTGATTAAATGATGTTCAGAAGAAAACCTATCAACATAGACTCAACCCTTCACATTAAAACTAGAGGGCTTAATCCACCCCAATTAGCCCAACTCCTTTGAAATTTGACAACCTTTCTTTTCTCCTGCCAATTAACTGTAAAAGATTGTTGTTGGAGTGTAACTCCTGAATTGCAAAAACTCCAATGTGCTCATTTTTGGCCATCTTTTGAGTACCTGGAGCGTTAGGACTTACGTAAAAATAAGCTCATTTTATAGAAGAGGATGCTGACACTTAGAACTGTACAGGGACATACCCAAGGTCATATACACCACAGGTCAGTCTGATTCCAAAGCCCATTCCTCATGCATTATACTATGGCTGGATACTGTTATTCACAATTTGCCCCTCCTAATTTTCCACTGCCTCCCCCCACACTCTCTCTTCTCTATTCTCACATATCTCCTTAATGTCCCAAATATACCTTGTGCTTTGTCACTTGCACAGTTTTTCACATGGAATTCCTCAGTTTGGGGATCCCCTCCACTTTTTAGAGTCTATCATCCCTCCAGTTCTGCTGTAAGCACTGTCTCCCCTAAATTCCTATTGCCTCTCGGTGCTGCCAACAAGGCATTCCTACTACCATCTAACGTGTTACCCTTTCTGCATTTCTCTACCTTACCTCTCCTCCCCATCACTAACTAGATGTTGCCTAAGGGCAGAAACGGTGTGTCTAGTATCTGAGTTTGCTCAGGCTGCTATAGCCAAATGCCATAGATTGGGTGGCTTAGACAACAGAAATTTCTTTGTCCCAGTTTTGGAGGCTGGGAAGTCCAAGATCAAGGTGCTGGCTGATTCGGGTCTTGGTGAGGGCCCTCTTTCTGGTTTGAAGGTGTCAGCCTCCTTTCTGTGTCCTCACTTGGGAGAGAAAAAGAGGGTGTCTTCCTCTTCTCAAAAATTCACTAATCCCATCCTGGGAACTCTACCCTCATGACCTCTCAGAGGTCTTACCTTCAATACCTTCACATGAGAGTTAGATCTTCAATATGCAAATTTTACAGAAACAAAGTTTCAGTCCATATCACCCGAAGGGGTCCTCAAACTTTTTAAACAGGGGGCCAGTTCACTGTCCCTCAGACCGTTGGAGGGCCGGACTATAGTTTAAAAAAAAAAATTATGAACAAATTCCTATGCGCACTGTGGGCCTGGGACGAGTCGGCTGTTAAGCAGGACAGGCAGCGGCACCCGGCGGGCCGGATAAATGTTCTCGGCAGGCCGCATGTGGCCCGCGGGCCGTAGTTTGAGGACCCCTGACTGAATGTACATATGTTTGTGCCAAGCACTCTCCCAAGCTCATTTATTGATTAGATATCTTCATTCATTCATTCACCACAATAACCCTATGAATAGGTACTATTGCACTGTCTCTGTCCTACAGATGGGGATGCAAAGGCACAGAGTGGTCAGTAAGGAAGCCCAGACAAGGTGGAGCTAATGAATGAACATAGACCATATGGTTCCAGAGGGCACACTCATACACATTCATGCCTCTAAAAGAGTACTTAGCAAAGTGCCTCAGCCATAGTCAGGAACATAGAAATACCTACAGAGTGATTGGAATAATCACACTCAACCCAACTCAGAGTGTGTGGTCTCCAGATGCCACTGGTCCACTTATTGAAACAATAAGGCTCAGAAAGGGGAAATGCATGGCCTGGTGCCAATGCTGGTCTTCTGTTGAGGAAAGCACTGCTCCTCAACTGAGGGACTGTTGGAAACTTCAAGGTTCTTCTTCCTTTTTTATAAACTACTTCCATCCTAAACATAAAAATAACTGTAAAAAGAAGCTTTTTATGCCCAGCCAGTATTGCTCAGTGGTTGAGCATTGACCTATGAACCAGGAGGGCACAGTTCAATTCCTGGTCAGGGCCTGGTCAGGGCACATGCCCAGGTTGCAGGCCTGACCCCCAGTAGAGGGTGTGCAAGAGGCAGCCGATCAATGATTCTCTCTCATCGTTGATGTTTCTATCTCTCTCTCCCTCTCCCTTCTTCTCTAAAATCAATAAAAATATTTTTTAAAAGAAACTTTTTATTATATCTATAGAAGACTGGTATGTGTGTCACTATCCTAGCTATACTTACTTATTTAAAAAGAAGCAGCTCTAAAGGCAAACTATTTCCTTAGTTGGTATTAAAATCAATGAAACTCTGAAAATCAGCCTCCATTATGCCAACGTTTATGGAACATCTGAAATGTGTGAAACACTGTGACTGATCTTGAGACACCAAGGTGTAAAATAACACTGCGGAGAGAGAGGGTACCTTTTCACACAATGAGAAGTGTACCACTAACATGGAAAATATACATGAGGAGCTTAGGGAGCACATGGGAGAGACAAGACTGAGTCTGGGCTTTGAGGTGGTGAACAATCAACAGATACATTTGTCCAACACTACGACATGAAATGTGACAAAGCCCTTGTTGAAACATTTGAATAATTTGCCATTTATTATTATTATTATTACTACTACTTCTATAATGATTAGTCATAGCTATGAAGTACCTTCCAATGACTACCAAAGACATTAGCTAAGTTCATTAACTCTTTATCAAGCATTCCCCAAGTCAACTGTTCAGATTAAAACACTCCTACCCTAACTCCAGATCTTCAATGACTAAATATCTATTTACATATACAAATAAGTCGGAATTTCTCAAATCTCACCTCGTTTGCCAATCAGCTACTCTTCCATGTGCTAACACTTCTGTACAAGACGAAGACATTAATTAAATAATTAGCCTTGAGCTCAGACATGTAAACAAACACAATTCATGAATTTGTTAATTGTTCTTCCCTGCTGTGGACACAAGCTATTGTTAGCAACAATAATAATAGCACTGACTCTGATTTCAGAGAGACACTTGGCTATTGGAGGCAAAATGAGCTCAGATGTGGAGAAGGCACCGAAGAGGATCACAGAGTGTTTGAAAACACCGATTGTACCATCGCTGTTCACACGGTTACATAGGAGAGAACCCAGGACACTGGTAAATGGAATACCTAGTCAATGGATATTAGAATTTGCACCAAATACTGACAGTTCTATTACTTTTGCCAGGCTTTCAACACTCATAAATAAAATAATTTCAATAACATTTGAAAAAATTGGCATGCTTTGAAAAAAAAAATACAAAGCATTAGCACCACCCTCCTTTCAGCAACAAGAATATTTGATCTGAATAAAAATGAAACTAGATGGTGCAGGCTGGTATTCCAATGTGCCTCCAGAATTTCTTTGTAAATGAAGTATAAATAGCAATTATAAGCAGGCATGTGTACACTGGGCATGGAAGACATATGCTTGTCGACAACAGGTTTCCAATACCAGGATAACTAGAAAGCAACCCAAACCATTTTTATGCTGTTTATTAACATGTCAATCACTGTTTAGTCTATAAAAATTTCATAAAATGCTCTAAACATTTCCCCATGTTCTTCATTTACATGGAAACCTAATGATATCTTTTCCTGTGCCATGTTAATGGGGGTGGACGGTGACTCTGTTGATGAATGAAGTGGTGGGATCAGAATTTTATGGGCTCAACTGTAAGGTTTCTATCACTACAAGCCTGGAAACAAGATCAAATTGAGAACAAACTGGTCCATTGGCCCCAGAGAAGAATGCTGAGATTGCAAACAAAAGAAGAATCCTCCAGATAACAAATTGGGAGGGGGAGACATATGTGAAAGGGAGAGAAGGGAGAAGTTTAGGACAAATTATCTCTAAAAAGCCAGATTTTCACAAAAAGAAAGATAGAGGATCATGGAACAAAGAAAAGGAACCCACAGACCCAAACTCAGGAGCCACCCTTCCCACTAAGGCATCTGAAATTGATAATCATTGTTATTCTTTATTTTATTCAAATTTCAAATCCCAATTTGAATCCCATCTCCTCCAGGAAGTTGTCCAGTGTTACCACCTGCAAGATGTTTTCCCTCTCAACCTGTGAACTCAGAGCTGATTTCTACCACAGTGATTGAGGGGTCTCTCCAGCCAGTCCGTGAGCTTCTGGAGGAGAGGAACTGAGCTTTACAAATCCCCCAGGACCTGGACCTGACATCCCACCCACAGCAGATGCCCAAAAAGTGCCTGTCGAGTAAATTAATCAAGCAAATGACTTTCTTCTAATATTCAGAGGATCTGAACATTTTTATTGTCTGATTCTTTGTGCTTTAAGAAATTGTAATAAAACTTGGGGAAAATGCTATGTGAAGAGTCTTTTGCAAGTCATGGTGGTATGGCACTTGAATAAAACTGAAGATACATGGCCAGCCAACCTGATTAAAGACTTCTTCTCTGCTTTCGAGTATCAAATTTTTCCACTCACTTCAAGCCAGGTGAAGGGCATGTCCCTGTCCCTTTACAATCAACATGTTGGTAAACAGAGTCATCAAACCTTGAATGAATGAGTGAGTGAACAAATTAATAGGCAGGTACTCGGGACCTGGGAATTCAAAAATGAGTGAAGCTCTAATCTCTGTCCTCAAGAAGCACACAATGACTCAGGAAACATAAAGCAAGAAACAACTATGAAAACCAACATCATAAAAGGTAGGGTAAGCTTAAGTCCCAGAGCAAAAATGAATGATGTCAACACAAGCAAAAGAGAGATGTTAACAGGCAAGGGCATTGGAGAAAGACTCTTGGAGTAGTTGCTTGAGCTAAGTTTTGAGAAATGTATCAGACACCCACTAAACAAGCAGGACAAGAATATTACAAGCACAGAAAGCTCTCCAGCCAAACTGTGACCTTCTGGAGGAGAGGGGCTGGGTGTTGCTCAGTGAAGCTCCAGGTTCTAGTCTGAGGTCAGCCACTTAGAAGATGGATGACCTTACGCGAACCACTCTTTTTTTGAACTCCAGTTTATGTAGCTACAGGTAGGAAAGTCACTGCTCCCCTCCATGGACTCTTGTATTTGAAATTGCCTGGCCAAATATTTTGTAGAAGGCAAAGGCTAAAGAACTTAGGGTGCATTTGGGAAACCAACCAATCAATGAAGTATGCAAGAGGAACATTCTATGGATCCAACACTCACTGCCAAAAATACAAGGGGAGTATGAATAATATGTACACTTCACTTTCCGTGCCTGCATGAAACTTGCAGTAAGGTTGCAAATACACATACACACAAGGCAAGTGTGACCCATTGCTCAATGGAAATTAGGGTGGTCCAGGTTTGACCCAGACTGAGCTAGTTCCCAGAACATGGGGCTTTCAGTGATGAAAGTCAAGTCCAGGCAAGTCCCAGACAAACATCATGAGTTGGTCATCCTACTGGACAGGTACAAGTTACAATTTACACAAAAGCTCCAAAAAAAAAGGAACTAGCACAAGGATCTGGATGATCAAGGAGGATTGGTACCAAGTAAGGACATTCTGGACTTCTACATCCAGCTGTTTCACTTCCTTCGTGATCTCGGAATTCTGCACATTTTTTTTCTAAAGAAGATTCACTCACCGTAACATCTAAATTTAAATAGAACCCCAAACTCTGAATATGAAACCTGGCTTTGGGTTCTATTGGGTACAGGCAAGCCCTGTTTTTCTCATTTTGAAGATGGATAAACTGAGCTCCAGAGACAGGTTCAACAACTTGTTCAAATCAACGACACAGCTGGAAATGAAACCCAGTTTCTTTACCTCCTGGTTCACTATGTATTTTGGGATCTATAACACAGGCTTCAAACAGTGTTTAAGTTCTGTTTAACCTTAGTGGGGAATATTCCAATTAACATATCCACCCCCGGGGTGTTTCTCCCCGTTGAAATTTTCTTCCTTTTCTGTAAAGTGAAGGAGACACTCTCCCCACTCCCCTACGTCTTTTATTTTTTTCTTACTAAAGCTGGCAAGCATTAGTGGCTTCTTTGGTTTTCTGCTCAATTCAACTCAAGAGAAGCTTGAAATGAATTCCATTTTTTGTAACAGTTAGGAAAGGACTGTTCGGGGGTGGGAAAGATCAATCACTTGTGAAAAATGCTAGGTGTCCCATTATGGTATGATAAGTTCAGCTGCATAGCATATGCATTTTTTTGCTCCCTGAATAAATGGCAGAAGTCAGTTCCCCATAAATTCAAAATGTATATTAGAACATGAAATCATATTTTAAGTGGATTTCACATATTGCTTCTCTTCATCATTCTAAATACCAAAGATTAAGCTTGCCACTTGCTCTTGCAGACTTTTTCTCTGCTTTCTTTTATTTTTTTCCCCTTTTGTTTAATCAGATATGAATAGTGGTTGGTGGTCTTTACTGCTCAGAACTACATGAAAGGAAAGGGGAGAAAATGAACTCTGCCTGCTCTCTTCATTGCAAACAACATCTATTTTCATCATGAATGTTCCTGGCCTCTTTCAAGATGGCACTGTCTCCCAAATGGCGAAGTGGACCTAATGTACCTTCTCACTAAGCCAACCCTGCTGCTGCTTTGAGACAGAGCATTCCTTCGCTTCCCCTCCATTTAACTGGAACTTCTTCGAGAATCCCACCGAGAGCCAGTATGTATTCCGGTTACCAACCCAGATGCTGGAGGCCATCTCTATCACTCTGTCACTTTCACCAAGTCACTTAACCATGTCACTGGACTTTTCTGTGCTTCAGTTTTTATAACAGGAGTGGGGAACATCTTGCCCAATGGTTGCATAAGGCCTGAGAAATCATTTGGTCTGACCCTGCCAAGGCCTTTGGAATGAGTTAATTAAATGTTTGACCAAATATAGCAGGCTACTTCTTAAGTTGATAATTTTATATGGCCTGCAAATGACATTATAAGTATCCAAAGGGATCTTGGCAGAGAAAGAAAGGTTCCCCACCCATGGTCTATAAGATGAAAGGTAGCTGTTCTTTTGATCATCGATATTGTTCACAGGAAAAGTCTCTCTCTACCAGACTCCCAGCCCACATGAGTCCATCACTTTTCAGGCCTGGTCCAGCCTCCATGTCTTTAATCCTCTGCTCATTTCCCTCCTCTCAGTTGACCAGCAAAGCTCATCATCTTCTCATGGCATCAACCCTCATGGGGGCTCCTTCTGTCGTGGGCTCCTTATCCTCTAAACATCTCAACTCTGCATTCTCCCCTAGAACATCTCACTTGAGATTTAAATACTACCCCAGTGACTTTGCCCTGAACTCCTGCCTCACAGAGCTGCCTTCTGCCCCTCCACCTGGATGGCTAATAGGCATCTCGGTAACCTAACCACAGATGTCTCCCTGAATGAGCTCTTCCCGGCTCTTCCTACCTCAGTAAGTGGCAGGGCCATCCATTCTACAGCTCAGTCCCAAAGCCGAGGAGTCTTTTCTTCAACCTCCCAAATCCAGACCCCATCTCCCAAATCTGCCTGATGGGATCACATCTCTCCATTGTTAACCCTGCCATTTTAGATTTGTTCTGGGGCCCCATGGCATCCTTCTAACTGATCTCCTTCCTTCTGTTCTTGCCCCTGTCCCCCACCCCACAATTCTTTCTCTACTCCACAGCCACGGAAATCAGAAAAAGAAAATACAAAGCAAATTAGATATGCTCACTCCCCAGTTCAATGACCCACCCTGCTCCTCTTACATTTAGAATAAACTCTCTCTCTCTCCCCTGGCCTTGTCAATGCCCACTGTGGTCTAGACCCTGCCTACCTCTCCACGTTCCTTCTCCTACTCTCCCCCACATTTACTACACGCTCCACTTCCTCCTCTTCCATAAATAGTCCAAGCCCATTTCTGCCTTAGGGGTCTATGCAATTGCTATTGCCTCTGACCAGATTATCTCCTTTCCTCAGCCCCATTCAGGTCTCTGCTCAGTAGTAATCTTCCAGAGAAATTTCCCTACTGTTCTACCTACAATGGCCTCAACATCAGTCACTTTCTAGCTCATTAGCCTGCTTTATTTTTGTCATAGACTTCATTACTATCAGAAATATTATTTCTTTGTTACTCATTTATTACCTGTCTTCCTCCAAATTCCCGTAAGAGCAGGCACCTTGTCAAGTTCACAGTCCTAGTCCCAATATTCTTAAAGAACCAGCATATCTTAAGCTCTTCATAAATACTTTTTAATGAATGGAGAGCAAACTTTTAAAATCTCTTCATTCCCTGAACTTACCCACATTGCATTGCTGAGATGTTTTGCAGGCCTAGATAATATGGTAATTAATCTGAAAGAAAGGTATGTTAAGTTGTAAGTTAAGAAGCAACTAAATGATGTTCTGAGGATACTGACTACTTGTTTATTGTCTGCAGAATGGAATACACAGGCAGAATCTGGCCGAAATTGTTGTGGGGCAACTTGATGTGCTGTAAGAAAAAACTTTTGGTTTTGAGGGTCACAGATAATTGAGAGAAGCAGTAAAGAAAGGAATTGAGTCAGCACTCAATTCCTAAGGCACTTGACAAACAGCCAATGATTTGCCTCAGATGCTTCAGGAATTTGTTAATATACTGTCATTATTAGTGGGTTACATAACCTGTAGCATACACAATATTTCAACCATTCTAAAATGCACATTTCCCCCACATTTTACCTCTCTGGTATCAGAATGTATCTTACAATTGATACATGGTAGTTAAATTGGAAACACCTTTTCTTAGTGGTATACAAAATGATGATACTTAAAAGATGCCATCCTCGACTCAAAAATGTATGGTAATTTATTATAAGTTATGTTCATTGAATGTTGGCTTTAGGCAAGCATAAACAAGTGTTATCCCATTAACCCTCATAATAAGCCTACAGGATAGATAACATTAGTCCTAGTTTATAACCAAGAAACTAAGGAACAGGGAGATTAAGGAACTTTTCTAAAGTCACACAGCTTCTAAGGGTTAGAGCCCAGAATTGAATCCACATCTATCTGACCCTCAAACCAATTCTCATCACCATTCTGCTACAACAATTATTAATTATTAAATCAATAACTTAATTGATGCCCATCACAAGGGAGGTACATAGCAGATGTCCAGTCCGTGTGCGCTCCCTTTCCTTCTGCTCCTTTTGCGCCTCAATGTAAGAGCGAAACCATGCCCTGATTCCATGATTTATGTAAAACCTCGCAGAGGGCAAACCTTGGCAGTCAGGCTGAGGTCTGGCTTTTTGAAAAGATCTGAGCCCGCATCAAAGGCAGCGAGTTAGCTCAGAAATCAGTGGGGCCATATAATGACGGGGCTGCCAGAGGACCGCTCTGTGATGAACAGGGGAGAGCAGAGTAGCCAAATTAACTCCCTGCTCAGTCTTGACTCAGAGGAACGCTAACAAGATTAGACTTTGGAAGCAGGTAGGTTGAATGAACTGGAACAGGCATTGTCGGGGGAGAGGTAGAGCATAGGAGGAAAGGCATTGGTTTTCAAGTCTGACAGGCTCAACCTCAAACCCCAACTCCCCTTCTTCATGTTTCTGGACCTCTGATATGTGAATTAGGAGAGGAGCCTCTTCCTCTGTAGAATTGGGGTGAGGGTTTGTTTAGTTCATAAATATTCATGACACTTTCTCTGTGCATGTGGGCTGCATCAGTGAACAAAACAGATTAATATCCTTGCCCCCTTTGGCTTACATTTTAACTAGTCTGAATGGATATAGAGCATCTAGCATATTATGTGGTTATTAAAAAATAATAGTCATTATTAAAGTTATTAAATAGAAGTATTAACATCAGGTAATATGATTGAAACTGGTATTCAGCTAAAATCCATCCAGGAATTATTTATAAAGCACCAAGCAGATCCCACCTCAGGGTCTCCTCTGCCAAGAACTTTCTTCAAGATCGTCCCATGTCTGCCTCCTTCTCGTGCCATATCCAGTCCAATGTCACTGTTTAAACTAAAGATGAGATGCTGTCTAAACCAACCTCTTCTTCCCTGCCTGGCCCCATCTCTCTACCACTTTACCTCAGTTGTTGGCTTCAGAGCCCTCATCACAGTTTGAAATTCCCAGTTTCTAATTTTGCTTCTTTCTTGTCCTGTTCGCCACTAGAATGGAAGCTCCCTGAGCACAGTGACCTTTGCTCTTTGCCCCTAGAGCAGGTCTGGCACTGAATATCTAGCTGCATGAATGAGCATTAGTGATATCAGCTGGAATTTATAAACACGCTGGACTCCAGGCTAAAGTTGGGGACCACCTGAGCGAAACACTGGAACTTTTGCTAGT
Source organism: Plecotus auritus (assembly GCF_963455305.1). Taxonomy (NCBI): domain Eukaryota; kingdom Metazoa; phylum Chordata; class Mammalia; order Chiroptera; family Vespertilionidae; genus Plecotus; species Plecotus auritus. The sequence continues at coordinate 234,205,011 of NC_137770.1, read as the reverse complement.
AGCAGCCAATGTGATCCAGCGCTGGCAGAAGGCTCTACAGAGGCTGGCTCCCAACCCTGGAAAGACAAATCCCTCCATTGCATTTGGAGACCCAAAAACTCTCAGAATCAAAGTTTTCATGTCACTGCACGCTGAAGACAACAAAACCAACAGGAGAATAGGAACAGGCTTGAGGCGAGAGGCAATGAATTCAGATCTGCTTGTAGCTCCTATGAGAAGGCAAGCCAGAAGGAACTAGGAGACATGAATTCATATGGTTTATTTAGCCTCAGAAAGGCTTTCTGACAATATTCAGATCCAGGGGCATTAAAACACTGAGTAATGCTGAGATTGGGGGAGCTAGCCTGACCAGGAAAAAGGAGCAATCAATCAACAAGAAATTTATTGAACATGTATTATACACCCAACCTGTGTCACGTGACTTGGTTTAAGGATAGGGCAGGGTGAAGCCTGGGGGAGCCCCACAGGCTATGCTGATGTTGACCTTCTTTAATATTTTTAGAAATGATCTGAATAGAAGTACACACCCAGTGCCCCAGCTCTGCTGAGCAAAACAAACTCTTCAGGTTAATAAAATGTTGAGCTGATTGAATAAAAGGGCAGAAAGAGTTCACAATGCTACCTGCTGATCAGAAAAATAACAAAGGAGTCGCTTTTTATGTGTAGAAAACTCTTGAACGGCAGAAACCTGACTAGGAAGAGTAAAAAAAAAATAAAGGTTATGAAGGGCAAGGGCCTTATCTCTCTTGTTTGTCACTGCATCCCCAGATCTAGCCCAGAGCTAACACATAATAGGTGCTAATTTTGTAAAATAGAGGGAAGGGGACTGCACAGCTGACCTACATTTCCATTGCATTGCAAGGCTCTGGAGAAGGTAGAGGCATTGGGTGAGAGGGGTAAAGAGTCCCAGCCTTGGTCTTCATTCCTGAGACCTGAGCAGACAATGGGTTGTTTGCCAAGAACAACAGTTAAGGCTTCTGATTCTCATGACAATGGGAAAGAATTGGGACAGAGGAAAAAGGGGGCTAATTTCTAGCACCAACACAATGGCCAACACAGAAGCCTTTGTCAGGTGAGAACATCTGCTTCCCTCAGCCTCCAAAGGCAGGACTCCAACAGCCAAGGGGTTTCCTCTGTTGCATGGTCTCCAATAAACATCTGACAAGCTTCATGTCTCTGGGCTTTCACATTACACCACTTTATCACGGGAGCCCAGCGGTGACAGTGTTTGTGGTCTCATTTCTTAACTACACTAGGTTTCCTAGACAGAGACTTAAAACTTAACAGTATGAGAGGAGAAAAATAAAAACCATTTCATCAGGGGTGGACGTTTGAGAACCTGTGGTTCCATCAAATGTTCTCCCTCATAACTGTGGAAGACATAGTAGGAGACAGTAAAGACAGTGTAAGTGGTGTACCTTGCTGTGCCTTTACAGTGAAAACTCCAAGTGAGGACTGTGCCAAATCTTCCTCTATTCCTAGGAAAAGGCAACAATAGCACAGTGTGGGTGTAGAGCCCTCTAAACAGGAGGGAGGCAGCTGCTGGGTGTAGAAAAGGAGTTTGTCAGAGAGTTAGAGGTACCCTCCAATGGCTGGTTCCCAAGTGCTACTGGCTGATCATAAGTAAGGAAGAGCAAGGATACTGGGTCAGAAAGAAAGAGCAGAGTATTGTTAAATGATCCAGGTCCTCCCTTAGCAAACAAATCAAAAACACCAAGGTCCTAATGACTTCATTCAAGGGTCCCTCTTCTGGGGACCGGCCAGGTGCTCTCTCACCTCTGAGCTTCTGCTCATAATTCTTCATCCCAGCCTGCCCTCCCCTACAATGTCCAACTCAACACAATTCAATCTCAACCTTCAAGACAGAACCCAGATTCCATGCCAAAAGAGTCCAGGTATTGGAGTGGGGAACATCTGAAATCAGAGACCAGGTCCATCCCATACAAGTTGGGAACCTATGGGAAGCCACCTAACTCTCCTGATCCTCAGTTTCCTCATCTGAAAACTGAAGCTTAAAGGACCTAACCCATTGGTGGGAATGTAGTGAAATATCATAAGGGGATTCTCAGAAAGGGGAATGGCGCTAGACAGGCAACAAATGATAAGTCAAGGGGCTTTTGATTTAATTGGGGGATGAAATATGAAGGAGTAGCTTAGAGGAAAAGACAGAATGCAGAAGTTCAGATGGTAAATTGGAAGGTCGGGGAAGGGACTGACGGGAGCGATCATGTCACTGAGTGCCTTCTGCCGCATCAGGCCCTGGGAGACGCGGAGATGAACAAAAACGATATGACCCACTTGTGCATGAAGCTTCCTTTTTAATGAGAAGAAATGGACTTTGGAGCCAGGCCCATCCGGGTGTGAATTCCAGCTCAGCCATATTGTAGCAATTGGTCTTGGGCAAGTGATTTGACCTCCCCAAAGCTATTTCCCGAGCTGGAAAATGAGGTTAATATTAGCTACCTCACAGAGTTCTTGCAAAGATTAAGTGGGATGCATATGTAAAGAGCCTTTCCTATTGCAGAAGGCACTTATGAAATGGCCTTCCCTTCTTTCCTTCTTGGTGGTGTTTTAGGCCATGCCAGAATTGCCCAAGGGTTTTGTTTTCGTCTAAATGTAATAATAGAAGATTTATGAAAAACAGACATCAAGAGTATTTGTCTCCATCTCCCTTTCTAAAAAGTAATACTTTGACAACTATTGTCAACTGTGTATTGTTTTGGGTGGGCATCATGGCCCTCACACAATATTCTTTATTTTGTTCTGAAAAATAAAGGATCTAATGATTTGAATGCTTCCCCACCCCCATGATCAACAGCAATGCCAATTTGTGTATGCTTCCACTAAATTATGTGCCAGGCTAGATAAAAGATTTGTTTTGAAAAACAGCCACTTCCAAAAATAAGAGAGTTTATCAATTCCAATCATTCTTATCCAAAATTAGTTGTCAAGTTTCAATGGCTGAAATGAATTTAACGACATAAATTCGGAACCGCTGCGGAATGACTAATGCTACCTTGCAGAGAGGCCCTGAATACACAGCCCTGGTGGGGTTCACCAAGTACATTTAAAATATCAGCACTTCTGTGTTATAATAGAGCTATTAACAACAGTTGACTGACATTAGATGTAGTCAGACTAAGCATCAATTTCAAAAATATGCTGACCTTTCCAAAAATTAAGAAGCAGTTGCCCACACTCACCAAAGAGAAATTGGACTAATTACTGTGGCATTATGAAACCCAGTTATTAGACTAATAGACAGCAATGTTTTTCTCACCACCACAAAAAAAAAAGCCAGCAAATACATTATGATGCTGTAGCAATACTGATATTCATAAAATCTCATTAGGCCAACTGGAAGTCAAACATTAGCCAATCGCGCTGCTGATTCCTACTTACAGATCAAAGTTAAATGCGTGCTTTAGCCCGTTAGGAAACCAAATTGAATTCGGGATCCGCATTGCTCTCATTAAGCAGCACTCCGTTAGGCTGTGTTTAAGAGGAACAGCCCATAGGGAGCTCTTCCCAAACCAATGAGAAGGCCCGCGTCCCACATCAGACCTGGAATACCATGCCGGCTCATTTAAATACACACATTTGCAAGCAGTCTGGATTTCCACCGCCCTGCTTTCCTTGGTCATCTCGCCTTAGGCTGGTTACTTTCCGGGCAAAATGAAAATCCCATTCCAACAAAGTAATTCTCATTGTCAATGAGGATCTCTGTATTGTGTCCATAGTACAATAGGCAACTATCTTCCTGTTTCTGTCTTTCCTCTCTATGACATTAACGCTTAATTAAAGGAAAAGATGAATAAACTGATGTAAACAGATATGATGAGCGGGCTGAATTCCCTGTGGAGGAAAACGAAGTTGAGTCAGGCAACAGCAAAGTCGTACTGGCACCAGTGCAGAAGCAAAATCTCAGCATCGCTGGTTGCTGGGACAGAGCAGGGATCCTGTTTCCAGATGAGACCATGTTTTAAAATTCCAGTAAGCAGCACAAACACATCAGCGCCAGCAAAATGTGTGTCCTTTTATGCTGAGATGGTTCCCCACCCCTTCTACATCACTTATAGATTAATAGCCCACAGCTGGGTTATTCCACGGGGTCACCAGGCCAGGGAGCAATACCCAGAGACTGATAGCTTTGAGCTAGGCCTCCCATCCTCAGACTCGGACTCTATCTCCTTGATGCCACATATATATCAACTGCATGGCATCTACATCTCCTCAGTATGTGCGTACATTCAGTTGGTTTACACGAGGGACATCAAACAGAAAGGGCTAGATTTGATGTTGCTGTGCCCTTTCCAATTAGCTGCCTTGGAGAATCTGTTTTCAATTTATCGAGAGCTCCGCCACACTGCGTAGGATGCACAGCCTCCGTAGCTTGCAGCGCATGGGGCAAAGTGTGGCTTGGTCTTTGCTTTGTGCCTGGTGCACAGATGAGAGGGTAAATAAACCTGCTGGCTCTGCACAGTGAAGACCCAGAATTTCTATAAAGGGAGGAGGGTTGGAAAGGGGGTTGCAGGGAGCCGTCTCAATGTGACATTTTGCACTGGAAGTGCACTGTTTCGACATAGCACATTCACTTGGTGGGAGAAGGTTCAAAGTCCCTCCAAGTGCTCTGACACAACTACAATAGCCTCCTGATTAGTATCTGACCTATTTGGCTCCTTTTAAACCTCTTAAAACATGGAAGCACTTGAGAAAAGAAAAATAGTTTAAGCAAAATATTTGAATTTTTTAACAACAAAAAATTTCTAATGGACATATTACCAAATAAATTTCAAGATTAAAGATAAAAAAATAACTGAATGGTAGGGGAGGGTGGGGATAAGGGGGAGAAATCAACCAAAGGACTTGTATGCATGCATATAAGCCTAACCAACTGACACAGACAGGGGGATGAGGGCATGAGTGGGGGGGTGGGGGGAATAAGGGGATAAGGACACATATGTAATACCTTAATCAATAAAAAATAAAATAAAATAACTGAATGTTGGTATTCAGGATCCTGTACCTGAAAATGCATGAAATTTGGTCAAACTAGAATTAGGACAATGACAAGGCACTATATATGCAAAAGCATTAGGATCATGAAAATAAAAACAAATTTTTGTATAGAGACTTTCAATTCACAAAATACTTTGAAATGATATGAACTCTCTGAGTCTCTGTTGCAACCCTGTAAATGAGGTGGGCAAGACACCACTGTCCCCATTTTTTTAAAATTTCTTTATTGTCCCCATTTTATATATCACAGAAGAAACTGAGGCTCACAGCTAAGAGGCTTGCTCGCATTGCACACACAGTTACGTGGATGAGGGCAGGTGAGTGCCCCAAATAACAGTTTCTAGTTCAAAGCCCCTTCTACCATATCACAACTTTGTCTCCTCCAAAAATGTTCTGCTAAAGATACCCCTCCGGGCATAGAAGCAATAACATCCTAGCCACGAGCACTCCTATTGCCTAGTTTTTGGTTTCTATGCCGTTCTCTAATAAAAGAAGTCATGGCTCCTCGCAGAAATGGCTGATTCTTGAACTGGGGCAGGAAATACACAAAATGACCCTGCAGCTTCTTGCAGTGACAGCAAGTAAGAAAGTACACACACGCACACACACACACTCATGCACACACACACACTCATGCACATATACAATGACAGGAGCATGTCAAAGGGAACCAGGAGCCAACTAAAATTGCTTCCAATTGTCAAAGCTGGGACAAGATCAGTAACATAGGATGGATTATAATTTGAAGTACAAAATAAATATCCATGAGTTCATAGTGATATAAGTAAATGATTTGAATAAATGAGTAAATGAGAAAGAGAAGATACAGCAAAATTCCCATGCAGCAAAATTCCAACTAATTTCTGTACATATGCTTCCCTCGAACAGGTGTAGTGTACCTCCAACTCTTTAAGTGTGGGCTGTTGTGCAGTGATTTCCTTACCAAGAATACAGTATGGAAAAGGGAAAGTAAAAGGACAACTTTACAGTAGAGAAAACTGACAAATGCTACGTCAACCAGATGATCAAGGTCAACGTCAACAGTGTAAGTCATGTTGATAGCATGTCCTCTTGATATGATGTGATGAAAATGGCACTTTACTTCTGCAGTCTTCCTCCCCAAAACCCATGAGCCAGATCTAGTTATGAGAAAACCTTCAAACAAATCCCGATTGAGAGACAACCTATAAAATGCCTGATGAGCCCTCCCCCAGACTGTCAAGGTCATCACAAACAGAGGAGTTGGGAAAACTGTCACAGCCAAGAGGAATCTCAGAAGATGTGATAACCAAATGTAGTGTATTCTACTGGGTGGAATCCTAGAACAACAACAACAAAAAGGACATTGGGTATAAAATCAAGGAAAGCTCAATACATATGAACATCAGTTAATAGTGAAGCATCAATATTGGTTCACTAATTGTAACAAATATCCTGTACTAATGTAAGATGCCAATAAGAGGGGAAACTAAGTGAATGGTCCATAGGAACTCTGAATTATCTTTGCTATTTTTTTTGTAAATTTAAAACCTATCTACAACTAAATATTTATTTTTTTAAAAAAGAAAACCTGGCCGAAACCGGTTTGGCTCAGTGGATAGAGCGTCGGCCTGCGGACTGAAGGGTTCCAGGTTCGATTCCGGTCAAGGGCATGTACCTTGGTTGCGGGCACATCCCCAGTAGGGGGTGTGCAGGAGGCAGCTGATCAATGTTTCTCTCTCATCGATGTTTCTAACTCTCTATCCCTCTCCCTTCCTCTCTGTGAAAAAAAATCAATAAAATATATTTTTTTTTAAAAAAGAAAGAAAACCTGCCTGGCTGGCATGGCTCAGTGGTTGAGCACTGACCTAAAAACTAGAAGGTCCCGGTTGGGGCATATGCCCAGGTTGCAGGCTTGATTCCCCAGTAGGGGGTGTGCAGGAGGCAGTCGATCAATGATCCTCTCTCATCATTGATGTTTTCTATCTCTCTCCCTCTCTAAAATCAATAAAAATATACATTTAAATACATACATACATACATAAATATAACCTCCCTCTACCCATGCCATATATGTGACACATAAACCATTTCACAAGATCAAAGAATAGGCCTTAATTCAGTTGAGGAAGCTCAATGACTGCTATGCACTGACCATCATGGAAGCCCCAAAGCTGGAGCCACTAAATGGTTTACAGTCAATATTTAAAAATCGTAAGATCCTCCTTAACCTGTGAGCCATCCTTCATCAACATTGAGCCAAACAGTAAAAGACTGAAGCTACATTTGCTAAAGAAACAAGGAAAGCTTTAAAAATCGAGAAGCGTGGCAGGAGGTACCACCTGTGCTCTCCGATTCCAGCCCCAACAATCCTAGTGGTGGTGGAGGGAAAGCGGTCACTCACAGCTGGGGGAGGAAGAGGCAGCGGCTTCAGCTGGAGTGTGTCTGCACCCAGGTGTTGGAAGGCGCCCATTGTCCTCACTAGCAGAGAGGATAGCAAGGCCAGAGCAGGGTGGATTCCTTCCCCTTGAGTTGGGCTCCTGCCTGGCCCCCAATATTCCCAAATTTATACTTTCTTGTCTAGTCTCTTTCATTTGCATGCGGCCTCCTCCAGAGCCTGAACTCTGAACCTGAACCCTGAACCACGCGGGTCGTGAAAGGGGTTCACTACACCCAGGGCAAAAGGGATCCTAAAATGGCAACTTGAAATGCACCAAGTATTGACAGTGCCATCCATGTGGCAGCTAAGTGGACATTAATGTGCTCTAAAGTACCTGTTGGAACCTCACAAGCTAAATTATTTTCCCTCCTACTATACACCAAGAGGGTATAATCTACTGGGCGGGGGGAGGTAGGAGGGGGATAAGTCTTGATTTTTAAATTGAGCTAAATTGCAATGCCAGGGCAGGGAGGGACCAAAGTTAGATGCCAGGCGATAAAATGAGATGTTGGGCTGTACCCTCCGAGCCTGCTCACTTCACATCCCCCACTGAGAGCAAAGGCCAGGCAGTATCCCATCAGCTTGTTGACAGAGTGGAGGCCTTCTGGCTCAAACCTCATCCACTCTGAGAATAGCCATTTTCATTCTCAAAGAAGCATGGGTCTGTCTCAGTTTTGCAAGGGACCTGAAAAGCTGGTATATCCTGAGAATCATTTGACACGTGATCCATCACCATAGGATCCCTGCCAAGGCTCCTTCAGCCTTTCCTTGGAACAAGGACCTCCCTACCTTTCAAGGCATGTTCCGAGGACATCATTGGCCCAGCTTGATCCCACCATCTGACCTCCTCATTGTTGCTTATGTCCTCCATGCACACCCCTGCCTCGGCCTTTGCACTTGCTTGTTCCTCTGCCTGGAATGCTCTTCTGCCATATACGCACATGACTTGCTTCTTCATCTTCTTCATGTCTTTACCCAAATGTTACCTTCTCAGTGAAGCTTTCCCTGGCCATTTATTTAAATTTTCCCATTGCCCCATACTCCATCCCCCATACTCTGTCCTCCTTAATTGCTTAATTTTCTCTACAGCATTTGTCATCATCTAACACACTATATTTTTACTATTTAAAAATATGTTTTTATTGATTTTTAGAGACAGAAAGGGAGAGGGATAGAGAGATAGAAACACTGATGAAAGAGAAAAATTGATCAGCTGTCTCCTGCATCACCCCCACTGGGGACTGAGCCCACAACCCATGCATGTGTCCTTACCAGGAATGGAAGCGTGACCTCCTGGTTCATGGTCCAACGCTCAACCACTGAGCCGCACCAGCCAGGCCTAACTATTTCTTATTGCATTAATTTCCCCTCTAGAGTATAGACTTTGTGAAGTCAGGATTTTTTACTCATTGCTATACTCCTAGCATTCAGAAATGTGGCTGACATGTGTCACTAAATTCATATAAATTTATAAATGAATAAATTCTTAGCTCTCAGGCAAAACTTTCTATTTTGTGAGCCGGTCATATTTATAAAAACCTTATACCCCACCACTATAAAAATGTTAATTCATGATACATACAAGGCATTCCACTTTTATATTATAAGCTTAATCAACAAGTCTTTTTAAGATTTTTGGTGTAGAAAATACATATTAAACGTGATTATAATGGCACACGTTTCTTTTGTTTCTTACTCATGTACTGAATGGGAAGTTCAGAAATATATGTGAAATTCATTTCTCCTTCCTCTCTTCTACTCAGAGCCAAGGTCACTGCTTTTGACATGTGTCCACACAAAGACTTGTACTGAAATGTTCATAGCAGCATAATAATAAAAAAGCAAAAATAAATATAAATGTCCATCAACTAGTAAATGGTAAAGCAAAACGTAGTGTGTCTATCAATGGAAATCTATTCAGCAAAACAAAGACATGACCTACTGATACATACTGCCACATGGATGAAACCACAAGACATTACACTACGTGAAAGAAGCAAAACTCACATAGTCTATAATCCTCTTATATTAAAAATACAGAAGAGGCAAATCTATAGAGACACAAAGTACATTAGTGGTTGCCTGGGGCTGAGGGTGGGATTGAAGATTGACTGCAAATAGACGTGAGGAATCTTTCTGGGGTGATGGAAACATTCTAAGTTTGGATAAGGTGATGATTGCACAATTATTCATTTATAAAAAAAGTCATTGACTTGTACACTTAAAACAGGTAGATTTTATTTATTTTATTAAATATTAAATATATTTCAATAAAGATGTTTTAAATTTTTTAAAAAGTGTTCAGGAACCATCTTAGCTTATCATTGCATTATCTTATTGCATTCCCAGTCAATACAGAGGGAAGAGGCCTGGGAAGAACAGACTCCAACATCTGTCCTCTGCTATAGCAAAAACTACCCCTAGTCTCATCAAAGGGAGGAAAGGGTGATCCTGGACCCCAAGGCCTCCAGGATGTAGTATATATCCCAGCAGAGCACTAAAAAAGGAAGTTAAGAGTAAGCCCACCCTTCTGGGTGTTTATCAAACTCCCAATTTAAGAATATTTGAATGCCTGAGCCCCCCAAAGAAAGCAATTCAGCATGCATTCCTTTGTTCGTTTTTCAAAATATTTATTGAGCATCTACTTTGTACAGTCACTAGCTAGGTGTTGGGGACACACAATTGCATCAAACACAGTGATGCCCAGAATAGTTCTGATACTGTCACTCAAAGTTCAGTGAGATCTAAATGGGAGCCCCTAGTCTTCTCTTCTTACAGCTGAATTTTCCTGGGAGGATGGAGGAGGAGGCCCAGGAGAAAGGAGGAGGTGGCCAGACCAATCTCCCCCAGGATCCAAGGGAAGGATTAACACCCTGGATGCGCTCACAGGTTGACTGTGAAAGAAGTGAGCACCTAAGGTGAGTTTATGTAACTCCTCCCTCCCTTGAAGACCTGGCAGCCCAGGTTCCCACCTCACTGTCAGTCTCTTTCTCTCTGGCAGACAGTTCAGCCTTTAAAATCAATAGGTTAGGAAATCAATAAAATGCAAACATGGTACTTTACCCTGGCTGGTTTAGACTCTCTCCCTTCATCCTGAAAACACCAGTGTTTCCTTTGCATCACCCCCTTGGGGATTTAAAAGCCTCCTCGGTTTCTGCCATCTTACCCTTCTCCTCAGCTCTGATGTGAAGTCCCTTTGAAAGTAACTATTCCAAAACACAGAGATCCTGTGCCCCAGATTCAGTCAACCACTACTTATTGCACATGGTATTTTAGGACCTTCAAGCTTCCCCATCAGCCCAACAGAGGGCTGTATGTGGAAGTAAATGTTGTGTACAAAAAGGGGGGTTCCAGGGAAAATAACCTCACAGGGTGACCTGATCATCCTATCTAATAATAGAGTAATATGCAAATTGACCATCACTCCAACACACAAGATGGCTGCCCCCATGTGGACACAAGATGGCCACAACAAGATGACCAGCAGGGTAGGGCAGTTGGGAGGGACCAGGCATGCAAGGGAGGGCAGTTGGGGGCAATCAAGCCTGCAGGGGAGGGCAGTTAGGAATGACCAGGCTGACAGAGGAGGGAAGTTGGGGGCAACCGGGCCTGCAGGGAAGGGCAGTTGTAGGGGACCCAGGCCTACAGGGGAAAGCAGTTGGGGGGGACCAGGCCTGCAAGGGAGGGCAGTTAGGGGTGACCAGGCCTGCAGGGGAGGGCAGTTAGGGGCAATCAGGCTGGCAGGGGAGCAGTTAGGCATCAATCAGGCTGGCAGGGGAGTGGTTAGGGGGTGATCAGGCTGGCAGGCAGAAGTGGTTAGGGGCAATCAGGAAGGCAGGCAGGTGAGTAGTTGGGAGCCAGCAGTCCTGGATTGTGAAAGGGATGTTCGACTGCCCGTTTAGGCAGTCGAACGGGCAGTCGGACATCCCTCGAGGGGTCCCAGATTGGAGAGGGTGCAGGCTGGGCTTAGGGACACACACACCCCCCCATGCACGAATTTCGTGCACCGGGCCTCTAGTCATATCTAATAAAAGGATAATATGCAAATTAACCATCACTCTGTCACAAAGATGGTGGTGCCCATAGCCACAAGATTGTGGCACCCAGTCCCCTCAGCCTCGCCAAAGTCCCCCAGTCCTGGGGTGGCTGCCGCTGAGAGCAGGCAGCATGAGCGGCCTGGTGGAATGCTTGCTTCATCACCGGGGCAACGGAGGGCCTCTGGGCAGTGGGCGTGGAGCAGCCAGGGCAGGATGCTTGCTTCATCACCGTGGTGACACCTGGCCACAGAGGGACTCTGGGGGCAGGGCGGCCGGCCTACAGCCTCTGCAACTGAGCGCAGGCCTATAGAGGAGATGGCAGGCCCGCCTCCCACAGAAGCAGTGCAGCTCCCGTGGAAATAGTGGGCGGCCTACTGCATGCATCGCGCAATGGGCTACTAGTCTTATATAATAAAAGCTTAATATGCTAAGTGTCTGGTCATCCAGTCGGCCATTCAACCAATCAAAGCATTATATGCTAATGATATGCTAAGGCTACTCAACTGCTTGCTATGATGTGCACTGACCACCAGGGGGCAGACGGTCCAACCAGTAGGTTAGTTTGTTGCTGGGGTCCGGACGTTTGGGACTGAGCAAGACAGGCCAGACACACCCTGGAGCCCTCCTGCGGTCCCTCCCCAGCTGGCCAGCCTCCCGCATCCCTCCCCAGCCTCGATCGTGCACTGATAAGGTCCCTAGGCCTGGTCTGTGCCCTCTCACAATCCGGGACCCCTTGGAGGATGTTGGAGAGCCAATTTCGACCCAATCCCGTAGTCCAGGCCGAGGAACACCACTGGTGCACGAATTCGTGCACTGGGCCTCTAGTAAATTTATAAATGGGCAGGTCATGGTTACTACGAAGCTTATCTTTGCCTGAAGCAAGGCCTGTCCATGGTTTCTGCATATCTAGGTTAACACCCCTTTGAAATGCCTCCTGTCAGACCCCTCCTTCTAAGGATGCAAGAGGTCATCTGAGTCCCATGTTGCTCTCTCCCACCTCCATGTAATCTTCCTTACGGGCCCTCCTTAATTTCAAATGCATAAGAGAAACTGCATTTCTCTTATTCTCTGGAGCATTTGAGATCTTACTCTCTGACATATGTCATTGGTTTGGCTCAAATAAACTCTGATAAAAATTCTCGACAGGTTTAGATGTTTCTTACATCAACAACATGAACAGGTTGTATTGTCTGCCTGGAGTTGTCACAGATGCCTCTGATGGTAGCTAGTTGCCCATCCCCAGAGGCATTCACACAGAGGATGCAGTGATAGGTCAGAGATAGGTGAGTCATCATTCTGACATTGCTCAAGGGTTGGTCTAAGAGGCAGATCGGTCAAGTCCTTCTCATTCTGAAACTCTGTTATTCAAAATGTGGGCTATAGATCCATAAGATTTTACAAAAGCAAAATAGCAGCAGTCAGTATTGGACAGGACAAATAAGCCTCCTCCCCACAGAAATTTTCAGAAACATCTGTAGAGAGGCAGATTGTCAAAGACCAGACAAACTGAAGTCAAGGAAGGGGAGCCTGGGTGCATTAATAGCACTGGGGCTACACCTGTACACCGCAGCTTTGGAAAAGTCTGCAACACTGGGGTACGTTTGGGGGAGACTATCACAGAATGATGGTTGCAAGTTTGAGGTTGGAACTGGGTTCTAGTTTCACTTCCGCAGTTTGATATAGTAGCTCAGCAAGTTGCATAACCTCTTTCTAAACATCAGTTTCTTCATCTGTAAAATGGGAATAATAACTCAGAGGTTTTTTTCAAAGATTAAATGGAATAACATTTGAAAAGCGGTATATATGACGCTTCCTGGATATTGTGACCATGATTTATTAATTCTTTTTTGTTGTTGTTGTTAATCCTCACCCCAGGACATTTTTTCTATTGATTTTTAGAGGTAGTGGAAGGGAGGGGGAAAGACAGAGAGAGAGAAACATCAATGTGAGTGAGATATATTGACTGGTTGCCTCCTGTACACACCTGACTGGGGCCTGGGGATTGAGCCTGCAACCTAGGTACGTTCCCTTCACCAGAATCGAACCTGAGACCCTCCAGTCTGAGGGCCGACACTCTAACCACTGAGCAAACCAGCTAGGGCTGATTATCAATTCTTATTCCACTGAAGTGTCCAATTCTCTAGATGGTCAGCATGGAAACTATCAGATGCTCCACAAACAGAACTAGGGAGGTACAGGCCCGGGTAAAATGCCAGGCTGGCTAGACCATAGCTCGAACCATGGGCACCTCTTAGGCATCTTGTGAAGTGTCTGGCTGAGCAGACCCCTCGGTGGGTTCATTGCCACTCCAGGGAGAGCATTTTAAAGAAAGCTGCAGACCACAGGCAGCCAGCACTGAAGCAGCAGGGAGCAGTCTGGGTCAGGGCTGTGAGAGCGATGCAGGCTTGTCACTTTGATTTCTATTTCTTTGGGGAATCAGGCTTCTTAGACTGATACTTTAAGTTTAGAATACATGTGTGTGCCTTGCAATTTGGAATTTCACAAAAAGAAAATAAAAATCCTTCTTTCAAAGAAACATAGCAGCCAAGCCACCAGCTAAGGTGGTGGTGACGGAGTCTCAGGCCACATCAGCACACACACCTGAATCAGTGTATAACTGACCAGGGCTACTCGAATGGGACAGATAACCAAACCATGTGCCTGATTCAGCCCCATAGATGACGATGAAACCTTTGCAGCTTCTGGTCTCCAGCACTGTTTTCCAGGTCTGACCTTGATAGTCGCTGGGATGCTTAGTAAATGAGGTTCCCAGTACTCCTTCTGCAAAGTCTTAGTTAATGGGCCAGGTAGGAGGACCCTGTAGCACTTTGGGGGAACCGCTTCCCTGCTGGCCCTCTGGAGATACCTTCTTTTTTAAAATATATTTTTATTGATTTCAGGGAGGAAAGGAGAGGAAGAGAGAGATAGAAACATCAATGATGACAGAGAATCATTGATCAGCTGCCTCCTGCATATCCAACACTGGGGATTGAGCCTGAAACCTGTGCATGTGCCCTGATCCGAAATCAAACTGTGACCTCCTGGTTCATATGACGACGCTCAACCACTGAGCCATGCTGGCCAGGCAGGACCCTGTATTTTAAAGTCCCAGGTGATTCATGGGAGCAGGCAAATTTGGACAATACTTGTTCCAGTGCCAAACCATTCATTGTCCCTTTGATTTCTTTTTTTTTAATATATTTTTATTGATTCAGAGAAGAAGGGAGAGGGAGAGAGAGATAGAAACATCAATGATGAGGGAGAATCATTGATCGGCTGCCTCCTACACACCCCTACTGGGGATCGAGCCTGCAACCCAGGCATGTGCCCTTGGCCAGAATCGAACCTGGGACCCTTCAGTCTGCAGGCTGACACTCTATCCACTGAGCTAAACCAGCTAGGGCCACTTTGGTTTCTTAATAAGCCCCCCACACTGAGGGCCTGATGTGAGCCAGGAACCTTCCCGCAGAAATGCGAATGAGGCATACCTCTCATCCTCCCAATTCCCCTGTGCTGCAGGGATGCTTATCCCCATTTTAAAGACAGACCCGAAGCTCAGCGAGGTGAGTGATGTGCCCAGTCAATGCCAGAGCTGGGGTTCAACCTGTGACTCATGCCCACCACTCGGGGCCTTTTTCCATGACCTCATGGTTGCCTCAGCAATCTAAATCACTCCTCCATCAACACTCCCAGGCCGATGATCCAGGCAGCCATATGGGACTAGTCATGGGATTTTCCCAGACTAATTCCGACATGTCTTTCATAGCAGCAAAGAGCAGCTGCACAGCAAATGGGATGTCACTGGCTGGAAATGGCACCCTGCCCGACGCATGGCCTCTGTAGACATCCTGTGAAAATGCCCTGAGAATGCGCCTGCAAAGTGTTTATTTTCTCTGGTGATACTAAATACAAATGGTGTCTCCCTGGAATCTAGTAGCTCTGGGCCCAGAGGATAACTTTATAAAAGTAACCACCGCCTCAACACTGCTCCCTACAGAGCCCGCACTGTATATATCATTAGTTCACACGCTCACTGTTGGATAAAAATGCCATAAGAAAACATATCATTTACCCAATGGACTGAAATGGGTCCCAAGGAGCTATTCCAATCTAGCAGGTAATTATGGGGAAACCCTGTATTATTTACTGGAGAAAATGGAACGTCACCCGGGGAGGCATGAAGGCCCATCCCTGCTCTTCGTGATAAAGAGATGATCCCATTTTGCGATAGCAACCATTGAGCTTCCTCTGATTTTGGGAATTACTTTTACAGCTTGTCTTTTACTTTATAGATAGCTAATGGCTCCAAGCTAACCATAAATAATATCTAAGGAATTCATCGTAGTCCCATTCATAGCTTTATTTAGCCGAAGAGAGCACAAAAATCCTCCGAAATCTCATTTATTTCATGGCTCCAGTAATGACCACTTAACCAGGCAGCATATGGCATCCTCTCGTCTCCAGGGCCTTCAGAAGCTAAGAAGCTACAGGCACAGAGTCAACTGACCAATCCTCACACGCAGCCACTCAGGGGATTCCAACTAGAAACACAATGAATAGCAAGGACTTGACCTTCACTCGAGTCTTGAGGGTTGCTGAGCTGGGGCTTTGTCTCCTCCCTAAACAGCCCCTCTTCAGAACCTTGGACTAAGGATGGCTGTATTCCCAGCACTCCCCACGGTTCTTGGCATCTGAGGCTATTCAGTTTCTGTGTGTTCCAGCCCTACCATCCTATGACTCAGTCACATTATCCTCTGCTTTGTCCCTGCTCCTACCACAGCGCTGACACAGAGCACAACTGCCTTTTCAGTTGGTGATTTTGTTTTTCCTTTTTGTGGCATGCCTCAACTGTTTTATTACGTGGCCTATTCTTTTTTTTTAATGTGTTTTTATTGATTTTTAGAGAGAGGGAGAGACATATAGAAACATCAATGAGAGAGAAACATTGACCCCTCCCTTCTGCATACCCCTTACTGGGGATCGCACTGACAACCCTAGGATGTACCCTGACCAAGAATCAACAGGTGACCTCTTGGTGCATGGGATGATACTCAATCCACTGAGCCACCCTGGGCAGGCATGGCCTATTCTTGAGTCTCCATTATCCCTCATTTGTCCTGCCACACAACAAAAAGATGCCATGGGAAGAGGGGAATGGGGACACACACAAGAATCATCCTTGAGTGTAGAGTGGGGTGAAGGAGAGCAATATGATGCTGTTGACAGGCAGAAGAGGATCATGAAAATTGTAACAGGAAGGGATCATAAAAACAGCTCTAAACCAAAGATTGACTCTATTTAATCATTTAGAACTATATTTCCTGTGCTGGCCAGTATTGCTTGGTGGTTAGAGTGTTGGCCTATGAACCGAAGGGTTGCAGGTTCAATTCCCAGTCAAAAACATGTACCTGGGTTGCAGGTTTGAACCCTGGTCCTGGTCAGGGCACTTGCAGAAGGCAACCAATTGATGTGTCTCTCTCAGATCAATGTTTCTCTCCTAGTTATCTTTCTCTTGGCAAGGGCGACCACTATCCTACTTCAGATGCCAAGGTTGTTGGGTTTTGTCTGGTCTTTGAACTTCAAATACTTATGTTTCTCTCTCTCTCTCTCTCTCTCTCTCTCTCTCTCTCTCTCTCTCTCTCTCCCCTCCCTTCCTTCTACTCTCTCTAAAAATCAATGGAAAAAATATCTTCAGGTGACCATTAACAAGAAACAACCATATTTCCTGAACTTGTATCATGAACAAAGCCCTGTGTCAAATACAGCCCCATGAGGCATGGAAAGAGATGCCACTTCTTGGCCAAAGACCCACTGCACTCCTCATTGTCACCTTCCTCAGAGAAGCATAACCCCAGATTTTAGAATAATAATAATAATAACAATGCCAACTAAGAGAACCACATGGAAAAGACAGAACTGAGGACAGAGAGACAGAGCCAAGGAAGAAAGGTCAAAGGTAAGGAGTGCAAGCAACATACCTCAAACCCCTGGTGGGAAGCCAATTTGCTCTATTTTACCCATTCTGCACAAAAGTCACTTAAAGATCCTCATAATTTTTTTAAACAAAACAACAAGAAAGCCCACTGCATGGGAGAACATATTTGCCAATGTTATATCCAATAAGAGCCTAATCTCCAAAATTTATAAGGAACTCAAACATCTTAACAAAAGGAAGATAAACAATCCAGTCAAAAAATGGGCAAAAGATTTAAATAGACACTTTTCAAAAGTGAACATACAAAAGGCCAAGAAACATATGAAAACATGCTCAAAGTCATAATCATCCAAGAGATGCAAATCAAGACAACAATGAGGTACCACCTCACACCTGTCAGAATGGCTATCATCAACAAATCAACAAACAAGTATTGGCGAGGATGTGGAGAAAAAGGAACCCTCGTGCACTGCTGGTGGGAATGCAGACTGGTACAGCCACTGTGGAGAACAGTATGGAGTTTCCTCAAAAAATTATATATGGAACTTCCATTTGAACCAGTAATCCCACTTCTAGGAATATATCTCAAGAAATCAGAAACACCAATCAGAAATGACATATGTACCCCTATGTTCATAGCAGGACAATTTACAATAGCTAAGATTTGGAAACAGCCTAAGTGCGCATCAGTAGATGAGTGGATTAAAAACTGTGGTACATCTACACAATGGAATACTACGCTGCAGTAAAAAAGAAGGAACTCTTACCATTTGCAGCAGCATGGATGGACACAGAGAGCATTATGCTAAGCGAAATAAGTCAATCAGAGATAGATAGATATCACATGATCTCACTCACCTGTGGAATATAATGAACAATATAAAATGATGAACAAAAATAGATCCAGAGACAGAGAAGCATGGAACAGACCTCAAACTTCAGAGGGAAGGTTGCCAGAGGCTAATTCCAGCATGTCATAAATGCAAGAAGTTTCATCAAATGGGTGATGGAACCTTGAGGCTTCAGCAGGGCTGAATACATGTTATTACCTACAGGAATGGCCAAAGGCATTTCCCCAAACCTAAAGATCTGCATATATTATTGCCTGTTACCAGACAGCTGAGGGCATTTTATTCTACATGTTATTGCCTCCTGCTGGCCAAACACCTGAACAGCTGAAGGCAGTTCCCCCAAAACTGACAATGCCTCTGTGTACTAGCCTTTGATATGTATATCTGCTTTGCTTTAGGGCAATTTGTGTTAATAAAGAGTGAGGGGTCCAGCCCTGACCGATTTGGCTCAGTGGATGGAGCGTCGGCCTGCAGACTGAAGGGTCCCAGGTTCGATTCCAGTCAAGGGCATGTACCTTGGTTGCAGGCACATCCCCAGTAGGGGGTGTGCAGGAGGCAGCTGATCGATGTTTCTCTCTCATCGATGTTTCTAACTCTCTATCCCCCTCCCTTCCTCTCTGTAAAAAAATCAATAAAATATATTTTTAAAAAGTTAAAAAAAATTTTAAAAAAAAGAGCGAGGGGTCCAGTGATTCAAAGAACTTGGTTACTGAAGCTAAGCCCTCCTCTGGCTCCCCTATGGACTACAAATTTATATTATATTTCTAGTCTCTTTATTAATTTACATGCAGTCCTTCTCCAGATTCCTGAACCCTTCCAGATCCTGGATATCACCCCAGCAGAAGGTGTGTGTGGGGGGGCGGGGGAGAGAGGGCGGGGGGGGCAGTAAGAGATCAACCAAAGGACCTGTATGCATGCATATAAGTATAACCAATGGGCATAGACAGTAGGGATTGAGGGCATGTGCTGGGAGGTGGGGGTGGCCAATGGGAGAAAAGGAGACATATGTAATATTCTATGTAATTCTTTAAACAATAAAGAATTTAAAAAAAACTCCTCTATGCCTCTCTGCTGCCTCTACACCACGTGAGAAGCTCCTTGAGGATGCTGGGTCATTCCTTCAAGCTATCGGAGAATTCTTGGACTTCTTAGTGCCTAATAGATAACAGGCATTCTGAGAGGTGACAGGCATACCAGTGACAAAGCACAGTTTCTCTGTCTTCAAGGAGTTGACCCGCTCAATAAGGGTACCAACAGGTCACTTTAGTTACATCTGGGGCATCTTAGAACAGAAGAATGCAATGAGTGAATCACCACTTACGTATCATCATGCAAATTCCATTTCCAAGAAAATATCTACAATTTTGAAGGTTACCTTCTCAGGGAACTGGTTTCTCTGTATGTCTATACAGGTTACCTTTTAGGAGTATACTCCTGCAAACAGCATGGGGAGTGACAGCACAGTGGAAACCCCTAGTGCCGAGGTCGGCAAACTGCAGCTCGCGAGCCACATGCGGCTCTTTGGCCCATTGAGTGTGGCTCTTCCACAAAATACCACGGCCTGGGAGAGTCTATTTTGAAGAAGTGGCGTTAGAAGAAGTTTAAGTTTAAAAAATTTGGCTCTCAAAAGAAATTTCAATCATTGTACTGTTGATATTTGGCTCTGTTGACTAATGACTTTGCCGACCACTGCCCTAGTGGGATGTATTCTTGTGTCTTTAATGGACTATGTAAGATTTTGGTTAAAAGATGGCTTTCAAGAATATTGCCTAAATGAGACACAACTGTTCTCCATAAACCACCATCATACATTCATTCGTTCTTCATTTTAATTTACATTTACTTGACACCTACTATTTACAATGCACTGAGATGTAAGGAAAATCTAACCCATACCTTCCAGAGCCATACAATCTAGTGACAGAAAGACCAAGCCCAGAAGCACATTGGATAGAGGGGGAGCCAGGCTATTATAAGATCTGGGTGTCTGTACTTTAAAACAAGCCCTGTGAGGAGTAAAGGCCATGGGTTCTACATGGCACACGGCTACAGGTGTCTTTTAGTAGCCTTGCTCAAATAACACCATAAACGTCAGGGAGGCTGTGCAGCAGGAAAAAGGAAACATCAAATGTACCAAGTCCTTTCTTGGAAGAGCTAACGGCTTTCAGATCTTTATTATTTTTTTTTAATCTGACTTTGCACAACATCACAGCATGTTCTACAATCTTACGTGATGTAGTTAACTGTACGGAGGAAAAGTTGAATATTCTTTGGAAAAGATTGTCCATTTCTACCTGCTAATGCACAATCTAAAATGCCCGTTTACATGCACAATCATTTACCAGACGTATTAACACTTAATTCGAAAATTATCACTAAGAGGTATTGCCAGTGCCAGCATTTGAGCACAGGGCTTTGGTGCAAACACTAAAGCATTTCTACAGATAATGAAGCACTCGACAAAGCGCCCTTTGTTAGACAATAAAAATAAATGATTTCTAAAGCAATCACCTGGTGAGGAACAAATACATTTTAGAGTAAAGCTGTTGGAGATGTGGGGGTAAGCTCATATTTCACTACAATGGGTTTATTTTATCTTTGCTTGCTTGTTTCTTTGTTTTTCTCTTAATCACAACCCACTGAGTATTCCCCACCAATAGCTTCTGTTCATTTTCTATTAATAATAAAAATAGCCACTGATGTTCATGAAATCCTTCCTTGTGCCAGGACTGTGCTAAGCAGTTTGCAATCGTCATCTTACAGACTCTTTGTGTCTCTTTATGAGGCATGTCCTATTAGGATGTCCTGCTCTACAGAAGGATCTGTACAAAGCAAGTGCAAAACTGTACCTTTTTAGAGACTTAGTCATTTTCAAGTGTTTTTACATAGCTGGTCTGATTTGATTTGTGTGGCCTGGTTGCAACTCTGAGACTAAGGAGTTAGTATGCCATCTCTGTTTTTACACATAGGGATGCCATGACCTACAGAAATAAAGTGACTCGTCCAAGGTGACATGTTTGCCAAGTGGTTATAATAGACTGCAAAATATTGCCACGGTGTTTCCCTTCCTGGTAACCACTCCCCTTCGCCACGTAACGTCACGGTGCTTCCCACCAAGAGACAGAATCTCTTCCCACTTGAATCTGTACTGGCCTTGGGACGTGCTTGAACCAATCAAATGTGTCAGAAGCAGCAATGTGCCAGTTCTGAGATTCAAGGGGTCTTGTACTCTTCCATGTTCTCTCTCTTAGAACCCTTCCTCTGCCAAGAGAACAAAGCCAGGCAGCCTGGTGGGTTATGAGAGACATGGCCCAGACACCCGCATCATCCCAGGTGATAGCCTGCCGAGCTGCAGATGCACAGCTGCCTAGCTAACCATCAGCATACCTGCAGAGGTGTGCATGTACCCAGATAAGAAAAGCCCAAATTGAAGAACCACAGAATTGTGAGAAAAAAGAATGGTTGTTATTTTAACTACTAAATCTCTGAGTGGTTTGTTATGCAGCAAGAGCTGACTGATACAGTGACACGGCTGAAAACAGAGTTCAAACAGTTTCAACTAGTATAATTTTTATTTGTTACAGAAAAACTAGATTACTTTATAACTCAAAAATAAATGTTGGGGTCCTGGCCAGGTAGCTCAGTTGGTTAGAGCACCATTCCAATATGCCAAGGTTGCAGGTTCAATCCCCAGTCAGGGCACATACAAGAAGTAACCAATGAATGCATAAATAAGTAGAACAACAAATTGATATCTCCCCCCTTCCTCTCTCTCTCTCTCTAAAATCAATAAATAATAAAATAAAAATAAATAAATGTTGAAGGTGGGAGGGTTAAAGTAATACCAAAAGACAAAAACATGAAATTATTTTATTTAAACAATGAGTAGTGGTTAATTAACCGTGTGTGTGTCTGTGTGTGTGTGTGTGTGTGTGCGCGCGCGTGTTTCATTATCAGATCCTACCTACCATCCTACCAAGGAGTGATGTCTCTCTAGGATTTACCATCACTATTGCCTTACTTCTCCAATTTATCAGCCCTTCTTCCTGCAGTGAATGTCTTCACCCACTGTGACCACCTGCCCAATTTGAGCTCTGAAAATAAAATAAGCATGAAAAACTTTTAATAGCATTTACATACATAACATTACATTTTTAATCAACACTGCACTAGTCCAATATTCTCCAAACCTTATTCATTTATGTATTACTTTCATAATTTTTGCTAATCTGCAAACTGCCTAGATTGTTATTTACTGAATGTTTTTCTTTAAGTGAAATTCAAATTCACTCACATTTTCCACTTTGCCTAATCCCCAGCAATAATACCCATAAGATCACTTGTTTTATAAACTAATTATATGTTTTTGTGCATAACTGTTAAAATAAAAATGCATGCACTCATCTGCATACCACCTAAATCATCCTGCTTAGTATACTCTGAGAAACATCGCATTACCCACATTTGAATAACTTCAATCGTCACCTCTGCATATCAGCTACAGGGGAAGGGCAGCTTATAAGGCTTTTATAGGCCAAAGGGAACTCTGATGGATTGACCATTTTATTGGTCACTTACTTGAGCAACACCCTGCCATCTAAAGAACCAATCATGAACAGGAATTCTAGCCCTACGCAGAACAGGCAGACACTATTTCACTGGTCCCACCTGTGTTCTTCACTTTTTCCGGCACTCGTGATCGGAATAAGCAACTTGGGGCAGGGCATGGTAAATCGCCAACCCTTAAATGGCTTGGAGGCCTTGAAACTGGTCATTCTCATCCACGTGGACTAGAAGACGGATGTGCAAAGCTGTTAGAGTATTCCCAAGGCCCCACACTATTTTTGAATATTTTTGATACTCAACATAAGCCTGTAAGTAGAAGCGTTTAGAGCCATACTTCCCTGTGTCATTTACAAAATCAAGACAAAAACATGACCCCTCTGGGACAATAAAGTTTACCTGTGATCGCAATAGTTGCAAACTAGCGAGATCCAGGCTCTAGACCACATGGCCTGGCTCCAAAGCATGAACTCTTGGCTACTGTTCCTTCCATGTACTAAAGGATCAGCTCATGGAAAGTGGGTGTCCATGTTCTGAGGTAGACCAGAGGGCAGAAACAGAACCAAAGTTAGGATGTTTCTTTAAGGTCTTAAAAAAGAGCTTTGTGAATATCAATCAACAAATGGTCATTGGACATCGGGCATGCTTCCGACACCTTCCTGGGTACTAGATTGTGATGAAAACTAAATGTTTATATTCAGAACTGACTCGCAGTTCCTGTGATATAATCCTATCATGTGCACTGCTTTTTATTCCTTACTCTGCTCTTTCATTCTCCCTCCAATGACCTTGTTACCTATATCAGGAACATCTGATCTTGAGAAGGATCTGCTTGTGATAGAAAGAGAAAATGCAAGATGAGACTTAGTGCCTTGGCTGGAAGAGATTTTTTTGTAATGAAATGTTACAGGAGTGCTTCTGGGAAATGACCAGTTTGCAAGTTGAAGAAAAGGCATAAAACTCCATGAACATAGGGCCCTGGTGTGAAAACAACTGGCTTATCAAAATAAAAACAAAATCTTACTTTGATATATTCCTTTAAAAAAAAAGCACTTTCTTTGACATGTATACAACTTCCATTTTTCATGCAATTTGAAACTTATGAATTGTTTATTTCTGGAATTTTTCATTTAATACTTACAGGCTTATGTTGAGGACCACGGTTGACCATGGGTAACTAAAACTGTAGAAATCAAAATCACATATGGGGGGTGACTACCGTAGTTACCATTTTCTTTTCTCTTCTTTTCTTTTCTTTTCTTGTCGTAAGAACACTTAAGATCTATCCTGTTAGCATTCCATACAGTATTATTAACTATGGTCACCTTGCTGTACATTAGATCATCAGACCTTTTTCATCTTGTATAACTGATATTTTGTACCCTTTGATCAACATCTCCCCATTTCTCCCTAGCAACCACCATTCTACTCTCTGTTTCTATGAATTTGACTATTTTACATTCCACATGTAAGATCTTGTAGTATTTGTCTGTGTCTGGCTTATTTCACTCAGCATAATGTCCTCCAGGTTCAACCATGTTTTTGCAATGACAGGATTTCCTTCTCTCTCTTTTTTTTAATACATTTTTATTGGCCTCAGAGAGGAAGGGAGAGGGAGAGAGAGACAGAAACATCAATGATGAGAGAGAATCATTAATCAGCTGCCTCCTGCACACCCCCCACTGGGGATCGAACACATAACCCACTCATGTGCCCTGACCGGGAATTGAACCGTGACCTCCTGGTTTATAGGTCAACTCTCAACCACTGAGCCACGCTGGCTGGGCAGAATTTCCTTATTTTTTAAGGCTGAATAATATTCCATTACTAGAGGCCCAGTGCATGAATTTGTGCACCAGTGGGATCCCTTGGCCTGGCCTGTGGGATCAGGCCAAAACCAGCTTTCCGACATCCCCAAAGGGGTCCCAGATTATGAGAGGGCACAGGCCAGGCTGAGGGACCCCACTGCACGATCAGGGCCGGGGAGGGACACAGGAAGTTGGCCAGCCAGGCAAGGACCACAAGAGGGCTCCACAGTGTGTCTGGTCCATCTCGCAGTCCCGATGAGCCAGACCCCAGCAGCAAGCTAACCTACCAGTCCAAGTGTCTGCCCTCTGGTGATCAGTGCACATCATAGTGACTGGTCAACTGGTCGACTGCCCCCTGGTGGTCAGTGCACATCATAGCGAGCGGTTGAGCAGCCTTAGCATATCATTAGCATATTACTCTTTGATTGGTTGAACAGACAACCAGACGACCAGACACTTAGCATATAAGACTTTTATTATATAGGATAATACACCATATTTTCTTTATCCATTTACCTATCAACAGATTTAAGTTATTTACATATCTTGGTTATTGTGAATAATGCTGCAATAAACATACAACTCAGTAGCAAAACACCAAAAAAATACTGACTAAAAAAATGGGCAAATGACCTAAATAGACATTTCTGAAATGAAAACATAAATGGCCAATGGGTATATGAAAAGGTGCTTGACATCACAAATCATCAGGGAAATGCAAATCAAAACCCACAATCAGATATCACCTCATGCCTGTTAGAATGGTTGTCATAAGAAAGATAAATGATAACAAGTGTTGGCGAGGATGTGGAGAAAAAGGAACCCTTGTGCACTTTTGATGACAAGGTAAATTGCTGCAGCCACTATCTTGAAGAGGTAGCCTCATTCCCATGCCTACCTTAGTGAATGACGGAGTAGTGAAAGAAAACCCTTATTATATGACTGACAGTGTGCCAGGCACTGTTCTAGGCTCTTCAAAGCCCACCTGAAACTCCACTTAGCTTGAGAAACATAGAAGGAGGTGCTGAATCCCAGTCTGGCTCAGAACAAAATACTTTCTAGGATGAAGAAATCACTTTCTTCCAAAGAGGAATGATGAGAAAAAGGAGAGGGTTCTGAGAAGAGGCAGAAAGATAAGGAAAAAGAATAAAGAAAATGAAACAGGAGTGAGAGAAGGAGGAGAGCCAGGGGGGGTTGTATACCACCCCATCCTTGTCTCGGTGATGCCGCAAGCTTCCTGAAAGGCACTGTTTTCTGAGAAGAGGATTTTGTTCGCAGTTTAACAGGTGTGAGGGCTTAATTATTATTTTAACAGTGCGTTCGAGAAAAGTACAGACACTGATCTATACAATTACTCTGCTCAAATACAGGCATTTGCCTCTGTTTTCACACATATAAAATGAAATCATCAGATGTACCAAATGTTGACATTTTCCCTTATGAAATACCAGATATTTCCTGAAACTTGGGTAATTATGTCCTTCACCACCCTCCGGAAAAAAAAAAAAAAAAAAAGAGAGAGAGAGAAAAAAACCTTGAGCTCTTTCAATGTAACTCCAAAATCATTAAAATTCTTAAGTCATATACCTGAGAAACCAAGAGGTAGATGATTTTATCTTGAAACTGAAGACTCAATCAGACTCATATTTACAAAGCAAGCCTTGGAATTCTCTCAGAGAGCCAAGACTGCACACCCCCGGAACCCCGGACATGCTCATCTACTAAATTGCAATATTCGGAATGTACACAATCAATACGTACCCCCATGCCCTCTCCCAAGGACTGACATTGGCCTTGTATTTCTCCCCTCACCAGTCTCAAAAGCAAGTTAGAGCAGCCGCCAACTTTCAGTTTAAAGATTAGGCCCTTTGTATGAGTGATTTATTGGATGTTATTATTATTTTTTTTTTTTTTTAGAGAATATTGCTTTCTTTCAGGGCTTCAGAATTTTTACCTTTTTCCTCCCCTTTGCAGCAAAAGCATTATATTGATGAGGAATCGTCCCTAGGCCAGATTCTATTTGCAGATATTTAGAGGGAAAGTGGAGAAAGGAAGAAATTTTCTTAAACTTATCTTTGCTCACTCATATACCGCAAGTTCAATTTGAATGTCCATGAATTTGTGGCATGGAGATACCGCTGCCGAACATGTCAATTATCAGACTGTGTGCAGATTGGAGACTTTAGCCCTGTGTGAGGCAGAGAGAGGATGGGGGGAGTGGAGGGAGGAGGAGAGAGTGAGGGAGAGCAAGAGAGAGATAAGGGAGGCACCCAAACAGAGACAGACAGACAGGCAGAGACAGAGGCATACACCTGGCCAAATGTCTCAGAAATGCAAAAAGGACACCAGGTAGTAAGCAATTTGAGAAAGGAGGCTGACTTAGCCAAAGGTCTCTTTGCTGGCACCTGGCACAGAGGAGCCCTCACTTGGCATGTATTTGGTGTAATGGGTTTAATCTTGGGTAGCACTAACTCTCCTTCACCGCCCATTATGCCCCATCCATGGCAGACTGTGGAACCAAAGGGTTTCACCTGACAGCACTACTCCTTCCACCATTTCCCAGCATCCTCTGCCCAAGCACATCTGCTCTGCATCCCATTTCTGCACGACCCTACCACTTCCCACAAAGTCTCAGGGATGGGAATTGGTTGCTCCAATAAATGAGTCTTTGATAACATAGTTCCTAGCTAAGGAGGTTCCCTTGCAGAGGCATCATGCCGTAACCCAATCAAAATGCCCAGTTACAGGAGATCTGTGAGAACTGTGAGCCCCTGGCTAGCAATGGGGTCCCCTGCTGCAGTCAGTCTTCGGTAAACCACAGCACAGGGGTGCTACCAACTCTGCTCATGACACAACTGGCCTGTAAGTCATCTCTTAAAAATAATAAAAGCAATAATCTCTGTAATTTCCTGAACTCCTAACATCCAGAGTCTAATGCTCTCCAAGCCTATATACTCAGCTTTACTAGCCCCACTTCACAAAGGCGAAATGTAACCTCAAAGACAGGAAGTGACTGCCCCCCCCAACCCCCTACTACCAAAACCCACCATGCAGATAGTTAGTGCCAAAGGCAGGATTCCGCTGCCTGGGTTCTCTCTACCCCCTCGCTCCTCTAGAAATGAAGGAAAACCACCACCACAAGTCGTCAGCCCTCTTTTCCTCTCAAGCTCAGCATATCCCCACCACTGGTGCAAGTGGTCCATTGCTGCCATCCTCTCAACAGGAAGATCAGCCTGCCCTTCGTCAGAAAAGAGCTTCCCAGCGAAGCGAGGAGTGTCCTACACGGGCCCAAACACTGCCCCCACCCAGACAGCAGGGAAGCTCTGTGATCCCCCAGCTTCAGTGTGATGAACAGCCCTAGAGCTGCTGGGGAGAGAGCAGCAGCCCCTCCATTTGCGCTCACAGTGGACAGCAGGCCGTGCCCACCCAGTTCTCAGCACAAACCATGACGTCAACAAGGCAGGAGAAAGTCCTGAGATCCCGCATCCAGGGATGAAGAACTGAGCTGTGCGCATTCCTTGAACAGAAGTTATGACTCATCTAAATGGGGTCAGTGTCCTGCCTGCACATGGACAAAGGAAGGGAAAGAGCATCCACAGGCAGCAGGCCCTTGGCTAGGCATTTTACCTTCTCTCTAAACTGCCTTCAGGGAGAAGCATTAGCCAGATTCCTGTTGTGCAGAAAAGTAAACTGAGGCACAGGGAGGTGATCTGCAAGAGGTTACACGGCTCGCAAATGGCAGACTTTGGATCCATGCCCAGGTCTGTCTCGCTCCCAGCCAATTGCTTTTTCCATTACCCGATAATGTTTCGCCTTTCCATGCTGCCTGAACTCCATTTGTTGTGATTTTCAGCTGCTCGCATGGATTGCACACATTGAAATCCACCCAAAGCAGATCCTACATCTTTAGCAATCCATGTCAACGCTCAGCCGTACTCCAACCATCGTCTTATCAAGAGAACCCTCTAGCCTGAGTAATGGGGCTTTAAAAAGAAAAGGAAAAGGAGAAGACAAAAAATAATTCTACCCTCAGAGGAAGCCTATATGATGTGGCTGGGTCTGGGCATCCGAAGTTGGCACAGACATAGTCACAGCGCACCATGAGAACCATGAAGCCGTAACTCCAATGTCTGAAGAACGCCATTCATTCACTCCATCATTATTTTTGAGTGCCTCTTTTGAGCACAGCACCGTGGGAGAGACAAAGGAGCAAAAAGCTTGGGCCCAACCCACAGGGAATACACAGCACTCCCATTCAGAATTCTCAGATTGAGAGGGAAATGAGCAACTGTGCTGAGAAACATTTAACTTTTCAGACACACCTAACCAGACACCACTGATGTGCTTATACCTTTGGTCCATGGCTCCACTAGAATTTCTTCTTTGACTTCCTGGTCTTTCTCTCATACTCCTCTACTCCTATTTCCTTACCTTTCTGGTGGAATCTGCTGTGCACTGGGAAAACCAGGGACCGGGAGACAATGTCTCCAAGCCCAGCTCTGCATCTTCTAACTATATGACCTTGGACCAGTCTTCACAGTCTCCTTAGTCTCCACTTGTTCACCAGGAAAAGAAATGTAACTGTCCCTATTTCATGGGGTATAGGACTAACTGACATAATAATATGTGAAAGGCCTTGGAAAATAGCAAACTACCAGAAAAATGTACACTTTACCCCCATTGCTACAGTTGATTAGATTATTATGTTAGGGGTTAATATTTCGCTGAACAGAAAACCCTGCCAATTGGCCATTATGCCCTTTGTTTTTCCTTGGGCAAAGGCTGGCTAAGCAAAAGAGAAGAAAGCGAGACAAAGAACACTACTTTGTGAATTCTTCCCCAAAAGGACAGCATTGTAAGTCTGCCTTGAATAAAGAGTGTAAATTATATTCAGCATGATATAAGTAATGACATATCAATTAACTGTGTCAACAAGGTCTAAAAATATGCAAATTACTGTACTTCAATTAGAAAAATCTACATCCTTAGAGAATATTGTAAATCAGGAAATTTGGGAGACATTAAGAGTAATCAGTGAGGGAAAGCATGCACTTTTTGCTGTATCCTATTTTTATACATACATAATGAAATAATTATAGCTACACTGTATTTATGCCTCTGCAAAAATATTAAAATCTTAAGATCTTTACAATGATAAGTTAAATCTGTATTATGTTTTCAGACAACATTAATTATAAGAAAAAGAAATCTATTATCATTCAATATAAGTAAGTTGAAACTAATTTGGACATGTAAATTAGAAATGTTGTGTGGTGTTTTGTTTTTTTTCTCAGAACCAGAACACTGAAAAAGAGAAAGCAAGAAGAGGTATCTAGATCAATTACTGAGTTTATAAATGCAAAAGCCTTAGCATGTTTAAGGTGTAATGCAAATTTTAGAGTGTTCAATAAATAACATTTCTAAAAAATATCAAACTATTTGGTATGTTGCTGTTTTTTGTTGTTTTTTTTTTTCATTTTGGGGCGTCTTTCCTAGATTTCTTTGTTGAAAATGCATTAATGTACCTGTTTGGGATGTACTTGCCTTTACCTGAGTTGAGGCGAGGTTGGGGATGTATGGGTGATGCCAGTTCTCAGTGGCTGAGATGTTCACCACAGTAGCAGAGGAGGAATTTAAATTTAACCTGCATCCATTTCAGAGACGCCAGAGGAATGCAAGGGAGAGGACCCCAGGCCGCTCAGCTCAGCCCCACCTTGCTGGGAAGTACATCCTGGCAGTGAGCATCCTACAGTGGGACTGAGCTGGTTTATTCTTCTCACTGCAAGCTCTCTGAGGCTTCATCAGGACCTGAAAGTTCTGATTCCAGAATGAGGCTTTCCTGAGAATGTTCCGCACCTTGTCTCCTTTCCACACGTGGAGATGCCATTCATGCTTTCAATATCATCCTTTATGAAATCTATCACTCCAGCGGAGTCAATCCCTGCCTGAGCTTCATGAAGCCCAAGGCATTTTGATCCTAGTGTGCCCACCGAGGCTGGATCTCCATGAGGACAGGCCCTGTGCCTTTCTCTGTCCTGCTCCAGGGAGGCACAGTGCCTCCTACAAAGCAGAGACACAATCAAGAGTCCTCCAATAAACCAAAGGGAGGAAGAAGAAAGACCATAGACTAGGCAGCTCTCTACTATGAAGAATGTAAACTTAGTGCTAAGTATGAAAACTTGAAGTAAAGCAGCCAGCACTGATTCAACTCCTTCCTTTGTTAATACAATTAAATGACCAGAATTAGAGCTGGTTTAATGACAAGTGGGGAAGGTGGAGTCTACCTTCATGTCTCTTAACATTGCCTTTCTATACTCCAACCCCACTGGCCCCCCGACTCCCACGAGATTTCTACTCTCCTCAAGCTTTCTTTACCTGCTCTCACCCAAGTCTGTTTCTCTAGAAAACATCTGATAAAAATGCTTACAGTGCCCAGCTGGCTGGCTCAGTGGTTGAGCATCAACCTGCCCAGGTTGCAGGCTCGATTTCTAGTAGGGGATGTGCAGGAGGCAGCTGATCAATGATTCTCTCTCATCATTGATGTTTCTATCTCTCCCTCTTCCTTCCTCCCCCTGAATCCATAAAAATATATTTTTTAAAAATACTTATGGTAAGTGACAAGATTTACTACCACACTCCTTCTAGAAGTTTTGTCCTTGAACATGGAAGAACATGTTATGCCAAAAGAACAAAGATTTAACAGGAATTTCCAACACCGATGGGCCAGGAATGTGTTTTAGGGAGTAAGGCACATTTTTCTTCTGCTTTAACACACACACACACACACACACACACACACACACACACACACACACCAGGAAGCTACACAGTTTGTCTGTTTGAATGTCAGCTCTGATGGGTGCAGATATTTCTTAAAATGGGGCTATAGGAAATGTTCCTCAAATGATTGCTTCATTGAGCCTTGCAAATAAATACCAGCCCACAAAACCTCTTCCAAAAATACCTTCTCCACTGGGGTGGAGAATGAGGTTGATTTAAAAACTAACATTCTTTACTGTTTGCCCAATATAAATCCTGGCTTACAAAAGATAAATAGGTATCTGATGGTCATATTACACAATAACAGATAAACATATATGTGTGTATATATATATATATATATATATATATATATATATAATCTGCATAGATATGAATATAAATATAGCTATTTCATCTAATCTGCTAGATGACTAGAGTACATATGTCATATGTTAGCAATTTACGGCAGAGACTTAGGCCTAAGTTAGATAGACCTGGGTTCAAATCCCAGCTCTGCTAACTAATATGATTGTAGTCAAGTTATTTAAACTTTCTAAGGCTCCATTTCCTCATCTATAAAATTGAAAGGATAATAATTTTACTCATGGGACTGTTGTGTAGATTAAATGAGATGATGCTAATAAAAAGCCTAGCATAGGTCTTCACACAAAGTAACTAACTCTCAAATGGTTGTAGTTTTTAAGTATCTTCATCATGAGAATTCTTTTTATATAATTTTTTTATTGATTTCAGAGAAGAAGGGAAAAGGACAGAGAGTTAGAAACATTGATGAGAGAGAAATATGGATCAGCTGCCTCGTGTATGCCCCCCACTGGGGATGGAGCCCACAACCCAGGCATGTGCCCTTGACTGGAATCGAACCTGCGACCCCTTCAGTCCACAGGTCAATGCTCTATCCACCGAGCCAAACCAGCCAGGGCCATCATGATTATTCTTATGTCTGCCATAAGTTTTCACAGCAAAAGTGAATTGGGGAATGATGGTATTTCATAAGCTAGAACTTACCCCAACTTTTGTGGGTATATGTTACCTTCTATTTGAATTTGCATGGCTCAGAGTAATTCATCTGCCCTCTTTGTTTAAGAAGTTAAGGAGATAAATATTTGGACCAGATTTGCTTAATCAAATGAATTTCCAGAAAAACAAGAATGTCAAACAGCAAGCAAAATTTAAAACAGCAATTTTAAACCCATAAATTCAACACTGTCCCTTAAGCAAACCATCATAAAACTGTCGTGCTCTTTCCTCTGCATTATCAAATTAATCCATACTTTTCTCCCCAGATTTCTTCATTTTCTCCATTCTTTTCAAGTTTATGCCTCCCTGTCCATAGTTTTGTGTCTTAGATACTCTAGGACTTACAGCAAAAGTACCAGGTTCCCATGTGGCTAAGGTTCTGCTGAGGGATCATGCTCATTCAGTACTAAACCGGACCCCAAATCTCAGTGCATCCGGCTCCACAAAAACAGAAACTCCAACCAACAGCATATTCCAAAGTTGAGGAGTCAGAACGAGATGACACCGAATATTGCTCTTTGATCCAAATGAGAGCACGGAACGTCTCTCTAATGCAAGTCACTGTCTCTCACTCTCGGTCCTCAGGAACAGAGAGAGGATGTATGACCAGGACTTCTGATGAACAAAAGTTGACTTTCTTTTTTGTTTTTAATATCTTTATTGATTTCAGAGAGAGGAAGGGAGAGGGAGAGAGATAGAAACATCAATGATGAGAATCATTGATCTGCTTGATCTGCTGCCTCCTGCACACCCCCTACTAGGTGTGCCCTAACCAAAAATCAAACTGTGACCTCCCGGTTCATAGGTCAATGCTCAACCACTGAGCCACGCTAGCCGGGCCGGAAGTTGACTTTCTTGAATGTCACAGTCCACATCCACCGGTTGTGTAGGCTGGAGATCAGATTGACACAAGGATAAATTCTACAACAATGACTTAGTCATGAGTCTGGGTAAAAATAAAGGGAGAGCTGGGGAGGAAAACCAGTCACCCCTCTACCCCTCCCAGAGCAAAAAGGAAACGTGAAAACGGTAGAGAAAAAGCAGGTGTCGTAAATACAGCCCACCTTTTATTGCAGAGCTCCTGCTCGGAATCTAAAGGCTTCGCAATTATTTGCCTATTACTTATCTGTAAGCATCAACTAAAGAGATCTAGCATTTTGGAAAGGTAATTATGCCGTAACGCAGATGGTAGTAATAACAATTACCCAAGATAAGCCCTTGCAACGATCTTTGCAAAGCAAAGCAAAGCAAAGCAAAGCAGTACTGACTCAGGAAGGACCTCCAGTGGAGAAGGCTGCCAGGCAGCAGCCAGACTGTCCCCTAGAAAAGTGACAGGCAGGTGCTATCACTCTCGCTCTGGAGGGCAAGGCTAGGTGGAGGGTAAATCCGTCCTAAGGTTAAATACCACTTGACATAGAGGCAATTCCCAATGGTCCTTATTTGATGTGAACTCTACCCACCTCAAGTGCTGGAAAACAGATATTTTCCCTGCCTCATGCATCCTAACTTTGGCCTCAGTTATCATATCCGAAACTGCCTGCCACATGCATTTCTGGGAGGAAGGACTTAGCCTACAACATGATAGTTGTTGAAACAGGGAGATCTAATTGCTTAGAAATCATTAATAGCTATAAATAGATGACTTCTGGGAGTCAATGAACTATGAGCAGGAGAGAGACGACAGTGTGCTTGAATGTCATGCTTGTGCTCTGGATATTTTTATGACTTGTCAGTGGTTCCGAAAAGAACTGGCCCAGCCAAAGGTGCCCAGTCAACCTGTACTGGCTGAGGTGGCTAGTTAGAAACAGATCTTTCTTGTTTTAAACCCGGACCACCCTTCTCACAAATCAGGATGTGCATTTATGATACTAACGAAAGTTAGTATCAGCCATCCAAGAGGTGGGGGAGAGGAGGACAAAGAGGAGGCATATCCGATTTTGCTATTTTTCAGGGCATAAAATAACAACCTGTCATCTACCTTTTGTGGGTCATTTTTATGACACTGCAGGCCAAAATGAAATTTGACCTCCATTTTCCAGCCACGCCGGTGATGATCAATTTAACGCACACAGAGCAAATGAAGGAGATGCCCAGAGAAAATCAGATTAGTGTGGGATTATTTGTTCCTGAGTTCCCATAAAGGGAAGGAGCATTTCTCTCCTCAGGACCTCCACCATCTTCCTTCTAGCAGCTGTAGTTTGGTGCTCACACCCTGACCACTTGGCCTGGGGTAATTCTATCCAGTCTTTCTGAATTCCTACACCACGAGGCCCTTTTGCTCCTACGACTTAAAAAGGAAGGGAAATCATTTTTCTGAGTCATCTCATTTAGTGATCGATCAGGGTGCTCATTTTTCAACAGAGCAGTAAATAAACACCATAAAGGCATCTTTCCAAAACCCCAGCAATGACGCAGAAAGGTGCCACTTTGCAAAAGAGAAACTGCCCTGGACCCCAATAACCCTACCTGGCTCTGCCACAGGGATCGCAAAAGTAATCGAGCTGTCAACAGTTTCTTACAAACCTTAAGAATTAGCTAACGTGCCCTTTTGCTGTGAAGTTGAGTTGTGTGAAGTAAGCTTACCTTCACTTGCAGCCCACCTGTAAGAAAACATTGCTAAGCAAAGGACATCCTGACTTCAACGCACCCATCACACAGCAACAAGTAGTCTGTGACCTTTTTGCAGTCTCCAACATCACTTTCAAAACCCTCAGTACCTAGCAAAATTCCAACTGGCCTCAAATCCCCATTGCTCCCCCCTTCCTGTTCCTCCCTCCTCCACAGACTTACCCAAGCAAAGCCACTTTCGACAGCAGCTAACTCCAGGCATATCTAAGTGTGGAATCACATCAGCACTGACCAGAGGAGTTGGTTGTGATTCAACACTGCCTCCTGAAATACAATTGTTCCTCAGATCTGTGTAAACTGGAATCTCTAAAACAACTGAATTATTTGTTAGGTCTGATTCAATCATAAGTACACATGCCTGAATTACTTCATTCATTTAAAACCTCAGTTGCATCCTGCCTCACCTCTATTCAAAACCATCCAATTCATTCACTTGGAATGAATTGTAAACCCCTTACCTTGGCTTACAGGGTCCCTAATCCTGTTCCAAGATCATCTCCTGCTCCCTCCCTTGCTCACCAGGGCTCCAGCTGTTGCTTTTAGCTGTTCCTCAAACATGCCAAGCACATGTCACCTTCAGGCTCCTTCTGTCTGAGACACCTTTCCTCCAGATGTCCACAGCTTACTCTCTTCATTCAAAGAATCCTTCCCTTTATTAATTAGAAGCCCCTCTAGCATCCTCTTCTTATTTTGAGCTCCTCCCTCAAGCAGGAACTTGTGAGCTGAAACTTTATTTGAAAGATGGTTCTAGGCAGCTGATGTGAAGGCGTGGGGGAGGGGGTGGCGAGGGGAGGGAAGCAGGGCATGAGAGAAAGGCAATGAGGGCCAGTGAAGGAGCTGGAGACTACCGTGGGCTGTGGGCCGTGGGCCGTGGAGCTCAAACTTGCCAGAGGAAAGGCTGGTCCTCCACTCAGGATGAGCCAGACAGCTCCTCAGCTTTGGAGAAAATGCTGCATGTGGGCAGTTGCCATAAGCAAAGGACTTCTTCCTCTGCTGAAGTCAGAGGTGGCTGAAGGGATGTGGGATAGGGCAACAACAGCATCTGCCACCTCTTTCACTTGGGTTTCTTTCCCAGCAGCTCCCATCCCCTGGTTTAGTGGATATTGACTTGTTGATTTATTTACTATCTATCCCTTTTCCCTCCCCACAAACACTACACAACAAACACACACAGTAAGCTCAATGAGAACAGAGAGTTAACAGGTCAGTCCTCTGCTACATACATCCCCAACACCTAGAAAGTGCTAGGAAGATTTTGTTGGATAAGGTTGTTTTTGTTTTTATTTTTGTTTGTTTTTTGACTCATGTATGTAGTCAACATTGACTGAGCTATACCTGGGCTAAGTGCTAGGGTGTCGGAAGTGACAGAAGCTCAATTCCACACAATCAGACACTGTTTTCAGGCTGCCTCATAGATGTCTGCCTTGAGCTCCAAGGATATTCAAGCAACACTTGGGAGGGAGGGACTATATCATGCATTTTGTTGTTGTTATGGTGGTTCCATGGAACTTAACACAGTGTCAGACACATGCAATGTATGTCAAATCAAGAGATGCTTGAGTTGAGCTCCATGCCTATTGTCTTTGCCACGGAGAATATCATAGTCCAGTGATGAAAACAGCCATAGAAAGTAATAATAATATAATGTCATGAGTACAACAGTGAGATGTATACAGAAATCTCTGAAAGCTGGGAGAGGGAACAATAAGTAACCGAGGAATCGGAGAAAGTGCCACAGAGATGGGGCCATTTTAATTGGGACTTGATGAATGAGTAAGAGTTTGCCACTCAAAAGCAACAAATGCATTCCTGGCCAAGGAAATGGCTTTTGTGATGTTCAGAGGGCTGTGTGACATGACACAATTCTGGAACATGAGGTACATTGTCAGGGATTGAACTCTGTAACATTGCCTTCATCAGCCAGAAATAAATCCCCTTACATATTAAAAGGGGAAAACTCTGATACCAAGTGTTAGTGAAAATGTACAGGGCAAGCATTCTTTTGCCCTGCTGGTAGAGTGCCAATCCGTACAGCCTTTTGGGAGGACAATTAATTGATAACTAGTAAAGTTGAAAGTATAATTCTGCCACAGTTGAGCTGTGTCACTTCTAGGTACGCATGCTCAAGAGGAATGTTCTCACAAGCATAGGGGGTGTCATTCACAGCATTATGATAATTATGAAAAACTGAGGGAGGGAGGGAATCTATGTCTCCACCAATAGGGGACTAGATATCTATCAATAGGCAATGAATAAATCATGGAACTCATTTATAGGGAAGTGATAATTAAATAACTAGGTCTACGTTATCAACATGGAGAAATCTGTTCTAAAATTGAGAAGAGAAAGCGAGTCCCAGAAGGGTGCATGCATTATGACACTGTTATGTAAACTTCAAACTCACAAAGCTCTAGACTGTGCAGTGTCCTCTTACGTAAAAAGTGGAAGTACCCAATGTATAGCTTCCTAGAAGAGAGTAGTGGTTACCTCTGAGGGGAAAAAATGGCTAATGAAATTGGAGAAGGGATAAATGGAACTTTATCTGAAAATGTGTTATTCCTTAAGCAAAAAAAATCTAATACAAACATGACAAACTGTGAGCATTTATTAAATGTGGACGTTGGACACACGGATGTTTCTTGGGTATTTGTTACATTAGTCTGTGTTTTGGGGGTTTTTTACTGTTCAAAAAGACTTCATATTTTTAAGGAATTTCACTTGAAAGAGACTTATTTTATGCAGTTTTAAGTCCATGGCCTCATTTTTATTAAGATGACTCTGTTTTCTCAATTAAAGCAAAAAGGCATAGACTATTTACTCCATTCACTAATTCAAATATTTATTCAAATGAGCATTTATTAAGTGCCCATTATATAAAAAGCTACCATTCTACATAACTAGAGGGGATGCTTTTAGCTCAAAAGTCAAAATCCCCAACTTCAATGAGTATATAATCTGTCAACAAAGGACTTATACATTCAAGTAGCCCCAAATACTTAACTATATAGAAATTATATGCCATAAAACTGCATTATCCTAATTCACCTTATTTTTTATTAGTACATGGTTGGTGTCAGCACAAAATAAAATTGCAGCCATAAATATGATATGGCTCTTTCATATCTCAGTAGTTGTCAAGATCTAAAAACGTAACAGCAGAAAAGAACCTTACACACTCCGGTTATGACTTTTTGGAGGCCAAGGAGCTAAACGTTCCATTGCCAGCCCTCACCCCATTATCACAAACACTTTGGCTAGAAGGATAAAATGAAGACAATGGTGGGTCCCTCCTGGGTGCTGTTCACAAGTAGAGTCAGCCATTTTTAAAGTCATGTGGATTATTGGGGTGACTCCCCTGGCTGGGACTGGAAACAAGCGACTCCAGACCCCCAAATATCCAGAGGCAAGGAAAGAGCACTCCTTCTGTCCCTCCTTTCTTCTGATCTTGTGTAACCCAGAGCTTGCTTCCTTATTAACTTTTTAAATTGTGTCAGTAAACTAGAAATGTTATCCTTATGATACAGAAAAATGAACGTCCCCATGTAAATATTATGGAAGTCTCTCTTCAATGCATTTATCTGCATTCATGAACATAGATACATATTTTTAATTTAAATGGCTTATAGTGAAAGTAAAATTCTTGCTTTTCACTTGATAGTCTTGGCAATATTTCAATATCATTGCCTATAGTTCTGTTTATAGCATTCTTTTTAACAAGTGCAGGATATCCTACTTATAGCATCATTTTTAAGCATCCTGATGGACATAAAGGGTGTTTCTAATTTCATTGCAATTTTAAAGAATGTTGCAATTAATTGGCTTGTGAAACTCAATTCTACATAGCCAGGCATTGTTTTCTAGTGGCTTCATATATCTCTGCCTCAGGCCCCAATGTGATTTAAGCAACAGTCGGGAAGGAATGAGTATGCCATGGATGCTTCTGTTGTAGTTCTACTGAACCTAACACAGAGCCAGGCACATGCAAGAAACTCAAGAGATGCTCATGAGTTGAATACATTTGTGACCTTGGCACTCCCACTCTCTCTAGTCCTCTCATGGGGGAGTGTGCTGGGGTGAAAGCTGACAAGAGGCATCTCATGTATAGCAGACACTTTAATAGATATTAAATGGCCTCGACAACTTGAATGAAATAGCATTGTTCCAGAAAGCTGGCAAACTGTCCAGAAAGTGAGTCAACTCTCTTGTTCCTACTCCTTTTTGGGGACAGAGAGGATACAGTCCTCTCCTCCCAAGCAGAGTCAACCCATTCGTCATTCTGCCAGACCCCTCCAAACAAGATGCTGCCAAGCTCCTCTCTCAAGTGGGTCCAGGCAAGGTCATTACCTGGCAACAGAAACTCTCCTTATCTCCCTGGCCCTATTTCAGAAAAGAGTCATTGACAGCAGGGATTCTATCTCCCATCTATAGTCCTTTCCCAGATAAACAAGCTTTAAAGAGCCCACCAGGTATACAACCTTTGAGAGGCCAAGTCATCAAATCAGCAGGAGAAGCCGAGGTGGTGTCTGTTTCCTCACCAAGAAAAGCTTCTCCCTCCCAAGAGGTCTGTGGCCCCCGAAAGGACTTACAAGACAGATTGGGGATCCATAACCACAGAAGCAGCTCTGAAAATGAACCATTATCAATTTAACAGAGCATGGCTTTTAAAATACGGCCTGTGGTCCACACACAGGAAGACTTCATGGTGGGAGATAATGAACGGATCACCAGCCAGTGGGAGCACAGAAATCCTCCGCATGGCTGCTTTTTACTAAGAATGGACAATACTCAAGACCCATTCTGTCACTACAGCAATAATGAACTATTCAAAAAAAGTGAAGGAAGAAAAAAACTAAAGAGAAAGATAGACAAGGAAAAGAAAAAGAAAGGGAATATGGAACGAGAATTAGAAGTATTTATGAGTTTGCCTTTAAAATGCAAAAGCATTACACATCTTTGAATATAAAAATCCATCCTTTTGCCTGAAGACTCACAGAGGGTGAGGTAATGATGAAACCCCATCGTGAACGTCTGATGGGTAACATGAGGATCAGGGAGATAAAGCAGGCAAGTTGCTCAGAGCTGTTTGAAAGAAAAGGAATGTGGCAAAGGACTGACTTAGAGTAGTTTAAATTCTGGATTACTTGCAGGCAGTGAACTTGACGCTATGCCTATGGGTGCTTGAAAGTCTTCACTGGAAAATATATCGTTCCTCGTTGCTGTGAAATTAAGTTGTAAGAGTAGAGCATAACCTCTAAAAATAAATGTTTAAGGGATTTGCTTATTATAGATTTAGAACTGAAACCATCACTGAGTCAACTCCTGCAGAGACTGAAAATAAGATAAGTCAAAGATGTAGAAGACTAAATTTTAAAGAAAAACTAAACTTTCTATTAGGAAACTTTCAGAATTAGCCAAGTACTGCTCAACAAGTACTTAATGAGGTCCTACCATGAACACAGCATGATATTAGTAAATCTCACATGGGGCCAGCAAAGAGTTAAAGGACTTAAAAGGCCAGTGGGAGCTCTTCTGCTAAGAGAGCATGAGTTGACTGCGGCAGAAATGTTTGCATGTGGAGCTCTGCCACTTGCTCCTTCAATTGGTGTTAATAGGGCTGATCCTCTGGAATATAAGCCCTTTGAGGGCAAGAACCTTATCTATATTCATCATCACTATGTCTCCATCCTGGTAAATAGTAGCTGCTTCACACATATTTGTTATATAAATTAAATGATAAATGAAAGGAAAAAGAAAGAAAGAAGGAAGGAAGGAAGGAAGAAAGGAAGGAAGGGAAAGGCGGGAAGGCCAAGCTCATGGTAAAGAAGATAAAGAAGCCTATCTTCTTCAGTGAATGGACTTCCTATGATAATTTTCCAGGACACTGCTCCTTCCAATATCCATTTACCCTCAGGATCCTGAAAGATGGAACCAGAGAAGCAAAGCTGACCGGGGAACAGTGAATGTCAGGGTATGAGAGTCAAACTCATCACCCTTCTTTTGTGATGCCATAACATTTGTTTACAACCCTTCTCAAGCACTTACCATTCTGCGCCTTACTAGTTGTTTTATAAGTTTGCTTACCTAATCCTGCCCGTTGAGAAACAGGGCCTGACAGAGACATAGACAGGGGCCTAGCAAGTTTAGAACTGAGTATTCACAGCAGAAAACTCCATGCAACGGACCTCATGTTTTCCTCTTAGTTTTAGATGGGGTAGGCCACATGGACATCTACTGGTATTGATCCGGAGCATCTTAAAGGCATCACCTGGCCCCTCATATCTCATACTAAATTATTTTCCTCCTATAGGCAGTCTCTTAGAACATAGCAAGAGCTCAATGCACACCTTTCAAGAAGGAAAACTTCCTTTTGACTAGAGCAGCTGTGGGTATCACCAGTGTAATCAACAGTCAACAAGACAAGAACAAGAGGTTACACAACACTAAGAAAAATTGGCTGAAAAACCAGAACTACCAACCAAAAGCAGAGACCTCAGGTGTGCAGATACATATTAAACATAATGTACAGACATCTAGCAAATACTATCTGTCAAGAAAATTACAATGTGAAATTAGGGAAAACTGAACCTTAACAAAGCCGACGTTCAAAATGTTCACCCTTGACCTCTCGCCACACAATAAATTGACATACACACGTGATTCTAGGCTTCCAACCTGGATACAGGATCAGCATATGGTACGGCTTTTGCTCTAAACACAATATTTATGTAGAAAATGCTAAAATCAGAGTTGGGATATTTGGGAATCATTCCACTGCAGGTTCAGATTAATAAAGCATACATATTCTGTATAAAGTAACCCATGTTCAGTAAATGCAATTTATTGCTTAACATAAGAAACTTCTGACAATTTAAGACTTAAAGTAGGTTTGGGGGGAAGCAAACCTTTGAATTATTAAGACTCCGCTTTAAAAGGCAAGGCCAAGTACAGCCAAATTCTCTTGGTTAAAGGCAACATAGCTCCATCCTCTGGGCTCAGGGCAATAATGTTTCCATACCAGGGTCAAGACTTGGAGGTCAATTGCAGTAATTCACTGGGGTCCTCTAGGCCTGAGACTAGCCCCTGGTAAAGATGTGAAATTTGTATTAGAAAGATAGAGGGCCAAGTAGACCAGGCCATTTGGCTTAGTGAAAAAGCAGGATTAAGATACCACAGAAAGAGGTGTAAGCAAATCACAAAAGTATGAGAAAGGGAATAAATATCTGGGCCAGAGCACTCTCACCTAATTAAGAAGTCCTCAACTTTGTGTAACAAAGATAATGGAAACAACCTAATAGCT
Organism: Plecotus auritus; assembly: GCF_963455305.1. NCBI lineage: Eukaryota > Metazoa > Chordata > Mammalia > Chiroptera > Vespertilionidae > Plecotus > Plecotus auritus. Next base: position 234,162,654 of record NC_137770.1, on the reverse strand, counting down.
AGTAATAGAGGAACAGCTAAGTCAATTATGGTGTACTCACCGATAGAGTTATTATACTGCTATAAATTTGCAATAACACAAAAACATGACTATGGTTACATGAAAGAAAAATCAGGAAACAAAAACACAAGTGCAATATGCTCTCAGCTCTTTTATTAGAGCCCGTCTATCAGAAAAAGGGCTGAGACTTTATGAAAATGCTAACAGCCATTGCTGTTAGATGGCAGAACTTTATGTAACTTTTAAGTATTTTCTTTTGACTTTTTTTTCTGTCCATATTATAATTGGGGAGACGGAGAGAAATTTGAAACCCCCAGTCTCTCAGTCATTTGAATCTCAAAGTCCTTTCTAGACACAGTAGGAATAATAAGCTGGTTACTCTTGCTCTCAATTTTTTTTTTTACTATTTGGATGTAGCTAGGCAATTACATGTAATTTAACATAAAATCAGTCTTTGAATGGTACTAGACACAGCAAAATGGAAGCTTCTATTCATTCACTCCATTAATACCTAAAGAGAGGTTATTCAGTGAAGGTGAGAGGCAATATGTTTTTTGAACACATGCTTTTGGAACAAAAAGAACATTCCAATTGCACATCTCTTAGGTTAAACGACAAAAACCACAGGCATACTTACGTACACACCTCTCCAACACACTTCTAATACCCATACAAACACAAAAACAAGTCCACACTGCTCATTTCACTTTTATAAAACATATTCTGAAAATTACAGGTTTGAGGTGCCAAAAATTGGAAGAACATACAACACCAATGAGTCAGATGATAGTGGAAAATTTCCCCCCTTTTTTAATGTAAAGATGCAGATCATCAACAGGCATTTGCTGAAAAGAAACTCGCTCATTTTTAAACAAGACAGAAATTAAAACTGATGTGGTTCCTGTGTTTGTTTGAGTAATGATGCAACCAGGCACAAGTTTAAATCCGCTATTGCTGCTGCAATCAATTTTCTCTTAAATTTATCAAGTGTTGTTATGTCTGAATTATTGATGATTTTTTATGTATTCCCAATAAAAAAAAAATTTTCCTCAACCTCATACATTATCTTTTTTTTTTGTAAAGCCAGAAAAAGAGTTCTAATTTTTCTAAAACTAGCCAGAAAAAAAGCAGAGAATAAATCAAAAACCTGAAACCAGATAAGCAAACTTGCATTATGAAATGGAATTCAGGAAGATACCATGATAGCGAGCATCTTGGTCAAATCCAAGGGAACCATTAGACAATCCTGATGATGACGTTTCTGCACTTCCATCGACTGGACAGAATTATAAAGAATTCCCTCTCCTTGAGCTTGAATTCATCAGAAAAAAAAGAAAAGTTTGAGCTGCCTTCCTCCTAAGGTAGAGCCAAACATATTCATTCACATTAAGTTGCACAGGAGACCTTCTGGGAGAATGCCATGATGGGTGAGATTAACGTAGACCAAAAGAGATAGTAATCATAATGTTTGATGGCTTCCAATGAAGAACACTTGCATTCAAGGATTCACAACAAATAATTATTGACCAACTATAGCAGGCCAGTCTGAAGTAGGCAATGGGGATCAAGTATTAAATAAGATAGGTCTGATCCCTGTAGCATAGAATCTGTAATCAAACTCATTAAACTCAAAATACATATATTTACGCTGAACATTATAATAATATGGATCATTCATTAAGTACTTACTATGTCCCAGGCAAGAGTCTAAGTGTTTTACAATCATCATCATAATCAAAATAATAGCTACTATTGTTTATTAAGAGCCAGTAACAGTCAATGGGTTGAATACTATGATACAAGTGTCCTTCTCCCTTATCTGTATTATCATGATGAAGAAACAGCAGCTTAGGGCAGTGGTCGGCAAACTCATTAGTCAACAGAGTGGCAAACCGCGGCTCGTGAGCCACATAGCCGCAGTTTGCCGACCACTCGCTTAGGGGGATCAATGGAATTATCTGGGTCACAGATAATAATGGCAGAAAACAGATCTGAACACAGATCTACCTTATTCCAAAGCCCATGCTCTTTACCACCATGCCATACCATACCCAACACTGGACCACCGTGATCTCCCACACTGAGCTTTGTCAAATTCCATTGGCAATGAAACACAGACATTAAAATTAGACATGATATGTATGGGGATAGGAGCCAACCAGAGGCTGATATCATCACTGAACAGCTGGACCTCCATTCTGGTTGACCAACCTCAGGAGTTCCCCAATACAAGTGGAACAAGCCCAAGGGCCCTCCAGATGATTTTCATTGGGCAAGAAAGGGTGTCTTCCATCCTGGTGCTGCCTGATGCCTTCTTCTTTGGGCTTTAGCAAAGAGAACATTCCTACTGACTACCCTAATGTAGTGGTTCTCAACTGGGGGTGATTTTGCTCCCCGACCCCCAACAGGAGACATTTGGCAAAGTCTGGAGTCATTTTTGGTTGTCACATTGGGGAGCAGATGCTACTGGCATCTAGTGCATAGAGGCTATAGATGCCACTGAAACATCCTGTGATTCACAGCCCTTCACAACAGACAATTACCTGGTCCAAAGTGCCACTACTAGAAGCCCTGTCCTAAAGTATCCCTATGCTGCCTAGTGGATTTTTCTAAGAAAATGAGCCACAGGAATAAACTTTGTGCTTCTAACTTGCCAAGAGAAGAGTGTAGCCTAGATGGCAGTCTTCAAAATGAAGTACAGAAAGAAAATAATATGTCTCCTATTCATACTTTTACATTTTTATATTTTAACTAGTGGCCCAGTGTATGAAATTCATGCATGGGGGGGGGGGGCGCTCCCTCAGCCCGGCCTGCACCCTCTCCAATCTGGGACCTGTGGGATCGGGCCTAAACCATCAGTTGGACATCCCTCTCGCAATCAGGGACTGCTGGCTCCTAACTGCTCACCTGCCTGCCTGCCTGATTGCCCCTAACAACTCTGCCTGCCGGCCTGCTCGCACCTAACTGCCCCCCCCCCCCCGCTCACCCCCAACTGCCCCCCCCCCGCCAGCCTGCTTGCCCCCAACTGCCCCCCCATGCCGGCCTAATCACCCCCAATGGCCCCCCCAACGGCCTGATCACCCACAACTGCCATCCCATCCTGGCCTGATCACCACCAACTGCCCTCCCCTCTTGGCCCTTAACTGCCTCTACCTCGGCCCTGCCACCATGGCTTTGTTAGAAGAACATCCAGTAGGTCTCCTGTAAGGTCTCCCAGTCTAATTAGCATATTACCCTTTTATTAGTATAGATTCCCTGCATGTATTTCATAATGTTTATAAACTAGTAGTACAATAGTACATGCAAATACTTTGTGTGTGCAAATACTTTGTGTGTGTGTGTGTGTGTGTGTGTGTGTGTGTGTGTGTATATATATATATATATATATATATATATATATATATGAGGTAAATGTTCAAAACACTTTACTGATAAGAGCAAATAATCAGAGAATGTTGAAAATGTAGAGAAAGAGCTATAGATTTGGAATAAAGGATATTTGGGATTCAATACCCAACTCAGTCATCTATACAATGGGAATAAGAAGACTCATCCCCCCAGGAATCTATGACAGATTCAATTCAATTGTGTATTAAGCACCTAACACATAGTAGCTACTCAATAAACATTCATTTTCTTTACCTTCTTCCCTCTCCCCTTTGTCCTAGGTGTAAGAGCCTTGGACAGGCCACAAATTCTCTGTCCCACATGTCTTCATCTATGACCTAATTATGAGTGTTCTGTCTACTTTGCAGAACTGGCATGAAGGATTAAATTAGTTTATATTAAAGCGCTACCAAAGCTACAAATGACTTATAAATATGAAATTGTTTTTCTACATTGTGGTCATACAAACTTTTATCAAGGTATTCCTGATAATTATTCCTTTGCCCAATTTAGAAACTCAAAGGTCAACATTCAAAAAAGGAAAGGGCTTAATTCTAATAAATACATGTAGCTTTTTATTTTCTCCTTATCCTGTTTCACCGTCTTAGCTCAAAAAAATGCTTAAATATTGCAAAATCAGGAATTTCAACAGTGGTATATCGCATTAATCAGCATGGTGTGTGCTTTTTGTGTGTGTTTTTTCTTTTCCTAGAGGGAATTGATTCACAGGCTGTGAAAACACATTGCATCACAGACTGACCACGCAGAGGGGCACTGACTCTGCGTGCCTCCCGGACTATGCTGACGTCAAATTGCAGGGCGCATGGCCTTGCACACTCCCAGATCAGCACAATTCTCCCACACACATATGGCCTGGGGTTCATGCTTGATCATCTACAATTCCAAGTGCATATTTTTAAACTTTTGAAAATGAAGTGTGTTCATGTAAGCACTCTCCACAAAGGTCAAAAGCCGGCGGGAGCCATGGCACCCTCCTTGGAGGGGCCTGCTCTCTTGGAACCTCTCCCAGTGGGAGCCTGGAGACGCAGGGAACTCAACCCCAACCTAGATTTCTCTGGCATTTTCTGATTTTCCACTCCCCCTAGTATAATTAATAACAATATAATAGCACACCATTTTAAAGCACTTTAGATTTTTAAAAGCTGTAATGAATGTTATCTCCTTGATTCTTTGAATTGCAATTAGTTATTTACGTATTTCAACCACTAAACTCAACTCCTTAAGAAAACAGGCCTTGGTCCTGTTTTTGTTCAAGTCTTGGTCCCCCAGTGCCTCCCCAGTATGCGTAAGACTGCTAGTAGGTGCTCAATAGCCATTCCTGAAAGCATGATGAGATGAAGGAATATTATCATCCTCACCTTAACTATGAGAAGCCTGACACTCAGACACCTTAAGTCATGTGCCCCAAAACATGCTCTGGTCAATTACAGAGACAGTCCTGAACCCAGGTTGTCTGATCTCAATTTCACCAGCGGCACCAATACGGAAGGTAAATAGAAAGCTGAATGTCCCTCCCCTGAGTACAGCCTTGAAAGAGCTGCCAGTATACCTAAAGGAGGACAAACAGAATCATCACAGTTGCTAATGCCAGTTCCCTTCCCATGTGCCTTGCATGCACTTTATCCTAAGTGGATAGGTGGACATGTCCCTATGTCGGGCATGGCTGGCATGTCTAGGAAAAGACGAGTTGCACTCTGACACCTGGGTCTAAGGTCTGACATCATGCTAGCCAGATATTAAGACCTGGGGTAAGTGTGTCTAAAATTGAAGGCAACTCAGTCACTTATAATTGATGTCACCTCAGGCACTCTTTTCATTCTATCTCCTCATCTGTTAAAGGGAAGAAATAATACTGCTTACTTTATAGGGGATGTTGTAAGGATTAAATGAGTTCATACACTTTTTTTAAATGCTTAAAATAATGATAGGTACATGGTAATAGGATAATAAATACTGGCTGCTGTTATTCCTGCACTGATATATCCTACCTCCCTGATGCTATTTCCCACTCTCCATCACCTATGTGAGCCAGAGCCTTAGCATTCCTCACCTGGATTGTCCCAAAGGCCTCCTAACTAGATTGCCTCTCTATTGTACACGTTTTCCTGAAGCATCCTCTTTCTAAACTCTTTCTAAAATCCTCATCTGATCACGTTACTCACTTTCCTGAACACCCATGGCTTCCCCACGGCCTATCCAAACTCCTTCAGGTGACTGTCAAGATCTTTTTTAGTCTAACTTAAACTCCCATTCAAGCCATATCATTTCACATGGTCTACTTTCTTGATCCTGAGCACACCCTATGCAAAACCAAGGAGATGCATCATTTCCCTATATGACCTGCACAGAACTATAAAAGCATACTAGGTGATGTTCATTGAATTAACTTCACAAAATCACTGAATACCAAATAGTGGCATGGGTAAGAGCCTGTGCTTTGAGGGCAGGCAGATTAGAGTTTCAATCTCAAATCTGACACTTATTAGCTCTGTGACCTTGAACAAGTTACTTAACCTCCCTGAGCCTCTATTTCTTCTTTAATTAAATGCAGCTATTGTCTATTTTATAGAATTTTGTGAGAATTCAGTGGAATGACGTGTTCAAGTTATTTCTCACAGTGCCTAGTGCATGATGCAGTCTCAAAACTAAGAGTTTCTAACATACATTAACAGTAAAAGGGCTTATGGTATTAATTGGGCAATTTTGGGGGAACCCTAGAGTCTTACTCACATCTCAAATAAAGCCCCCTAATGTGTAAGGCCCCTCCAGCAACAACCACAAGGCCTGCGTCTAGGGAAGGCAGTGAGCATATGCTCAGAGACAGCTCTAAATAAAGCACAGAGCACTCAACAGCCCACAAGGATGCTTCCAGACCATTCTCCCCTAAGGAAAGCAGAGAGAACAATGGACTTTCCTGCTGTCTCAGCAGAAATGACTATGAAACTGGGCAAGGAAGAGAGTGGTCATTCCAGGCCTACTACAATGGCCTGTCATAGCCTCTCCAGGCCAGCAGTGACCTGGAGGTAACAGCAACTGAAGGGAGACCCCAGACATGACAAGGCTGGTGGCCTCCTGCTAGCCTTGCCTAGAGCAAAGACCCAACAGTGGTCACCAGAGAGGATCTGTGTCACACCTACACCTTGCTCTTGGTGATCATTGGCTCTTCTCATGGCCCAATAGTCTTCACATAACCACAGAACAAATGCTTATTTTTTCTGTTGTGTCCTGTTGTGTATTAACACATGTATCCCTGCCTACTTAAGAGGGACTACTGTGATGTACAGACAGGAATGCGTGACATGTGGCCATTCTCCTCCAAGCTGGAAGCTGAAGGACAATCCTTTTATATCAGGCAGCTTAATAAAATATGATGTTAACTAGACAAGAGCATGTGCATATGTGCACATGTGCACAGAGGCATGCATGCACATATGTGTGTGCACGCATGTGTGTGTGTGTGACACAGAGAGAGAAAGAAGGAGGAAGAGATTCCTCTGCACCTAAACACTCTTCATTGATTATCTAACATGGCATGTTGGCTCAGGTAATTTGGGAAATTGAAATGATATGTTTGTACAGAGATAATCTATGCTTATAAATATCTGGTATGGTAGGAGGAATAGCTTAAAAACTTGCTTCATGCCAGCTTAATATAGGGATAATTCAGAATTACAGAGTTGGAGAGTGATGGGACTCAACATAAAACTCACCAGTTCACTGAGCACTGTAGCGATCAGGAAAGTGCACATAAAAATTCCGATAAGACTGGAATGGGAGGCAAAAGCACAATTTCCTCCCAATCTGGATGATCAGCAGGCTTTGTGCTGGTTGTCTGTGGTTTTCGGGGGTAGATGGTACATTACGGTGGAGCGTCAGTGCTAATGCTACATGGCAGCTCCTCAGAATACCATCTGCTTCCCCGGGAACTGTTAATATAGTTGTAATTATCTACTTCTAAGCACTTTATTGGGAATATCATTTGCAAATTAATCAACTACAGACCAGTAAAACAAATGACATGCTTCCCCGAAAACAACAGCATTATTGCACATGATTTTCCTAAGGATTTCAGAAAAGCTGGAGTGGGTGGTAGGGCTTGATGCGTGCCTTTAAAACCATCGAAAAGTTGAGCAGAAAGAATGACAGAATAGGGCTTTCTAGAAATGTCTTGGAAGAATTTGGGCAGCAGAGAAGAGGAAGAGAACATAAAAACCTCAGAGGTGGGTACTATCATCTTGTGAGAGAGAGAGAGGCATGAGATGGACCCCAAACAACAGCTGCACGATGGTGAGGATACAGACTTACAGATTCTTCTCAGTCACTTCCTTGACTAGCATGTGCCACCTCCCCAGTCTTGCCCTCCAAATCTCCAGCTATCCCTAGGCTGTGCCTGTCCCCTCAGGCAGAGGCTGGTCCTGTCTGCCTAGAACAGGAAGCAGAGCACCAAGGGGAGAGACACAAGCACTAGAACAATAATCCTTAACGCTCTTCCATGACTAAAACTCTCACTCCGAGGAAGGGAAGGCTCTGAAAGCAGAAAGCAAAGCATTTTCTGAGCTCAAAGAAGGGAAAAGGCAAAGCATGTAAACGGCAGAAATTACACAGGGGAGTCTGGGTTCTTGGTATCTGTACATACAAGTGTGCTGCTCCTCACTCTCTGTAAGCGAAAGAATGGCTCTGAATCATGGATCTTCAAGGCTGGGGCTTCAATGGAAGAAAGAATTCCGGTCACCACCACAGAGAGCTCGAAGTATACATCTGTTAGCAGTAAATCTCAGAGCCAAAAGACAAGGAATACTCACCTCCCTGGCTCCCTTCCCCAGAGGCACTGGTTCTAGACTAGAGAGAGGGGGCCTGGGCTCCCCAGGATGAGCCCAGGCTGTAAATAAACAAATGGCTTCAGACCATCCTGTGATTTCACCAGCATTCTGTCAGCTCCCACGTCACACAGCCACGGAGAGTCACATGCAGAGAGAATAGGACAGGGAGGATGCTGCCACCTGATTCATTTAAGAAGACCCTCCCTGGATTTCACTGATGGAAGCAGTGGTTATTGTTGGCCTCATTAAATGATTTTAGAGGTTGCCCTAACCGGTTTGGCTCAGTGGATAGAGCGTCGGCCTGCGGACTGAAAGGTCCCAGGTTCGATTCCGGTCAAGGGCATGTAACTTGGTTGCGGGCACATCCCCAGTAGGAGGTGTGCAGGAGGCAGCTGATCGATGTTTCTCTCTCATCAATGTTTCTAACTCTCTATCCCTCTTCCTTCCTCTCTGTAAAAAATCAATAAAATATATATAAAAAATAAAATAAAATAAATGATTTTAGAGGAATTTACTAGGGTCCTTCTTGAGAGGGGGGAAAAAATGTTAGGCCTGGCCAGTGTGACTCACTGGTTGAGCGTCAACTTATGAATCAGGAGGTCATGGTTGGATTCCCAGTCAGAGCACATGCCCAGGTTGTGGGCTCAATCCCCAGTGGGGGGCAGCTAATCAATGATTCTCTCCCATCATTGAAGTTTCTCTCTCTCCTTCTCCCTTCCTCTCTGAAATGAATAAAAATATTTTTTTTAAAAAGCATTAGGAACCAGATAATCCTGGTAGTGACCCTTGCCTTTGCCAATGACCAGTGACTTAATCTCATGGAAGTTGAGTTTACCTTTTTTATCAATGGGGGTGTGATGTCTTTTTAATGGGATTGCATGCAACTTTAAAATAATGCTACACTTAATATAGAAGATAAAGGAGACATAAATGACAAAGTTTTCCAACAAACTTAGGAAGGTTTGACAGGGAGAGTAAATGAAATAACAACATGTGAATGCCCATGGTCCTCCCCCCACTGTAGTATCCACACTGAATTACCATGAGAAACATTTATCAAGCAGTCACTGTCCTAGGCAGATTGGATTGTCACGCAATGGGATGTGTCTGTGAGAATGTGCTTTCTATGAAAAGGGCAAAGCCTGTGCACATGTGTTCTTGTAGCCAAAGTCCCAGACTAGAATAAGTGAGACGGTAAATGCCTCAGGGGGGAGGTGCTGTGGCCAGAGCAACTCAGTCAACATTTCTCTGCTCCTATTTAAATTTGTGGGCAAAATGCTGAGGCAGGTTTTATAATTGGGCTGGTGTTTTTATCCAGCCTTGCCAGACGTCCCTACTGTATTGGAACTACCTTACAGTTTGGCCCAGACTGACTTCTTATATGATGATACATCACGGAGCTGACTTACTCAAAATCAGCTTTTCTTCAGGAGATAATGAGGTTCTCGATAGTTGAGAAGATCCACTGAGAATTTTTTTGCCCTTCTGTTTTTTTCTTAGGCTAAATTTTTTTCATCCATGAAACCAAGCTTTCAAAAAAAATCGGGAGACCCAGCCTCTTACAAGCATGTCAAACTTGCGGGCCGCGAGTTTGACCTGCTTGAAAGAGACAGTTTCCAGAACCTAGAAACAAATCTTACTACCAGAAAAAGGATAGAAAGGACATCTTACCCAGGAAGAGAGTAAGTTAGCAACAGCCCTTGTACTTTCTAATCATCCAAAACTCTCCCTGAGAAGAGAGAGTTCACAGCATCAGGAACCGGCTTTGAAACAGTGATCTGGGCACATGGTTTAAGTTCTTTGTGCCCATCCCTCATCTTAAAACAGAAATAAATAACATAACTACCAGTGCTGTAAAGACCACATAAGAGATAATAGTGCAAAGTGCCTGACACATAGTAGGTCTCCATCTCACAGAGTCTGAAATGGAGGTAATGTGTCAGTCCTTTACCAATGCAACCGCCAAGTCCAAGATGGTGAATGCACAGTCAGTCCTCTTCCAATTAAAACAACACTACTGCTACAGGGGTGGAGTAAGAAAAGGGTACTTATTTCTGCTTAGGGCTCAAATTTTCAGCTGACTCAGGGGTAGTGATGGCAGAACCATGAGCACACAGGGTGAGTGGTACCAAGTCAAACGTCCTGGAGATGTTTCAGGCCCACAGCGCTTGGCTATGGAGCCAGAGAGACTGTTATGCTTTTCTGCAAGTGCCAGAACATAGCTGGGAGCAGTCAAACCTGAGCCAGCAGGCTCTGAACTCTTTCTATCTGGCAGCAACTGTCCAAAATCTCTCTCCATCACTGAGAGCAGCTGTCAGACCAATGCCCGCAGGCTGGGATTGCTACATTCTACGTCCCAGGTAGAATCTTGCAAACAGCAGCAGCCAGGTTATCTGCTCTGTTATACTGGGTTCTTGCTTCCTCTGAACTGTTCAGTGATGTGGGCATTTTTGTGTCACCACTTGCATCACTACCTCCACCCCATGAGCCAAGATAAAGCCTCAGTTAACAATCAATCAATGAGTTATCTCCATTATCCCCTTAACTCCTATTGCTTTTCACTAAACAGGTGCAGCCACTGGCTGAACTCCAGATGCCCATTCCCACCCTCAATGGAATACAGATGCTCTTGAGACTAGCTAAAGATGTGGAGCTAGGGATGATGTTCGGATAGTTGAAGCTCTATGAGTGGCACCTTGGATCTGGTATTGAAGGCCATTCAGACATGAGCCAACACCAAGGCCATTGCCACACTCTGGAGCTCATACCTGCTCCGTCCATCTCTCCTACTGAGTGGCCCTCCCTGATGATCCCAGAAAGAGGCCCCACTGCCACACAGATGTGATTTCCCTATTTGGACCAGTTGTCAACATGAAGTTTGAAAATTACTCCTTGGACATGACCCCACTTGTTTTACAATTCCTTTGTAGAACTCCAAAAACTACTAAAAGAAATAGTAAATCCTACCCCCAGATGGGGGAATAAATGAGAATGTTTCTAATGTTCATAAAAATCTCTGACATTATTTTTAAAAATTCCACAGACAAAATAAATCTTAATTTATTCTTCTTTTTAGGGGAAACTTTTTGAGAGGAGATCACAAAATTCAACTGTGAGAGAGGCAGGCAGATATTGACTTAGAGAAAGAGAAATGGGAAAATAATGAAACGCTGCCCCAGAAGAGATCTGAGTTTGGATTTTACCTAAATATTTATTACATTGCATTAAAATTGTATTACAGCTGAAACTGGTTTGGCTCAGTGGATAGAGTGTTGGCCTGCGGACTGAAAGGTCCCGGGTTCGATTCCGGTCAAGGGCATGTACCTTGGTTGTGGGCACATCCCCAATGGGAGGTGTGCAGGAGGCAGCTGATCGATGTTTCTCTCTCATCGATGTTTCTAGCTCTCTATCCCTCTCCCTTCCTCTCTGTAAAATATCAATAAAATATATTTTAAAAATAAATAAATAAATAAAATTGTATTACATATATATTATTAGTTTATTTATAGAACACTTAATATGTGCCATATACTGCCAGTGTATTTTATAATAATAATTAGCTCATTGGTTTTATTTATCTTTATAGTAAACCCATGAGGTAGGATGGTGTTACCCTCATTTCATACCTGAGAAAACTGGACAACTTGCCTAAGGTCACAGAATGAAAGGTGTAAAAACTCGGATTTTATCCAGGTCTCTCTGACCCCAAAACCTATGCTCTTTATTCACTAGGCTACATTATCTTCCAAATAAGAATACAATTTCATATAAGTAAAACCTATGCCTAACTCTTGACAACCAAACACAGGAGATATTTGCGTGTGACAGAAAAGCACAAGGAAAGGCATAAAATGATAAGTTTTAAAGAGCAATGGAATCATTACAGTTAAATTAGCTAGCTTAAATTATTTGTCCCAATAACAATAAGACCTTTCTTTGCTCAAAATTCACCATTCTGTCCAGTAGAGAAATAAACTGTTCTAGAAACATCCCAGAAGTTGCAGCATTTGGAATGTTTGCATTAATTTTAGCAAGTCCCAGTATTTTGAACATCTGTCTTATGCAAGGCACCCATTAATAATATGGGGCAGGGGAGAAAGGTTAAGGGTACAATAAAAGGGTATAATCCAGGGGCCATCTCCAAGGGCAAAAGATACCACCAGGGTGTTTAGCTCTGAACGTGAGTCAAAAGGCAGAGGTAGCTGGAAAATGTACTTTCAGGTGGCAAGAGAAAAAAACCTCATCATCCCACCCTACACATGGGCAGTGAGCTCTGTAGCACAGAGTGGAAAGTCCTCCGGGATCTAGCATCTCCATCAACCTCCCGGCCTCCTGTCTATACCATAGCACATTACTCTCCTAAACGAAGTAACTTTGGGTGGTTAACAAAATAGGCTCAAAGCCAGTTTCTTGGTTTGGTATCCCAGTGTTTTAACTTACTAGGTACATTAACTTCTCTGTGTCTCAATTTCCTCAGCCATCAATGGAAATAATAATAATACCTACCTCATGGGGTCATCGTAAGAATTCAATGAGTATACAAAGTGATTGCAACTTTGTCCAGGAAATGGTAAATGCCATACATGAATGTTTGTTGCTGTTATTAGCATATGTTCAAAGTGATTAAACTAAATCCCTCCTTACATATTCTGTAACAGAAACAAGCAGTATCCAAGCTCCCAAAAGAAAGTCTTGAAAATCCCAAGGTTAGACTGTGGTACCTTCTCTTAAAGGTCCTTGGGAAATGGCAAAAGTCTAATTAGATTTGTTCTCAGAAACAAAAATTGATTTTCTTTTTCAATAATTCTAGTCACTGAATCTTCTCCTCCACCCCAGCCAAAGGCAGGAACTTGGAAGAACAAATTCCAGTCTTTGTCATCTAAATAAGATAATCTTATACCACCTTGTCTATATCAACACCTTGCAGTTCAAATATAGCATTAAATTTGCTACTAAGGTATCTTATACCACTTCCCAAATAATTGTAACAATGCAAATAAACAACCTATATATTTAAGTTAGCTAAAAAAACACAAAAAATAAAAATGGTAAAACCTAATGGTGGCAGAGTTGCCATTACACATGGACACTCAAATATACATTTTGGGTAACAGGCTAAAATTGGTTAGCCCCTTGAAAAACATCATGGCAACATGCTTCAAAATCATAAAAATGTTTGTTTGTACCTCTGTGATTTATACCAAGGAAACAATTCAAAAGACACAAGCTATAGGCACAAACTTTCACAGCAGTGTTATTTGTAGTAAATTATGTAAATATAGATGTAAAGTAAGTGTAAATGTAAAATAAATATACATACTGTGAACTGTGTTACTTTTCTCAATTTTAAGACACCCTTTTTGGTAAATTTTCAACATCTCTGAAATTAAACTACATCGTGCATTTAAAGTGCACCTTTAAAGTAGTCATATTTCTTCTCCTCTTTGAAAAGTTGTTATGAAGGAAATGGTATATCTTAAGATCAGTAGCATGTTATGATCCAGAAAATGCAATAGTATGTAGCCATTAAAAATAGTAACACGGAGGCTGTATAAAAGCATGAAAATATAGACTGCAACCACAATAAATTTCCTATGATTATGGTTTAGAGTAGAAAGGAAATGTAGACAAGTGGAGTTTGATTTGCAAGTAATACTGTTTCTTCCTCTCACTCAGAATTCCATTAATGTTACTATGATATCATGCATGTGTTAACATTTCTTCCATGCTTTGTTTTTTGTTTTGTTTTGTGTGTTTTTTTAAGAATGAAAAGGCCATTTCTGACATCCACGTCCCATGAAATTCTGGGCAGAAATAGAAACAAGATGGGAGAGAAAAGCCACCTAAAAGTCTTGTTCATAGAACCAGAAACTTAAGAGTTGTTCATCTTGATCTCCTCCTTACCTTCCAGTGGGATGTGTAGGGGCAGAGATGGGGAGGGGTAATCCTTGAGTACATTGTCCCCTGAGAGCAGCAGTGGGTTGGGAGGAAGTCTACAACCAAGCCAAACTCCTAAGGTAGATTTGGGGACCTGAGGTAGACTGCGGACCTAATGCCACATTGGACCAAAGACAGCCGGGCTCCACAGAGAGAGGAGGAGAGTGAAGATAAGGCAGTAGGAACAGGACAGGTGGCCAAAAAGGAGCAAGATGCCAGGAGGTTGATGTGGAAGCCAGAAAAAAAAAAAAGCACATTCAAGGGTCCTGAGGCAGGAGTGTGTAAAGGATGTTCAAAGTTGAGTAAAAAAGCCATTGCAGGTGAAGCAGAGTGATGGGCTCAGATAGGGAATGGAGAAGTTGGGCCTTACAAACCATTTTCAGACTAAAGCTTTCACTCTGAGTAAAATGGGGGCCACTGAAGAGTCTGGAGCACAAGGGTGACATGATCTGACCAAAGTCAACAGGATCTGCTGCTGTCTTGAGAATAGTCCACAGAGCAAAAAAGAGAAACAGGGAGACCAGCTTGAAGTCTATTTTAATAATCCAGCTAGGAGACTTGAACCAAAGTGATGATTAAAAAGCACTAAAAAGTGATTGGATCTGGGGATATTTTAAGAATAGATCCTGCAAGATTTGCAAGTGGAATACATATGGTGTATGATAGAAAGAGAAGAGTCAAGGGTGATTCCAAAGGTTTTTGGCCTGAACAAAAGGCAAATGGGGCTTCTGTGTACTGAGATGGGTAAGGTTTGGATTGAGAAGACCAAGAGTCTGCTCTCGGGACCAAAAATAAGCTTTCACAACTATTAGGTATTCAAGCAGAGTTGTCCAATAGACAACGTTAGGTTGAACAAATATATGAACAAATGGTCAAAGAACAGAAAAATTAAAAAAGAATGGGACAAAAACAAAGGAGAGAGAAAGCTAAAACCATAATATTCATCCTTCAATAAAAGAAAGGAGGAGAGAACCTATAAAACAGGTTAGAGCAGGAGAGTGAGGACCTGAGGGGAGAGCTGGCTCTGAGTGGTGTGCTGTCAGGGATCGGGCACCCTCCCGTGACCCTCTGTGGAGGTCTGAGTGTCTCCCCAACCTTTTCCTCACTGTGCTAAGCTAAGAGCACGTGTCTGAACCTGCTGCTCTCTGACACAGGGAACACCAGTGACAAGACGATTTTCTGCAGCTGTGTCTAAAAGGTGCTCATTCAGGCTAGGCTGTAGGATCAATGGAAATTGGAAATCTGGTCATGGGGCAGAGGCAGCCGGCCCTCTGCATCACACGCTGTCAACTCAGCCCCAGCTTCTGAAAACCGGTTTGCCGTGCAAGAGGAATTGTTCCAAGGTCCTTCCTCTACGCGTCTTGTGTAGACAGGTTGGGGAAGAGTTGCTCACCATCAATAAGGAGGATTAGGAAGACATGTAGAGGGAGGACAGATGAGGTAGAGTACCCCCAGTCAGCAGCTTTCCCTGCCCTTGCCTTCAAAGTTAGGTGGGAAGGCTGCTGTAGAGTAAAGAAGTAGGTCCTTGAGCCCAGCTCATGTGGCTCTGATTGAGCATTGACCTATGAACCAGGAGGTCATGGTTTTATTCCTGGTCAGGGCACATGCCTGTGCTGTGGGCTTGATCCCCACTGTGGGGTATGCAGGAGGCAGCTGATCAGTGATTCTCTCTCATCATTGATGTTTCTATCTCTTTCTCCCTCTCTCTTCTTCTCTGAAATCAATAAATCCTAATAAAAGAGTAATATGCAAATTGACCGTACCTCCACTACACCCACAAGCCATGCCCACCAGCTAATCAGGAGCGAGTATGCAAATTAAACCAACCAAGATGGCCGCGGCCACAGAGCGAGCAGGAGGCTTGAGTTTCCCCGGCAATGGAGGAAGCCAAGCTTCCCACACACCCTGGCCGGCCCTGGACTCCACTCAAGGCTACAAAGTTTCAATTATAGAAGATAAATAAATCCCAGATACCAGGGCCTCTGCTTGGGCCACAGGGGGGTGTGGCCAGCCTGCAAACCACCACAGGCCCCTCACCCAGGCCACCTCACTCCCCAAGGGAACCCCCACCCTGATCCGGGACACCCTTCAGGGCAAACCAGCCGGTCCCCACCCATGCACCAGGCCTCTATCCTATCTAATAAAAGAGTAATATGCAAATTGACCATCACTCCAACACACAAGATGGCTGCCCCCATGTGAACACAAGATGGCCACCACAAGATGGCCAGCAGGGGAGGGCAGTTGGGAGAGACCAGGCCTGCAAGGGAGGGCAGTTGTGGGCGATCAGGCCAGCAGGGGAGGGCAGTTGGGAGAAACCAGGCCTGCAAGGGAGGGCAGTTAGGGGTGACCAGGCTGGCAGAGAAGGGAAGTTGGAGGCGACTGGGCCTGCAGGGAAGGGCAGTTGGCGGGGGGGGGGGGGGGAGACCCAGGCCTGCAGGCGAGAGCAGTTGGGGGGGACCAGACCTGCAGGGGAGCGCAGTTAGGGGTGACCAGGCCTGCAGGGGAGGGCAGTTAGGGGTGACCAGGCCTGCAGGGGAAGGCAGTTAGGGGCAATCAGGCTGGCAGGGGAGCAGTTAGGCATCAATCAGGCTGGCAGGGGAGTGGTTAGGGGCAATCAGGAAGGCAGGCAGGTGAGCAGTTGGGAGCCAGCAGTCCTGGATTGTGAGAGAGATGTCTGACTGAGCATCGTTTAGGCCTGTCCCAGTAGGATCGGGCCTAAACGGCCAGTCAGACATCTCTCGAGGGGTCCCAGATTGGAGAGGGTGCAGGCTGGGCTGAGGGACACACATTCCCCATGCACGAATTTTGTGCACCAGACCTCTAGTGTGTGTGTGTGTGTGTGTGTGTGTGTGTGTGTGTGTGTGTGTGTGTGTGTGTATTTTTTTAAGTAGTTCTTCGGGATTGATCCTGGGAAAGCTATCTCACAGCTTTTCCTTTGGGGTTGATTTCTCTGGCTCTGTGTTTGGAGAGAGCTGAAATCAACCCCAGAATCCTGGGGCCTGGGCCTGCACTATCACTTCCTCGCTGTGTCATCTTGGGCGAGTCACACAACCTGTCAGTGCTTGGCAGTCTCTTTTGGAAAAATAATGATAATTAGCGGTAGCTGCCAGGAGGCAGGCTGCTGGGCCAGATGATCTGGCTCACGCCGTTCCAGCTCCAAGGTCTGTGGCTGTGTGATGTTCACAGGCTGTGAAATGCACAAGGGCAGGAGTTCAGAGCCATGTGCAGGGACCAGATATGATCAGTCACCCTCCACACCTTCTCCAAGAAGACTCTCTTGTGGGATCTTGAGTGAAAAGAAAAAAAAAGAAATCCTCTCTTGGATCTTCATTCTGGGCAAGGTGGTGGAACATGGAATAGTGGGAAACCATATTCTTCGCATTCAGCCAGAATGGGTTTGAATTCTAGGTTCCAGCACTTCTAGAAATACAACCTTGAACAAATTTCTTTTTACATCTCTGTGGACTCGTCTGTAAAATGGAAATAGAATAACATGAAGAAATCTGGGTTTCTGAGAAGATTAAATAAAAGGATAAATGTGCTCTAGCCATTTTGGCTCAGTGGATAGAATGTCAGCCGGCAAACTGAAGGGTCCAGGGTCAGGTCAAGGGTACATGCCTAGGTTGTAGGCTTGATCCCCAGTAGGGGGCGTGCAGGAGGTAACTGGTTGGTGATTCTCTCTCATCATTGATGTTTCTATCTCCCTCTCCCTCTCCCTTCCCCTCTGAAATGGATTAATATATATATATATATATATATATATATATATATATATATATATATATGTAGTAAAATTCCAACTCTACCGGTCCAGTCACAAAAACAGAGACCACTATAGGAGTGAAACAGGGGAGATTTGCTACAAAGGGCCACTACTCCACTGAGAGAGAACCACCCATTATCACCCCAACCCAAACCTCAGCTCAGGCTCCAGACCTCCGAACCCAGCCTGGTCCAAGCACTCCAGAGTCCTTGTACCTGGGAGATAAAATTGGACATGAATGAAAAATTGGAGGGCGGATTCCAGAGAGGAGGACAGTGAGCACCTAAACCCTGGAAGTACAAAACAGGGGTGGGAGGCAAAACAGAACTTAACAGGGTTTTCTAATGGTAGACAGAAACAGCTTTTCCCTAACTCGTGATTTCCATGGGGAATGTGCTTCCGTGGGAAACAGCTGCCTTTCCCATCCCATTCCAGTGGAGCAGTTGAGTGACTCATTTTGCTTGAATTTGGGAAGAACAACTGAGCCTGCTCAGCTCAGCTCAGCTCCATCCTTCCGGGCCATGGCCTGCCCTAGGGAAGTAGGCATTCCCAGCTCTTCCAGCCAATGGCATTGGTGGGGCGGGGAACATCCCGCCATGACCAGGGGGATATATTGACCTCATCCAGGGCTAGAGTGATGGGCCATTTGCCTGTCATAGCCAAGCCTAATTAATATCAGCCCCAGTGGAAATAAAGATGAGATGTGGCCTCCTTTGACTCCTTTATTTCTCAATTTGTTCAAAACCCAAGTAGGGAAAATGGTAGGACCCCTCTGAGGCCCCCAACAGTGAAGATCAGCTCTGGTGTTTGATCTAATGCTATCTAGTTACACCCATCACAGGGAATAAGAATTATCACCAACCAGTGAAGGCCATATTGCTTATGTCCTCAAAAGTAGATATTTTTCACCAAAGTTCATCTCTCTGTTTGCTAGTGGTTGTGGTCAGGGTCACTTGGGGAATTTAAAATGCAGATGCGCAGGCTCCAATTCCTGGGCTTCTCAGTCAGTCACTGTGTCCTTTCCAAGCTCCCAAGGCAGTCCCACTCTTTGGAAAGTAAGGTCTATAGCTGGTGGTTCTTGCCCTTGACTGCATATTGGAATAACCCGCAAAGCTCTAAAATGTACTGATCACCTGGGACCCACTCCCAGAAATTCAGATTTCATTGGTTGGGTGTGAGGCTGGCCTTTTTAAAGCTCTCTAGGTGATGCTAATGTGCAATCTGGGTGAGACCCATTGGTACATTCCCTCTAAAAAAATATTTCTTTAAAGCATTGGTGATGATGGCAGGAAGGCCTTCAGTTCCCTGGACACCTCCTGGTCTCAGAGTTCCTGTTCCTCTGCAGATAACATGGTAGCCAAAGGCATTTTTGGAAACGCAGACCAAAATTCCAAAGTCCCAGCACCATCATCCAAGTGCATTACCACTCATGGCAGCCCAGGCCCTCATCCCACCTTGCTCTATTGTAGTTCTAACTCACTTCCAAATGAAGTGCAATGTCTATCTCTATAACCAGATGTCTGGGTGTTATCAACATTGCAATCC
Organism: Plecotus auritus; assembly: GCF_963455305.1. Taxonomy (NCBI): domain Eukaryota; kingdom Metazoa; phylum Chordata; class Mammalia; order Chiroptera; family Vespertilionidae; genus Plecotus; species Plecotus auritus. The sequence continues at coordinate 234,143,178 of NC_137770.1, read as the reverse complement.
TATGCATTCAGGTTCTGCTCTTAGCACCAAGTTCCAACTTTGTACCCATCGTCATTAGTGAGTGACCACATAGGTGTATACAAGCCCTAGCATTTAAACTAGCATATATTTTGGGGTGATAAAGATCATCTTCAAATCCCTAGCCTGCCTGGGAAATGAACCCCAGACAGTAAAAGCCCCCCACTTTGGGGATTCTTCTTTTGGTCCTCTAGATTTTCTTTCTGGGGAGAGGCATGGGTAGGACAAGGGTCTGAGCCTGAGTTTAATAGGAGTCAGCTGCCTCTTCTATGGGCTGCTTCATTTAAAAAATGAGGGATGTGAGGATAAGAGATATAAATTAACCCACCTAAGGTCATCAAATGGTTACTAGTGGAGCAGTGAGCAGAACACACTTTGTCTTAACCCCTCCCTGGTACTTTTGGACCCACCCCATAGAGCACCTGCCTTTATCCCAAGATTTGGTCTCTAACTTGAACCATTAGTGCACACCAAAAGAAGGGAGGAAATCTGGGAACATTAGACCAAGTTCCACAGTAGAACGATACTGAGAAGAGAAAGGGAACTCAAGGTAGAAGTTAGGAAAGATTCAACAGTGGACAAAAGCAAGGATGGTACTTATATCTTACTATCTTTTTTAAAATATATTTTTATTGATTTCAGAGAGGAAGGGAGAGGGAGAGAGAAATAGAAACATCAACGATGAGAGAGAATAGCCGATTAGCTGCCTCCAGCAGGCCCCACACTGGGGATTGAGTCTGCAAACAGGGCATATAGCCTGACCAGGAATCAAACTGTGACCTCCTGATTCATAGATCGATGCTCAACCACTGAGCAACACAAGCCGGCCGCATCTTGCTATCTTGAGACAAAGGACGTTAGGCTTGACAGAGTTAATATCCAACTGTGTAAGTCAAGTAAATTGGCTCAGTATGGATCCCAAAACATGCTATAGACATGTGGGGGAGGAGTGTGGATCAAGGAGCTGTACCCCTCACGGAGAGGCACAGGGAAGGGAAAGGAACCAGACAGATGATCAAATACACGGACAAAAAGAAAAGGTTTTATTGTTTGACAAGTTACAGTGTCACTGCAAGTTTATAACCTGAAAGCTCTCATCAGATGCAGAAGAACAGAGAACAAATAAATGATCCAAAGCCATGACAGGGGGAAAGGCTCTGTAGCGCTTTCAAGAGAATGCCCAAAGTCCATAGTCTAAATCCCAAGTCCTTGATTACCCAGCCCCTTTCTATTGCCGTAGTTTCCTGTTCTCACTCTCCACGACCAACACCTTCGCTGCAGCTATGGACCATACTACGAAGATGAGAGAGCAGAGTCAGTGTTCTACAGCGAAAGACTGGAGGTTGAAACCCTGGGTCCACTCTTCACTTGTTCTGTGACACCAGGGCGGTGCTTCACTGCCCTACACATTGTGTCTCTTGGGATCTTGACCTATAAATCCCACTAAAAAGTCTGGACCCCCCCCCCCCCCGCCGCCCCAGCCCCGCCGCCCAGAGCCCTGATAAAAATATTTCAAACAGACACAAGGCTTTCTCCAGTCGGGCCTGATATCTCCTCTAAGGGCTCCCAGCACAGGGGATTCGCCACGACGCCCACAGTGGCCCATTCCAAAGTGCTCAATACCAGAAATCTTAGGAAATGGAAACTTCACCCTAGATAAAAAGGCCTCTGGAGAGGGAACTGTAATCCTCCCCAAATTAGCTGTTAAGCCACAGTTTGTAGGGGAAAATCAAATACCTATTTCCAGAAACTTCCACTCAGGAAGCAATTATATTTCCATAAGGGAAAACTGAGAATGAGGTTGCCACTAAGCATCATTTGGATATTTGGGATATGTACTTTTTACTTTTTATATTTTGCCAACTTAAAATCCAATCCTTGTGTTTTCAAATATAATACTGCCAAAGTGAAACTGACAAGACACCGCAAAGTTGAGGAAGAGAAACACAAAGACCTAGATAGTAACCTATTCATTTTCCAGAGGGGAAAAAAAAGTAACCACTATTCTAGCAAAGAAAATAGCCCTACATTTGGTCTCTTTTCTTCCTGTTTCCCCTCAATTTAAGAGAAAAACTTTTCAAATTCACACAAAATGGGAGCTACAATGTCTGCTTTTCTGTGGCCGTCTTCAAATGCATCACCTTTCAGGTCACCACGGAACACTTTTTTGAAATATGTCTCAATCTGTCTTTGAGTCTGACAATGAAATTACCAGACACTTCGGCTGTGACATGACTGAATCAGGCTGCAGCTGACCAGCTGTTATCACTGTCAGACTCCATTCTTTACTTCCCAAGGTGGGGGGTGGAGGGGAGTCACTGGCAAAATCCCGAAACGGAATCGCACCTGATTATCTGCCCAGGACAGTGACCCTGTGGGACCACACCACCCCCTATCCCCATCAGGTCTCAGGGAAGGACAGCTACTGAGGCAGAACTGCATTTGCTTAAACTCTTCTGTCGCCACTTTGCCAGCCTCCAATTTGTGAGTCCATTAGTTACATACACCTGTCCACCTCCCTTTGGACAGACGGGCAGGGAACACCTTGCAATGTCTGCAGACTAAAGTTATATAGAAGTACTTGACCTTTTTAAGAAACACTGATCAAATTTGCTTTGAATATCTAATTATATCACAAGAATAATCATAAATGGCATATAAAAATTCAACGGCTGCTGGGATCAATAAGTTATCCACCCAGAAAAAAAATATATATATAGACATATATATGTATATACACATTTATATATATATATATATGTATTACATAACTGCACTGTTTTTAAAAATTGACAAAGAAAGATTTGCTGCTATTCCAGGTAAAATTGGTTTAGCTCTTATGCTTACACAGAGAAGCTGGCTTCCAGCCTGACCGCACTGGAGATCCCCACAGATGCAAATGAAATTCTTACCTGAACACCAACCATCATTTTTACCCAAGGCATTGTCTCCAGAAGCATTCTGTTAAAATGCAAATATTTTACCTAGAAGGAGTAACATGTTGGGTAAATAGTAGCTTCTAACATACTTCACGGATATATCTCTGGATTTAGCTGGCAGAAAGCAAATTTTCAAGGACAGGGGTTAAAGGCAGGTGTGTGTGATGAGGAGAAGGATGGAGGGCAATCCAGGGAAGGCAGAAGTTGATGGAGAATGTCCGGTGGCTGGAATGCCAACAAAAGATGCCCCAAGGCTGTATCCGGGTCACAGGGCTGGACAGGCCTATCGATGTCTGCTCTTCCATATTGCCTTGGCCCCCTTTCCTCTTGAATAAAACCCAGAAACAATGTGGCTCTAATGTGTCTTTGGAATTTGTAGGCACAGCCCAGAGAGTCTCACTTGGAGGCATATGCAAATAAAATGAGATCGGAAAATTTCCTCTCCAACTCACAACAAAGATACAAATATATTCTGACCAGTCACCCAGTAACCAAGCAAATATGATGTCCTGTTCATGTATCATAAGCCTTTCATAGTACCAAACCTATTCATTCTCTCTCTCTCTTTCCTTTCTTTTTCTCTTTCTCATTTCTCTCAATTAGATTCAGAGAGCACTAAGACGTTGTCCCAATAAAACTGAAACCCATCACCCAAAGAATTTTCTGGAGGAAATTCATAGATGCAGAATACCCTACATGTCAAATTCAAGAGGCTCTGGTAGGGTAGCTGGAGATTCCCTTGGTGACCTGCACTGAAGACACACACACACACACACACACACACACACACACACACACACACCAGATTTGGCAAATACTCCCATTTAAAGATCTTCCAAATATTTCTATTCGCTCTCCAGAATTCAACTACCTCATGGTCAGTGAGATTTTCTATAAATTTGCTTCGGTGGTCACACAGGTTAAAAATAATAACAATAGCCTAAGAAGCTAGAACTAACGACCAAAACATTAAAATACATACAGAGCAAATAATTGCAAGAGGCAGGATAAAATCAAAAGCAGAATTTAAATGACCCCAGCCTCAGAATTTATAAAAGACCAAGTCCTGACCTACAACAGAGATGAGAACTTTATTGGGCACATAACTCGGAAAGGCAGGAGAGGCTGGTGCACAGAACACAAGGAACGTGAGGTTAAGAATTTAAATCTCAGTCTGACAGGGTCTGGAAAACCAATATAATAATGGCAGGGAGAAGAAGAAAGCCGCACTCGACAATCTAGCATTGCTCAGAACTTTGACTGCATAATTAGCCCGTGTGGTAATTAGGAATCTAAAGGGCCCATTGAAACAAAAGCACAAAGGGCAGATTTGGATTTTGCTGCATGGAGCCAGAATACTTAACACAGTAAGAGTTTTCCCCAATTTTGGCTGGATACATTGGCAGCTGACAGTCAGCGAGGCTTATGAACATCTTTGCACTACCTGGTTTATAACAGTCGTGACGGACAGGAGGGAAATGTTTTAAAAAGGCCTTAGGTGATGGTTTCATCGTTGGGTTCTCTGTTTAGCTTCAGGAAAATACTTTTTTTGGTTATGATTTCACGATCTGATCACAGGAAACAGAGCTCAGTATAGGCATGAGGTCAAGGCTGAGTTGATCTCTAAGCCAATGAGAAATTGGCATTACAGGCTTGTTTTATTTATAGAGACCTGCGATATCAGATTAGGTGGAAAGGGGGAGAGAGAGGAATTTCGCTTTATTTAGAATCAGTGTCTCTGGAAGTTTTCTAAAGATATAAGACAATGTCACGGGTTCCATCTTTGCCTTTAGAAAAATCAAAGGAGGGAAGTGTGATGCTTACATACCACTGTGCTTGGGAACTAACTCCAAGGACCCATCTTGGCAGGGAAGTAATGTAACACGAGGAAAACAATGCATCCTGCTCATTTCCACTGCTCTTTCATACCATCCAATAAATAGATCCTAACAGGTCCCTGACTCAGCATGCCATATTAATTGGGGGAAATGAAACAAAGAAAAATAGGCTTTTACCTTTTTTTTCTCCTAGGGATAGGCCTTATGACAACTATTTGCAACATAAAATTTAAAAAAAAAAAAAAAACACATGCTAGAGGAATCATGGAGAAATGTAAGCCTTCACAAGTGCCCCACAACACAAATTCTTGCTCGTACAGAAAATATTTTTAAGGCGATCTATAAGCCCACCAATAATCTCATTATGAGCCATCAAGAAAAAATCCACTGGACACTTGACACCCACCAAGGTACCCAGAATAAAAAGAAAGGATGTCAGAGAAGCTTCTAGTTTTGGGTTCAGAATCCTTACTACAAGGGAGGTGGTGACTTTAAGAAACTCTCCAGTGAAACTGACATTTATAAGAATCAAGAAAGGAACCCTTCAGTACAAATGTGGTGAGCAGAAGCTCTTGGGCCCTTAATATAGTTTATCTTCCACATAAAGGTATCTTGAAAACCTTTACCCAAGTCCTTTATGAGGGAATAATTTCTGAGCGAGGGCAGACAATGGTCTTTCAAATCCATTCTCCGTTTAGAAAGCATTTGTAAGGAGGATTTTTCCCAGCCGCCGCAGGAGAAGTGTGTGATACCCTTGGAAACCTCTGTAATTAACAATAAGCCTCTTTCACGATTGAAAGTGGACCCTCATACCCTAAAGTAGCACTGACGCTTCTATTTCTGACCTACACCCTTCATTTTATGCAATGTCTTTGTAAAAACCAAGGGCAAGAACAACGTGGAGAAATTTTCCAATTTTGGACCAGAGCCACCAAATCAATAATGGCGGAACAAAATGAATTATCAACCTCCACTGCTTCAATCACAGGGAGAGGCAAGGAGTTAGCCAAAAGAGAGACTGCGGTCAATGTTAAGAAACAGAATGAATTGACTTTGAGGTAGGCTTATATCTAATTAAATGAGACTGGGGGGCAAAGTCAAGGTAGACTCATCCGCAGCTGATAAGGAAGTGATCAGAGGCAGGTGACTCAGCTGAAGTGAAGTGTGTCCCGCAGGCTAGAAAGGAAAGCAGAAAGTGTTAGGCAGTGTTGGGGGACAGAGGTGGGAAGGGGGATACTGCAAGTTTTTCAGAGGTGTGTTTTTTCTCATCCTGGTCCTGTCTCTCAAACTACCTCAAAATATCTCAAACCCTCACCCCTAGCAATTAAATTACCATCAACATCCAAAGGTTCAGCAGGAGCTTAAAGGAACAAAACCCCTGCTGTGGGGTGGCCTGTCCTAAATGGAGGGGGGAAGGAGAACTGGGGAGCTAGACCTGCCACTGGTTTCTAGTGATGAGCCAACAGTGCTGAAACCTTCGTCATGCACCGGGGAGCTATAATGAGACTGCAGTTCCCAGACCCTCGTGTCAGACCATCAGCAGCCACCCACGTGGTGGCATTGAGTCTGGGTGGGGTGAACAAGATATATCTGAAGGCAGAAGGCCCTCCTGGTGGCGCCTCCATCTATGCCCTGGGGACTTGGCACTAGGAAAGTCATCAAATGGGATCCAACGTGATGTCTGCCCCACCAATGAGGTCCCCCTTTTTTGGAAGAAAGGGGACTTGCGAGGATTTTGGGATGTATATGGAAATGCTGTGTGTGAGAGCCCAATTAGCACCTGCTATAGGCCTAGAGGCCTTGCCAGGGACCAAGGGCCTGAGCAAAGAAATGAAACCCTCTCTCTTACCCCGCTCACCACGCCCACACCTGTGCCCTGCACTCAGGAAAATTGCACTCAACGTTCAGGGCACTCAGCTCAAAGCAACAGCAGCTTTCTTCCACTGTGCCCTGAGCCTTAGCAGTGCACGTTAACATCCCTGCTCCATTTGCAAACACAGAGAGTGCTTTAAATGCGTATAAGTGACACCCCGTGCTTTTAAAACACTCAAATAAGCCCGGGATGACTCACCATTTTTCTGGTCCTGTACAGCTAATTATATGTTCCAGAATCCCTTTAAAAGTCACAAAATCTATCTCAGTACTCTCAATGCTTTTAAATGGCAAAAGGGTTAGCCATGAAGGAGTAGGCCTGCCAAGGCCAGTAAGAAATTGACATAAACACTGAAAACAGCCTTTGGCTCTTCAATAGAGATAAGTTCACAAGACTTGTGCACACCCTTATCAGGAAATTATAGATCTTATTATTGGGGAACTGGGTGGCAGGTGCCAAAAACATTTAAATTCATTCCATTTCCAATTCATGAAGCCCATTGTAGCTTGGTATTATGGTTTTATTAGATTTGTGCATTTAGCCGGGAACCTATTATTATAATAAAACACAAAATGCAATTATTGTTTTCTTGCAGTGAGAACCTCAGAATTATCTAACACTTTATTGTTTCCCCATCAATAGAAATCCCCAGTTTGAATTTTTTTAAAAAATATTTTTAAAGAAATGTCACTTCCTCTATCTACTTTCCATAACAGTTCTTGCTTCATGCTGCTTAACAGGCAACGAAAGAAAAGGAATGGAGATGGAGGCCATAAGTCACATCGGTTTTCCTTTAATTACAATATTATACCTCTATTTCTCATATTTTCTACCGTTATCTCTGCCCAGGCAAATCTCCATTCCTCATTCAGTGCTCATTAATTGAGATGGTGTTTGGAGAAAGGTGATATATAGATATGAGTTTCATATGGCCAAGTACTCACCTACTATTACACGCCAAATGGAGTTCGATACCCATAATGGTCAATTCAGCTACTTGTCATATGATACCCACTCCTGTATGCATCCCTTACCGATGCTCTTATAATTCCACTTTTCTCCTCTCTTTCTATTTCATGTTATTATTTTCTCCCTTAATCAGAAAATAAAAATGTTTCAGAAATTCAGAGGGGAAATCACATTAGATGTGATACACCACAAAATTATGCTAGGATCACTGATCTTAGAGTTGGAAGGGTCCTTATGGGTCATGTCATCCAGCCTGTCTTTCCAGATGAGGACAGTCTGACCCAGGACGTTCACACTGCAGTTAAGGACAGTCAGGACCTGTCACCAGTGAGCCCTGACTCTGCACCCAACACTCAGCCAGTGGCATCATCTCCCATAATCCTCAAGACAACTCATGAGGTAGATGCTGATAGTTCTTCCATTTTAGAGCTGAGAAACTGATGCACAGAGAGGTTAGGTAATTTGCCCAAAGACACACAGATGATAAGTGTGTCAAGATAATAATAAGGCAGAATCAAGACTTGAATCCAAGAGCCTTACCTGTAATGACTACACAGAACTATTATCTCAATATTACCACCAGTTGACCTTATACTTAGTTATTATATATTCACATACATAAATGCATTTTTAGTGATGCTATTTTACAATAACTAAAAAAGCATAAACTTTGGAACACCAAGGCATGGGTTTAACTCCTGGTTCTGTCACTGACTAGCTAGGGAACTTTCATCAGAAACATTAACTTCATTGGCCAAATACAGACAATAACAATACCCGCCTTGAAGGATTATGTTGAAAGCCAAATACAATCATTCAGTCTTTAACTGAGTGCCTACTACTAGTATGTGCTAGGCACTGCTAAAGTGCTAGGTACGCAGCCTCTCTGCTCCTGTGCCCCATCCTCGAAACCAAACCCAAAACAGCAACTAGGTGCTTGGTGACAATAAAGGCATGGAGAAGAGCAGGTTGAGGGTTTGTGCTAGGCATAGAGGGAGGGGTCGTCTTTGTCTTGCTTTTTCTCTCCCTGACTCTGCATGTCTCCGTTCCTCTGTTTGGATGTGAAATATAAAGTGACTTACAAATGTAAGTCATTAGGCCTGGCCAGTGTGGCTCAGTGGTTGAGTGTCAACCTATGAACTAGGTCATGGTTTGATTCCCTGTCAGGGCACGTGCCTGGGTTGCAGGATCGATCCCCAGTAGGGAGCATGCAGGAGGCAGCCGATCAATGATTCTCTCTCATCATTGATATTTCTATCTCTCTCCCTCTCCCTTCCTCTCTGAAATCAATAAAGATATATTTTTAAAAAACTGTAAGTCATTATATTGGTCATAGGAGTGATTATATAGCACAAGAAGATTTTCACTTCTTAGGAAACTTTTACCAATCCCCCTCTGGGCATTTTCCCTCTCCAGATCTCTTAAGTAAATCTGATCAAACCAGGGGCATGGGTATGTGTGTGTGTGATTACTGATTCCCCATATTTTATTGATTTGGACTCTCTTTGGAAACTTTTGCATTGTACTTTCTATAGATACTTTTCCTCTAATTTACTAAAGCTAAGGAAATAATGATAATTAACACTCGGACCCTTACTCTGTTTTAGGGACTATACCCCCTGGCATACCTAGTATTTTTAGACACAACTGACAGTATAAGGAGTTGAATAACAAGCACTTAATGAGAAATGTCAACTCACTATTCTAAAGAAATTTGCATTGGAAGAGTCAGATTTGACTTACTATGATTTTTTTCATTCACATAATAATTATTTACTGAGCATCTACTGTGGACCTGACACCAAGCTGGTGAGAGGAATAACATGCAAATTAACCACAACAAGAAAATGGGGATCGACTGTCCTAAACTCAAGGGGAAAAGCTATGGGTGCACAGAAGAAATACTAATGCTTGCCAAGCGTTCTCGGAGACAAAACAACACAAACACTTAAGGGCTGAGTGTAGTACTAGTTGCCTCTCTACCACAACTTTCTGTGTGATCTTGGGCAGGTTACTTGACTTTTCCAGCCCTTAGTGTCCCTAGCTCTAAAATCAGGTTAGGGATACAAAATCATGCTAAGGAGATCCACCCTCCCACAGATATGAGAATGACCCACACCTGCAGGAGTTCGAATCAAAAATCTACACACGTAGCGGGGAGAGCTGTGCAGGCAGAATTCATGCTGAGCTCCAGAGCAAGCGATTGGCTTGCCTTTGGGAATAAAAAATGAGGTGAGAAAAACAAACCCCTTTTCTTTGAACTCTGGAGTCTCACTCAGGGTGGCCAATGAGCGTGCACCCTGAACAGAGGAACAGTGGAAGCCCTTGATTCGGCTGGTCCCCCAAAGCATCTCCATTTCCTCAGTCCTCTCCATGTATGGCCTCACCAACTCCTCAAACCCAAGCCCAAAGCAGCACAATCCGTGCTGGGGACAAGGAGGGGGTGGAAGGGAACTGATCATGGGTTGCCGAGTGAAGAGTTGCCTCTGCTTGTCTTTGTTTTTCTCTCTCTCTCCATGTCTGTGTCTCTACACCAACTCTTCCCACCCTCTCCCTTACCCTCCTCCCACCCCCATTCTCTCTCCTGTTTCATACTAGAATCCCAGTAAAGTAAACGAATGCAAGGTTCACTTCCCTTTATGCTTTGCAGCCGTGGAAAGTGTAGTACAAATACCAGTGACTGTTATTGGTTCAAGTGCATGTCGTTAAAAGACTCCCCATAATTTCCAGAAAGGTAGGTCTTATCTGAGGCCCACGAGGAATATATAATAGACTTTGCAAGAGCTCGATGCCAAGGAGACAGCCTTAAATCAGAGACTGGGAGACACAGAAGTCTTTAGGAAGTTGTGTGTGTCAGGTGAGAGGAGGACTTGAAAGCTTACTTCTCTTTTAATTATCTGATGCTCACACTACCTCCTTTGTTGCCTCCAGCTAGCGCTGATAAGGAAAGACACCAATAAATATCCCGGCGGTCTGAGGGGAGAAGCCATGTTTCATGGGACTCCCTGCTTCTACAGCTGTTGTTAAAATATTACTGCTAATTAGCTGGCTAGTTATATATAAACCCTTACAAAGGAGTATTTTTACGCAATCATAAAATAAATTAAAGTACCAAAAATTCACGCTGTTAATTAAAATAACCCCTGTAGGAAGGAGGGGGGGGGGCGCTACAAGGCTGAGGTAAACAGGAGGCAATTTCACAAGCACAGACTGATTAATTTTATTTCCCATTACATGGATTTGCTAATATTATCAAAATTAGAAAATAAAGCAATTTTGCCTTGACAGTAGTTCAAATGAAGGCGGTCCTAGCACAGGAATGTAGAGACACCCTGGCCCTGGGGCAGCGGCCTATCTGGAAAGGGGGAGTGGTTTTTCAGCCAAGACTCTTCAGGGGGGACACACAGGAGGTGGGGTGAGAGAGAGGGCATCCCCCTGTCCACCGGGGCAGCCTCATAGAACCCTGGGGCTTCTGTGGCATGACCTATCCAAGTCACATCCCCCCAACCCATCCAAACATGAAAACATCTGAAGATACAAGAGAAACTCTGGTGACAAGGGCAGCAGGAGGGTGCAGAAAATAAACTCACACACCCCTAGTTCCAGGAATGGCTAAGACTGTTGACTCACAATATATCAACATCGTTAGCATAATCTCTCTCCCATGTTTCTCTTGCCCCATGGGTAAAGAAGCTATACTTTTCTAAAGTTTGTGACTAATTCCTGTAAATAATTGCCCAAACTCTTTATGGATGTTCTTTTACAAAAGATCACAAGGCGTTAACCAAAAAGCCTAGAAAGTACTTTTGTCATGAAAAGCACTATTTAGGATCAAATGAACTCCGCCTTCCAGTCCCTGGACTCTCTGTCAGCCAGCCAAGTTAAATGATAGACTTGAATTCAACTGGAGAACCCACCAGGTGCGTAACATTTTAATCTCCCCGGACCTCCCAGCCCCAGGTGTTTAAAACAAATATGCCCCTGAAAATGTATTCCTAACAAGCTTACATGCACTCTTTCATATCCCTTTTGGTCAACCAGAGAACTTCTCAGACCCTTGGATCCATAATGAGTTTGGTTACTTTATAGCACCTTTGTATGAGGTTTATTTATTCTTATACCCCCTTAAAACTCCTCCCCGGCCTCGAGCCCTGGTTAGCACCTAGTGTTGTGAGCTGTCTCTTCACAAAGACTCACGGGCGGGTGGGCGTTGTGCATGGGACACTGAGCATCTGGAAGGAGAGACAAAACTTCAGGCCTAAACCCAGATGTTTGGTTGGTGCTACTCCAAACATCCAGATGTTTGGGGGAGAGGACAGCATTTTATAAATAGTATTCCGCCTTTGACAGAGAAAATGAAGAGGTGCGTGGGCAATCCAGAAGAGCAGATAAAGTGGGAGAGACGCGTTGGAATATTTTATTCCTGTCCTTTTGCTCTGCCATAGGGCTTTCTTCCAAGCCCCATTTTGTATAGAATAATGTGAGCATTAGCCAGCACGCCCCCAGGTGTTAGGGAAGCAAAAGTCAGGGTGTCCGTGGCATGCTACAGCCCCAACACTAAGTCCTGTAGATTCCCTCTCCTTCATAGCTCCAGCCCAGAGCTGCTGCCCTGTGGAGAGATATCACTGGGGAGTCTGGCTTCCCGTCTTCACCGCCACACCACAGCCAGGTGACTGTTCTAAAGCCCCCTGCTGGGGATCTGGATCCCCCTCTCAAAGCTCCCCAAAGCCTCATCTCCAGAATGAAGCACAACACCCCTGCACCGTCCATGGGGCTCTTGGCTGGCCAGCCACCCCCACTTCCAGCCACACATCCTGACTCACCACCAGCACTGGCCCCGCGCTCCAGCCCGTGAAGGATGACTTGCTGTGTTCTGGAACATTCCTGTAAATATTCAGGCCAGCCTGTCTGTGTAGTTGCTGCTTCCCTACCTGAACACCAGCTTGGAAGACGTCCACTCTTATATCACAAGGATTCAGGTGTTATCGTCTGCATGAAGCCTGCTGTGTCCACACCTGCAGGGTCGATGGCTCATCCTTGGTGTTCTCACAGCATGGATCTCCATGGATCCTGTCCATCCACTGGTCTGATCTGGTCCATATCCAACTATGACCAAGTCGGTTCATTTTACCCCCTGTGGAGCTCTCAAATTGCCTTCAACAGCCTTGGTCTTAAGGTAGAGACCAAAATCTATCATTTCCAACACCCTGCTGACCTCATCCATCTCTGCTGTCTGGTCCAGTCCTGTGGCCTCCATCACCCCTGGGTCCCCATGTTCACTCCTGTTGCACCATTTGCCATTCCCCTGATCACCTGTAGGAAGGGGGGGGGGGGATGTTGCTACAAGGCTGAGGTAAACAGGAGGCAATTTCACCCTTTGAACCTACTCTTCCTCTTCCAACCTGAGATCCTGCTTAATTCCCGGTCATCCTTCACAGCTCAGAGAAACAGGTTGGTGAGGAAATATTTCCCGGTCCTCCTTTTCAACATGATTTGAGTCAGCTTTCATGATTATATACACACAGAACCACACCCCTTTCCCTCACTGCACTTAAGTTAGCATAATCTTATTATATATTTATGAAGGTGAACTTTTGATTAATGTCTTTCTCTTCTAGCAGACTGCAAGCTCCACGGAGAGTAGAAATGGTGTTCTTGCTCCATTGTATCCCCAGTCCCTAGCAAGGTACCTAATTCATCAAAACTGCTCATAAATGTTTGTTGAATGAATAAATGAATGATTTACACCCATGCAAAATATCACCAAAACTACAATTCACTCCTTGTGGACAGAAGCTATATTTTATTCATATTTGGGTCCTGGCATTCTGGGGGTCCTCAGGATGCACTTGTCATATTAATACTGAGTGTGGGGGGAGGGGGCAGATTTCTATGCCTCTAACAAGTAGAGTGAGTGGTTCAGCATTTGAGAAACCTCCTTTACATAACAGTGAGCTTCCCATCTTTGGAATCATTCAAGAATAGGACAGACAGAACATGCTGGGAATGGTCTAGAAGCAATTCAACCAATGGACTTGATCATTGTTCCTATCCTTGCCAACCCTCATGTTCTATGGTGCAACTAGAAAGGGTTAGGAAAAGGATGGATATAAGGAAAAGAGAGCTACAGAACACGAGTGAAACTGTAACACTACTGCCCTAACCAGTTTGGCTCAGTGGATAGAGCATTGGCCTGCGGATTGAAGGGTCCCGGGTTCGATTCCAGTCAAGGGCATGTGCCTTGGTTGCCGGCACATCCCCAGTGGGGGGTGTGCAGGGGTGGCTGATCAATGTTTCTCTCTCATCTATGTTTCTGACTGCCTATCCCTCTCCCTTCCTCTCTGTAAAAAATCAATAAAAATATATTTTAAAAAAAGAAAGAAAGAAAGAAAGAAAGAAAGAAAGAAAGAAAGAAAGAAAGAAAGAAAGAAAGAAAGAAAGAAAGAAAGAAATTGTAACACTACCAGACAGGAGGGGTTCAGGGAAAGTGGGAAGAGTAGGTTTTTTGCCAATGTTTTCTTAATTGCTGGCAAGTAGCAGACGTGAGAGGCTCTGTAAAACAGGCGTGTGATGGCTGAAGATGTCAAAGTTACAGTCTTAACTCCCTCGCTGATGCCTACTCGCTTATTGATAGCCTGGCCCTTATTTTGAGATTTAGATGCAACTTGAAAGGGGCCCAGACTTTGAAGACCCAGGCAGAAAATTGTGCGAGTCACATGGCAGCACTTAACTGTTTTCTCAGCTGTTTCCTACGAAAACAGATTTCACATTCTTCACCAAGTTCCCGAATAAGGAAAGTGATTTCATTTTCTCCTGAAACAAAAACACAGTAGATTTGGCATTGGTTGAGTGTAGAATGGGGTTCAGATTAATGTCGTGGGGAGGGTTCCTTAGTTTCTACAACCTTTCTAATGAATTGCCCATGCTTCTTCCAGGGGCTTCCTCATAGAATGATCCTACCAGGAAACTGTTCTCTTCCATCCCCTCTCCATTTCTCTCTCCTTTCTCCCCATTTCAGGGCTCTGGTCATAATTAGTCAGTTTTGCAATACAAGAATGGCTAGGGGATAGAAGTAAAGAGAAAGACAAGAAGGTCAAGATAAGAATTGAGCAACACATGCTAAAAGTAGCTCACAGGTCGGCCTTCTATTTCACTGCATGTCGATGTTGGCAATGGTAGTATTTTATATATCAAGTCATATAATCAGATCATCAATTTTTGAGCATGGATCATATGCCATATACTTTACACATATTCATTCACTGATTTTCAATTATCTTATAAGTTAAGTCTTTTTATCCTTATCTTATAGATGAAGAATTTTAACATCTTGCCCAAAGTCACACCAGTTAGTGCCAATTACTGTTGGAGCTAGGGTTCCAACCCAGGTTTTCTGCCTTTAAATCCAGATCTGATAACCACATGTCAGAGAGAGTCAGTGAGGTTTTTCAATAATGAAACCTCAGTAAGCTGTCACACTAGACCAACCAGGGGCAATTTGGTTCCCAAGGGAACATTTGGGAATGTCTGAAGACATTTTCGTGGTCACAAGTGGGCAGGTGCAACTGTCATCCAGTGAACAGAGGCCCAGGGATGCTCCAAACATCCTATAATTCACAGAAAGCCCCACAACAAAAAATACTCAGATCCGAAATAGGAACAGTGCCAAAGCCGAGAAACTCTACACAAGAGGCTTCTGTTATTACGTAAAAGGGGCCTCTGCCACCAACGTATGACCTTCTGTGTTTAAAAAGGAAACAGCTAGTGACTTCTTAACATACAGTTATATGCTTAACAATGTCTGCACTTGGCTGATTCTTTTTAAGAATTAAAAAAAAAAAAAAAGGAGTATGAAGGAAAAGAAAGGAAAGAGAAGAAAAAAAAAATGAGAAAACTAACATTAGACATTTACACTGCAGCCTTCAACAGCTGGATTGCATTACATGGAAATCCGCCCCGGTGACAGCTCAACAGGCTGCTTTTGTGTCTTCATGAATAACGCAATGTGCTGGGTAAATGCTTTTCCCCATTTAGAAACAGGTAGTTAATGGGAGTTGAAGTGATCAAATGCTGTGTAGCCCAAGGTTACTTCCATCACGGTCCTGGGTGGCCTGAGCTCATAAATAAAGCATCTGAGCGTCTTATTTTAGGCCTGGTCAGATAAGCAAAGGCCGGCATCATGTGAACAGAGCCCACAGAGCGATCTGACACTGAGCCTGCTCATTCCAGGACCTCTTGGAATGTGACATTTCCAGCGCAGTACACCGAGTGCATGCCCCATGGAAGCTCCGTGGCCCACCATGCCTTCATTTTCCATCATCTCCTTGATGCGGCTGCCACGGGAGAAGGCTGTTGCTGAGCCGGACTTTAAATTATGCCCAGCTCATTCCCTACAATGCAGAAGTTAATCTGAGGCACATTTGCAACTTAGAACTCTGATTTACTCATTTGCTAGTGCGAGGACCACACAGCTTGACAGCCGCCAGCTCGCCCAAGCCATTCCTTCGGAAATTGTTTGGCCCAAGTTGGGACCCAGCTTGGCAGCTCAGAAAACAGCTGCCGGACAATTGCGGAGAGTGGAGTTGAATATAAGAATAAAAAGATCTATTTTTCCCCTCAAATTTTTACATATAATTATGTAATCATCTCCCTATTCAGAGATTTTGACATAAATTGTGCTTAATTAAATTGCTGCTAATTTGTTGTTTTATTATTAGTTCATGACTTGTTTGCTGATATACACCCACAAGCCATGTTCTCTCTCTCTCTCTCTCTCTCTCTCTCTCTCTCTCTCTCTCTCTCTCTCTCCTAGTTATATTAGTGTTGCTGCTTTGAAAATAATGAAAATGTTTTCTGTGAATAATTTCTCTATTCAACAGAGTAACAAAAGATTTTGAAGAGTGCTTACTTATATGGTATACAAATGGCTGGATGAACAACTCTAATGTAATAATTTCCTGGTGTTATTGTTTCTTTTTTCATAGACTTCTTACAATCTGATAACAACAATCAAATAATATATTCTTTGCATAAAATAAACTCTCCCTACTATGCAAAACCGCTCCCATAATAAATATATTTCCTGGCGATCAATAGTATACTGTCTCATTCAGATCCTGGGATCCCAAGAGAATGTGTTCAACAAATGTTTGTAAACTTCAGTCTGGGGTAAGATGTACGTATAGTTGGCCATTGACTAAAAGCCATCACCAAATCATTCATGAAACCACCTTGCGGAAGAGGGACTTTTACCTCGAACACATATCCCGTCTCACACTCCACGTGGCACCTCCCCAGGAGGCAGTTCCTCGGCCTCTAACAGTTTCTCAAAGTGTGGGCCTCAGAACACGGCTTGCTAGAAAGAAAGAAAGATCCTAATAAGCTTGTTAGAGTGCTTGTTAGAAAAGATGGGGTGCTTAGTAGAAATGGAGATTGCTAGATGCCATTCAAAACCAACTGGATCTGAATCTCTGGGGGATCTGCGTGTTTAACAATACGTTCAGGTGAAACTGGCATTCTTCTTTGAGTCTTGGGGAATACGGATTGAAGGGATAAAGGAAAGAAAGCAAAAACATACTAATAGACAATCTTCCAGGGCACAGGGGAAGCAAATGAGACTGAGATTGTGGGCAATGTACTTGTTAACCCACTGCATTTAAAATAAAATGATGTCAAAAATCTGGTGCTATGCTTGGCCGGCATGACTCAGTGATTGAGCATCGACCTATGAACCAGGTCACGGTTCAATTCCCCATCAGGGCACATGCCCGGGTTGTGAGCTAGATCCCTAGTGTGGGGCATGCAGAAGGCAGCTAATTAATGATTCTCTCTCATCACTGATGTTTCTATCTCTCACCCTCCCTTCTTCTCTGAAACGAATAAAAATATATTTTTTTAAAAAAATCGGTGCTAAAGATTATAAGTTGGTTAATGCCCTACATCCCTTCAACCTACAAAAATATTCTGGTCTTCAGAATGATATCCCTGAGGCTCAGCAAGGAGAAAAAGGCATGAAAACAGAGCTATAAGCCTATTTCCATGATATATTTTTTCACTATAAAATGAATTTTCAACCAAAAAGATGGGGGGGAGGGTGGTAATTTTACTTGATAAAACTCAGTTTACCTCCTAAGCATTCTAGTTCTTAAAGGTTTTGCTCTATTTTGCCAGTAAGTTATCTCTTTGGTTTTCTATTCCAGCTCATCATCACTATGATGGCAGAGTCAAGTGGCTTAATTCAGAGTTCCAGAAGAGGTTCAGAAGTAAAAAGTGGCATAATGCATGCCAAGGAGATGGGCTCTATCTTCAGAATTATCCCTGAGCCCCACATGGCACACACAGGGATGGCCAACTCCAGACACCTTTGTTAACCTTGTTCCAGGCCGTGGCCAGGCTGGCTGAATGAGTGTGTGCCAAGTGTCTTCTTAGCACAGCACAATCATTCGTTGTTACCGGTTGTGGTTGTGGTCTGATAAATGGAGCCACAGGGCCTCGATCACTTACCAAAGATCTCTTGCATTCATTCAACCATTCCCACCAACTGAAATGGAAGCCCTTCAGTGGGGAGCACTGTGTCTTCTGTTTCTCTGACCCCCTATATCATCTAACACCTGACTGGATAGGTAACTGCCTCCCAAAAGAGTCCTGCGGCATGACAAGAACCATCCTATGGGAGTGAGCATCCCATGAGATACAGAAGTCCACACCTTCGTCCATGGCTGCAAAGACCAAATAAACCACATTGTGAACCCTCTGCTTCCCATTCAGGGATGATTTCTTCCCCAAAAGACTCAGATATCAGATGACAGCCTGACCACATCTGGAGAGAACGTATATTATCGCAAGCTTTCTGCACATTCAAATCCTTTTACTTTGCAACTGCAGAGAAGGAAAGTATTGTACCCTCACCCAGGAACCATGACACCTCTGCCTGGATCCCAGCTGCATGAGAGATTTACCGTGTGGCCTTGGGCAGCTCATTTAACCTCACAGTGTCTTAATTCCTTCATCTGGAAAATGAAGATGCTACCTACCGCATGGGCACAGCGTCTCAAGGTTAATGCACGAAGCTGATATTGAAACACAGCATTGTGGGGGGATGTTTAACTCGCGGGAGGATGTCGGGCACAGCAGTGCACTTGGGAGTGGTTACAGAATAGGCAGTGTTGTGGGCCCTTAGGTCAGCAGCACACAGGACGAGTGCAATAAGCCATGCGCAATGCACCACCTGGAGTCTTTTATTGTTCCTGCCAAGTGGAGTTGATAAAGCAAACAAAACAAAGGGTCCGGGACCCCAATTCATCAAACCTATTGATACAGATCTGATATTGACAGGCAACGGGCCACTTTTAGATTTCGATCAATAAATCCATTTCATAATACAGTACAATCCCAACACCTGGCCCTCAGCGCCATCTACCTAGGTACCAGAAATCCATCCTGCCTGGCCTGCAGCCTGTCAGATGTCAGCACGGAGGGCAGCCGCCACCCTGCCGGCTCTGTACCCTGAACTGAAGCCCAACAGAAACTTCCCCGACATAAATAACCACTATGAACATACAGGGAAGAAAAACAGCTACAAAGTCTCACTCTTACTTTTTATCCCCCCCTTTTAGCCAGTGACAAGTAAAAATCATAGTTACTCACTCTCCAAAAACAATCTAAAACCACAAGGCTTAACCAAGTCAGTTGCCTCGTCACCAGGACAACTATGTTATTCTGTGAGGCAGCCCTGGGGGACTCGTGTGCAGGGCTGATCCTGAGGTCCTTTCTCACACAGCCTGCTCCCATGGCAGCTTCTGCTCCCAGATTCGCTGTGGGCAGTGGCATTTGGTGATACTCAGGGTCTCCTGCCAGGAAGACAGAGTCTTTATTGATTGGGGGGCGGGGGGGGGGGGCGCTTTCCTTCTATGTGAGGTTGATGGAGATCCTGGGAGATGGGTGTGAGGAAATTCCAGTTTAATTGGGGGTGGGGAAACCCACTCACTGTTTGCAAGGCCCGGGAAAGTAGCATAAAGAAAATAGAAATCTGAACCTGAAAATTGGGATATCTGGGTTTGAATGTTGTGTGCAGAGCCACATGTGTGGTCTTGGTTGACTCTTTTAACCTCCCTGAGCCCGCGTTTCCCCATTGTGGACAGGTGAAGAGGGCTGCTGTGAGAATAGTGTGGGAGCCCCTGGCACAATGCCTATCACATAGTAAGTGCTCAAACAATCTGAAGCAAGAAATACTGAATTACGGATATCACTCCTGAACCAACGGGCAAAAGTTTCTGTATTGAATGCATAGCACATGTCCAGTACTAAATGGTGGGAATAAGAACAAAGGATGATGCTAGTCCTCGGGGTAATGCAGAGGAAATGCACAGAACTGTGTGCAGAGCACCGTTATCTCTAGGTCAGCAGCCCAGGCATCCCACCCCCAGGTTTGGAAGACTAGAATTATCCCCAAATTCCTTGCCCAAGGGTGGCCGGGTACACTCTGATTTCCTGCAACTTGTAGACTAACTCCTGTGCTCATCTGCCCAGGGAATACAAACTCGTTTTAATACTGGCCTCAAACAGTTGTTAGGAAGGTAAATCTGCGGCAAATATAAAAAAGCCTGCGCCTGGATTAGTTTAGGATTACCTAAACAGCCAGAGGAGAGACACGAGCACTATCCTGGAAAGCTAAAGGCAAATTAAAACGCCATGTCAAGTATCAAAACTCTTTTTCCCATTGGGTTGCATTAAGCATTGGCATCCTTGGGGCCTGACCTCTTGAAAACCTGTCCTCCGCACAATAAAAAGAAGGAGAAGGCGGAGGGGTGGAAGGAGAGAGAAGGCAGAGGAAGGGGAAGGGGCGGAGGGAGAGGAGGAGGAGAAACTGAAGAACTGCAAAGTAGCCCAGATCTCAGTCAGGCTCCTCCACAGACTTTCAGGGCCCAGGGGGATATTTTTCCCCTCCCCAGTGGAACTGTGGGGGGAGGGGGCGCGGAATGGGAGTGAACTTAGCATGGCCTTCCCTTCCCCTAGCTTTTCACCCTAGGGTCGACCACTTGCTTCTTCCCCAGAACTTGAAGGTTTTATTGTTATTTTACACAACAATGATTTGGGAGGCAACAGTCCCCTGGGGTAGCTTTAATCTTTCCTCGCCCCAGAATTTCCCAGGCCAGAATCATCTGGGGATTTTCCTGTTATTAGCTGTCACCCCTGCTATCATTCTTTTTATGTGACTCCTTTAAATCAAGTTACTTCTTTAAGTTTTACCATTGTTCCAGGCAACCCTATCTACAAAACCATGGCTTTTCCTGTGCTAGATTTTCCTAATACACATTAATATAAGTCATTATTATTAAAATAGCATAGCATAAGTGGTTAGAAGTAAGAGGCCGCCTGATTTTAAACCCTGGCTCTACTACTACCAGCTGTGTGATCTTGGGCAAGTTACTTAACCTCTCTGTGCCTTGGCCTCATGATCTGTTAAATAATAATACCTATGTCACACAGTCACAATGAGGATTAAACTAGTTAACATTTGTATAATATTTGTATCATCTAGAACCTTCTACATGAGCAACACTATTGGGAACACTGAAGGCACAAAAGGATATACCATCTCTTACCTCAAGATTTGCTTACGCTATTCGCCTTCTTGGGGGTACTCTAGTGCTCCCTCTTTCCCCTCTTCCAAAACCCCAAAACAAACCAATGGACAACACACTCTCATTCCTACCCTCTTGATGCCTACCTATTTAAGGTCAGTGTTAAATAGATATAATAATAATTACAACGGCTTGTTAAACATCTATTATTTTGTAGGTTCTGTGCTCAGTACTTTGAGTATATCATCTCATTTAGCTTTTATTTTCAATCTTTAATTTACCTGTAATTTTCCTAAGGTCCTATAACTACTATGTAGGAGAGTCAGGATTCAAACCCAAGTCCATCTGACTCCACAGCCTAGACAGATCACGTTAAGCCACGAGGCCCCACCATGAAGTCCTTCCAAGAATCATCATGGCATCCACCCAGACATAGCTTTCTTTCCCTCCCATCAGACTTAGTAAATTCTACCTCATAATATCATGCTTTATCTGTTGGCCTGTTTCCTTCTATTCCTCAGGATAATTTTTTTCTATTTTAAGCATTGTGCAAGAAAATCATTCTAAAATGTCCCTATATTTGAAAAAGGGTTGCATTACAGGGGACTGAATTAAACATTTTTGTAATAACTCCAGTCATCTTTATCAACACCAAATACTGTCATGTTCTAAGACACAAACATGATTTTAGGATAGTTTTTGCCTGTGTGGTACGGGGTGACTCAAAAAATCAGACTCTTGGGGCCCCTCTCTGGACCTATTGAATCAGAATCTCTGGGTTAAAGACCGGAGTCACCCCCTTGCAGAATCGTCACCTTAGGCTCTGTATGGGCATTTGGACCTGCTGAGTGCTCCCAGACAGGACTGCATTTCAGTTCTTGCAGCTGCTTTTCGTGGTTCTGCTGACCTCTCCCACCCTGCAACCTGTCAGCTATCATTTCTCACGGCCAACCCACACTGCTGCATGAGCCGTTCCGATTCCTTCTTCCAGCCACCAGTGCTGGTTCGGTGGGTTCCAAACTCTTTCTTTTCAGCTTCAAAACACATTCCTGGAAACTGATTCTTCAGCAAATGACAAAGTGAAGCACATAATACCCGAGACCCGCCAATGGAATGAGTGGCCTGGTTTCCCAAGAGCTGGCCGTCCTGCCTTCCCTAAGGCCCTCACCACCTATGGTGCCTCTGAGGCCCCTCCCCTGACTCCAATCACACAACCTTCTGGCAGATCTGGCCACACTTTATTTTAATATGTTTTTTATTGATTTTAGAGAGAGGGAGGGAGAGATAGAAACATCAATGATGAGAGAGAATCTTTGATTGGCAGCCTCCTGCACACCCCCTGCTGTGAATCGAGCCCACAACCCGGGCATGTGCCCTGACTGGGAATCGAACCAGTGACCTTTTGGTTCATGGGTCGATGCTCAACCACTGAGCCACATCAGCTGGCCCTGGCCATACTTTTATAGTGACAGACACTTCATTTTTTATAAACATTCAAGTTTATCAGAGAAGGGTTTTTTTCATGAATTTGTGTAGTCTGAAGTCGAGTGTGTATTTCTTATTATCTGGGAGCATATCATCAAATGTATAAATAGCCCCTATGTTATAGTTGCAAAGTTCCCTCTTACAGTGAACAGTCTTAACAGGGAAAATGATAATGTCATTGTATTAATTATTGGCCTACTGTCTACTTTTGAAAGGCTCTCAGAAAAATAATGATCAAGATAATTTGCGTTTAAAAAAAAAGTCTCTCCTTTGTAAAAGAGAATGTCAGTGCAAGAAAACCTTTCTAACCTTTCAAACTTTAGGCATCTTACATTGGCCATGTTCTAAATATTTCAGTATATTAATAGCCTACCAATATGTTTCCAGAAGCAGTTTTTAAAGTTGAAAAAAATATTTAAGCAAACTTCTCTTAATGCTCTTTGTGGCTTTCTCTTCTAAAATTTATCATTTGGGGCTGCAGGGTTTAGAAAGTATATTTTACAGGATGTGCACTAGAGCCGGGAGGATGCCGCGTGGGCTCATGATTTCTCCGGTGCATTAGGACAAGGTTCAAAGCCATGTCTGTAGAGGGAGATAGCGTCAACGTGGCCAAACATTGACCATTCATAAGAACAGCTTCGTGTACTATTCTTTCAACTTTTCTGTATCTTTGAAATTTTTCAAAATAAAATTTGGAGGAAATGTTCTTCGAACCAACATCCAGCTGAAGCAGAGTCACACAGGTAGGACCAGGATATTCCACAGGGCCTGGACGAGGGAGAGGAAAGTGAGGCTCTAAGGTGCAAAATTTTAGGAGGCATGGGTAGGACCCTGAGAGGGAGCGCCTCCGTCAACTTCGCACCTTAATCATCTCACTCGCCTCACCCTAGAGCCAGACCGAATACTCAACATTAGCAAACTCACTGCTTTCTGAAACTCACGGTAGTAATTCAAAAGAGAAGAAGCTTAGAATCAATTTTACCCATGCATTCATTGACTCAGTCTTCAAACATATACTGAGTCCCAGCCATGTGCTAAGTGACTACTCAACTAGGAACCTACTCTGTGCTGATAAACCATTTGACTCCAGACAAACTAATCTTAGACCAAATTTCTGTCATCCATTTATTTGTCTACATGTTACATGCTGGGGTCACTGTGACAGACCAGGTCCTGCTAAAGTAAATTATCTTACTATCTGGCAGACTTTGTTTTAATGCTATTATTTATATCATCATCATCATCATCTGTTGACATGTCTATTTTCCCAATTCAATTCCCAGGGCAGGGAAGAGCTATTATTCATCTTTATTTTTTGACACCCCAAATGGTGGCAGATAAAGTGATCAATAAATTTTTCTTGAAAGGGTGAAACCATAAATCTACTTATTTTTCTTCCTCAAAGATTTGCCACATTCAGATGGATATGAAACTCCCTGCCTAATACTACTAGCTAGCATTTACTGGGTGCTTACAGCCTGCCTGAGGTATTTTCCGAGCTCTTTCCATACATGAACTTAGTCTAGCCTTCCAGCAACACTAAGATTCTCCTTTTACACACAAGCAACCGAGGGAGAGTGAGTTTCTTTCCCAGGTCGCCCAGCGTGGAAGAGGCCACACCAGGGTTTGCCCTCAGGAGCCCAGCTCTAGAGTCTGTCCTCTCAGGCACTCCACTGAGCAAGCTCAGAATTAGGACCCAAAGAGGTACCCCCCAACCCTAGCTGGTTTGGCTCAGCGGCTAGAGCATTGACCTGCGCACTGAAGGATCCTGAGTTTGATTCCTGTCAAGAGCACCTACCTTGGTTGCAGGCTTATCCCGGGCCCTGGTCGGGGAGACTGTGGAAAGCAACCAGTCAACATGTCTCTCTCACACCGATGTTTCTCTCTCTGGGTCCCCCTCCCTCTCTTCCACTCTCTCTAAAAATCAATGGAAAAAATATCCTTGGGTGAGAATTTAAAAAAAAAAAAAAAAAAAAAAACACAAAAAGAGGTACAACCCACTTCAAACAGCACTCCTCTACAGCTTGCCTTGCGCCCATTATTACCTAGAAAGATCAAGAAGGCACAGGGACACTTTTTAGCAAAATGATCCTCACCTCTCACAGCCTGGGCAGGCAGGGCAGACTTGGGGGGACTTCCTGCCTAACTGCACCTTGTCTAAATATAACCAACTAAAAATAACTGAGGGGAAGTGGCTCAGACCCGCCAGCAGAGCCGCAGAGGATGTGAGGTGAAAGAATGAGCCGGCCTCCCTCCATAAAAGGCCGAGATGATTTCCAACACCAGCAAGTTGCATATTGTGATGAGAAAACTAAGCTCCGGATTACTGGCATTCCATCGTGTGTTTAATTATGCAATTATCTGATTGTATGAACAAGTGCTAGGGCACAGCAGCCATCGCTGAGATTTGGGCCATTAGGAGCTGCAGAATTTATTCTTCCCCTCAGCTGCTTACTTCTTATGAGTCCGTCCACTTTTCTGGGATTATGAAAATGATCCTATTTCTGAACTGCTTCATTCAGAAATCCAAAGCAAATCAGGCCCCAGGCTTGCCACTCTAACTTTTGAGTATGACCTCCCTCCAGACTGAACGTATTTCAGGAGGGAATAGCTGCAAATTCCTACCATTTTTGTTTTCATTAATCACTTGAGGCTCTTTCCTCTTTTGAAATTCAAATAAATATAATGTAAATATAAATAAAAAAGCAGTTATATAAATTACATATTCTCAACGAGGCGAACACAAATCCATTCTTGTTCATTTGCATAATAAGGACTTATCCCAAAGGGTTCATGTATCAGACTGTAAAACCCAGAGTATTCATCAAAACATCTAAAATAGATATGCCGTGATATTATTGCGCACTTCTGTTTGCCACAGTTACCTCGGCAAATATGAAATGTAATCATGCAAAATTAAACATTCCATACATTTTCTATTCATTCTCTAACAGTCTCTCCATACTCCAAAATAGGCTACCACACTTTCAAGTTTACAGGGACAAAAAGTGAATCAAATTCCCTGTTTCTGAAACCATTACGAGTAATAGATCTTTTTTTTTTTTCACTTACGGCTTTTCATCTAAGAATCGCCTGGCTCTTTACACATAAAACTTAATTACTCCATAGGGTCGGCTACATCTCCAGCCAATAGGATGCCTCCTTGCTGATAATCACTCACAGAAAAGCCATACCTGCTTTTTCTCAAGCTAAAATGGGTCCAGGCTATTCGTGATGATGTTTCATTTCCTTCAGCATGACTAAGAGGCACAAGTGTATGTAGGAACACAAGCTGCAAATTCCCACCATTTTTGTTTGCATTAATCACTTGAGGTTCTTTCCTCTTTTGACATTCATATAAATATAATGTAAATATAAATAAAAAAGCAGTTGTATAAATTACATTTTCAATGAGGTGAACACAAATCCATTCTCCCAAATAAGTAGCAGTTAAGAACACAAACTCTGGACTCCAACTGCCTGGCATTTGAATCCCAATCTGCCTTGTCATCTCTGAGATGATGGAGAAGTCCCCTCACTTCCCTGTGCTTCAGTTTTTGCAGTGACAAAATCAGGACAATCACAGTACCTATCCCAGAGGGCTGTCAGGCAGAGGAAATGAGTTAGCACAGGTAAGTCACCTAAAACACAGCCTTTTCCTATCCAGATATGACACCTGATACCTTTCAAAGCCATTTCACAACGATGACCCCATTAGGGTCTCACCATCTTCAAGTAAAGGAGTGGAAGCAGATGCTATTACCTTCATTCAACAGGTGAGAAAAGAGATATTCAGAAAGGGCTACTGGAGGTGAGGACTAGAACCCCTGGAACCGAGTCTAGTCAAACTGACTCAGTGACCCAGACAATCCTTGTTTTGGGAGTTGGGGGTTGGGTGGCAGCGGTCTGTTTCGATGGAGACACGGGGAGCATCCTATCGCCAAGGCTTGTCTTGCATAGCGAGAGACCCAGATCGGCAGCAGACACATTAACAAGACTGCCTTCATCATGATTTCCGCTAACTATGAAAGGAAAGTTAATTTCATGCCTCGTATTCACAGACACAAAGGTTCGGTGCCTTTTAAATGCTCTTCAGCCCAATGACAGTTAGTAAACAGGAGGCTCCGTGTTCTAAGGCTTCAAATCACCCTTCGTATCTCAATATATTATTTATGCACATGGCTTAAAATAAACAGCAACTCTGAAGTGGGAGAGTGGTCTCCTCTAGTACCAACTCTTTTTTTTTTTTTCTTCACTCTGACAGTTACTTTAAAACATCGGTAAACAACCTTAATTCACTTCTAACGAATTAGTAAGCTGCTGCTGTGTCTCCGGGAGGCAAGCAGTTTGTATTATTAACCAAAACAACTTTCTCCCTGTCAATCATCTGCACCTCGCAGAAGGATGTGGGCTTTGCTGTCTCGTTACTCAAACCAATCCATGGGCGCACGTGACTCCAGATGGTCTCTTCGAGGTCATTCTCTTCCATACCTTTGATTAGATCTCTTGACTCTGAGATGCAGAATGGGGCCTGGAGGAGGCAGAGTCTCAGGGCAGCTTGCTAAGAAAGATACAGACAAATGAGAACCTTCCCAGAGGGTAGAGTTGGAGTCAGGGCACACAAGCTCCAGTTGTTGAAGCTAACAGATACCACTCTAAGGGGGACCCAATAAGAGCCCTGAACACTTGAAAGGATGTCGCTTCGGAGGAGGAAAACTTGTTCTTTGTAGGGATGGATAATAAAATTAGGGCCCAAGGGTAGACGATACAGAGAGGGTGGATTTGGGTTCAACTTGAGTAACAACAAAGAGTTGCCTCTTGAGGTAGTCAATCTGCCTCTAGAGCAGGCGTGGGGAACCTTCATTCTGCTAAAGGCCATTTGGATATTTACAACTTCATTTGATTAATATAACTCACTTAATATAAATGTATGTTGCTACGAAAAAAAGCTCCTAGGCCTATTGAATTCCTAGTCCCATCTATGGTTGGTCTTGGTAGGGCCAGACCTTATACGGCCCGTGGACCGGATGTTCCCCACCCCTGCTCTGGAGGTTCTTGGGCACCCAGCAGAGGAATCCTCAAATTGTAGTAGAAATAGCACTAGATGAGGCATGTATACCCTTCCAGACATAAGACCCTAAGGCCCATGAATCTCAGGGTGACTCACAAAAATGGGCTTCAATACAATGACAATACTTTTTGTATTTCTCTATGTCAGGAGTTCTTAAAGGGTGCAACCACCTTTTCCAAAAAAGTACCACGTGTTAAGAACTGGGCATGTCACCAGCCAGTCTACTGTTGTCCACACAATGCCAGGGCATTGGTTGACCTAGCAAACTAAAAGATGTAACACTCAGCAGGGAAAATCACTTTGGGATTGCAGTTTCTGCCTGCTCTCCAGTTTTGTGGCTTGCAGCCCTTGGCCATTCCATGGACAGGAGGCCACTCCCAAGCCACCTGGGCGGTAACATGGTCAGGGAGGGGTGATCCACATTTAGCTCATCATTCTAGTTGGCCTCCTCCTTTATCCAGTCTGGAAACACAATACTTAGCAACTTGCCTAAGGAATGTCTCATTTAGTTTCATCATTAACAAAACATTGCTGACCTCAGTGGAACATTCAATCTCTCCCTGAAACCAACCATTTCTTTAAGACACAAACCACTGTTCAAAACACAGAGTTAAATGCAAGTCAAAAAGGGGGACAGAGAGGTGGGGGAAGAGAAATAAAAATACCTGCATTCATATCCAGGGATCATATCAACATTTTTACACAACATGCAGACGTGTATTCTTCTAAATTATCTAGTAAACATTGACTGACTATTGAGTGGGTCAGGCTTTTCTACATCCAACATATTGATGGACCATTAGAGACTTCAGAAATATTAAATTCCTCAAAAGAAATCAGATTATTGATATTTGGCTATGAAACTCAGTGTTAGTGATTTCCTAATATGGCAAGAACAGACATCTGATATTTGCACTTTGCAGTAACAGAACAGAATATGACAATAATGTGTTATACTTACAAAGTACCCTTCATCCATGGGGCTCCAATTCTACCAATATTAGTTCACTGATTTTCGCAAAAAACCTGAAAGGCAGAGGGTAAGTTTGTGTTACCCCCACTTCACAGCTGGGGATATTGAAATGCAATAGACAAATAAATTACTGGTCCATTATAGCGAGAGAATTCAGTTACAGGAGGACAAGAATTGCACTTTCATTTTCCCCATCACAGTACAACTTACTCACCCACCTTTTCCTTGGGGACTGATATTTCCCATGCGAGTTTCACCATGATCTCAACATATTGAACACATTTTACTCAGAGTAAAGACAGTGCTGAAAGTAACCCATTAGTTGAATGATCCCAGACTCCAATATTCCTTTAATACCAGAGAAAAGACTGGAATACTCCCCATATCCAGTTTTAACATGGAGAAAAAATTTGGCCTGAAAATAACGTTACTACTGTTCAGTTTGTTATATACTTATGTTCACATGTCAGCATATGGACATGTCTTTAAAAATTATTCCAAGGAAGTCAGAAAGCTTCAGAAACAATCTTGCTAACAACATTTTTAGAAGGGTATATTTTTAACAACTCTTTCTAGGACAACCATCCTTTCTACCACTCTCAGGCCATTTATTTACTCATGCATTGACCAAATAATCTGTATTTGCTGGGTTCTTACTATGTATACTTGATCAACGTATGTTTCAAGGATGTGAGTACAGTGAAAACCACTCTGATATAAAACTCCCCAGAAAGATCTGATGGTTTCTGGACACTCCTGGTGAGGCATAGACACCAATCCCAGGAGGATGGCACCTTCGGAAAATATTCTCCAAAAAGATGACTTTGGGCTCTGTTTATGAGCCATACTACTTGGGATTACAGAAATGCAAATGGATGGGTCTTCTTAAAAATGTATCACCCAGAGCCTTCCCAAAGCCCATGATTTGAGGGTCATGATCCCCCACTATCTTCTCACACTGACTCTTGGCTCATCCACAAATCCCCAGGCACAGTCCCACCTCATGAACTTTGTCCTTCCAATTGTCCCCTTTTCTTGGGACTATATTTCTGTAGATATTTCCATGATCTCTGCTCATAAGCCTCTTCAGTGAGGTCTCCCCTGAGCACTCACCTAAAATAGCTCATCACACTCTGTCCCCTGCTGCCCTTCCTTTTTCTTCATCAGACTCACCACAATCTACCATTACTTGTTCCCTCTCTTAACTTACTCTCCTATGTGCGCCTCCCCCTAACTAGGACATAAGCTCCATAAGAGGAAAAACAGTTTGTTCACTACTGAATCCCAGGGTCAAGGCACTCCATAAATAATGGTTGAATGAATTAATCACAATGCTATAATGGGTGCTCTGCCCTATTCTTGCATCTCCTTTTATTCTCACCGGGATACCGTTATAATTACAAATAAATGAAATTCCATACTAGATCATCATAAATTTTTCCACCCATGGTGGTTAGAAGGTCTCCACCAACACTCACTGAAATGAAATGTTCCTGAAAACACAATAAACACCAGTTTTTATTCTTTTCCCTTCTCTTGATTGCTGGAGCACTGGGCCAAGAGTCAGGCAACCTCACTCTCTTCTCTCTCCACCCAGTTCTACTGCGAGTTTCTCTGAGGCTTTGACCTCTTCATCCTCCAGGGCTTTTGTTTCCAGTGGAAAAATAAGGAAGCTTCAGAAGCTTATTTCCAAGGTTTCTTCTGGTTCAGAAATTATGAAGATCAATGTATAGCTGGTGGGCCAAATTATACTCATATGTCTACATCTTCTGACTTAATAGCACTATGTCTAAGCTTAGCACTATGTCAAAGGTAGCCAGGTTCTTCCCTATTAAGCAAGTAGGAATCCAAGAGGGAAGGGTTTGGTTATCTAATAATATCTACAAACATGCTCATTTTGAACCAATGCCACCAATATCACTGAAACCCTCCCCCTCCCCCTATGATCTCACCACCAACACACGACAGACATGCCAAGAAAGATGCCATATCCGCTGTCTATGACATCCTGAATCACAGCCACTTCACTGGAATCTCGAGTCAGATTTCTTGTTTACTTGCACATTAATAAAACTCACAACTTCGCCAGTTGGAATTTTTTTCCCCAAGCATCTGAACATCCAACGGGATTTAGAAGCAATTAACATTGGCGAATAACAGAGCAATCAACATGGGAATCGCTAATGGGACTGGACAGAATCCAAGAGCAGATATTAGGATAATGGTGAGTCCCTGACATAGGTTAAAGTGTTATTTCTGGAGGGCAGATGCTTGGTATGTTTTCAATAGCTGTGTAGGGTGGCTGTCCCAGCCGTACCGTATATGGCTCTTCTATATATGAATCCCAGCCCCCTTCAACATACTTTCTTTTTTAACAGCTATTGAAAAAGAAGGCATTTTTGCATCGTTATAACACAACCTCTAGCATTAATGGTATATATTAAATTCAAGTTTATTTTTAAATTGCCTACCTGACAAAAATGTTAAAATGTCATTTTTTCCCCACTTTGGGTCTCTAGACTACCTTCACCTGTTAGCTCTTGTAGCTAGAGGCCACGAAAATAATAGCTATGAATTTCCACCTTGACACTTCCCCAATAACTTTTGCCACTTACTTGCATCCCCATGGGTTCAAACATCCCCCCCACCCCCCACCCTCCCGAGCACATAGAAAGACAGGGACATTCCTATTCCAATGAGCTCTACACTTGCCTCCTTGTAAGTTTTCCTGACCTGGTTTTCGTAAATATCATTCCAGAAACCAGCACACCCCTCCCCCATTTTTTTTTACCCTGAGTAATAAATGTTTCCACTGTCACTCTCCCTGCCTCCCATTTCCTAGCCTTCTTCTCTGCATCCATCTGAAATACCAATGCCAGGCAAATCTCTTTACCTCCCTAGGACCACAGTCTTAAACCCTGCCCTGGACTCTTCTCTCTCAGCCTGAAGAGTAAATGGCTCCAGCCTGGCCAGTGTGGCTCAGTGATTGAATGTCAACCTGTCAACCTATGAATCGGGAGGTCACGGTTCGATTCCCAGTCAGGGCACATGCCCAGGTTGCAGGCTTGATCCCCAGTGCAGGGCGTGCAGGAGGCAGCCCATCAATGATTCTTTCTCATCATTGATGTTTCTATCTCTCTCTCCCTCTCCCTTTCTCTCTGAAACCAATAAAAATATATTAAAAAGAGAATGAGAGAGAGAGAGAGAGAGAGAGAGAGAGAGAGAGAGAGAGAGAGAGAGAGAGAGTAAATGGCTCCACCTTCCAAGCCTGGACTTCTCCTGACCACAGCCGCTCAGTCCTCAGCTCCCCTCCCAACCCTTTTGGTCATCTGGTCTCTCTCATGACCAAGGTGTCCACCTCTAATTACAGGACGCCTTCCCTTATATATGGACTGTGAGCCCCAAAAGGCAGAAATGATGGTTTATCCCCATTTTGTTACTTTGTATGTAATTAATCATAGCCTATTATAATTTCCTTTATTCTATGTGGCTTATGAAAATAAATGTGTTCCAAGGAGGTGTTTTAAATTTTTTCAACTACTTTATTGTTAGATGCGAGTATGTGTTTGGGTAAACAACTTTTATTTGGGTGGTATTTTTCTGGTTATTCTATTTCATTCATGCTCTATTCCATTCCTTTCTCCTAATTTGCTGTCTCTGGCTATTAAACGGTTCCTTGCTTCTTAAGAATCCAGCCTTTTTTCCCCTTCACCTTTCCACCAACACACGCCCATTACGAAAGTGTATCACTACTTAAAGCTTACATTTATTCCCCAAATGTAATCAGCCTGAGACACACCCTGCCTCCACCAGGCTGTGAGTGCTAAAACCTGTTCGGATAAAAATCGCATACACCAGACTCCAGGTTAAAGGGAAGTAATCAACAGACCCATACGTAAGAACCCCTCACTTCACCAATCCCACCTCCAGCCCCACAGCTGGGAGGCTCCAGCCTCTGGATCCTCCACAACACCCACATCTCAATCATCACTTCTCCTCCCCATGCCCTCCCCACCCCAAGGAGCAGCAGTTGAGATGAAAGTGCTTCTGGGACTGAGGTAATTCAATCAAGGCTGGGCAGGCTTAAATCACTACCATTGGGTCGGCAAACATTTTTGGCAGGATGCCTTTCAACTGCTCTCTGTATTCCGCACCAGTCCTGAGATCATTTCCCATGCCTTTACAGAGTGGAGGTGGCCAGGACCCCCTGCCTTGGAAACAACGAGTCACCTGCCTTCCTAAACCTCAGGATATCAGAATCACTTCTGCCATAAAGGAGTGAAGTGTGTGTGTGTGTGTGTGTGTGTGTGATTCTGACTATACCCACCCACAAGTGGAGGGGAGAAGAGAGAATGGGCAAATGCTGAACGCACAATTTTTTTTTTTACTTCAAAGATTAAAGGAAGCCCATTTTTCAACCCTTTGCCTTACCTAAGCACCAAGTAAAATATTGCTCCCAGCCTATATTAGTCCAGGCTGCTCAGGGGTCCTTATCTTTTCCAGATCCCTTTGGCTGTCTGATGAAATCTGTGGACCCCCTTCCAAGAAGAATGGCTTTTAAAGGATTGCAAAGGAGATTAATTATATTGAAATACTTTTCCATCCCAGGTTAAGAAGCCCAGCAGGGTGTGGTTTTAGTGGATGGGAAGCAGAGCTGCTATCTGCACTTTTTAGAAGAAAACTCAGGGTTTCTGCTGAAGAGATTTGTGCTGTGACAGTGATGGGCCATACAGAAAGCATGACGTGGGGACTGCGCACGCGTCCCTGTGACCACACGCCTTCCTGTGCACTCGACCGCCTTGCTGCTTCTGCCTTGCAGACAGCCCATGCCCATTAACCTAGGGCCCTTCAGTAGCTGCTACACTGGAGTAGCTAAGAATGTAGACTTCCTCTATGTACAGCCCTAAGTAGATTTCAACTACTCCTGATAGAGAAGTTGATGAATAAAGAAAGCAATTTGAGGAGTTTGGGGGAAGGAGAAGTAATGATAAAAACTTGTTTTGAACATTTATTCTTTCACCAAATATTTACTGAGCACCTACTCTAGGTTCACAGTAGTGAATAAATGACTTGAAGGACTTTCCCCCAAAAAAGTTCACCTCCAAGTGTGGGGAGACACCATGTAAGCAAATACACAAGTAAATGTAAAACAAATAAACAAGTAACTATATGTCCAGTGGAGATAAATGCTATGAAGAGAAACAAAGCAGAGGAGGCTAGAGTGTATAATAAGGGCATAAACTCATACTTCATAGAGCAGATTTCTCCATTTAATGCCAATGCACATTTGTCACCAAGCTCCTACTACTGTTCCCAGCCCTGGAATGGATTCTGGGGAAGCCAGAACAGATAGATATAGATGATTAGATATAGATATAGATATAGATATAGATATAGATATAGATATAGATATAGATATAGATATAGATATATAGATATATGGATATATAGATATATAGATATATGGATGTGGATGATGTAGAGATGGAGATGGAGGTAGATATATGGATGGTTGGATGAATAGGTGTGGATATGGATATATATGCACATCACATGCGTGATTTCCAATTATTGACATGCGAAAGGTATGGATCCCACCAAGAGGGATCCATGTGTGATGGTACACTCCTGACCGCAGTTTCTTTTAAAGGGCAACCAGTGAGTGCCTCTAAGGGACCCCAAAAGTGGGACAGGTGAAGTGGGGTCTGTGTCTGAAGTGCTGAAGGGCTTGAGTGTCGGAAGCACTGAGCATCGGAAGCATGGGGTCAGTAATCATGATCCTTGCTTTGCTCCACCTCTCACCTCACTGAGTAGCTGGAAGCAAGTTTCATCACCTCTTTGAGCTTTAGGATCCATGTCTACAAATCCAGGATCACAGGTTGCTGTGGGGTTCAAAGGCAATGATGCCAAGAAAGTGCCCAGCACAGTGCCTGGCACTAAGGAATTGATGGCTTAGCCCTTAACCTACTCATCTTCTCATCCAGGCCCCTCCCAAAAAAAAACAAAAAACAAAAAAACAAGAATCAGAATTCAAAAGCCCCAAACAAAAGACTGTACACCCAGAGTAAGTATGCTTCACCCCTGAACAACACAGGGATTAGGGCCGCTGACCCTCCCAGTCAAAAATTAGGGTATAACTTTTGATTCTATAGTCACCCCTTTGCACTTGCAAATTCAACCAATCCTGGCTCAAAAACAGTATTTTCCATCTGAGGTTGGGAAATTGCAGGTGGGAATGAGAAAATACTCTTCCCAGTCATCGATGTGCTGAACCTGGCACATGAAACCTGAAGATGCAAAAGGCTACTGCATTTGTTTAAAAAAATATCTGCATATAAGTGACGCTGTGCTGTTCAAACCCGTGTTGTTCAAGGGTCAACTGTATGCACCAGCTACTTTTCTTATTTGTTTTCTTTGTTTTGTAACCAAATAGTTCTAGGAGGAATTAGCAGATTACTTTTAAGAAAATAAAATCCACATCAAATGCATTTTATTTTTTTTTGTTTTTTGTTTTGTTTTTTTAATTGTTTGAAGTATTACAAATAGTAGTACATATGTCTCCTTTTTTTCCCCCCCATTGACCTCCCCCCGGCCTCCCCTTCCCCCCAGTACATGCCTTTACCT
Source organism: Plecotus auritus (assembly GCF_963455305.1). Classification (NCBI taxonomy): domain Eukaryota; kingdom Metazoa; phylum Chordata; class Mammalia; order Chiroptera; family Vespertilionidae; genus Plecotus; species Plecotus auritus. Next base: position 234,107,805 of record NC_137770.1, on the reverse strand, counting down.
GCTCCCCCCCCCCCCCCAGTGTCTTTTATCCATTGGTTATGCTTATATGCATGCGTACAAGTCCTTCGGTTGATCTCTTACAGCCCCCCGCCCCCAACCTCCTCTGCCTTTAGAAACAACCAATGAAACGAAGTAACCCAGGCCTCTGTCCTTGAAGCTCTCCTATTCTTTACTGTGCTGATGTGCATCACGAGTCTCCAAGAAATGGGTACAATGGGATGAGTGTCCCCACGTTATTTGACTGGGGAACCCTCTGGCATGGAAAAATCATAACAGACAGGTGTTCAATGGGACAGACTTTGGGAAATGTGAGTTTGCTGTAACAAATGAATCAAAAGGTAAGGAAGATAGCCCTAACAGGTTTGACTCAGTGGATAAAGTGTCGGCCTGCAGACTGAAGGATCCAGAGTTCAATTCTAGTCAGGGGCATGTGCCTGGATTGTAGGCTCGATCCCTGACCCTGGTCAGGGTGCCTGTGAAGGGCAGCCAATTGATGTGTCTCTCTCACACTGATGTTTCTCTCTCTCTCTCTCTCTCTCTCTCTCTCTCTCTCTCTCTCCCCCTCCCTTCCACTCTCTCTCTAAAAATCAGTGGAAAAATATCCTCTACTGAGGAATAACAACAAAAAAGATAAGGAATATATACCCTATTTGACTCTATGTGGTTTGGTGGCTCTCTTTGAAAAGGATGACTTGGGCATATTTTCTGTAAACCAAGGAAGTTTACTTGCAGTGTCTCCTACCCGCTGGACCAGGGCAATGTCCCCTCCTCTTCCTATAAAAGAAGCCATTATTCTGGGACCACAGTGCATTTGGGGGAAGAGTCGGCAGCATCTGAACACTTCTCATTCCCTTGGACAGGTAATTCCCCTATTTTCTGCAATAAATGGGCTCTTAAAACGAGTTCTGTTAATTATGCTCTTTAAAGCCAAATCCTCTTCTGGCTCCACTGGGAAACCTGCTGCTTAAAGTCACTCTGGGTTTTCTTTATTATCAGAACGCTTCGCAGTGAGCGCGCCTTACTTTCATAAACAGAAAATCAATGCTGGGAAAGGAAAGAAAAGAAAGGCTACAGGGAGGTGTTGATACACCAATGATTAGTCCCCAGATTACCTACTTGGACATGGAGATTTTTATATATGAGCTTTTTCATGAAGATCTTACTTAATGTTAGAACACTAGATACATCTGAAGAGGAAGGGGGAAGAGAGGGGGAAGCTAGGGCCAAGATTATTCCTTACATGTGTAGAATTCAATTGTGAGATGGGGAGATGGGAGGAAGAATAAGTAAGATAGAGAAAGAAAACAAGAGAGGGGTAAGCAAGCCCAGCTGGTGTGGCTCAGTAGTTGAGCGTCGACGTATGAACCAGGAGGTCATGGCTAGATTCCCAGTCAGGGCATTTGCCTGGGTTGCAGGCTCAATCCCCAGTGTGAAGTGTGCAGGAGGCAGCCGATCAATGATTCTCTCTCATCATTGATGTTTCCATCTCTCTCTCCTCTCCCTTCCTCTCTGAAATCAATAAAAATATTTTTTTAAAAGAGAGAGAGGTAAGGAAAAGAGTTGTTGAGAAGCCTAAGGTTGGGGGAGAGAACAAGGCCATAGATGAAGTTGACCCAAGTCAGTATCAAAGGCTTTGTGCAAGGTCTCTGGCATTGGTGGGATTTGGACTGCTAAAGCTTTGCGAATCAAGCACAGACATAACCACAGATGCCGGAGTTGGTTTAAAAAAAAAAAAAGGCGTTTTAAGTAATATGAAGCTAAACTAGCAGAGACTCCAAGCATCTTGCATGCCTGCTGCCGCCTCACAGCCTGGCTGGGAACCCAAGTGGCCCAGTAAACAGCAGCGTCCCACCGGGAACAGGACCCTCTAGGTGAGCCTTCACCCTTAGGTGTGCCACTAAGGAGTCGCCTGGTGGTGTTGGTTGGTGGAGTTGGAGCAAGGAGAGCGGTGGCCTCTGCTGAATCCTTTAGCAATGCAACTGAGGCACGTAGAGGGGCACCCTCTGAGTTAGAATCAAGCAAGTTCTTTCGATGATCAGTCTTTCATGAGAGCCTATTGGAAATTTTGGGGGTCTTGCAGATACCGTGGTAAACAAGGCGAAGTCCTGTCTCAGGGAGCTTTAAAGAAGGGGCACCAGCCCCAGCCAGCATGGCTCAGTGGGTAGAGCGTCAGCCTGCGGACTGAAGGGTCCCAGGTTCGATTCTGGTCAAGGGCACATGCCTGGGTTGCAGGCTTGATCCCCAGTGTGAGGCCTTCGGGAGGCAGCCAATCAATGATTCCCTCTCATCATTAATGTCTCTCTCTCTCTCTCTCTCTCTCTCTCTCTCTCTCTCTCTCTCTCTCCCCACCTTCCTCTCTGAAATCAATAAAAATATATATATTTTTTAAAAGATTTAAAAAAAAAAGAAGGGGCACCAGCAAGTAGTAAGAATTTCTATTGCAAGAGTCATGAAGAAAATCAAAAAGGAAAGGAGGGATTGAGGAAGATTATGGGTCTGGGGCAGGAAAATGTGTCCAGGCAGGCCTCTCTGAAGACAGAGCATTTAAGCCACTTGAATAAGGAGAAGGATCCCACCTGCAAAGATCCAGGGAAAGAACAGGCTTAGTAGAGGCCACCACCTTCTGGCGTCTCACTCCCAATCAACTGAGCTTTGGCAATACTAGATTCAAAAGCACACTGACATGTTTAATTTTAAAATCTTAAATTGCGCACTTCACCTGCTAGGAAAATGTATCCTGAAACTCTGATATTTTTAGAATAGTCCACTTCAGTTTCCTCAAGTACTTTTCCCCAGTTCCACCAGAAGACCCAAATAGCCCAGGTACAGCAGCCTCCTCTACGTAAATGAGACTGCATTCATCAGCCACGTTTTAAAAACTGGGTCTTACTTCAAAGCTGAATGACTTGATTACCCCCATAACAGAATACATTACACTGATTACAGGATTATTCACGTGCCATTTGGAAAAGGTTGGGCAACATTGCTCAACATTCCACCCACCAACAAACAAGAGTCGTGAAAGCGAAAAACAAAAAAACATAATGCTAATTCTTCAAATGCCCTCCAGGTCCTGATCCCATGATAAAATTTCTCTCCACCCTTTTCAACCAATGTTAAGAAAGGCAGGGGGCTGGTGCGGGGGAAAGGGGGGGGAAGGGGGGTGGCTATTTTAATACAATATATCTCAGAGAAAATAAAAGAAAAAAGCGCCTGCAGGGACCCAAATATAAAGCTGTTCCCACGATCTGACACACTAGGCACTCGGTAAATATTGGTTCCTTTCCCCATTCCCCTTCCCCTTGCATGCCAAAACCCTGAGTATTGATTTTCATATCAATAATTTGCCTATAACATATTCATTGGCTCATTTTTTCACTGTCAGTCTAGTGCTGTGTTTTCAGCCTGCTGGCAATTGATTCAGCTTCATCAATTCATAAGAATGTCTTGCAGTGAGAAGAGGGGGTGAGGAGGTGGAAGCTTTATGGCTGTGATTCACTGCTAATCGATAATTAGCATTTTATGCTCAAGACAATCAAAATCATATTATTTTACATTTTAAAAGTTTTTAAAGGAACACTTCCTCAAAGCCGAAATGAAAACAGGGCATCACGAGTTCAAATAAGCCATAAATTAGGCAGAGACGCATAATTCTACTGAACACCATTTTATTAGCTAATCAACGTGTCTTTTTTTTTTTTTTTTTCCTTTTGGCATCTATTTACTGTCATGTAATTTCCATAAGGGCACCATCTGTATTTATGAAAGAATTATCTTTGTAGTGATCCAGCAATCTACAAACAACGGTGATATTTAACTTTTCTTAGGGGATCAATTTTAAAACTGGGTTAAAGGATTTCTAAGGCTTTTTTTTTTTCATGATAAATTTTAAAAGGACTTGTTCCTACATCTCTGTGGCACTGGAAGCACTTGAAACAGATAAACAAAAACAACCATGACAAAATGTAATTTTGATTTATTAAAATGGTAAGGGTCTGGATCTTGGACATTTTTTAATCAAGCAGGATGAGGCTCTACTATAAAGTCCAGAAAAGTAATCATAAGTAAAAGATTTTCTTTTATTTCATTTTGGCTGAAAGGGCAAGTTAATTGTCAATGAATGTGATCTGATCCGGTGGCCCTGTGGCTCAGATAGAAGCCAGCATTAGCCAAGGTCACTGCCACACATTGAATCAGGATCCAGCTCACTCAGTTATGACACATGGTCAAACCCTGCCTTGTGCAGCTCTGAATGCTGGCCTTGCCAGCGCAAGCCAAGCTGGTGGGGATGAGCCAACAAACCCCTCACCACTGATGGAATAGGGACTCCTAATAAATTTCCTCCTGTTGGGCGCAGGCTTTATAGATGAGGGACAAAACAGGGAGATATTTGTTTAAAAGATTTCCATGACTACCAAATAGGACCTCAGAGAGAGCAGTCTTTGGTTTTACAAAGACTTTGAGTCCTTCCAAAAGAGGAAGATGCAGTTTGAGAACATCAAAATAGATAAAAATCTGCCGGGCTGGTGTGGCTCAGTGGTTGAGCATCACATCAACCCATGAACCAGGAGGTCAGGGTTCCATTATGGGACAAGGAACATGACCTGGTTGTGTGCTCGACCCCCATTGTGGGACTTGCAGAAGGCAGTTAATCAATGATTCTCTCTCATTATGGCTGTTTCTCTTTCTCTCTCCCTCTCCCTTTCTCTTTCTCTCTCTAAAACCAATAAAATTATTTTTTAAAAAAGATAAAATCTCACTCTTGATTAAGATATGTTTCTCCACTAATTATCAATTATTTTGTAAATTTAATTTTAAGCAAGATTTAAAAGAATTATAATTAAAGATGTATATGGCATACTAACTAGCAAAATACAAACTAATATTTATATTTCATTGATTCTTTAATTTGTACACGTTCATGAATGCCTACTATATATCAAGTATTGTATAAAGTATCAGGCACAGTGAACAAAACAGATATAGTCCCTACCTATGTAGTACTTATTAACTTTTTTAAGGATGTGTAAATGAGCAATTGAGGAGAAAGTCACCAAATCATATCAGTAACTGAAGTAATAAATATAACTACTCTATTTTCTTTTCTTTCTAATATAGTTTTGTTGTTTTTAAAATTTTAAATATGTATTTCCTTTAAATAATTTGATTATACACCAGAATCAGGAAGTAATCTTTCTGGATCTTGTTTTTGTTGTTGTTGTTGTTTGTTCATTTGTTTTTTGAAATATTACTCATTGAAATGTTAACATTTGAAGAAATTTTAATCACTGAATTTTAGAAATATTTTAAGAAAATAGTGTTCAGGAAAACATAACAACAAAAAACATACTGAGGAGTAGAAAATGGGTTTTCTTGGAAAAGGATAAGGAATCAGGGTCATTTATCCCAAGAAGTAACTTGATTATTGTGTCTGTGGGAAATGAGCATAGAAGAGAATGAACTCTGGAAGCAGACAAATTTTATATCCAAGTCCTGGCTCTATGACTCTATAGTGAGAATCTCTCCACATCTTAGTTTTCTCATCCACAATGGGGGATATCACAAGAATTAAATTAGTATAAGAAATATAAATAGCTTAGCCTGTAGTCCTCGATCACTGCTAGCTGCCTTCATCACCACACTACGTCATCATCACCACCACCACCACCACCACCACCACCACCACCACCACCACAAAAAGAACTCCAGGGCTACTGTAATAAAGGGCGGCTTCAGAGTATCCTGGCTACAACTACAGAGGAAGCTGGTAACCATCTTTACTGAGAAAACATTAGAATTTCATTCACAGTCCTAGCACTTCTCGTGTTAACTGTGCAAACTTGCAGAAAACTCTTAAATTTCTCTCTCAGTTTTCCCAGCTCTAAAATGGATCTAATAGAACTTATTTAATGAGATAATGTATATGGAAGGACCAGCATGTACACACCTCATTAAATACAGGATGCTACTAATTTGATAGAAACGCACATTCAGACAACAGTCTGCCATAAAATGACCTCTTTTCTAACCTCCCAGCATACAAACTCCCAGAAAGATCATCAATTTCAGCTCCACTATTCATTACATGGGTAACACATCTTATATTCTCTGGCCCCAGTTATCTAGCCAGGGGTGGGGAAAATAACACGCTCATTTTAAGGATTAGAAATTACATGTACAAAGTACCCAGAAGCGGGTCTGGCAGATCAGGCACGTTCATTGATAGGAACCTTCCATTCCTCTCTGTTAAACTGTGATTCAGAATATTCCATTTTTAGTATGTACATCCCCACACTTTAAAAACCTTTAAATGAAAAGCATTAGAAATAACCTTTGGGTGATCTTTAAATAATTCTTTATGGTTTGGAGCGAGGGGAAATCTATAGAAACATAAACTATCCGGGGTGTCAAGTATACACCGTAATCATTTTATATGATCACTGCTAATACAGTTCAATCTAAATTGCAGTCTCATATTTGACATAATTATACATAACCAAACACTAATAAAAATTGCTGCCTTATATTTCAAATTGGTAATTATGGTAGTAAACATTAACAACATGTCAGATATAAGATGGTGATTTGTTCTGAAATGTATTAGAGATCATTATACTGTATGACAATTTTAATTATAGTTAGGTAGCAAGAGCACATGCAGCCGTCTACAGCTCCAAGTGCATTATGGGAACCAGCAGGTCTTCTTCAGCCCTAGCTCTGACTCCCATTATCCAAGTTCAGGAAATGCACAATTCTTTCTCCACCTGCAAATGGTGAACCCAGTTTCTCCTGCAGAATCAGTATTCTTCCAGGGTTTAAATCCCTATGCTATCACTTTCTGGCCACGTGAACTTGGCTAACAGTAATTTCTCTATGCCTCAGTTTTCTTGTCTTTGAAATGGAAAACCTAGTAGGACCTACCTACCCCTGAGGATGCTACTAGCAGCTGAATTAGATCATTCTGTGTGTAGTACTTATCCTAGCACCTGGAACACGGTGTCTATCATGTTACATTAATATAAACCTGATCAATCATTTTCCTAAACTCTTGAGACCACAGTCTTAATACTAGTAACCAGATATCCTTTTTTTAAAATATATTTTATTGATATTTTACAGAGAGGAAGGGAGAGGGATAGAGAGCTAGAAACATCGAAGAGAGAGAAACATCGATCAGCTGCCTCCTGCACACCTCCCACTGGGGATGTGCCCACAACCAAGGTACACGCCCTTGACCGGAATCGAACCCGGGACCCTTCAATCCGCAGGCTGACGCTCTATCCACTGAGCCAAACCGGTTTCGGCCAGATATCTTACTTAAAGTAGGAATGTGCTGAATGTTAGCTTCTATCCCTCAGGACACTTTCTTCTCCAAAGTTCAGTTTCTCCTTTCTTCCCCCTCCCCATGTTCTCTCCATTTCTCACTCGCTCAGTGTTGTGAGTGGGTGGAAAGACCTGTTCTTTATATTTTGACCTCACAGGAATGTCTGGCTTTGGCTCATCCTGTTTTTGGCTTCTATCTCCATGTTGGCTTTGACCATGGCCTCTAAATAGTCCAGCACACACCGCATGCTCCAATAACGGTAACACTGGAGAGACACTGAGAAACTCCAATCCCACAAGTGAATAGAGGAACCATGAAACGCCCACCTCCACCCATATTACAACTTAACATCTGATCACTGGCCCTAATTTAGGGATTTAATGCCCTTCTCCCCACCTTCCACCCACCCCATCTATTCCAACCCCCCCCCTAAAAAATGTTAAATTTATTATTCTAACATAAAACCCATTTGAGTATTCAGAGTTACCTATTCTCACCCCTTTTCAAGATCTCTGGACTTATTCAACATTAAAAATAAAGTTAAGCCCTGGCTGGTTTGGCTCAGTGGATAGAGCGTTGGCCTGTGGATTGAAGGTTCCCAGGTTCCATTCCGGTCAAGGGCACATGCCTGGGTTGCCAGCTCGTTCCCCAGTGGGGGACGTGCAGGAGGCAGCCAATCAATGATTCTGTCTCATCATTGATGTTTCTATCTCTCTCTCCCTCTCCTTTCCTCTCTGAAATCAATAAAAATATTTTTAAAAAATAAAATAAATAAAGTTAAAAGATCTCTGGGTCTTATAATAAGGCCTTTGCAGGACTCTCCAGCTCCCAGGTCTCCTTGCGTTTGCATGGTCTCCTGCAACGTGGGGCGGAACTCCCCGCGTAATGATAAAGCACCTTTCCTGTCTACATTTTCAAACTGTTTCAGGTAAAATATTGAGGGGAGCAGACTGGACTGCTAATTAGAGAACTATCTGAAGCCACCGCGAGCCACATTTCCATCGGTGCAATAAGCAAAGATTCTTCATTAAAACCGCCGTCCTCTGTAAGGGAAGGCTCTTTCCCATGCAATAGATCTAATTCACCGGAGTGATCATGCAGAGCCGGTACAGTATTCATTATTAACTTAAAAAGTATGCCAAATCAATTAAAAACCATTTTAAAGGGAAGGAATAAAATTTACTTCTACCTAACTGCAGCTCCGCTCTCATTTATCTTCCAGCCACTTTCAAGGGATTTTAACCTGGTTCTTCATCTAACATTCATTGGAAAGGGTAATTCTCGTGAAATTACAATGGCATTTCTTGCATCTTTTAATGCAAATGTTCCCATTCTTCGGAAATGGAGAGCAGTTTCTCCAATAAAGGCTCCCGTCCCTTCCAGGAGGTGCAGAGCGCAGAGGCCGGGGTCTGCTGGAGAAGAATAAAGCGTTGCCTTGCAGAGGCTGCGCGGGTTTAAAACTCTGCCTGCGTCCCTATGACAAATTGTGTTCCAAATATAGGTTATTCACAACATGTTGGTTATGAGGCGAGGCGTATGAATTCCTGCCCTGCCTCTCTTTACAAACATGTCAGGACTTGTGAACCCTTAAAGGGAGGCAGCATTTTGGAGGCAAGAGGAAGCAACAAAAGAAGCCAAAACCAGCAGGCGCCTTCCCCGGGCCTGGAACCTTCTTATGCCAGTGACCGCTGCCCATCGTCAGAGACACCGTGTCATCTCAGAACCGAATTCGCCTTAGCGGTCGTTGGGATGAACCACTCATCCGCTTACAGATGAGCAGACTGAGGCCTGAGAGAGAACAAGATTTTTCCAAAGTGTTGGGGCTGGTGAGGGCGGCAGGCGACAAACAGTCCCAGGTCCAGCCTGGCCACACCAAGGCCGCCCTCCAGGAGTGCCACATGGCTGACCAGACTCTAAAATAGACTTTGCCCTGTTGGGGCGCCTTTATAAGTCTCGTGGGCCACCAACCTTCTGGTGTTCAGATAAAAGTTCCATAAAACTGGAAGGGAGCGGAGCCCAGAGGGATATTTTTCACGCTACAGCAGTTCGTTGGATTGGTTCTACATTTGGCATTTTTTAACCAAGGCCCAGGAGTACAATTCTCCTCATTTGTTAACTCATTTTCTCCCTTTTAAGTAAAGCACCACTGTGCGCCGGTGACCAGAGCTTCCACCTCAGTCCCTCCCCAGGCTGGGGCTTTCTGAGAGGCCAGCACCCCGCAGCCCACCCGGTTTGGGTTGAAAGCAGGGTCGGTAAGCTTCTTCCATAAAGGGCGAGAGGGGCTATGTGAGGCTTTGCAGGCCATTCCTTCGATCTGAACTACTCAACTCTGTTGTGTGAAAGGAACCACAGACAATGTGTAAACAAATGAGCATGGTTGTGTTGTTAAAACTTTGTTTATCCACGTTGAAATAACTTTCCTGTGTCACAAAGCATTCTTCTTCTTCTGATTTTCACAAAGCCATTCATTCTCAGCTCATGAGCTATCCCCATAAAGGCCAGGGGCCAGTTTTGTGTCCCCCAGAGTGCCGCTTGCCACCCCGTTTGGAGCTATGACAGCTCTCACCACAAAGAAGACTTCCTTTTGCTACCCAGATGCTCTCTTTATACCTTGCCGTTAGCACTCACCTGGCTAAGCCTGACTTCCTAATAAGTATGCATGCTTTTCCACTGCTGTGCAACAGGGATTACTTCAATGAGGTTATGTTGTCCGAGGACTGGGTGGGTAGAATTCCTCCATCGCTAGTGGGGATGGGGTTCTTGTGATATCTTCAGAAAAGGAACTTTCTAAGACTCGCATGGGACAATGAATTATTTTTATTTGCTTGCAGTTATATTTCTCTGTTTCCAAAGTCCCATTGTCTTCAAATCAGTCCTGGGAAATATACAGCTGGGGCTTCAATAAAGCTAGAAGCAGAGCCAGTGTGCAGAGCTTCCGTCCCATGGTGGAGTTGAGTCCAGCAGAGCATCATGCTAGATCAGGGGTGGGCAAACTTTTTGACTCGAGGGCCACAATGGGTTCTTAAACTGGACCGGAGGGCCGGAACAAAAGCATGGATGGAGTGTTTGTGTGAACTAATATAAATTCAAAGTAAACATCATTACATAAAAGGGTACGGTCTTTTTTTTTATTTCAATAGTTTTATTCATTTCAAACATTTTAACAAGAAGAATGTAAAAACTAATTATTATAATTTGAAACTTCAAAAAATGGAGGAATCATAGCACAATAACATAACTTATATTGAAGATGGCAAAGGCAAAATAAAATTGCCTAACAAAGGAAAGGTACAAAAGCCTTTCAAATTAAACTTAAATATAATAAAATAATTTAAAACTAAAACAAATAGAAAAGAACAAAATGTGTAAACAGTAAATTAAACATTTTCTTTAGTGCAACTTCCAAATTATGCCTGGGACGTAGATGTAGATGGCAATGTAGACTGGGTTGAAAGGTTTTTGGTCTTTAAATCATCAACTTCAGTGGGAACAGTGTTGTTGGTCTCCTTTTTAGCTAATGCTCTGATACTGTGCTCTCCAGGGGCGTGTCTCCCTACATCACCACGATAACGTGTCTACGCATTCCCAGGGTGATGTCGGGGACGCGTCCGCGGGCATTACAAGGAACCTCTGGAAGATTGAGAGGTTGTTCCTTCTACTGAATGGGCGGATATACATCCACCCACTCAGAAGAAGGAGCTGCGGCCGTGTTTCCCGATGTTGCCATGTTAACACTGCTGCTGGTGAAGGAGCGGAGGGGAGAGCAAGAGAACCCTCCGCTCTTTCGGCTCCGCGGGCCGGATAGAACAGCCGAACGGACCGGATCTGGCCTGCGGGCCGTAGTTTGCCCACGGCTGAGCTGGATTCAGTCTACTGGTCCATTGTGTGGGTCCCACACGGCCGTGAGCCACATGGGCCAATGCAGGGGAGCACGTCCTCTGCAACAGGAGTCCCAAGAGCACGTGAGTGAAAGAGTTAAATATCAGATTTCGCGCCTTTGCAGTGGCCACGCCTATTCTAGCCACTGACTCACTCCCAGGTGTGACCTACAGGTAAGCATCTTCCCACATCACCCAGACCTTACTGAGCATGCGTCTAAAATGCCTTTGTCCAATCCCTTCCCTTAGCGATCTATGGGGAACAGACTTAGAGAAGGTTAACCACAGCTTCCTGGCAAAGCTATATAAATGGCATGTCTATGTTATCTAGTCTCTCCTTTGCTCCTTCCCTGTTAAATAATAACCAGGTTATTACAACCATATCAGTTACAGCCTGCTAGCTGGTGACTTCAGGAATCATTCCCAGCTCCTGGGTGAGTATTTTCCTTGGTGGGCATCTTTCAGTGAAATATAACTGAAAGCACTGAATTGGTCACCAAGAAACAGTTGTGAGATTATTATTATACCCGCCCAGATAAAAGAAAAATATCCATGAAGCAGTTGATATATGTTCTACTGCTGGACTTTTAGCCTTCATACATAAACACTGCTTGAATTTGGGGAAGAAATATTTTAGTTTCGCATGTGGCCAATATTAGCACCAACAAGTCTGTCCCTGAAATCACCATCAATCTTTTGTCTGTGCCACGAAGTAAGTAGGAACGCTGCATTTAAATACCTTTACACACAGCACAACTCTACTGGCATCAGCATATTACAAAAACCAATTTTCTTGCATCAACTTCTATCTACTTCTAATTCTGTAGCATAGCTCTGGGGAGTTGCTACAAGGTCTGTGTAAACTGAAAATCTAAATAACATTATGACGCCTATTACAGAACTAATTTATAATCTAATACCCCAGTTGAATTTAATATCCTATTTATTTATTCAAGCAAAATATCTGGAAAAAAATATGTCACATCATAATGTAGTTGTTATGAAAATGGAAAAATAAAACAGAACTTTGGAGAAGGCATGATAATTGCTAGGGGCAGGTATGAGCAAGAATTCCAGAGCCCCTCACACGAAGGAGAGACGGAGCCCTTTAATAAATAGAACTTTTGCTTTAAAACGCAATTATTGTCAAATTTAGTATTTTACATCAAATTTACAACTTTAAAATGTGATTCCTATTAATGTTATCTGCTCAGAGCTACTGCAGCGTAAAACTGTTAGCCAACAGATGCCACCTCATCAACTGTCTGTAACAACTCCATTCTCATCCCAATGGAAGAGCGGAGTTTATGGCAGCGTTTATAAGCACACATTCCAATACAAATGCACAAGTGATGGGCGCATATATAATACACACCGGCTAATGGAAAAACTACAGAGATGCTTCTCAGAATACTAAGTTTCATACCGATTCCTTATCTTAGGATAAAAGGAAGGAGAGAGGGAGCGGGGAGGGAGAGAGGAAGGGAAGGGAAGGGAAGGGAAGGGAAGGGAAGGGAAGGGAAGGGAAGGGAAGGGAAGGGAAGGGAAGGGAAGGGAAGGGAAGGGAAGGGAAGGGAAGGGAAGGGAAGGGAGAAAAGAAAGAAATGAGGAAGGAAGGACAGAAGAAAGGAGTGAAGGAAGATACTGTATTTGAATAAGAAAAGCTATAGAAATCATAAATATAAACACATTGTAAGGTAACAGTTACATCCTACCACTGGATGCTCCTGGCTATCCAGGACACAGAAATGCCTTGATGGAAGTTTAGGGGGTTGGGAATACATTTATAGTAGACTTCCAAGACTTGGAAAACAGACAGCAGTGGCTGAATCCCTCCAGTAAATAAGGAAAATGCCTCCTGGTCTCCTTTTCTTGAGAGAGAAGCCATGTCTGCAGTTAAAGTAGTACCCCGAAGTACTGAAGTACATGTGCAACTAGGGGAGCGCACACACACATGCACACACACTCACAAACACATGCTCATGCACACTCACACACAGGCACATGCACACCCACCCACTCACACACACATGCCCATGCACACTCACACACGCATGCCCATGCACACACACGCCCATGCACTCACACACACATGCCCATGCACACTCACACACACACATGCACACACACATGCACACACACACATGTACATGCACACCCACCCACTCACACACTCACACGCCCATGCACACTCACACGCGCATGCCCATGCACACACACGCCCATGCACTCACACACACATGCCCATGCACACTCACACACACATGCACACATGCACACACAGGCACATGCACACCCACCCACTCACACACACATGCACACACTCATGCACACTCACACACATGCACACACATGCACGCACTCATGCACATGCACACCCACCCACTCACACATAATAACATGCACACTCACACATATATGCCCATGCACACACACGCCCATGCACTCACACACACATGCCCATGCACACTCACACACACGTGCACACACACTCACACACATGCCCATGCACACACACATTCACAGCGCAGACTTCCAGTCCTCACAGAAAAAGCAAAATAAGCAGCCATTTCCATTGCAGGGTCTGAAGTGTTGGAGCTTTGAGTCCTATTCCAAACATGCATGTCCTGACTATGAGCCCTATTCTAGACCTCTCGTATTTGTAATAAGATCCCCGAGTTATTCTGATGCATCTCCAAGTTTAGGACCCAGTGGCCTGTGATCATATTTGAAAGTCATGTAGGAAGAGCCCTTTGGCCCAGAAATTATTATAACACTGCTCTCTCCATACCCAGGAATCTCATAATTAGTAATTCATTCTTTTGCCTTTTAAAGGTTTTCTGGCCCTGACTGGTTTGGCTCAGTGGAGAGCGTCAGTCTGTGGACTCAAGGGTCCCAGGTTCAATTCCAGTCAAGGGCATGTACCTTGGTTGCGGGCAAATCCCCTGTAAGGGGTGTAAAGGAGGCAGCTGATTGATGTTTCTCTCTCATCGATATTTCTAACTTTCTATCCCTCTCCCTTCCTCTCTGTAAAAAATCAATAAAATATATTTTAAAAAATAAAAAATAAAGGTTTTCTGGTCTCCAAGGGTACTGAAATTAACTCACATATACCTAGGAGAAAAAATAGCTTAAGTTCTCCTATCAGATCACGTCTTGTTAGATGCTAAAGCCCTGCAGAAATTAAACAAGACACCCCCAAAAGGGTAAGAAAGTGATCCATAAAAGGAAGTTATCAAGACACAGGAACAGACCCAGTCCTGCACACATAAGGTAAACACACATGGCTTCAGTGAGTGTCTTCACCATCTGCACAAAATGCGTGGGTATCAGGGTCAAGCATCCCAGCTCCATCTCCTTCTGCTGAGTGCAGTCTGACATCGAAAGGTATTCACATGCAAGTCCCTAATGTGTTCCAGCATCTACTTAGCTCCAAACAGGTGTTCCTTCATGGGTATCCATTTCAAAAACCTCCACACAGCACAGCCAGTGTGGCTTAGGGCCTGAGCTTCAACCCATGAACCAAGATGTCACCGGTTCAATTTCTGGTCAGGGCACATGCCCAAGTTGCAGGCTCAACCCCAGTAGGGGATGTGCAGGAGGCAGCCGATCAATGATGTTTCTCTCTCGTCATTGATGTTTCTATCTCTCTACCCCCTCCCTTCCTCTCTCTAAAAATCAATAAAACAGATGGTTTTTTTAAAAAACCTACACACAGAGACTTTGGTGTGCGTGCATGCTCCCTCCTGACAGATGGCTCCTTTGATGGGTTGCCTTCTCCAAACTCAGAGCTGCACCCCCATTTCCTGAGCATCTCCCAGGGTAGAATCTGTCCCCCTCCCCCCACCAGTGTCAGCTCAGTTAGGATGCGGGAGACTATGAAGACCAGCTCTTCCCTGATCCGTGTTCCCTGCTCTTTGTGAAAGGTATATGTATGCAACAGAACCCGGCGCAGCACTCTATTGATTATTACCTATAAATCTGGCTCCTGGTAAAAGGCCCCATGAAATATGATCCAGGGACATAAATCTCTCTAAGAGAGATGAAATCTGATGGGAAATAAAATGCCCTCATTTCACGGATTCCCTTGTTTAAAAGACGGACTTCACAGTCAGCTGTGAATGTTAGCATGAGACTGGCAGGGGCGTGGGGACAGGGGTGGGTTGGGGTCAGACAGACAGGACCAAACAGGCTCCCTGCACTCCTCACGGGCTGCCTCCTCTCTGAGTCTCATTTCTGTCACCTCTAAAGTACAGGTAATAAACTCCCTGGCACCGTTGCTGTGTTGATACATAAAGCATATGTTTGGAGCTCGAGATGGTGGCTCTTACATGCAGCACATCCCTATTTTTAAAATTATAATACAAAAAAAGAGAGAAGCCTGGCTGGTGTGGCTCAATGGTTGAGTGTTGACCTATGAACCAGGAGGTCACAGTTCTATTCCTGGTCAGGGCACATGCCCAGGTTCCAGGCTTGATCCCCAGTGGGGGGCATGCAGGAGGCAGCCAGTCGATGTTTCTCTCTTGTTGATGTTTCTATCTCTCTAACCCTCTCTCTTCATCTCTCTCTAAATATCAATAAAAACACATTTTTAAAAAGAGAAAATAATAAGCTACCCCCCCCCAAAAAAAAAAAAAATCCACACATATCCAAGCAACAGGCCATGAGATATTTGCATTCATTCAACTGATATTTATGAGCATCAACTATGTGTCGGGCTTTGTCCTAGGTACTGGGCATTGTCCAAGCTTAACCGCTAATTTAAAAGGTTACAGTACCAACACTTAGATGACACACAAGAAAAGAAGGTGGTGGGGGAATCGTAGTATTTTTGCAGACTTCCAGACACTGCACTCGGCTAAGTCCTCTGTGTCCTTCGTGAATCCAGACAAGTGTGACCATCCTCACAGAAGCCTTCAGACACCTGAGCCCAGCTCCTCCCCTGGGCTCTCTTAGCTCCCGAACGAAGGCTGGTCCCAGAATTTCCACATGGTGTTACCATTTTGATTTAACAAACTAGCAAACCCCTTCGCTGAGAGCTTTATAAGGCAAGAGACAAAGTCCTGTTCATCGTTTTCTCCCCTCCCTCACCAGCGAGTGTGTGCGACTGGGACTCTGCTTCTAAACGGAAAGCCTCGCCTAGGTCACCCCTCGCCTAGGTCACCCCTCCCCTAGGTCACCCCTCCCCAGGTCGCCCCTCCCCTAGGATATCCCTAGTGACCAGAAAGCCCGTCCCTGAGCTTAAGCCGCTGAGTTCCAGACATCTCCCACAGCAAAATATGACGCACAACCTGGTTGTTCCTAAAACGAAAAGGAAAGCATACAAGGCTGAGAAAAATGTTGTTGGTGTTAGCACTGTCACTCCACTGCTCAGCAACACTGGCCGCTGCTTGTTCCGTCTGATCCTTTCGGCATTCTAACTGAGCTTCTGCGATCTGACCACGTGGCAAAAACCACCTTCCCCTCTGTCCCATGTGCTGGAACAATACAGTGGCCTTTGGCTAGAGTGAGCCAATAGCCTGGCAGTTTCCCTTTTTCCCTAAAAGAAATGGTGCCGCTGAACAAGAAGACTTGAATTGACTCAACGTTGGGCAAAGAACAAAGCAAGTTTTAGTGGTTTCCCCGGAATATTGAGGGGGGGGGAGGGAGGGAGGGAGGAAGGAAGGAAGGAAGGAAGGAAGGAAGGAAGGAAGGAAGGAAGGAAGGAAGGAAGGAAGGAAGGAAGGAAATGAATCTACTGAGTGGTCCTTGTACAACCCTATTCTTGGGTCACAGGGAGAGAAGGCTGGAACTAGAGAGAGGGAACACTGAGGGGTTCATATGAGAGGGAGAGAAGTAACCGGGGGAGAGAGAAAATGTCTTCTGTCTTGAATCCTGTAGAGTTAGGCCGAGCATTTGTTATTGTTGTGTCTAGCTCTCTAAATCGAAAAAAGTGTAAAATCAAACAAAGAATTCACCAGCCAGAACCAGATTCTCCGCCTCGATTCACACATGGTCTCCTTACTCCCCACTCCCAATGCAGATGGTGGCAGTGCTCCGCTGACACCCACCGTGCCCACCACCCCGAGGCCCAGAAACTTCCCCTGCTGTCCCTCTGCAAGGGCGGCAGACAGCCCCCCCTTCTCAGCTGCCATGGGGCCATCTTCAACGCCCCCTTCCCCTTCTCTCTGCACCCCAGCAAAACGCACATTGTGAGAAACGTGCTCAGGATGTATGATTTGGGGCAAATAGTTGCTGGAGTCCCCATATGCTTAAGGTACATAACTGGGCCACTGAGAAAAAGGAATTTAAGCATTCTAGAAAGCAGCAGGGGAGCAAATTGGCCTTTCCCTCCCAGAGCTATTATTAGAGAGGCCAGCCCAGTTCAACCAGAAAGCCAATATCTAGCCCATCCGCTGGCTCTTCCCACCCCCCTCCCCCACAACAGTGCCCCTCACAACACGCCCCCTTTCAAATAGGACTGCGCTGATGCATCCCAACCAGACACGTGTCTCATCTTTAACGGTGACCACGGGCTTGCAGACATCAGTGGAAGCATCCCTTCTCATACAGCAACTTAACGGTCCAAAGTTCAATTTCACATGATATGAGGAGCTCGAGGAACAGGGCATCACACTTGATTTGTACTTGTGGAACTTGGCAACCTGCTAGCTCTTCTCTCTGTGTACCTGTTGAAGTCACAGCTGCTGTCTAAACTTTGTAAATAAATTCTAAACAAATGCCAAATAAAGAAACCAACTTCCCAGGAAGCGGAAGGGGCAGGAGATCACAGTTTTTGTTCTCAGAAATATGCTGTGACCTGCTTCAGAGTTGCATCCTGGCAGCTTAGATGTGTCTCTGTTATCCTGTTCCTTGCATGCTCTTTTACAGAGAGAGAGAGAGAGACAGAGAGAGAGAGAGAGAGAGAGAGAGAGAGAGAGAGAGAGAGAGAGAGAGAGAGAGAGAAGGAAAGTAGGAGGAAGAGTGGGGAGAGGGAAGGCAAGAAGAGAGGAGGAGAAGGAAAGGAGGGAGGGAAGGAGGGAAGAGGGAAGGGAAATAAAACCTTTTCCATTATTTGTCTCCCAACTAATAAGTAGACAATACTGGCTGAGAAGACAATAAACAGCCTGCTATTTCTTATAGCACACATTTCTATGAGAATCAGAGATTTGGAAGTCAATTTTTTTAAGTGGACTTAATCTCCAAATGTGCAATGAAACCATGAGAAAATAGGTTTCCTTTCACCTGGTCCCCAACCTCGGGCGTGTATCCGTTACATATATGAAGACATTGCTGGGTGGGCCTCTTTATTGCATCTCGTCCTTTGGCCTCCTGTGACCTGTTTCTCAACAGCAAGTCCTTGCTGAAGGGTTATGGAGTTAATCACTCAAGACACTCTGGCATGCTGCAGTGTGTGTCCTCTTGGGCAAAGGAAATGTACAACTGAATCAACCAACAAAAGATGGAGAAACCCAACATTTCTCATCATGGGTAAAAATAGACCTTACAAGTGGGCCGTCAGCAACCACCTCTATTCCCCTGCCTATCTCAAAGGATACATCCATCCCATGTGCAAGATGAGGAATGAGAAGGAGATGTAGGCATGACATATGGACTAGATGTGACTTACAGCTCATCTCTGCCTTTCAGATTCTGGCTTCTGGTGACTCAAGCCAAATAAATTTAGTAACAATGATGATACCTATAGCCAACCACCTATTGAATACTTACATGCCAGGCTCTTCCCTATAGCACTCACCTTCCCTATAGTATCTCACCTTCTCCCAATAAGCCTGCAATTCCATGAGAGGCAAAGAACTTGTCTCTGTTACTTTCTCCTTTTGTTTTTCTTTTGGTTTGCCATTGTCCCTACCACATAATAATGGCTAACACATAGCACTGATAGAAACTCATCAAATCCTCACAACAACCCTGTGAGGTAGACATTCTTATTTTCCCTACTTTTTAATTGAGGGGAAATTGATGTTCAGAGGCTTTATGTAACTTGTTCAAGTAGTGATATAACCAGAATTCAAACACAGATATGGTGCTTCTAGAATCTATGCTTTTAACCTCTTTGCTATTGCAGGATGTTATTGCACCAATAAACATTTTTTGAATGAATAACGGCTCACATGTAAGCATTACAACAACCTCCAAATTAGGAAACTAAGACTCAGAGTGGGCAATTAACTTTCCCAAGGTCACACAGCTAGGTGTGCAGAATGAGAACTCAACTCAGGCCTTTTGAACACAGAGGTCCATGATCTTGATAAAACTGTGGTGCTTTAAACCATGTGACCAATCAACTCCCTGCTTAGTGCTTCTATTCAGGGTGCCATTTCTCCATCTTATACATAATGGCATCTGGTTTTGCACACAAAGAAACCTGTTTGCAATGAAGCAGACATATCTCTTTAAGGGTCTGTGTGATTTTTTTGTTTTTCCCAATAAGCTGTATAACAAAAGAAAGGCTGATATTTTAGATGACAAGTGAGAAGTGGGTCAGGCAGCTCTCTGATTTCAAAGGAGCCTGTTCATCAGAGCCTGTCACCGAGGAGGACATTCTCTGTGTGGTTAATTCTGTAACGAATGTCCCTGCCTCGGGCTCTGGGCATTGCTTACTCGGTAGTGGAAACACTCAATCCCCAGGAATACAGAACAGAGAGGCGCTGACTACATACCCTGGGCAAATCAAGGACCTCCCCGCTCTCACCCAGGCTCGGTGAGTCAGGGAGGTCTTCGTCAGCCCTGGAAAACTTTTCCATTTCCCCAGCACTTGCTCTGACGGTTCGCTCCTAAATGACTGTTCTTCCGTCTGATTATTTTTCTTCCATACACACCTGTCACCCAACTTTTCATTTTTTAAAAAGTTTAAAAAATTTATTACTCCTGAAGCAAGAACCAGAGAATGAGCAGGCGATTAACGAAATCATTTGACTGACCTTGAGGAGACCCAAAGGTGGGTGATTGATGAAATGGCTACAGGTTTAAGCAGCAGGTCAGCTTCAATAATACGGCTGCTACTTCCCATGGTCCTTACAAACCAACTCACTCATTGGCCTTCACTTCTCCTTTGCAGCCATTTGAAGGCCAAGACATACGACTGACTCCACCACAAGCCACCCTCCTGTGATGCTCTTTATGTAGTGACAAAGACATGGCGTTGGGATTGAATCCAAAAGGGTCGAGATCTAAAACCAGACATAATTGTTCTCAACCACTGAGGTTCCAGTTAGTTACTTTCCCACAATATCCAAGTCAACCTCCCTCTGGGGTCGGGGGGTTGCCAGGAGAGTAAGTCCCCACTGTACCACTGGCCATGTGATCCATCACTGCTTCCCCTTTCTCGTGCTTTAAACGAGGGTTGTAAAACCTACCTCTCCACCTTCAGATATTTGAAACATTCAAGTGCTCTTTCTAGCATTTGAACTTGAAAGAGGGAACAAAAGATGGAAAAAGACTTCATTACTTTTTTTTCTGACAATTTCTAAGGGTCAGTAATAGATAACTCTTTAACCTCATCAACATTTAAGAACACACTTCAGATTTTGTCTGGAAAGTAACCCAATAAATAGAAAATAGTAATGACATTAGCAACAAAAGGGCCACTGGATCACTTTGCTTGTAACATCTCAATGACACCTCAGAGGTTTCCTATGAAGTCAGGACAGTAGAGTGGTCAGGAGCAGGACCCATACTACTCAGGTTAAAATCCTGGTTCTTTCTCTGACTAGCTGTGTGACCTTGCGCAAGTCACTTAACTTTATCCTGCCTCAGCTCTGCACACAAAATGGACATAATGATACTAAGCTCTTAAGGTTGCTATTAGGACTAAATGCATCAATGTCTATGAAGTGTTAGAACAGGTCTGGGTGCCTGGCTGGTGTGACTCAGTTGTTGAACATCGACCTATGAATAGGAGGTCACGGTTCGATTCCCAGTCAGGGCACATGCCCAGGTTGTAGACTCCATCCTCAGTGAGGGGGGTGCAAGAGGCAGCCAATCAGTGATTCTCTCTCATCATTAATGTTTCTATCTCTCTCCCTTCCTTTCTGAAATCAACAAAAATATATTTTTAAAGTGTTTATTTAAAAAAAAAAGAACAGATCTGGGCATGGGATACATGCTTAGATAACCATTGTATGTTATTACTATTATTAATCCATTTTTATAGATGAGGATACAGAGGCTTTGGGAGATTAATTAAATGCCATGTTGAAGGTCAGGACTATTGAGCAGAAGCATGGGGAGTTGATCCAGGCTATCTAAGTCTCAAGCCCAAGTTCTTAACCACTCCATTAGTTTTTTGCTGGGTTCAGCTTTTAGCTGTGAGTTTCTGGACCAACAGACTTCTTTAGCCTTTTGAGATCAATTGAAGATGGATATTTTGAAAGGGAAAACACCCCACAGGGCAGCCCAAAGCCATAATAAGAAGGTATCTCCAGAGGGCCAGCAGGGAAGAGGTCCCCAAAGTACTACAGACTTAGGGATAGCTCAGCTCCATCTCCTCCAACCCTTTATCAAGAATGAATGAACCCTCCCAGGCTGTCCCTGCTTTGAAGCAGGATGGAAGGGCACAGTTTTCACTCCTTAGAAAGGAAAGAAAGAAGTCACAAGTCATCCATTGAGACAAAGAGGACATCACTTTGTTGCATGAAGCCTTTCTTCTAATGAAACTTTGCATTTGTAAAGTTGGGCTTGGGCAGAGGAGGAAGAGGTGGTTGCCTAAATAGGGTTCCCTAAATAAGATGCCATGGAAAGACACAGTTCCCCTCTCAAAAAAAAAAAAGTATTTATCTACTGACATCCTGCTATTCATGATTTATGCTTTTGCACTTAGCTTGTATCCACTTGGTCTTCCTCTTTCCAAATGCAACTATACCTCTGATGAGTAAGAAATTAAATTCCCGTCCCCAGTGGTGGCTGTGTTCCTCAGATCCCTTCCCACATGGCCAGAGATATAGGCACGTGGATGTACTCAGGAGGAATGAGGGGTGAAAGGGTGACAGGGGGCCCTAAAAAACAGCTTGCGGGAAAGGAAACAAAAATCAAAATTCCACCAAAGAGAAGCCCCTTGATTTGACTTTTCATGAGAAAGACAGATACATGGTAGTTACTGTGTTCTATTTTAGGTGCTTTTATGAACTCCAGATTATAGCACTGAGCCTCAGAAAGGTTAAATGACTTGCCCAAGATCACACAGCTAATAGGGGGCAGAGTTGAGATGTGAACACGTTTTTCTCCAAATCCCATAATCTTACCTCTAAACCCTCTGCCTGTCTATTGAATACCAGCTCTTGAAACTCAGATACCACCAGGGGTCTCTATTACTAAACCAGAATTTGTGCTCAACCATCCCTTTGTGGATCAGTGTGTTTACAAACTTTTCCCCTTGTATGTATTCCTCATCTCCCCACCACTTCAAAAGCAGTCATGAAGATAAAATATGTGATTCTGTTTCTCTCCATAATTTCCACCTCAGAAGGCGATGGTCACAGTCCGAAGCAGCAGGGGTTGCACTGAAGCTTACAGGAAAGCAAAACTATTAAACCACAGTCCATCCCTCTTCAACAACTCTGCTCTCACTTCCATGGAAACAATGCTCCCTATTACAGCAGCAGTCCCCTGAGATTCATCCAGCAGCCAAAAGCAAAATACCTGAACCAACCCAGGCCTTCTCTCCCTCCTTACTGAGTCCCTGCATGCAAGCCTATTGCAGTGGGAAAATATCCGTTACAAAAAGGGAAGGAATAAATGGCACCTATAATTGCCTAAGCAGTCAGGGCCCAGAGACCTAGAGTCCTGAACTGGGGACATGGCTATTGCCACCACAGGAAAGTTACCCAAAGCTACAGGTGTTCACTCCCAGCGGGAAAAATATGGAGTTGTCTCTTCTGCAGCCTTGCTCTTTTTTTTTTTTTTTTTTTTTTTTTCGCTCAGAGATACCACTTGCCAGCATATAGGCTAAGAATGCCTAAAACAAGGGTGGGCAAAAGTAGGTTTGCAGTTGCATTGTGACATTCTTTGAGTTGATAAAGCTATTGTAACCATCATAACCTGCATGTATTTTTCCATATGAACAACTGTAAACCTACTTTGGCCCACCCCTGTATTTACTTTCCCAATCCACCTTAATCTAGGAGATTGGTATATGTCTTAACCATGTCCACAGGAATCTGAGAAGAGCGTCGTAAGTATCTCCTGTGAAAAGTTGTCATCAGAATAAAAAGAGATGCCCCAGAAGTAACTTTCCTTCTTGCTCTTGGGTTTGAATGTGTAATGCCCAGAGCAGCCATCTTATGATCGATCATAAAGGGAAAGCCCAAGGAACAGCCAGTGCACAGAGATGACTGAATAAAGGCACAGAGAGAACCTGGGCCTGGTGACATCACTGAATCTCTGATCCAGTTCCAGAATCACCTTGCCTCCAGATTTCTCCTGTATTAGGTAGCTATTGCTGTGTAACAAATTTAGCAGCTTAAAATAACAAACATTATTTCACAACTTCAGTGGATCAGGAATCCAAGGGTGCTGTAGGTGAGGGAGTCTGACTTATAGTCTTTCACATGGCTACCATCAAGGGCTGCAATCACCTCAAGGCTCAACCGGGGGAGGATCTACCTCCAAACTCACTCATGTGGCAGTTTGCAGGCCTCAGACCTTCTGAGGTCACTCACACAGGCCACTTCCAAGGGCTGCCTCGCAACAGGGTGGGGATTCCTCCAGAGTAAACAATACAAGAGAGACTATAGGAGAATACCCAACATGAAAGCCACAGTCTTTTTTATAACATAATATTAGAAGTGACACCCGGTTACTTGCTACTATAGTCTATTCTTTTAATGCACAGGTTTTCAACCTTGATACCACTGACATTTCAGGTTGGATAATTCTTTGCTGTGGGGCTGTGCACTATAGGATGTTTAGCAGCATACCTGGCCTCTATCTACTAGATGGCAGTAATACCACCGCCACCCTCAATTGTAAGAAAATAAGAAGTCACCAGACATTGTCAAATGTCCCTGGGGAACAATCACCCTGAGCTGAGTGAAAAAATCTAGCCTACACCAAGGGGAGATAATTACACAAAGGCATGAATACCAAGAAGCAAGGACCACTGGGAGCCATCTTTGAGCCTGCATACTTGCTTTATAAGATAATCAACTTCTTTAATATTTAAGCCATTGAAAGTTGATCTTTTGATTATTTAAAGCCAACATCTCCCTAACTGAAACAAAGGGACCAGTCACTTATTTCACCTCCTACTACAACTGTTACTTTTCCCATCTTTCAAGAGTGCTAAATAAAGTCCAGCAATGCACCAGGCTTTCCAATGAAATGACTCAGCACTTGAGTCCTGGGAAAGAACCAATAGCTCCCATTCCAGATCAATAAAGTGCTCAGCACTCACAACACACACACACACACACACACACACACACACACACACACACACACACACACACCGTTTCTAAAGCAAAGACCTTAACTGCCCCCATCTTGTGCATTTTCATTGAATGGTGACAACACAAAAGTCAGAATCTTAGGGGCAGCAATTAAAAAATGCTGCTACTTCAAAAAAAGAATAACCAGTTATAGTTTTTAAGCATTTAGTAAATGTCACATGCTCAGAAAAAGTCTGCTCCTGACCTGACTGGGTATACAGTTGAATGAAAAAGACTTATCTACCATTCAGAAGACTTTAACATTGACCATCTAGCAAAGGAGAATGATAACCAGCTGATCCTGTAGCACCTTCTCTCATATGTGTGCCTGTTCACCATACACATACCCCACTTCTTCAGGGTGCCCTCCAAGTTAAATACTCTTTATTTAACTTGGATTCTTTCTCAACCCACTCCAGTTCTCTGGCTAACTTACCCCAAACTTGAACTATAGGAACTCATTAAGTTTACAAACTACCCTTTCATTCGTCAGATCTTTCAGGAGCTGACCACTCTGTATAGCCTCCCAGAGGCAAAGAACTCCCTTCTACTTTATGATGACCCCAGCTGGGTTTCTCAGCCCCCCAGGCTTTCAACACCTGGTCCTGGGGAAGGACCATATGGTGATTTTTGTTCAAAAACTAAGGGTCTTTTTATTGGCCTAACTCATTCCTTCATGGAGCTCCCTCAGGAGATTACAAAGTCTATAACAGGCATCCAAAACCAATTATCAACTAAGGGGCAACAGCCCCAGGAATAACTATGGAGTTCAAGATAAAAGGCTCAAAATGAAAGCTATTTCCAACACAAATATCTCTTAGAATGGTAGGAATAAACCTTAAGGGGAAATAACATTATCGTAAAATGTGTTTTATGACACTGTAATGATTAATGGCATTTCACACTAATAAAGTTGACAGGAAGAGGATGCAAAAGACTAACGAAACTGCAAATACAAATTTCCTTTTAATATCACCAGCCTTTTTCTACAAGAACGAGACATGCACCAACAGGATAAGAGGAACAGCTATTTTAAAAGTCCAAAATAAGTAAATAAATAGTGGCAGACATCAACAATACAACCAAGTGAATGGTAAGTCTCAATGGTAAGACTATTCGTCCCTCTTTTCAGAACCCAATCTGGTCTGCTGACCAAGACTTGCACCTGGATGACATGGAATGTTACTGTTTGAAGAGTCCCACCTATCCATTACTTTGCTTCATTTCAGCCAAGCCCCACGATACATCTTTCTTATCCTTTCCTGCACTCAAGAATTGAGCCCTTCCATCAACAGTGGCCCCTCCGCTGCTGCTCTCTGTCCCATCTCCTCGAGTCACGTGGGCTTTTCCTTCTCTTTACCTGGCCAGCATCTTATTCTTGGTTCCGTACTTCCCCTCCCAAAAAATTTGTCTCCACATAATAGAATAACTTCACATGGTCATATTGGTTAACTGCTACTTTATGTTGCTTCCTTTTCTGTCTAACTCATGAGTTGAGTGGTCTGTGTTCATTTTTCTCACCAGACATTTCCTCAATCTGGGGAGGAATTTGATAGCCAGCATCCACTGTAGTACTTGGGGAGAATGACCACAGGGCAGTCATCAGTAGTATCTTTCCAGACAGACAAATCTGGAGGTCTTTTGTCATTTCTTATTCTGCTTAATTTCCCAGGGCCCTTGACATTGATCACTGCTACCAGCCACTTCTGATTTTTCTCCCACTTCTCTCACTTTCTTCCTTACTTCTCCTTTCTGCTTCCATTGGTCAATATCCTGTATAACTTGGTCTTAAGCTTCAGCCCTTCCTCTTGCATTAGCTTCTCAGCCTCCATTTCCTCATCTATAACATGGAAATTTTTATAGTATCTATCTCAGTGAGTTGTTTTAAGAAATAAAGAACTAAATAATCCAAATAAAGTGCTGAGCATGGTGCCATCCCAGAGGCAATGTGATTTATGAGCATCATTTCCTTGAGCACCCATTCCCGTCTCCACCTTGGGATGTAAGCGCTAAGCAGGCAGGGACTTTGTTTTGTTCGCTCCTATATCTCTAACTCATAGAAACATGCCTGCACAGATTAGACACTGAAAAACTATATTTTGAACCAATGAAAAGAAAGAACATTTCAATTAATGACTCAGTGCTGGTAATTCCAAAATACACCCCCTATTTCTGGCTCTATTTGAATTTGATTTTAAGATCCATTTCATATGACATTCGAGTCACAGTCTGCCTAAAATTGAATTTAGTTTCTCTTCTCTTACTGATTCCTCTTTACAAAGAGCTCATTTTTATTATTTGAAACAACCATTTTCACCATATCCTACAGACAAAATCTTGGTTCACATTTTACTCTCTCCTGCCCCCTACTACTCCCCTACTATCCTGTACTCCACGCATCCTTCCTCTCTGCTGTCACTGTAATCTGGGTCTTGATCCCACTTTCTGCCTCTCAGACCATCACTGTAGCCTCCTGAGAGGTTTTCCCATCTCCATCTCCCTAAAGTATCCCACGCAAAAGCCAGCCAAATCCCCTGGAAATGGGTGCCTAGTATTATCTAGTATTATTCTCTTATTCAAGAAGTTTGCCTCCTTCACATTTTATAACAAGTCCAAACCCCTGAGCCTGATAAAACTGCCTACTGCCTATTTAAAACTCTCTCTCTCTCTCCCCCCTTCCTCTCTCTCTCTCTCTCTCTCTCTCTCTCTCTCTCTCTCTCTCTCTCTCGTCTCTCAATATCTCTTAGTGACACAGCAAATGAACTTCTTCCCCTCATTTCCCCCACCTTAGTTTTGTAGTGGACAAGAGGTCACGTGCACCCATTCTATGTAATGTATGTACCGTGTAAATGGTAAAAAGTAGTCCTTGAACTTGAACTAGGATGGCATTAAACAGTAAACAAGAGTTGTGGCTGCCACTCATTTTGGGCTCTTGCTTTCTGCCAGTCATGATGCTGAGCCCCACACACATCCTACCACATTTAATCTCACAAAAACCCTAGGAGATAGGGAGCTTGATCCCCAAGTATGAGAATCCTGACACTCAGAGAACCAACCAAACACACAGCTACCAAACCAGTCACTTTTATACCAGGTCCAGCTAATCCCAAGGCCTGCACACTGGACCAGCCTGAACATTTAAGCTGAATTCAGGGGCCGGGGAGCCTGGAGTGGGGGCCAGGAGACTTGAAGAATAAATTAATTAAAAGAGAAAAGGAGCAGAAAGAAAGCAGGAAGTCCGAGGGAAACATCTGGTATGAAATCAGTGAAGAGTGAAAGAGCTGGAGACAGGATTCAATGGAGAATGTGAGAAAGGAAGACATAAGTGAATGTGAGGAGAAAACGGTGGACACAGAACAATAAGGGTTCTCACTTTAGATGCTGGGCAGCAGGGAGCACAGAAAATGGGGGAGAGGAGCCTTGCTTCCTCAGACGGGAAGAAGTGGGTGAAGATGAGGAAAGAGAAGGCAGACCAGCTGGGTTGATCAGTGGTTGAGCATCGACCCAGGAACCAAGAGGTCACCGGTTCAATTCCCAGTCAGGACACATGCCTGGGTTTGCAGGCTCAATCCCTGGTAGTGACCGATCAATGATGTTTCTCTCATCAATGTTACTATCTCTCTATCCCTCTCCCTTCCTCTCTCTCTAAAAATCGATAAAGAAAGACATATTTTTTTAAAAACTTATGAAGAAAGAGCAGGCAGGAGACAGAGAAGGCAGGGAAACAGGCCCAGAGGAGGGTGCAGGGCTGAAATGACCAGACAGGTACATCCACACAGCAGCCTCTCTAACACTTACTGCTACACGGGCATTGTCCTGAAAATTGGGCCTCTATTCTCCCCCCAGCATAGAGAGGAACCCCAGGAAAACACATATAAACTTTCAGTCACAAAACAGTCGCTCAACAAATATGTCCTTCACTGAAAGAGGAATATTAGGATTTGCTTTGAATGGCCTGATTATGTCAATTCTGGTTGCTTTCAAGAAAGCAGGGGCGGGAGGGAGGGCCTAGGAAGAAAGAAGAGATCAGGACCGCTGCCCACGATTCTATGGAAAATGTCAATTACAAATAGGCAGGTGGGTCAGGACGTGACGTTCCATCTCCAGGGATGCCCTTTCCCAGAAAAACTTGGGAAATGTCACCCTGTCATGCTTGCCTCGCTTCTCTACCAAGGTGTGCTCTTCCCACCCCCACCTCCCAGGTGCTTTTTCTCCTCCGATCTTCTCTACCACTTCAAAGCCCAAGCTTTCTTCAAAGCCTAAATCAAGGATGATAATTTTCCTCCGTGCTTTCTAGAATAATCTCATTCCCAAGTACCTTCCCCTTGCTCTGAATCCTGGTAGTGCAAGTCACCCTAAATTGTTTCTGATTGTTAAGGGTATGCACGCCTTCTCTTGGTACTTAAATCCAGGTCTTTCCATGTAGAAATGGTGTTTTTTCTATTTCCTCCCTTCTGCGTTTTCTTAGAGAAGGCCTGGACCATGGCTGAGGCTACTTTTATACAGTGAATGAGGAGATAGATACATATATAAATGTATAAACTTTTAGAATAGACCCTGGCAGGTAGAAAACGTATATAACTGTTTGTTACTATTATCCCTATTTTAATAGTTCCAGTGCCTTGCCTGGTACATAGTTAACGCTCAGAAAATATGACTCAAATGTTGCTTTAATGTCCATGAATACACAGTTAATGTCCCTAAAATGCATATTACAGCATCTCCATGGAAGGCTTAATTTTTATGAGCTTTCATTTCTAAAGTCTCTCTCTGGGAATAAATATTGCATATCTATTGCTACAAAATTCTCTCTTTTCTAAAATAAATAGGAAGCAATTCAGAAGTACAGTTAGGACACAAATAAAAGAATAAGTGAGAATGAACATAAACCAGCTGAGTTGCCAAGAAAGCCTGTGAAATCTAACCCTGCTGCCACCCCCACCCAAACAAGCTGTCTGTGGATAGAGAATCATTGACTTTGGAGATTTCTAACAAGAGTCAGCATTCACATGGGTCTCTTCACCCACAGCTACCAAATGACTACACAGTGAAATTTTAATCACTCCCTTTGAGAGATAAGAAACCAAGCAAAGGATCTCCATCCATGTTTTTTCCCCACAATGCCACAAAGAAGCAATGACAAGGTGATAGGTGCTCCCAGTTCTTTGCCACCAATCTTGTCTGGAGTCCTGGGATGATGACCAGCAGGCTTTTTGAGGGTGGCAGCCCTAGCTACAAAGTCTGTGCAGTAACACAGCACAGCCCCAGGACCCTTGCCTTCCCTGGGCCCCTCCTGCACCAGCAAGCCCTTGGGAAGGCTTCTGAAAAGGCAGTTTCATGGGCCACTGGCCATGCCGTGGTCAATCAGAGGCATCAATCTCGGCTTTCAACCCAGATGCCGCTTCAATTAATGCAAAGCTGTTTAGTTAGTGCCTTGAGAGTTGGGACTCAGAAACAGCCTCAAAGAATTTTCCGTAAGGATAAAAGCAAAACCTCTTTCCGTTCCTTATCATGAGATGTTTGTGTGTGTTTGTTTTCATTTTTTAAGTTTACCCAAAAAGGAAGAGGGTGGTAATAATCTCCTTCTCTCCATCACAACTTTTAGAGATGTTTAGCGAAGCAAAACCTCTCTTGGCACTTGCCAATTGCTGAAGAGGAATTGGACTTCCTGCCAAATATACCCTCTTTTTTTCAGTGCTTATAAATAGATTATATATAAATAGGACAAATTAATGCTGTTCATCTGATCAAATGGATTAAAATAGATGAACACAAAATTAATGTAAAACAGGGTTCTATTGACGTTTGTGGGAAAAGCATCAGAGACAGCCTTGATGTCTCTCCATGGGCCAGTGGAGAGACAAACCCATCTTTATCCTGAAGGCTTGTTCTATATGGCCACAAAGGAGTTGCCAGATTTAGAAAATAAAGATAGAAGATGTCCAGTTAAATTTGTTTAATTATTATTATTTCTTTAATCCTCACCCGAGGATATGTTTATTAATTTTAGAGAGAGAGGAAGTGAGGGAGGGAGAGAGAGAGAGAGAAACATTAAAGTGAGAGAAAGAGACATCCATCGGTTGCCTCTGGTATGTGCACCAACCAGGAATGGAACCCACAACCTATTGGTGTATGAGACGACACTCCAACCAACCGAGCCACTTGGCCAGGATGGTGTCCAGTTAAATTTGAATGCCAAATAAATAAGAAATTGTTATTTTCATATAAGTATGTCCCAAATAGTGCATGAGACATACTTACTAGTATACTTAAACATATTTATTGTTTATCTGGAGTTTAAGTTAACTGGTTGTCCTGTATTGTATCTTTCCATCCTACCTCCAAACAAGTTAAGTTGATCCTGAGAAAGCGAGTTAAGTCACACTGGCAAACTCATCAAAGGCTAGCCTCTTCATCTAAATCAATTAGGCTGGTAGAGAATTTGCTTAAATTATTCACAAATTCATGACCTAGTCTTCATGGCAACCTGGTCGGTTGCTGTCACCTTTGTAAATTTTACCACTTCAGCATTCCTAGCTGTGTGTCCCTGAGATGTGGGTTTAAAGTGGTAGCCCATTCACATTTCAAGCAAAAAATGATGTCATCAAGAGTGCTTTCATTTTTGAGCCCAGTCTCTGTGGTAG
The DNA here is from genome assembly GCF_963455305.1 of Plecotus auritus. Taxonomy (NCBI): domain Eukaryota; kingdom Metazoa; phylum Chordata; class Mammalia; order Chiroptera; family Vespertilionidae; genus Plecotus; species Plecotus auritus. The sequence continues at coordinate 234,076,532 of NC_137770.1, read as the reverse complement.
TCCTTTATAACTCCAGCTCATGTAATCCTCACCTCTCTGTGAAGCTTGAATTATTTTTCACTTAGCAAGTTGCATAAACCTGTCCATGGTCACACAGCTGGTAAGATGGAGGTGCCAGGATGGATATCAAGGTCTGTCCGACTCCCAAGAGTATATCCTTCTATCTCATCATTCAAATCAATACTTTTTTTTTCAATTGTAAATATGTAATGTGTGGAAGACTGTGTTAGATGCTGGGGATTGACTCAGGTTGCTGGTGGGGGAAGAAGGCAAAAGACAAGGGACTTGAGTATTGCTAAGAAGACAAACCAAAGGCACTGAGGCACAATAAATGACAAGACAGCAGAGCAGTGTCAAAGTGACTCTCACTTGAAACTAGAACGGGTCTGGACATCAAGTCAATATTACTAATAATGAGCATCATTTGATAAACAGCTGCTCTACAATAGGCACAAGGTAGGCATTACAGCCTTACTAGTACAAATGGGGAAATGAGACAGAGGCTAAATAAATAGTTTTCCCAGAGATGCCTAGTAGTAGCTCCAGAAGACTCTAACCCACATCCCTATGGTGCCACTCCCACAAAGCTCATCCATACTCTAAACCAGCAGTCGCCAACCGAAAGGACCACCAGTTGGCGACTGCTGCTCTAAACCACAAGATTGTGATGCTTTGATATAGATTCGTCTCAGAAATGTACTTTTAAAAGCATCTTTCTTCCCATGAGCTTTCCACAGTCTTCAGCTCACCTCAAAATACCAACATACAATTTGCCTTCATGAGCCGTCATGGGAGTGTTAAACGGATGTAAAATATTCCACAAAAGTCAATGAACATATTTCATTCATCCATATCTAAAATAAATCTTTTTATCTAGAAGCAAAGGGTCACTGTAAAAAAAGGGGGGTAGGATTTATTACCATAAGGTCAGACAAAGCCAATTTCAACTGTGTTGTTGTTTTTCCATCGCAGGAGTCAGAAAGTAACTAACAAACAGCTGGAGCTTGTCATAAGCTTTGAGGGAGGTAGCGGAAGTGAGATCCCATCACAATTTGATTCAATTCAATCACCACTGAGTGAGTATCCCATTGGTCCATAGGATCAGCCTAGTGTGCCTGCACCCAAAGCCTCTACTGTTTCATATCCAGAGAAGTGGAGACAAAAAAGAAATGTGTCACTAAGATGTAACCCTCTCCTGTTGGTTATGCCCTGGGTCAATCAGGGTTCTTTGGTTGTAAGCAACAGAAACCATCATCGGCTAATATAAGCCCACTTAATTTTTTACAAAGAGAAAGTGAGGACACATGGTAACCACAGTACTAAAGGAAAGACTGTAGAATCAGGCTTCAGAAAGAACAGGGACCTAGGCAGCAGGAACTAATCCATCTTCTTACCAGCCACCTCCATGGAGACATATTTTAGTTCCAATTACAGTCAATATTTCAGACCTGGGAGACAACTTCTGATTGGCCTGGTTTTAATCACATAGCCAGTTGGAGGGTGGGAATAAAATTCATGTGATATTACCAAAAGAAGGGATGGGGAGGATAGAGGTTTCAGCAGACAAAAACATTAATTGGTTACAAAAATAATGTGTAGTGGGTACAAGCTTGAACACTGAAACCAGACTTCCAAAGTTAGAATCTAGACACTGAGACTCACAAACTATCTAACCTTGGATAAGGTTAACCGCTTGGTGCCTGTGTTTCCTGCACCATAAAACAGGGATGAAAATGGCACACATCTCATTTAGTTGTTGTATTAAGAGTTAATCCAGCCTGGCCAGTGTTGCTCAGTGGTTGAGTGTTGACCCGTGAACCAAGAGGTCACAGGTTTGATTCCCTGTTAGGACACATGCCCGGGTTGTGGGCTCGATCCCTAGTAGGGGCCGTGAAGGAGGTAGCAATCAATGTTTCTATCTCTCTATCCCTCTCTCTTCTTCTCTCTCTAAAATCAATAAACATATGATTTTAAAAAGTGTTAATCCATGTAAACTCTTTAGAATAATGTTTACTAGTTGTACTACTCCATAGTTCTTATCATTAATACACATGATTGCTATTGACCACCACAACCCAAGGATTGTTTATCAATGCAGCATAATCTCTCTTATCCTGACTAACAAGGTATTTTACCTTCCAGATTGTTTAGTTCAACTCAACTAACACACACTAAGCAGTACCAGATTTTGGTTAAAGCGATGAATATTCATTTAAAAAAGCACTGTCTGAGCTTAAAATGTGGTAGAAAATGTATACTGTTTCTATAAAACACACCTTTTTCTATGCTCACTTCCACACCAAAAATAAAACCCAGAAACAGATGTTCAACAGGCACAGTTCCTATAAAGTTCTTGGGCTTTACTGGAATCTGTCGTACAAATTTACTCTTCTCAAAAGGTAAACATCTAGAAGCACCTATTCCCAGTCAAGGGCATGTACCTGAGTTCCCTTCTGTGAAACAGCACTTACACTACATATGTGTTTAATAAATGTGCTTGCTAAATGTTTAATGATAAGAACCTAAACAACTCTTCTTGCTACAGTAACACAGCAGCTAATAGGCCACTGGTGGACTGAGCAGTAAAAAGAAGTACAGAACTGAGTCAACTAAATCCATAGGTCTCATTACAAAGAAGGGGATAAAATATTCTATACCAAAACCAATGCATACACGCTGCCAAAAGTCACAGCCAAATACACAGACTGAACACAAAGAACAGCTGTAGTGAAATTTCTGTGCTCTTTATTGTACAACTTCTCTAAGGACCTGATTTTAAATTCAGTCACTGATTCCCTCATTTGTCAGCAGAGATCGCTAGAGCCGACCCCAGAACCTACTTGATGAATGGGACTTTTTCTATTAAAAAGTATTCACTAAAGCCATAGTTTCCAGTACAATGAAAAATATATTGACATTGCAATGTTAAAAAGCCTACATCCTGTGCATGAGCATTACCACCTAAGTAGTTGTGACATAAAGGTCTCAGCTCTATCTGGAGTGGAGGTTTGTTCACAGAGGCAGGTATGTGGGCTTTTTAAGGTTGGAGCATGCACCTGGATAGTAATTTACCGAATGAAGTTTCTCAGGGGGCTGAAATGGTTACCCACCTTGCTCAGCCCTAGTGGAGCTAAACAATTAGCTCACTGTTTCGAGTCTGGGAAATGTGGGCCATAACTGGGTCCTCCTCCAAATAAGTCAAAAGATGACTCGGTGAAATGATCATGTGTACATGGATAGGTACCCAATTAAATGTCTATGTCACAGACGATGATGAAATAAGGACACCCCTACGCTCATTCATAAGTGACTTCCATCTTAGGAACTGTCACAAGCCTATTTAACTAGGCTGTTGGGATCCTTCCAGAAAGGCCCATCGGACATTAAAATACGAACAGCATCACTAGAGGCAAGGTCCAGGCCAGAAAGTCCAGGTGAGAAAGCACTTTTCGGAGAAATATAAATCTTTGTATCTTAATTGCATCTTGGTCAACCTCACCTATAAGAACCATGTGTGGTGATGCTCTGGCAGGTATACTCAGTAGCTAGAGCGTCGGCCCACGCCCTGCAGGGTCACGGGTGTGATTCCCAGTCAAGGGCATGTACCTGAGTTGCAGGTTTGATCCCCAGCCCTGATCAGGGTACATGTGGGAGGCAACCAATCAATGTGTCTCTCTCACATCGATGTTTCTCTCTGTCTCTCCCACTCCCTTCCACTCTCTCTAAAAATCAATGGGAAAAATATTCTCAGGTGAGGATTAACCAAAAAATTATAGTCTGCATAAAAATCATGTGGATTTGTATTTGTGGTGTGCAAATTAAACATTTCCATATTTGCAATTTAAGCTTTTACTTAATTCATTATTTCCAATTTGATGAAGGTCCCATGCATGGAGACCTTCTAAAGGTCAGGTCTGATTAGGTGAGAGCAGCATGAAATAAACGTGAGGATTGCACTCCCGCCTTCAGTATCTCCTCTCGGCTTCTTTACAGGAGCAATTTGCATTAGTTATTTGTATCTTCCTCAAATTTTTATACCATTGTTCCATTTGGCACATTTTGATATATAGGACCTCACTAGAAATAAAGCAATACTGCTTTACTACTGTTTTTATGTTTCCTTTCCTTTAAGCAATGGTATTTTTCCAAACGAGAGCATTTTTTGCATAAGTTAAAAACTAACATGATATAGGCCCACCAGCGTGCATGCATACTTATGTGATGAAGCATTACATGAGCATATATCAAATACATGATTGTGTAAAAAATAGGTGTGTATTCACACACATCCTTTGGCACCTGGTAGTAAGCTGACATCTGCAATAAACCTGTTACTAACGTGACCCATTATAAACTGGTACATGTATGCTACAGAGAATGTCTATCCAATACCTATTAGGTAGGCTGCCTACCTGAAATTCATTCTCCCATTCTCCTTAATAATAAAGCCCTATTTCATTTGGAGCACACATGTACCCAGTTGAGCCTACACTTCATAATTTCCCTTGCAGCTACATGCAGCGAGGTAAGTTCTAGCAAATTAAATGCAGGCAGAAGTCATTGACTGGCATGTCCAAAAAAAAGTCCTTCAAAGATGACAGAAGACTAGAACTGCCATTTTTTGCCCCTTGCCCTTCCCCTTCCTTCCTATTTGAAACATGGAAATAATGGCTAAAGACTCAGCCACGGTCTTTCATCTTCCAGAGGAAACCCATACACTACAAAGAACAGAAAGATTAAAACAAAACCAAAAACCTGGGTCCCTAATAAATTTTTGGCGTGACCATAATGTGTTAAAGGGCCTATTTCTGGTCTTCATTTATAGATAGAACAAATACAAACCGCTAATTGTGTGTAATTGCTACCTAATTCAGTATGTATAAAGGAAACCACATTAAAAGTCAAAATCATCATTTCCTATCCCATTAATGGTGAATAAATAAATACAATTCAGATTTTACCTTAATAAAAGTTTATTTCTTTTTCAATATTTATCATAAAAAGAAGCAGAAGATCTTTCAGACCCCATGATTGGAAAGGGTTTTATCTGGCAAAGCCACCCAAGTCCAGGGTTAATGAGGTTCATGTTGATGAGAACTGAAGTCTGGCTGTTAAGTAAATAATAACACCAGTAGTGATTTAGAGCCTTTCATCCCTAAAATTGTAGCAAATTGCAAATAGCCCTATGGGGTAGGTGAAATTACTACATAATTTTATTGACAGAGAAACTGAGTCATCAAGTCATTAAATAGCCCGGGGTCTATTTCGTGAACAACAGCAGTTGAGAGAGAATTCAGTTCGCGTCTAAGGCCATCAAAGAGGATTCTTTGAGGATCAGCATTTAATGAAAAATTTATAATGCACCCTCCCCACCCATATCCAAAAAAATAAAAAGTGTGTGCATGTGTTTGAAGCAGGCAGTTGAGAGGTTTTGGTTCTTAGAACCACTGACTCAAATGCAAAGATCCTGTCTGTCTTCTTATCATTTGCCCCCTAACCTAGCACAGTGCTGGGCAGGTGATAGGCGCCCCATAAATGTTTACTGGCTGAAGAGCCACTTTCTAAAATCATCCTGTGAGGCATACTGCTCCTGAAATTAAACATGCACTTTGAAGTGACAATATTCCTGCATTGGGAGCAGCCACTTCCTGGTCTCTTTAATCCCCCCCAAGTTGTCCCTCTCTCAGGGCAGACACTCCGCATTCTCAGGAGTCCCTCGCCATTCTTAGATTCAAGTCACCTCTGAAAATCCATCTTCCTTCTGGATTCATTTTTCAGCATGAACAATGAACTGGTTTGATGATAGAATAATAATTGATGGTTATGATATCTGATGTATAAAAGGTGTGGTTTCATGGCTGCTGCTTACAAACATCATATACCCCCCAAAAAAATGTCCTGAGGGACGTCCTTGCTGAAATACTATATTTCTAAAGAGCAACACAGCCCACAGAGACTGATGGGCAATGTTAAAATCAGTAAGAGCTGCCATGTCTGTTCTCCCCTTGCAGGCTGTTGTTATGAATGGTCAGCACCTGGCAGATCCCTTCTTTGCTCCCACCTCCCAGGCTATCGTGGCTACTTGTCTTAAGCTTGGGCACTTAGACAGGGTGTTTGATGGAGACAACCCTGAGGCAGAGAACTAGTTTTATTGAATTAAAACACAGTAGCTTCACTGACGACCTTTCATTCAACCACTGTTGAAGGCCTCTAAGGCCCTCATTTATAGCAGGTGGATGAAGTGAACTTCCCATGGTCACTTAGAAAGGCAGGGCCAAGCGAGGCATTCCATAATCGAGTCCAATGGCCATGAAACCTCCATTTCTGCCATCTGTCATCACATTCAGTGTTTCTCAAGTGGCATTCAGAAATTATCCATCCCGCCTGGCCACAGTGGCTCAGTGGTTGAACGTTGACCTATGAATCAGGAGGTCACAGTTTGATCCCCAGGCGGGGCACATGCCTGGGTTGTTGGCTTGATCCCCAGTGTGGGGTGTGCTGGAGGCATCCAATCAATGATTTTCTCCCATCACTGATGTTTCTCTCTCTCCCCCCCCCTCCCTTCCTCTCTGAAATCAATAAAAACATATTTTTAAAAATAAATTATCCATCCCAAGGGGTTTCTGGAAAAGCAGGGGGGGCAACGAATAAAGTTACAGGGAGACAAATGAGTCTATGCCTGGAGAGACAGGCTCTAGCTCTGATTTCAACTTCTCTAAATGAAGCAGAAAACCATCTTAATGAACATTCTTTCCCATTTTCAGTCTATGGTGAAAGTCATAGTCTTGTACCTCTTGGTCTAGACTCAGATAAAGAGAAAGGGTAGCAGCAAGTCAGAGAGCATTCCGTTACCTGACATGAAAACCCGACCCCCTGTGTTAAATCAAAATACGACCACATTCAAAAGTCATCCTTTCCTCACAATTCCCACCTCCTGTACACAGGTGCCCAGAAATGTCAGCTAGACAGGAACAGTTGAAATCCTCGCAGAGAATAGTCCTTATTTCCAAGACAGAAGTTATTTTTGCACAAAAGGGAGGGGGAGAAGACAGAGGAGAGGTTATTTACAGAAATTAGTTGCAGAGAGAGAAAAATGTGACTCTAAATGGAGAGATTATCAACATAGAAAGATGTGTTAGAGCCTAATAAGAAAGACAGGCTGCGCGCAGTACATCTGAATAGAACCATTAGCATCATGGGAGAGAGGCTGTTTGCTGTATTAAAGCTACCTTTACTGGTTGTATAAAAACAAAAAAAGGATTGTATTGGGGCCATCACACTCCCATCTTTTCAATTACAGAGATAGAACAATCTCAGATTCCGAAGCTAACTACAAATCAAAATTGTGTTATGTTATCTGCTGAGACACAAATGGAAAATAAATACTGTTAACTGTCACTTTCCATTAGGTAACAGAAATTCAATTACATTTCAAACAAGCCTCCATGTCAACAGAATAAATCTGTTTCATAAATGAGCAGGTAACCATTTTTGATTCCAACTTCCCAAAGGGAAAAAATCAATTTTAATCACAATTCTTCAATTTTTTTGTTTCTATACGAATGTTTTGGAGTTGAGTACATCATCTGGTCTAATAAACAGTGTTGTACAGAAGAAGGGGAAAAAGGTTGAAATTGGTTGTTGTTCATTTCTGGTGCCTTTTAAACCAGAGGCACTCATGTCCAGCTTAACTGAATTCTGTGTTGCTTTCACTAGAAAAGCAAATGCCAGGAAGGGGGCGGAAATGTACAAGCAAAATTCTTCCTGCTGTGGGGTTGGTCCCGGTAAGAAATGCACAAAGAGACTATGAATCGGCTCTAGTGGCAGACCTTGAAAGGGGACACCCTTTTGCAAGCCCCCACCCCAACTCCCGTGAAATATAAGGAGAATCTGGAAGGACATGTTTCTGTTCTGGAAGATTCCATCCACCAGAGAACAAGCTGACTTATATGGGATGGCTGGGAGAGCTTGAAGTAAAATTGCTTGTTCTGTATGAGGGTATTTTGATCTAATAAATGCTTGGCTGTTTATCGGCTTGTGTTGCAATGGGGAAGCTTTTTGGAGGGGAGCTTTATACATTTTGTTTAACTTGTAGCAAGTGTTGAAGGATAGAAATTTCCAATAATGGGCCCCAAACTTACTATAACTTGTTAAAGACCAGAGTACTCTTAACAGCTATAACTTAGCATCTTAACTATGACCCAGGCACTGCACTAAGCATTTTGCATAATTATGTTATGTAATCCTCACAAGCAACCCTGTGAGATAGGTCTTCCTTAGTCTTATATTCATAAGGAAATGCAGGCACAGAGAGATTAAGTTACTTGTCTAATCTGCAAAGCGAATATATGGCTGATCCATGCCCAGGTGGTCTGACTCCAGAGTCTGAACTCACAATCATTTCTCCACCAGACTTCTAAATTCAACCCCTCTGGGCTCAGCAATGCTTTAAATATTATATGTGAATGAGCATACAATTCATCGACCAAATCAAGACCCTTCTGAAAGTAAAAGGGTGTCCTATTAATAAGTGTGCCAAAGCAAGAGACGCAAACTACAAATAGGGAAACATATCCCCTTGGTTGTAAAGAAGGTGCACGTTAGAGAGAGTGAATGATAACAGAAGACCTAAGCAAAAGTGATGTGTAACTGGTTTGTAAGAAAGGGTAGAGAGGGATAGTGAGCTGACCCACTCAATCAAGAAAGTACTACTAAGTACCCACTGTGCCAATACATGTCCAACACTGTGCCAGATGCTAAGATTATGGCTGAGATTAGTCAGACAATGTCCTTGCCTGCCCTCTTGAAGCTTACATTCTGGTAGGTTGTTGTGAGGCTTAAAATCAATCAAATGAAATAACATACACAAGAATGGTTGTTTGAGGCCACTCTAAAGTGGAATACATGTACATTAAGCTATTGCTAAGAAGTAGGTTGTTATGGTGGAAAGAATATAAATTTGGCAGGGAAATAGGACTGGATTCTAATTTGGCCTATACCATTTACTCTCTGTGTGAATTGGGGCACATTAATTAACCATTCTGGGTCTCCTATTCTCTACAAAATATAATCAATTCTCAATGCAAAGTGGGTGAGAATTATAGATAATGTATGTTACATGTTTAACACACTGTTCAACACTGCTTAAAAGGTGGTGGTCATTATCATTGTTGAGATGCCTGGGTCCTCATGCCCTACATAGATTCAAAATCCAGCAGGTGTATAGAATTTAAAGGATACTTATCTGGTTGAATTAGTACAAAACTGAAGGTGGCCTAAAAGAGATAAGTCTAGTAAAATCGAAGATATTTCTTCAAACTGTGGGAAAAAATCTGAATGACACCAAAAATGGACAAGATAATGGTCAAGTTATTTCTTAACTTATAGTGCCCCTAAGTTAAGAATCCATAAAAACAGATGGCTCAAAAGGAAACATGGTCAATATGCTCATTGGGTTCTTGTCTGTGTGATAGATTTACCCCAAGACCTCCATCAACACAGTGAACTTCCAGATATTAGTTCCTTTATCTGCAAATTATGAATGATGGTCTAGGCCAGAGGCTGGCAAGCTTCTTCTGAAAAGGACTTGATAGTAAAAAGATTAGACTTTGCAGGCTATCCAGTCTCAGTTGCAACTACTCAAATATGTGATTGTAGCAGAATCTCTGAAAACTAGCACTATGTCTTACCATCCGTATCTCCCTAATACCTAACTCAATGTTCACTGAAACTCATTGGGCAAGTGAATGAGTGAGTGAATAATATAGCAAAGTTGAAGCTCCCAGTAGCACCACTTTGAGAAGTGGTGGGTATTCTCAGATTAATAATGGAAAAAAGAGAAGACGAGAGGAGTCAGAAGGATTTAGCACTAGCAATAGAAAGGAGAGTATAAACCAAACTGTAGGGAGTGAGAAGCTAGCCGGTGTTTGGGGGGAGGGGTGTGATATGGTCAAATGAGTAACAAGGAAAGAATATTCATGTCTAATACAGGAGGGAAGCCACTCTATGGACAAGGTCTAAGTAAAAAGGAACTGATCTAAGTAAAAAGGAACAAGGGCCTAATCCAGGATAGTGGCAGTGATGTTGAAAAGTACAGAGTCAAACATTTTAGAATTAGAATTGACAAGATTTAATGTAGACAATGAGAAGGAAGCTTACACTGAAGATGCCCCTGTGCTTTTAAGTGTTAGCATCAAGATGAACAATGATGGAGAAACCAAGATGGCGGCATAGGTAAACACCTAAACTGCTGCCTCACACAACAATATCAAAACTACAACTAAAAGACAAAACAGACACCATCCAGAACCACAGGAAAGCTGGCTGAGTGGAAATTCTACAACTAGAAGAAAAGAAGAAAGCACGTTGAGACTCAGAGGAGCTGCAAAAGGCTGAGGTATGGAGACTCACACACGGAGAGGACGGGTGGCTGTGTGCATGGGAGGCTGAGTGCACGGCTGGCTTTCTAAAGTGGGAGGGAGACAGAAGCTCCTGACTGCAATGAACTCCAGTCCCAGGTGAGACCCTGGGAAACCAGAATCATTCAGGGGGAATCTGGACTGTCAGGAAAAGAGAAAGCACACTGAGACTCGGGAGCTGCGGAAGGCAGAGGTCCAGAGGCGCGCACGCGCAGAGAGGACTGACTGCTGAATGCACTGGCGGCTGAGTGCGCGACTGGCCTTCTAAAGCGGGCGGGAGATGGAAGCTCCCGACTGCGCTGAACTCCAGTTCCGGGCAATTTCTGGGAACCATGACTCATTCAGGGAGAAACTGGACTGTCTGGCAGTGGGCGAAACTCGAGGGCGGCTTTCTCTCAGAGGTGCTTGCAGCGATTACCAAGGGACTCTGAGACCCACGGGCCTCATAGGGCAGGGCTGACAGGAAACCAAGGCTGTCTGCTCTGCCCTGAAACTCCGCCCCATCCAAGCTAAGCAGAGGCTTTTGCAATTTTGCAAGTCTTGTCTCATAAGAGTGTCTCCAGCACATAACTTCTCCCAGCGTAGACACAGCTGATCCTCACAGCCAATTGGCCTGGAAGTCAATTCCTCCCAGTGATAACAACAACTATCAAGACTTAACTACAACAAGGCTGAGCACACAGTCCACAAAGGGATGCACCAAGAGTGTCCACCTCAGGTAACTGGGGAGGCTGAGCCACTGTTCCCTTATAGGACACCTACCACACAAAGCTCCCCTACCAACTCAGGGAAGCAGCCAAAATGCAGAGGCAAAGAAACAGATCACAAATGAAAGAAATGGAGGAAAGCAAATGACTGGATATAGAGTTCAAAACCACGGTTATAAGGTTTTTCAAGAATTTCCTAGAAAAGACCAATAAATTTAGCGAGACCCTCAAGGATATGAAAAATGACCAACTAGAAATTAAATATACACTGACTGAAATAAAAAATATTATACAGAGACCTAATAGACTAGAGGACCACAAGAATCAAGTCAAAGATTTGAAATACAAAGAAGCAAAAAACACTCAGCTGGAAAAGCAAAAAGAAAAAAGAATCCAAAAATTTGAAGATAGTATAAGGAGCCTCTGGGACAACTTCAAGCATACCAACATCCAAATTATGGGGTTCCAGAAGAAGAGAGAGAGCAAGATACTGAAAACCTATTTGAAGAAATAATGACAAAAAATTTCCCCCACCTGGTGAAAGAAATAGACTTACAAGTCCAGGAAGTGCACAGAACCCCAAACAAGAGGAATCCAAAGAGGACCACACTAAGACACATCATAATTAAAATGCCAAGAACAAAAGACAAAGAGAGAATATTAAAAGCAGCAAGAGAAAACAATTACCTACAAGGGAGCACCCATACGATTGTCAGCTGATTTCTCAACAGAAACTATGCAGGCCAGATGGGAGTGGCAAGAAATATTCAAAGTGATGAATAGCAAGAACCTACAACCAAGATTACTCTACCCAGCAAAGCTATCATTCAGAATTGAAGGTCAGATAAAGAGCTTCACAGATAAGAAAAAGCTAAAGGAATTCATCACCACCAAACCAGTATTATATGAAATGCTGAAAGATATTCTTTAAGAAGAGGAAGAAGAAGAAAAAGGTAAAGATAAAAATTATGAACAACAAATACATGTCTATCAACAAGTGAATCTAAAAATCAAGTGAATAAAAAATCTGATGAACAGAATAAACTGGTGAATATAATAGAATCAGGGGCATAGAAAGGGAGTGGACTGACAATTCTTGGGGGTAAGGGGTGTGGGGGTGAGGGAAGAGACTGGACAAAAAGCATACACCTATGGATGAGGAGAGAGTGGGGGAGGTAAGGGCAGAGGGTGGGATGGGAACCAGGTGGAGGGGAGCTATGGGGGGAAAAAAGAGGAACAATTGTAATAATCTGAACAATAAAGATTTATTAAATTTAAAAAAAAAAGATGAACAATGATGCCATTAACCAGAGAAGGCTTATGGGGTAGAGGTGATAGCCTAGAGGCCACAATAGTCTGACATATCAAAATCTATGACATAGTTCTTGATCGGCAGATTCTTCTATGTATCACTCTCCCATTCTCCACCTTAGCTATTATCTCCCAACCAAAAGAAAAACAACCTTCAGGGTCTTAGTCAAATACACTGATAAAACCAATAGTCACACTATCTACAGCATGGCCTGCTTGATCAGTCTAATAGTCCATCAGAAAAGAAATGAAGTTAGCCCTAACCGGGTGGCTCAGGTGGTTGCAGCGCCTACAGGTTTGATTCCTGGTTAGGGCACATACCTGGGTTGTGGTTGGATCCCAGATTGGGGTCCATACAACAAATTGATGTTTCTCTCACATCAGTGTTTCTTTCTCTCTTTCTCTCTCTAAAATCAATAAACATATCCTCAGGTGGGGACTTAAAAAAAAATTGAGTCAAGGAAGAAGAGGTTCATTTCCAGGTGTCTGCAGTCCAAAGTAGACAGACACCTATGAGGTATCATCATGGCCCGAAGGCCGTGGTATCATGAAAAGGGCCTCAGGTTCCTACTAGTTGTACAGTGGGTTTCACCCAATCTATCGAGACCTTGGTGGCAGTTCTTCCCAGCTGACACTTGGATACACTTCTTCCTTTCTGCTTATATTAAATTTCTTACAATAAATATATATTACTTTCACAGAGAGGAAAATACACTTTTCTAAACATTTGCTTGAATTGAATGTACCAAAGGCACAGTATGTTTGCCTGACATTATGTTAGGCACTCTTGTGAATTGCAGGCAACTCCAATATCCCAACTTGGCATCAAGAAGCTCATACTCTTCCCCCAAAATATGGAGAGGCAAGCAAGAAGCTAAAAACTATTCTATTTTGCTACTGGACATGGTTCAAAAGAATCAGAAGACTTAAGAGCCTGTGGGAAGCACTGAAAAGACTAAAAAGAGCCTGTCTGGTGTGGCTTAGCGGTTGAGTGCTGACCCAGGAACCAAGAGGTTGTTGGTATGACTCCCCGTCAAGGCATTTGCTGGGGTTTCCTAGCTCGATCCCCAGCAGGGGGAGTGCAGGGCTCAGCGATCAATGATGTCCCTCTCTCATCAATGTTTCTATCTCTCTATCCCTCTTCTTTCTTCTCTCTCTCTAAAAATCAATCATATTTTTAAAAAGACTAAAAAGATAGTATGAGTTGATAAAGGCAGACTCTCTGAGGAGCACGGGTAGAAGAGAGGAAAGGAAGTCTCGATTTGGTCCCCGCAGAGAAGGGGTTTCAGAAAACGAAGTTGTTCGAGGCCTTAATTAACAGCGCAGTCCCAGCTGGCTCATGAAGCCACCTCCACGTCCAGTCCCCGCGCTCCCCCTTGCCTGCCCCGCCTGTTTAATGAATCCCCAAGACAGTTCAACAGCAGAGACACACCCACTCATCCTTTAGAGAGCCGGCAGGAGCTCCAAAGCCCAAATCCCTGCCTTTCCCAATGAACAGGGGGCACGGCTCTTCCCTCAGGAGGAAAGAAAACACAGGTGACTTTGAAAGCATGTCTTCTGTGAAGTACCTTGAAATCAGGTTAACTTTTATTTCCTTTGCTGGGTTTGGGGGTTGTAGTTGCTTGCTTTAGTTTTTTAACAAGTGCAAATATTTTTGATGTATGTAATGCACAGGGATTAATTATGCTCTTTACCCCACGGAAAGAAAGGGACTTATTTACCTAGAGCTCATCTCAGATGGAGTCAGAGGCTGCCTGAGCTGAGCACACTAGTTTTCAGGCTGCATCCTGCAGACCTCCGGTGCTACTGAGGGTATCCGGGTCAAATGTGAGAGCGAGAGGAGGAGCACAGGCCTTCCATCTCACTTTAAATGGAGCTGTCTGAGGTTCTGCATAAGACTTCATGGTAATAAAAGAGACAAAGGTTTCCTGCTGCTATTTTTTTAACAGTGTTACAAACAGCATTATAAACTACTGATTTTCATTTTACTCCCTCATTTCACTAATGGGGAAAATCTGGCCCCAGGAAGGTGGGAGACTTACCCAAGATCATCCAGCTCACTGGTAACAGACTGAGGGTAAAATCTCCAAGGAAATTTATACAAACAAACAGACAGACAAAAATCAGCCCAGCCAGCCTGGCTCAGTGGTTGAGCGTTGACCTATGAACCAGGAGATCATGGTTTAATTCCTGGTCAGGGCCCATGCCTGAGTTTCCCGCTCCATCCCCAGTGTGGGGTGTGTAGGAGGCAGCTGATCAATGGTTCTCTCTCATCATTGATGTTTCTATCTCTTTCTCTCCTTCTCCCTTCCTCTATGAAATCAATAAAAATATATTTTTAAAAAAAGAAAAGGAAAAGGCTCATTATTCCCGACTTCATTCATTTATTCAGGAAATATTCCTGAGTACCTTTACATACCAGATGCTGCGCCCAGCACTGAGGAAGAACAGCAATCAAGACAGGAAAGGGCTGAAACAGGTTTGGCTCAGTGGATAGAGTGTCAGCCTGTGGACTGAAAGGTCCCAGGTTCAATTCCGGTCAAGGGCACGTACCTTGGTTGTGGGCACATCCTCAGTGGGAGGTGTGCAGGAGTCAACTGACTGATGTTTCTCTCTCATCGATGTTTCTAACTCTCTATTCCTCTCCCTTCCTCTCTGTAAAAAATCAATGAAATATATATATATTTTTTAAAATACAGGAAAGGATTTTGCTTTCAGGGAGCTAACACTCCAAAGTGGGAGAAAAAGAAAAAAAATTACTAATCAATAAATAAACAAAATAATTACAGATGTGATACACACCTTGAGGAAAATAAGGTCATGAGATAGAAGTAACTCTACAAATTGGTTAAGAACAGTCACTTTAAGGAAGTGATATTCGAATTTAAGCAGGAGAAAGAAAAGGAGCCAGTCATGCAAAAGGGATAGGGAAGGGATTCCAGATACAAAGAATTCTAAATGCAAAATCACCAAAGCAAGAAAGATTGGGACCTATTCAAGAAACAGAGAAGAGGACAGTGTGGCCAGAGCCCGATGGAGATGATGGTCAAGATAAGGTTGGAAAGGTAAACGGAAGCAGATCACAGATGGCCATGTGGACCAAGGTTTAAAACTGGATTTTATTCTAAGAGCAAAGAATGTAAATCACTGAAGAGTTTTTAGCCATGATCTGATTTATATTGGAAGAATACTATGGCTGGTGTGTTATAACTAGTTTGTAGGGGGTGTAGGGTAGATGCAATGAAGACCAATATTGAGAGGCTATTGCATTAGCCAAGAAAGAGATAGTGGTAAGGGTAGTGATGTTGTAATGGGGAAAAGTGAATGAATTCAAAGGATATGCTGCATGTAAAGCCAATAGGGTTTGCTGCTAGATCGAATGGGGAGGAGTAGTGAGGGAAAATGTGTCAAGAGTGACTCCTAGTTGAATATCAAGGAGAATTAAATGCCATTTATTGAGAATAGAGGAGGAATATTTTTTTCTTTTCTTTTTCTTTTTTTTTTAATACATTTTTATTGATTTCAGATAGGAAGGGAGAAGCAGAGAGAGAGAGAGAAACATCAATGATGAGAGAGTATCATTGATCGGCTGCCTCCTACACATCCCACTCTGGAGATCGAGCCAGCAACCCAGGCATGTGCCCTGACCTGGAATCGAACCATGACCTCCTGGTTCATAGGTCGACACTCAACCACTGAGCCATGCAAGCTGGGCTGGGGGAGGAATATTTTGCATAAAGAAACCAAAATAATTCATTTGAGGTATTTTGTGCTTAAGATATCTGTTAGATATCCAAATGGAGATGATGCATAGGCCACTGGCTATACACACACAGAGCTTAAGAGAGTTGTTCAGGGCTGCAGCTAAAAATGTGGCATTCATAAGGATAGAGATGGCATTTAAAAACATGAAGTTGAAGAGATCCATTTCCAATGTGGCATAAATGCTCCTATCAGATTGCCCATCCATAGATAATAACTATGAACTCTGGACAAAACAACTACAAGAAGGCAGATTCTGGAAAGGAATTAATACTTGGAAAAAGATTTCATAGGTGAGTTTACCACTTTTAGTTTATTTAGGGGAAGAAAAAAAAAACCTGTGTTTTGGGCTTAAAGAATTAGAGGACAGCAAATCTATGTGACCCTGGACCACAAATGCATGGGACCAATTGAAAGCCACCCAACTAAAGATAAAATAAATAAACAGAGATTTCAGCTGCTGGTACGCAAGAAATAGAGTTTTCTGACTGGGAACAACCAAATTTAATTGCCTCTAAAACAAAAAATATCAACATTCTTTGAGGACAACATAATCCAAAATCTCCATGACCTAAAATATGCAATGTCTGAGATACAATCTGAAATTACTCAACATACTAGTACAAAAACCTAGACAAGTGTGACCCAGTATTAAAATAAAGACAATGGATGGAGAGTGACCATAAGATGACCCAGATGGTAGATTTAACAGAGTATCATTTTAGAGCAACTATTAGAAATTTGCTCAGTGAGATAAAAGGAAACATGCTTATAATGAATTAGAAAATAGGATATTTCACAAAGAAAAATAGATACCACAGAAAAACAAACCAAATGGAGTTTCTAGAACTGAAAATAGAACATCTGAAATTTTAAAAACAAATTCATTGGATGGGCTTAACAGCAGAATAGAGATGACAGGGAAATGATTCCATGAGCTTCAACATAGATCAATAGGTAATACACAATCTAAAGAACAGAAGGAAAATATTGGGAAAAAATGAATAGAGGCTTAGTGACCTGTGAGGCAATATCAAAACCTTTAACATGTACATATAATTAGAATGTTAGATGAGACCATCTAGGTGGACCAAGGAGAGGAGGGATTCAAGGATGATGCCTTCAAGCACTGCAGTATTCACAGGTTTCCACTGAAGGAAGAATCAACAAAGAAGATGTTCTTTACTTTTCTTATTCATCAGAAAATCAGCTTTGATGTTTTCCTTTTCTCTTTGTCTTATTTCTACAAATCCAGTCACCAATGAGTTGCAACTTTATTTCATTTGTTTTTAGTACATGAAAGTCCCTCATTGACCCACTATCAATACCTCTATCTCTGCTTTGTTACTGGAACAATAGTATGAAGCACAGTGATTTGTTAAAACACAAGGAAATTTGCTTTCCTATAATTTTTGTTAGTTTTTTTATTCTTTTATCCCAAAATGAAACTGAATATTACCTTCTCCCAGGAATTCTATCATGAAAAGTCCCCTGAAAAAGAGAAATACTAAAGTGTAATCTATAATCAGAACAGAAGTCACATCAGAACAAAAAATTAAAACAGTGGCAAAAAAAACAAACAAACCATAAAACCCACAAGGTTCAGAATTTTATTGAGACCAAAAGAAAAAAAAAATCTTTAAAAAAATTGAAATTCATTCCAGTGTGAGGCTTACAGAAGAATAAACTTTAGCAGGTGAGATGTAAAGTGAAGATTAGAGAGGATTAAAC
The DNA here is from genome assembly GCF_963455305.1 of Plecotus auritus. NCBI lineage: Eukaryota > Metazoa > Chordata > Mammalia > Chiroptera > Vespertilionidae > Plecotus > Plecotus auritus. The sequence goes on along the minus strand of NC_137770.1, from coordinate 234,058,603 downwards.
ATGGTTTTTGAAAACAGCCAATGATAACACAACAAATAATATTAAATTCTTTAAGTATATCAGAAATAAGACTGCTGCAAAGCGATCAGGGAATCGCCTAGACAAGCAGTGCACAAAGGAGATATTCAAAAGGATAAGGAGATTGCAAGGAAACTAAATAATGTATTTACATCCGTTTTCACGCTGGAGAATAAGGCAACAGAGGCAAGGGAGGAAAATCTTACTATGTGGAAGAGCAGCTCAGCTCAGATTGAGACATCAAAGGAATCCATGAGTCAATGAAAAGTGAGAGAAGGCATTGCCATGTTCCAGCCTAAGCAGAAGGCCCTCGGCAGCGAGTCCAGGAGCACAGGATGCCTGTAATCTCTGTGTCCTTATGGCTTTATCATTTGCCATTTAAAAGGCTGCCTACATTGGTGAACTGGAAAGCAAGTTATATTCTCTTGTGGTTGGAAAATTGACTCCATTTCTATAGTAAAATGATCTCCAGGCTGCAAAATATCCAACCAGTATCTTATAACCCAACTGGCTGTTGATCAAAAGTCAAACATGAGGAGGTAGCTTTAATCCAGTTCATCGGACAATGTATGGAAAAGGAAATTTTCATACTGCTTTAGAGAATATTTATAACAGCCAGTGAAGTTTAAAATGGGTGTATGCCAAACAAACTACCCATTCACTGCTAGGTACACACACTCAAGAAACTCTAGGAGAAAACATTCCTTGTAAGATTATTTCTAAAGGTGAAAAATTGGTAAAAGTATAAATGTTCATAAATAGAGTTATCCTATGTAATAAAAGGCCAATATGCAAATTAACTGAACTGTGGAATGACTGGTCGCTATGACACACACTGACCACCAGGGAGCAGATGTTCAACACAGGAGCTGCCCCCTGGTGGTCAGTGCACTCCCACAGGGGAAGCACCACTCAGCCAGAAGCCGGGGGTGCCTCCGCGGCAGCACTAAGGATGTCCGACTGACAGCTTAGGTGGGCCTAAGCCATCAGTCAGACCTCCCCCAAGGGCTCCCGAACTGCAAGAGGGCACAGGCCAGGCTGAGGGGACTCCTCCCCGCCCCCCCGCAAGTGCACGAATTTCGTGCACCGGGCCCCTAGTGGATAAATAAAGTATTTTCATACAATGAAATACAAAAGGAAGTCTTCAACTCCTAATTAACTGGATGTACATGTACCAAGTTGCAAAATATTGACTGGAAAAGGCAAGTTGACAGAAGGATACAAATAGTATGACAAAATTTGTGTATTAAGTTTTAAATAACACCTAAAACAATAGAGTACTTTTTTACAAATGCATATATATACATATATGTATATGTATGTATATGTATGTGTGTGTGTGTGTGTGTATAGATAGATAGATGAGTAAAGAGTGAAAAATACAATAGTAAAACATACAACAAATTTATAATATGGGAATGCAGGCTGGTGCAGCCATTATGGAAACAGTATGGAGTTTCCTCAAAAAAATTAAATGTGGAACTGCCATTTGGCCCAATGATCCCACTTCCAAGAATATATCCTAAGAAACCCAAAACACCAATCAGAAAGAAGGTATGCACCCCTATGTTCATAGCAGCACAATTTACAATAGTTAAGAACTGGAAACAGCCCAAGTGCCCATCAGTAGATGAGTGGGTGAAAAAGCTGGGGTACTTTACACAATGGAATACTACGTGGCTGTATCAAAGAAGGAATGCTTACCTTCTGCAACAGCATGTTTGGAACCTGGCAAGTATTATGCTAACGAAATAAGCCAGACAGAAACACCATATGATCTCACTAATATGTGGAAGCAAATGAACAAAATAAGCTGACAAATAAAATAAAACCAGAGGCATGAATACACAGGCATGACAGAGGTCAGAGGGAAAGGAGGTGGGGGAACTGGATGAAAGAAGGTGAAGAAAGTAGCCAAAGAACATATATGCATAACCCATAACACAGACAACAGTGCGGTGATGGCCAGAGTGGGGAAGGGGAGGAGAGGAGTAAAGGCGGGGGATATGAGGGACATCTATAAATGTGTCAACAATTTTTAAAAGTACAGGTTAAATTATTTTAATAATAATAATTAATGAAGAGGCATGATTATACTGCTGAGGGAGCTTAGCTGCAAATGAACTTGATCCTCAAACACTAACCTAAGAGTACTTTTTAAACCTTCCATGTCCACTTTTGTAACAGTGTCTTTCAAATCAGGCACAGCCGGCTGTGCTGCCACACCGGGGCTGTGGTGAGACACAGTGCACAGTGGCTCTGCCATTCACTCGGTCTTGCCTTGGAGGGCTCTGAGCTCCTGTTTCATCATCTGTGAAGTGGGAATAACGCGCACCTTTGATGACTGGTACTGAGAAACCAGTGAGATCACATATGTAACTTGCCTGGCTCATGGTAAGAACTCTGACAACAGTAATGAATTGTGAATAGTCGTCTGAAAAAGGTAGGCTTTGATTAAGCCATCATGTGTTGGGCTGGTTCTGTACAGTTATGACCACAAACATTTCTACCATTTCTGCCACCCTCCGGCAGGGCCCACGTTCATTTCTGCTGTGTGTGCACGTGGGAAAAGAAGAAAATCACTTCGTTTTGATTCACGAGTAAAAATAAAAAAAGACATCACGCTGTAGCTGAGGTCTGTCCTACGGCTTAACCTTCACCATCGCCCTATGACGTAGATAATATTATTATCCCCATTATACAGATGAGAAAAACAATGCTTAGAAAGGTTAGGGATGTAGCTTACCCTTGGCCACTCAGCTAGTTGGGGAGCATGCCTCCTTTAACCATGGCTACTCAACCCTCTTCGTTCATTTATTCATTCAAACATTAAGAAACATTTGCTGGATTCTGGCTACATGCTAACTCTGGGCCAGGCACTGGGGATACAGGAGGCATTCACTTAGCAGGCTCGGACTGTGTGCTCACTGCACGTCACTCACAGCACAGGGAAGTCTGGTGCCGGTGGTGTGATCCCATCAGGGAAATGGAAGAATGCCAAAGTGCTGGCTCCAGGATGAAGTTTGGAGAGGGAACCAGGGAACCCCAAGTAGCTGGGTTCCTTCCTACTTGCTTTGGGGACTGAAGGAGGGAAAGAGATAAAGGGATGGAGATCCGAAAAGGCTTCCTAGCAGAGTTGACTGTGAGGAGTCAGTGTTAGCAGGACTCAAACAAGAAGCGGAGACTACAAGCATAGAAAGGGCTGTCCCTAAAAACATATGCAGTCAGACCGGCTGCGTGGCATCTTGTGCACAGAGAAGCCAGTCGTGGGGCGGATTGTTCACTCACAGGCGGGGCCCCAGACCCAGACACCGAGGAGCACCCATCCTTCCCGGGCCACGAGAACAGGATAAATCCCACAGGAAGGCATTTCAAAGCACCGACCAGGACGGATGTGCACCTGGCCTGCATTTTTATTTGCGAAAATTATGTGTGAAACACAGCAGATAAAAAGGAGTCTGTGGGCATCATTTATTTAGATTTCCTGAAGGCTGTTGAGAAGGTGTCTCTCCTAGGAGGCTGTTAAGGCCAGGCAGGCAGGTTGGAACGGCAGGGTGAAAGGTCAAGTTCTGTCGTGATTAAAGGCTTCTTAAGGAAGGAGGGAAGTAAGCGCAGGAATAATGGCCCGTTTTCCACATGGGAAGCTGAAAATAATGGGGCCGCTCAAAGACTAGCCCTGAGGCCAGTGTTGTGCTATCTATTTTTAATGATTTGTCAAACAAAGTACAGTAAGTAGGAAAATGCAGGGAGCGATGACAGGAGAATGCCCGGTGGAATGGAGAAAGCATCGAAAGCATTGGGCTGGCCGAGCATCAGCGAGCCCCGCCCCACCCGGACACCTCAGGACACGTCTCTGTGCCTCCCTTGCTTTATCTGTGAAGTGATGGGATTGCACAAGACATGGGCTAAGGGCTCTTAGACCTGTGAAAACAGCTCACACTCTTCAACTGGAAGTTGAGGATGAACCCGAGGAATAAAAAGAATGAAGGAAATTGAGCCATCCATGATGAAAAGGCGCATCGGGAAAGGCAAAGGGGGACCTTTGCGCCCTGCTATTTTTGTACGTCTCGATTGGTTCCGAATAAGTGATCATTTCTTCAGAGAAAGCTGTAAGCATCCCGGTGGACGGCTACATGAGAACACCTATTCTTAGTCAGGCATCATCAAAAGTGCCAGGAAATCCTACGCAGCAATTTTTTCAAAGCCCTGAAAAATACACAGCAACGTATCCCTAGGCTGTGGCCTGCATCAGCCTTATATCCTATCTTTATCTCCGATGTTATCAGAAGGGTCTTTATGAAATGAAACAACAAATACTGATTAAGCCAAGAGTGTGTCATTTGGGGAGCCCCTGAATCCTTTTATCCAGAGAATCTGCAATCGGGTCAGTATATTCACAAACACAAAAGAAATGAGTATTGCTGATTGTGCCACATTAATAAATAACGCAGCCAACAGAGTTTGAAGAACTTCCCAGACAAGGTAGTACGCAGGTGTCAACTTTAAGAGGAAGTACTATTTCCATGGATGGATAGGAACATAGAGATGATTCCATATTAAAAAAAAAACAAAAAAACAATCAGGAGCAGAGAGGTAAAGAGATCAGAAATGAAGTCATTCATTTGAGAAAAGACCTACTTTGTCCTGGGAAGAGAGTTACTTCATTGTGAAAATAGAGAAGTGTCAAGAAAGATAAAAAGTACGAATAAAGTAATTAATAAATGAGGTTTCATGAATACACCAGGTGGATACTCTTAGTTACCTTGTGCCACAATGCACGACCAAGGAAACACCCCATGAAATTAAAGAGAGGGGGAAATAAATGAGTTGAGGAAGTACTTTGAACATAACACTATTAGCTTCTGGGATCCGCTTCTATGGATACTCTTGTCCCAAGTAGCTTAGTGTGCTTTATTTTTTAATGGAATTATGTGTTCATCCAAGTAACCATTCTGTCTGCCTACTGTCATTGAAACTCATAATTCGAGGCAGACATTTGGGATGGAGAGGAGTGTCTTCATCCGATTACATTGTTGCAGAACGAGCTGAATGCACTATAAGGATATGTTCCTTTTATCTAAAATACCTGTTTCTGTCCACAGGGATAGCTCTGATTTCATAGTAATTCTTTTCTTTTTCTTTAATTTTTTTTATTTTTTTATTTTTTTTACTTTATTCACTTTTGTGGTCTAAAAGGTGGCTCATCCAAAAGAAAGACAACTGCCCTGTGAGAGTCATTCTGGACACGTTCCTGTAAGACAGGGCCTCCAGAAAACGTCCACATAAAACAACTGGAATGACTCACAGTGCACTGAGACAGCGCCAGGAGAAGGCACCACTGAGCGGAACGCCAGAGCGGGTTCCTGTTCCTTCATTCCATAAACCTCATTTTCCAAACAGTGGATTTCCTTAGAAAACTGTCCGTGCTGCAAACCACTGCCACCGCCTCCCTGAAACCTTCCCCAGGCATTTTGTCACCTGCAGCTTTCAGCAATGTTTTCTAAAATGATCTGCTAGCTTCCGTTTCACATCATAAGAAGGAAGAGAGAGAAAAGGTTGCATCTTTTTTTTTTTCAATTCTAGAATAAATAATGTAGCTTAATATAGTTCCCTCACAGAAAATAAACGCAATGCCATTAGTAATATGCTTCACAAATTCTATTCTACGAGATTTCTTTTTACTCGGTAAGGTCCGAAGGAAAGCAAACAATCTTTGCATTCAACATTAGTCACAAAATACACACTCCTCCTCTCGCTCCCTTTCTTTTCTCCAGGAGGCAATGCATTTAAAATGAAGACGTGGCTTTCACTCTTTCTGACATTTCCCAGATAATACATATTTAGGCGTTAGGGACTTGAAAATAAAGTATTTTGCCAGGTAAGGAACGTCCTTTGGAAACAATGGGCATTCTCATATAAAAACAGAGAGATGGGTTTTGATGCCCAAGCCGGTACCCAGGTGTCTCCCCTGCAAAAAGCTCAGAGAGGCTCCCGGGACTCGGTGTAAAGGTTTTACATAAGGACACCTCTCGGCGTGTCCTGGAGACCAGCCAGATTCACGGGTTTTAGCCAAGACAAACACACATAGATGACTGTAGAAGCTAGTTCATAAACTTCTGAAGACCTGTTTGTTAATCTGACAAAAATTGCACTTGTACAAATACGATCAGTCGCCAGAAAATGAGTCCCAGGAAGCCGGCCCTCATGGTGCCCTGGAATGACCACGTTATTCCTCCCAGCAGTTCTGGGAAATAAGCCTTTCAAGGCCATGGAGCTATGTGGGCCCCATTTTCTCTGACCTAGTCCAGCTGTACTAACGAAGAGCTGCCAGACGTAAGGCCTGACTCCTCCCTGTGCAAGCTGAGTTAGCTAAGCAAGCTCCAAAGAGGAGGAAATTCACTCCTCTGTTAAGTCATCATGTCAAGCTTCCAAAATAGAGGTGCCCTTCTAATCAAATTTGATGGTGTTGGTTCCTTTATCCCAAACCATACAGTGTAAGGAGGATCAAGTGATTAGGCCCACCAGCATGGCTCAGTAGTTGAGCATCAACCTATGAACCAGGAGGTCACGGTTCGATTCCCTGTCAGGGCACATGGATGGGTAGCAGGCTCCATCCCCAGTGCGGGAAGTGCAGGAGGCAGCCAATCAGTGATTCTCTCTCATCATTGATGTTTCTATCTCTCTCTCCCTCTTCCTTCCTCTCTGAAATCAATAAAAAAAATCTATTTTTTTTAATAAAATTAAGCAAAAAGAAACAGAAGTCACCCAACACCTGGCTTTTAAAAATGACGGAGAATTCCAGGCCTGCAAATGCTTGGAAAAATAAAACGTGTTGTGATGCAACATTCAAACCCGGAGGCCATAGAACACGTGGCCCATTAAAATGCGTAATCCCACAATGATGGAGTTGGCAGTCCCTCAAGAGTTTGACTCATTCCCCTGCTAAATATAACTGAAGACAGGTTTTCCACTCGCAGCTTCTGTATTACTTTCTCTCAAGTGGGAATCTGAAAGTCATCGCAATCGGTAAAGAAATCAAGGCAAAGAGGACAACTTTTCCCTGACGTTAATTTCTTCACAGCGGTACCCTGCTGGAACCACTTTTCCAGAACGCGGAGGGGCACCGATAGAGACATCTATGGCTAGACCGGGAAATGTGTCAGAAGGTAGACCATACACACATCACCATCCATCTGCTACGTGCAACTTGACTGAAATGATTTTGTCGTAATGTGCGATGATGGGCGCCGGTTCGTATTGTTTAGTTCTGCAAAGGTCACTGCCAAAGAGACCAGTATTTCAACTGACTGCTATTTCTCTCCAATTCAAATGAAAAGAGACTCAAGAACAGACAACACCCAGCAGGATGCCTATTAGAATTCCCTGTAAGGACTGCACTTGCAAGGAGCAACTCCGGGCTTGTCCACAGAAGAGAAATAACCCGCCTCTGACCAAGGTGCTCAAATCAAAAATCTCACCGGCTGCATGGGACTGTTTTTCCTTCCAAAATAGGTCATGGGTTAATGGAGAACACTAACCAAATAGATGCATTTTAAAAAAATATTTTTATTTATTTCAGAGAGGAAGGGAGAGGGAGAGAGATAGAAACATCAACGGTGAGAGAGAATCGATCGGCTGCCTCCTGCATATCCCCTACTGGGGATCAAGCCCGCCACCTGGGCATCGAACCATGGCCTCCTGGTTTACAGGTCGATGTTCAACCACTGAGCCACACAGACCGGGCCTAAGAGATGCATTTTTAGAACGCAGCTGCCCCAAGAAGCCTTACAAGGAATTATTCCCACTACAATGCGATAGAATTCATTACCCACCGAGTTAAAATCAGCTCAGATCCATTTGCTCTTAAGCAGAGTTCCTGATTACAGCCTCCGCTTATTTTGTCCACATACCCAATTGGAAAATGGTTCTTTAAAGCTGGTGACTGTTGAGCTAGCTTCACTGGTGGCCAGGGTACAACATTATTTTCTCCCCTCAGATGAAAGGTATTTAAAAAGATTTTTGAGTAAGAAATGCATTTTGCAAACAAAGCTTGAGTTGCAGCTTCACCGCAATGGGGAAGCAGAAAGTAATCAAGCTGGGGCTTTCCTCTTGACAACCCTGATGGCTCATCTGGTAACACTTCAGACACGTTATTCCCAGCTGACTTGTTCCTCTGTGTCATTTTTAACTGCACGTTTTTTTGGAGGGAGAAAAGGAGCTCTCAGATGCATGCATATCCCTGTGTATGTGTGCAGAGATACCATTAAACTGGCGTGTGCTGTGCAGGTCTGGCTTGAACTGGCTGTGCAAGAGCTAACTGTTAAATTTGCAGGAACTGTGCAAACCAATGGACATCATCTCGGTGAATTGAAATTGACTATGGTGGGAGTATTTACACCACAGAAATCGGCATGCACTATGAGTCAGGGCTTATGGGACATTTTTTTGGAGGGAGATTAAGTTGTTAAATATGTATCAGCCCTCCATGGCTACAGCTATGCCCGATGTTTACACAGGCACCATCCTGACCGGCTGCAGTGTTTGGTCACGTACAACATTTTGAAGCTCATCCTCAGCCATGTGTAACAAAATAATGGTGCTGCAAGCCTACTTTTTCTTTGGATATAATAATCGAAAAACAGCAGGTACTATCAAATCATCCATCACCAGAAATATGTATATATATTTTTCTTTTCTTTTTTTTAAATTGAATGCATTGGGGTGACATTGGTTCACAAAACCATCCTGGTTTGAGTGTACAACTCAATACCTGAGGTACTCTGCTGAATAAATTTACAGCTCTACTGCTGGTAGATCCCAAACAGATCATTTGGGAAGGAAGAAACCATGCTGGGCCTTGGAGAAAAACAAAATGAGTCAGTTCTCACTGCTGCCTTCAGCCAGCCCAAGCCCCGAAGTCAGACAGCATGGGGGAGATTTTCCTGGTCAAAGGCCCAGAGGATGGAGCCACTTATCTGCTCAGGCTCATCTGAAGATAAATGGTGGGAGGCTGCTGACAACGCCAAAGGCCACCTCTTCCCCACAACACGGAAATGAGCAGGCCCCCCGAATGAGGGCACTAAAACAAAGACCCGCCAACATGTGATTTTAGTAAACAGAGTAATTGGGGCTTTTGGAGAGCATGAAACTTCTGTCACAATCATAATGTCTTCCACCACAGACCTTAATTTCTTCTGTCAGGAAGAATATGATTAGGCTCAGGCCCACTTGATTGTAGGCAATGTCAGTTCCCATTAACTAAAGAAAAGAGGCCTAGGAAACTCGGTCTACATTTTTTTAACCCCTTTGGGCAAGGAGGATTTTTTTTTCAGCCCAAACTTCCCATTGGAAATAAAGCATTTAGACCCAGGCAGCCTATCCAGCAGATAATTTATAGGAGTTTCGCTACTAAAATCCACTCCCTTCCCATGTCGGCCCCAAAAAGGTGGAGGCTGTGTGTATTTTTTTGGTTGTATTTGGTTTTGTAATTTGAGGAGTTTTTTCCACATCACCCAGCCTCGTCTATGAGAAACCCTGCTCTTTGCATGATTGAAGCTGGTTTTAAATGGTCTAGGTCAGTGGTCGGCAAACTGCGGCTCTGTTGACTAATGAGTTTGCTGACGATTGACCTACCAGGGGTGGGCAAACTTTTTGACTCGAGGGCCACAATGGGTTCTTAAACTGGACCAGAGGGCCGGAACAAAAGCATGGATGGAGTGTTTGTGTGAACTAATATAAATTCAAAGTAAAGGAGCGGAGGGGAGAGCAAGAGAACCGGATAGAACAGCCGGATCCGGCCCGTGGGCCGTAGTTTGCCAACGGCTGAGACTCTCAATTCCAATAATTACAGGCTGTTGTTGTTCCTTGTGATTAAGCCCCTATCCCAGAGGTCAGCAAACTCATTAGTCAACAGAGCGGCAAACCGTGGCTCGCGAGCCGCATGTGGCTCGCGAGCCACAGTTTGCCGACCACTGGTCTAGGTTTTTGCTCTAGCCTATCTGGCTCAGTGGATAGAGCGTCAGTCTGTGGACCAAAGGGTCCCGGATTCGATTCCGGTCAAGGGTACCTCGGTTGCAGGCTCCTCCCCAGCCTGGGCCCTCGTCGGGGCTCATGCAGAAGGCAACCGATCCATGTGTTTCGCTCACTTGGATGTTTCTCTGTCTTTCCCTCTCTCTTCCACTCTCTCTAAAAATCAATGGCAAAATATCCTCAGGTGAGGATTTAAAAAAATAAAAACAACAAATAAACGCTCTGGGTTTTTGAGGGCAGTGTCCTTTTGGGCTGCAAGCAGTACTTGACCATTCAGCCTGTGAACTGGTTACTGCAGGTGGTTTTCCAAAGCGCCAGGAAATTGCAGTCCCAGACCCAACCCTGCATCAGTAAACATCACCGCCTCGGCCTGCCGCTTCAATTCCGTTGAACCCTCTGCAGTTCAAAGAGGGCGCCTGGGTCAGCCTTGGAGCTTAGCAGGCACAGCTGCCCCTGGCTGCCCAGCAAAGAGTTTACGTTAGGGAGCAATCTAGAGATTTCCCCAGATAAGGATGCTATTACGGGCTGACAAATGTGGAACGGAGCAGTGTGGGCAGCTTTTGTCCAGACTGACCCGGGGTGAGAATGCTGAGATTATTGCTGATTGGGGATAAATGGCAGCCGGTGATTTATTTGTTCAAGTGAAACCAGCCAAGTTCATCCCTCAACACCATCTCCCATCTTTTCAAGATACTTTTTTTTCTTCTTCAGACAAAAAGACTTAGCAATTTGGGGACCTCTTCAAGTACCGCCATTCCTGTGAACCCCATTACCCTCGGGATAAAATCGGCAATTCTCCACTAGCCTGCGCGACCCTGCAGGATGGGGTCCTGCCCGCCTCGCCAGCTCCTGCTCCTGCCACTGGCCCCAAAGTCTACAGCACTCAACCACGAGGGTCACCACGTGGAACCGAGCACCAGGTGTTCCTCTCCACCTGCAGCCTCTGCTCCAGCTGGGCCCTGCTCCTGGGGCTCTTTACCTGGCATTTCTGCCTTACCTCTCTTATTCCAGGTTGACTGTTATCTGCAGAGACTTGGCTAGGTCCTCCCTTAGGATCTCCTGAGGGGCCCGTGTGCTCATTCTTCACAGACGTTAGCACAGTCACAAACAATTCATTATGGGTGCCTATTGGTTTAAAACTCGGCTTCCCTACTGGCAGCGGCTGTGTCCGTCCTATTCACCCAGCCCTCGGTGCAGCGCCCAGTGTTTGAATGATCAAAGTTTGAATGCTTGCTGAGGTCGAATGAATGAATGAATGAATGAGTGAATGACGAATACAAGAGTTACTGACGGCTTATGAGAAAACCTAACAAAGCAAACCCAATAGCACTTAAAACGAAAGTCGAAACTCTTGGCAACCTAGTCTGTGGGTTAAAATAGGACCAGTAACCACTGGGACAACAAACTAGTCATCAGAAGAGAAATCGGTGCAAGAGAAATTGACCCGGTGATTCTCAGATTTGGGGTGGGGGGCATCAAAATCACCTGGAGGGCTGGTAAAACACAGGTCGCCGTACCTCACCCCCAGAGTTTGTGATTCTAGAGGCCTGGGATGATGCGGCCCCACACGCTGATGCTGCTGGTCCCAGGACCACACTCTGAGAACCAAGCATCCCGTCTTCTCATCCATGAACCTCCTCGATTCTGCCCAGCATCCTGTGGGGTAAGTGCTATTACACCCATTTCATATATGAAGAAACTGAAGCCCAAACAATACGCTCGGCTCTGTGTCCAGCCTGGCGATTCACCAACTCAGGGCAGCCTTCATAAGGTCTATTACCAAAAAAATATTGTCAGAAATCTTATGAGGATCAAAAAGACATGGTATCTATGACGTGCTTAGCAAGGTCAAAAGCAGGGGCAGCCCCGGAACACTCCTCCATCACGGGGCTCAACCCGCTGCAGAATAACTCACTGTGGTGGAATTCCAGGAATCTCACTCGGCACGTGCCCGCAGTTCGGTCATTTTTCTTTCTGCGTGGCTAGTTTTTAACCAGCAACTTGGCAAAGTACTAGCCATCAGAGCATTGCCATCCATGGGTTTGGGATTTTTTTTTTTTTTTTTAAGTACTGAGCTTGTTTTTGCAAGAACTTTCCTGTGTGCTGTAAGGTGGGAGGGGCGTGTAGAGTGCATGGATGGGGGATTAGTTAATAACAAATCAAACACCTCCCTTTCTGTTGTGTCTTTTTTTTTTTTCTTTCGAACACCTCCCTTTCTAAGACACTGAGTAACTGAATAGACAGGGTTCCTGATAATGTGATAAAGCAGTTGTGTTAGAGAATTGTGTGAGCACACCCTCGTTTTGTGGAAGGCTTTCTGATTTGGCTTTCCCAGGATTCAAGGTATCTTGATATCTCTATTTAGACACCCAGGGCTTTTTGGTATGCTACAAATCACGGCGAGGCAAGACTAATTGTAAGCACTTGTACTTAAAAATTAGTTTCAAGAATAAGAACCTTCAGAGGTTTCCATATTGTATTCCACTGGAGTATCATTAAGGGAAGCAATTACTTATCAGGATATCCTCAAAACAACTTTATTGCATTCAGAGGAAATAATGGGAGTTGTCTGTTTAAATTACGAGGCAGGGGCCCTGGAAATCACTTAGCACAGTTCTTGGCATAAGGTAGGCAGTCAGTAAGTGGGCCAGGGAGCCCCTTAAATGACCACCTCGTATGCATTAGGTGTTTTGAACATACTATGTCCTTGAGTCTTCATAATAACCCCTGAATTAGGCATGAATATCTTCATTTCTAGATGAGGAAACTGAGACTCATAAAAGTTAAGTGATGTTTACCAGGTCATTAGGTAAGTAGTTGAATTAAGATGCCAGCCCACAGGTGCATGACGCCAAAAGCAATTTTCTCTCCACTACACTAAGCCGTTTCCTTCCTTGCTTCTCTGCTTTTCCTTTTTTTGTCTCCCTCCTCCATCGAGGGCCTTCCCCAGATACCAGAAGTCTTTGTAAATGCCAGCCGATGACAAATGTTAGTAAGGTATTCCCATTTTATGGATCTGCTCATAGTAGGGAAAGGTGATCCCTCAAAGCTACTGGTCAGAGGTTTCAGAATGGAATGCATTCTTAAACCCCAGGCCTCAGCCCTCTGCCATAAGCACTGGGGCCCACTGCAAAGGATCCTTTATTTAGGAAAACAAAGTGTTTATGTGTAGACAACAGTCACACGACAGTCCATCACCCACGGCCGAGGTTCTCAGCACAGTGTGAACCAGCTGCTTGGAGCTGACAGAGATACATGGGAGAAAAAACTGGTCTTGCCTCTGATTTGAATTACAAATGCTTCCTGGAGAGACTCAGGTGGATATGCCCATTTGTTTACTGCCTGATGATACCGCTACTAAATAAAAACAAGCAAATAAATAAAAGCACCTATTGATGTATTACTTTACCAGAATATCATGGAGGCACAGAGCCATCAAAGGGACTGATTGAGGCTTCCTTACACGTGCCCCCAAAACACTAGTTGTCTTTCTCTGTCATTCCTATTTTCCCCCGTTCTCTGCCTCCATTCTCCTTCCTCTTAGGTTGTTCTGTTTTCCACATCCTTCCTCTCAATCTCATCTTTTGTCTCTCGTTTCAAGGACTCTTGTGTCCTTTATCTCCTGAGCACTTTCTCCCTGGTATTTTGTGTCTGGTTCCAAGATGAGACGTCGGAGTGGCAGCGTCTCCACCTCCCTGTTGTGTCTCTATGTCACTTCAGACATATTGCCTCATCAGCCTCTTCTGCTCCTGGGAGGAGATGGGGATGGAGCTGGTGCACCTCGGGGCTAGGATATGCCTCCCGGAATGCACAATGAGAATTGTGCCCCGCGTCTCTTTTTAAATGGGTTGTAGCAACTGGATTTTTTAGTGTTATTTTCTGATTATACAATTAATAAATATTTACTGAAAATATAAAAAATATAAAGAGCCTGGCAGGCTAAGTGGTTAGGGTCTCGGGTTCAATTCCCTGTCAAGGGCGTGTACCTGGGTTGTGGGCTCAATGCTGGTCCTGGTTGAGGCAGCTGTGAAAGGCAACCAATTAATGTTTCTCTCTCTCACATCGATGTTTCTCTTTCTCTTTCTTTCCCTCTATCTCTCAAAAAAATCAATGGAAAAAATATCCTCAGGTGAGGATAAACAAAAATTAATAATGATTTTATATACATATAAAGAAAGTTAGTGCCCATTATTATTGCAGAATGAAGCAATTACTATTAAGTGTGCATGTATTTTATTCCTCTTTTTTAACATATATCATAAACTTGCATATATCACTAATTTTACATGTATACATACATTGTCTAGGTTATTAAAATTCTCATCTTTTTCCAATGTGTGATTTTACCAGAAGATACTGAATCAAACTCCTTTTGGTAGATAATTAACTTTTTTTTTTCTTTTCAGTTTTTTTTAGTATTATAGACAATTCTACCATGAACAACTTTGTGCAAAAAATTATTTCTGTAATTTTCTGTTATTTCCTTAGGAAATAATTCCAAAAGTAAAATCACTGGGTCATAGGTTATGAGCCCTTTTAAGGTTCTTTGTATTATTAAGTTGTGTTCCAAGAAGTTTGTGCTCTCTCAAAATCTCTTCCCAAGCCATGAATTGTTTTGTAAATTTTATAAAGAAACTAGAGGCCTGGTGCACAAAATTCGTTCATGGGTAGGGTCCCTAGGCCTGGCCAGTGATCAGGGCTGATCAGGGCCTTCCAGCTGCCAGCCAGGGTCTTCCTTCATCCCACACCGAACCCTGGTGGTCAGCACATGTCATAGCGAGCAATTGAATTCCCAGTCTCCCAGTTGAACTCCCAAGGGGACACTTTGCATATTAGCCTTTTATATATATACTAGTAGCCCGGTGCATGAAATCGTGCACGGGGGGTGTGTCCCTCAGCCCAGCCTGCACCCTCTCCAATCTGGGACCCCTTGAGGGATGTCCAACTGCCCGTTTAGGCCTGATACTACCGGAATCGGGCCTAAACGAGCAGTCAGACATCCCTCTCACAATCCAGAACTGCTAGCTCCCAACTGTTCACCTGCCTGCCTTCCTGATTGCCCCTAACTGCTTCTGCCTGCCAGCCTAATCACGCCCAAACCACTCCCCTGCCAGCCTGATTGATGCCTAACTGCTCCCCTGACAGCCTGATTGCCCCTAACTGCCCTCCCCTGCAGGCCTGGCTCCCCCCCCAACTTCCCCTCACCCCAAACTTCCCTCCTCTGCCAGCCTGGTCACCCCTAACTTCCCTCCCCTGCTGGCTTGATCACCCTCAACTGCCCTCCCTTGCAGGTCTGGTCCCTCCGAACTGCCCTCCCCTGCTGGCCTGATCGCCCACAACTGCCCTCCCTTGCAGGCCTGGTCCCTCCCAACTGCCCTCCCCTGCAGGCCATCTTGTGGCAGCCATCTTGTGTCCACATGGGGGCATCCATCTTTGACCACATGGGGGCAGCCATCTTGTGTGTTGGAGTGACAGTCAATTTGCATATTACTCTTTTATTAGATAGGATAGAGGCCTTGTGCACAGGTGTGGGCTGGCTGGTTTGCCCTAAAGGGTGTCCTGGATCAGGGTAGGGGTTCCCTTGGGGTATGGGGCGGCATGGGCGAGGGGCCTGTAGTGGTTTGCAGGCCGGCCACACCCCCCGGCAACCCAAGCAGAGGCCCTGGAATCTGGGATTTATTTATCTTCTATAATTGAAACTTTGTAGCCTTGAGCAGAGGCCAGAGCCAGCCAGGAAGCTTGGCTTCCTCCATCGCCGGGGTCAACCCAAGCCTCCTGCTTTTCTGCTTTTTTTTTAATTTTTTTTTTTATTGTTTAAAGTATTACATATATTAGTACATATATCTCCTTTTTTTTCCCCATTGACCTTCCCCAAGCCTACCCTACCTCCTGTCACATGCCCTCATCCCATCCCCCCAGTGTCTTGTGTCCATTGGTGTGCTTATATGCATGCATACAAGTCCTTTGGTTGATCTATTTCCCTCCCTCCCAACACTCCCCAGCCTTCCCGTGGAATTTGACAGTCTGTTCGGTGCTTTACTGCCTCTGTATCTATCTTTTTATTCATCAGGTTATAATGTTCTTTATTTTCCATAAATAAGTGAGATCATGTGTTATTTTTCTTTCATTGCCTGGCTTATTTCACTTATGCTCTCCAGGTCCATCCATGTTGCTGCAAATTGTAAGAATTCCCTCTTTTTTATAGCAGCATAGTATTCCATTGTGTAGATATACCATAGTTTTCTAATCCACTAATCTGCTGATGGGCATTTAGGCTGTTTCCAAATCTTAGCTATGGTGAATTGTGCTGCTATGAACATAGGGGTACATATATCCTTTCTGATTGGTGTTTCTAGTTTCTTGGGATATAGTCCTAGAAGTGGGATTACTGGGTCAAATGGGAGCTCCATTTTTAGTTTTTTGAGGAAATTCCATACTGTTCTCCACAGTGGCTGCACCAGTCTGCATTCACACCAGCAGTGCATGAGGGTTCCTTTTTCTCCACATCCTTGCCAGCACTTGTTGTTTGTTGATTTGTTGATGATTGCCATTCTGACAGGTGTGAGATGGTACCACATTGTCACTTTGATTTGCATCTCTCGGATAATTAGTGACTCTGAGCATGTTTTCATGTGTCTCTTGGCCTTCCTTCTGTCGTCTTTCGAAAAGATTCTATTTAGGTCCGTTGCCCATTTTTTTATTGGATCATTTATCTTCCTTTTATTAAGTTGTATAAGTTCCCTGTAGATGTTGAAGATTAAACTTTTATCAGTGATAACATTTGCAAATATGTTCTCCCATACAGTGGGCTTTCTTGTTGTTTTGTTGATGGTTTCTTTTGCTGTGAAAAAGCTTTTTATTTTGATGTAGTCCCATTTGTTTATTTTCTCTTTAGCTTCCATTGCCCTAGGAGCAGTATCGGTGAAGAAATTGCTTTGGCATATCTCTGAGATTTCTCTGCCTGTGGATTCCTCTAGTATTTTTATGGTTTCCCATCTTATGTTTAAGTCCTGTATCCATTTTGAGTTTATTTTTGTATATGGTGTAAGTTGGTGGTTTAGTTTCATTTTTTTGCATGTATCTGACCAATTTTCCCAACACGATTTACTGAAGAGACTGTCTTGAATCCATTGTATGTTCATGCCTCCTTTGTCAAATATTAATTGAGCATAGTGGTTTGGGTCAATATCTGGATTCTCTATTCTATTCCATTGGTCTATATGTCTGTTCTTGTGTCAGTACCAGGCTGTTTTGAGAACAGTGGCTTTGTAATACTGTTACAAAGCTTGAAATCTGGTATTGAGATCCCACCTACTTTGTTCTTCTTTCTCAAGATTGCTGTGGCTATTCGGGCTCTTTTTTTATTCAAGGTGAATTTTTGGAGAGTTCTTTCTAAGTCTGTGAAATACGCCATTGGTGTTTTAATGGGGTGTGCATTGAATCTATAGATTGTTTTGGGTAGTATGGACATTTTAATGATGTTGATTCAACCAATCCATGAACATGGTATGTTCTTCCATCTGTTTACGTCTTCCTCTATCTCTTTTTTCAGTGTCCTGTAGTTTTCCACGTATAGGTCTTGTACCTCCTTAATTAAGTTTATTCCTAGGTATCTTAATTTTTTTTGTGCGATGGTAAATGGGATTGCTTTTTTAGTCTCTCTTTCTGTAAGTTCACTATTGGTGTATAGAAATGCCATAGATTTCTTGGTGTTAATTTTGTATCCTGCTACATTGCCGAATTCATTTATTAAGTCTAATAGTTTTTTGATGGAGTCTTTCGGGTTTTTTATGTACAATATCATGTCATCTGCAAATAAGGACAGCTTTACTTCTTCTCTTCCAATTTGGATGCCTTTTATTTCTTCTTCTTATCTAATTGCAATGGCTAATACTTCCAGTACTATGTCGAACAGGAGTGGGCATCCCTGTCTTGTTCCTGTTCTTAAGGGAAATGGTTTGTTTTTGCCCATTGAGTATGATGTTAGCTGTGGGTTTATCATATATGGCTTTTATTATGCCGAGGTATGATCCTTCTATTCCCACCTTGTTGGGAGTTTTTATCAAGAAAGGGTGTTGGATTTTGTCAAATGCTTTTTCTGCATCAATTGATATCACTATGTGATTTTTATCTCTCCATTTGTTTTTTGTTTTTTTTTCAAATTTTTATTAAGGTATTATATGTGTACATATCTTACCATTGCCCCCCACCCCCACCCCACTCCCATACATGCCCTCACCCCCCAATGTTTTGCATCCGTTGGTTACTCTTATATACATGCATATAAGTCCTTCAGTTGATCTCTTATTTCCCCCACCTCTCCCTAACCTTACCCCTGTAATTTGACAGTCTGTTTGATGCTTTACTGCCTCTGTAACTATCTTTTTGTTCATCAGTTTATAATGTTTTTCATTATCCCCAAATGAGTGGGATCATGTGGTATTTTTCTTTCATTGACTGGCTTATTTCACTTAGCATAATGTTCTCTAATTCCATCCAAGTGCCTACAAATGGTAGTAATTCCTTCTTTTTTATAGCAGCATAGTATTCCATTGTGTAGATGTACCATAGTTTTCTGATCCAGTCATCTGCTGATGGGCACCTAGGCTGTTTCCAAATCTTAGCTATTGTAAATTGTGCTGCTATGAACATAGGGGTGCATATATCCTTTCTGATTGGTGTTTCTGGTTTCTTAGGATATATTCCTAGGAGTGGGATTACTGGGTCAAATGGGAGTTCCATTTTCAGTTTTTTGAGGAAACTCCATACTGTTCTCCACAGTGGCTGCACCAGTCTGCATTCCCACCAGCAGTGCACGAGGGTTCCTTTTTCTCCGCATCCTCACCAACACTTGTCGTTTGTTGATTTGTTGATGATAGCCATTCTGACAGGTGTGAGATGGTATCGCATTGTTGTTTTGATTTGCATCTCTCGGATAATTAGTGACTTTGAGCATGTTTTCATGTGTCTCTTGGCCTTCCTTCTGTCTTCTTTCGAAAAGATTCTATTTAGGTCCGTTGCCCATTTTTTTATTGGATCCTTTATCTTCCTTTTATTAAGTTGTATAAGCTGCCTGTAGATGTTGGAAATTAAACCTTTATCAGTGATACCATTTGCAAATATGTTCTCCCATACAGTGGGGTTTCTTGTTGTTTTGTTGATGGTTTCTTTTGCTGTGCAAAAGCTTTTTATTTTGATGTAGTCCCATTTGTTTATTTTCTGTTTGGCTTCCATTGCCCTAGGGACAGTATCACTGAAAAAGTTCTTTTGGCATATGTCTGAGATTTTGCTGCCTGTGGATTCCTCTAGTATTTTTATGGTTTCCCGTCTTATATTTAAGTCCTGTACCCATTTTGAGTTTATTTTTGTGTATGGTGTAAGTTGGTGATCTAGTTTCATTTTTTTGCATGTATCTGTCCAATTTTCCCAACACCATTTATTAAAGAGACTGTCTTGACTCCATTGTATGCTCATGCCTCCTTTGTCAAATATTAAATGCGCATATTGGTTTGGGTCGATATCTGGATTCTCTATTCTGTTCCATTGATCTATATGTCTGTTCTTGTGCCAGTACCAGGCTGTTTTGAGGACAGTGGCTTTGTAATACAGCTTGAAATCTGGTATTGAGATCCCTCCTACTTTATTCTTCTTTCTCAGGATTGCTGTGGCTATTCGGGGTCTTTTTTTATTCCAGATGAATTTTTGGAGAGTTCTTTCTAGGTCTGTGAAATACGCCGTTGGTATTTTAATGGGGAGTGCATTGAATCTATAGATTGCTTTGGGTAGTATGGACATTTTAATGATGTTGATTCTACCAATCCATGAACATGGTATGTTCTTCCATCTGTTTACATCTTCCTCTATCTCTTTTTTCAGTGTCCTGTAGTTTTCCGCATATAGGTCTTTTACCTCCTTGGTTAGGTTTATTCCTAAGTATCTTAATTTTTTTGGTGCGATGGAAAATGGGATTGCTTTTTTAGTCTCTCTTTCTGTAAGTTCATTGTTGGTGTATAGAAATGCCATAGATTTCTTGGTGTTAATTTTGTATCCTGCTACATTGCCGAATTCATTTATTAAGTCTGTTAGTTTTTTGATGGAGTCTTTCGGGTTTTTTATGTACAATATCATGTCATCTGCAAATAAGGACAGCTTTACTTCTTCTTTTCCAATTTGGATGCCTTTTATTTCTTCTTCTTGTCTAATTGCAGTGGCTAATACTTCCAGTACTATGTCAAACAGGAGTGGTGAGAGTGGGCATCCCTGTCTTGTTCCTGTTCTTAGGGGAAATGGTTTTAGTTTTTGCCCATTGAGTATGATGTTAGCTGTGGGTTTATCATATATAGCTTTTATTATGTTGAGGTATGATCCTTCTATTCCCACCTTGTTGGGAGTTTTTATCAAGAAAGGGTGTTGGATTTTGTCAAATGCTTTTTCTGCATCAATTGATATCACTATGTGATTTTTATCTCTCCATTTGTTTATGTGATGTATCACGTTTATTGATTTGCAGATATTGTACCATCCTTGCATTCCTGGGATAAATCCTACTTGGTACATGGTGTATGATCTTTCTGATGTACTGCTGGATCCGATTTGCTAGAATTTTGTTGAGGATTTTGGCATCTATGTTCATGAGGGATATTGGCCTGTAATTCTCTTTCATTGTGTTGTCTTCATCTGGTTTTGGTATTAGGGTGATGCTGGCTTCATAGAAGGAGCTTGGAAGTGTTCCTTCCTCTTGAATTTTTTGGAATAGTCTGAGGAGGATAGGTTTTAGTTCTTCCTTGAATGTTTGGAAAAACTCCCCTGTGAAGCCTTCTGGCCCCGGGCTTTTGTTTGCTGGAAGCTTTTTGATGACTGCTTCAATTTCTTCCATAGCTATTGGCCTATTGAGATATTTAGATTCTTCCTGATTGAGTTTTGGAAGGTTATATTTTTCTACGAATATATCCATTTCTTCCAGGTTGTCCAGTTTGTTGGAATAGAGTTGTTCATAGTATTTTTTTAACAATCCTTTGTATTTCGGTGGGGTCTGTTGTTATTTCACCTCTTTCATTTCTGATTTTGTTAATTTGGGTCCTCTCTCTTTGCTTCTTGGTGAGCCTGGCTAGAGGTTCATCAATCTTGTTTATACTTTCAAAGAAGCAGCTCTTGGTTTTGTTGATCTTTTGTATTGTTTTTTTTTTTTTTGGTCTCAATGTTGTTTATCTCTGCTCTTATCTTTATTATTTCCTTCCTTCTGCTTACACGGGGCTTTTCTTGCTGCTCTCTTTCTAACTCTTTGAGTTGTAGGGTTAGGTAATTTATTACCATTGTTTCTTGTTTTTTGCAGTAGGCTTGTAGAGCTATGAACTTCCCTCTCAAGACTGCTTTCGCTTTGTCCCACAGATTTTGGATTGTTGTGTTTTCATTGTCATTTGTTGCCATGATGTTTTTTATTTCTTCTTTGATCTCTCTGGTATCCCAGTCATTGTTTAATAGCATTCTGTTTAGTCTCCATGTGTTTGATTTTTTTGGATTGTTTTTATTGTAGTTGATTTCCAGTTTTATGCCACTGTTATCTGAGAAGATGCTTGATATGATTTCTAACTTCTTGAATTTGAAGAGACTTTGCCTATGACCAACATATGGTCTATCTTTGAAAATGATCCATGTGCACTTGAGAAGAATGCATATTCTGTGGCTTTGGGGTGAAATGTTCTGAAGATGTCAATTAATTCCATCTGGTCTAGTGAGTCATTTAGGATTGATGTTTCTTTGCTGATTTTTTGTTTAGAGGATTTGTCCAATGGTGATAGTGGGGTATTAAAGTCTCCTACTATGACTGTATTGCTGTCAATCTTTCCCTTGATATCCTCCAGGAGTTTTTTTTAATGTGTTTGGGTGCTCCTGTATTGGGTGCGTATATGTTTACTAGAGTTATTTCTTCTTGTTGGATTGCTCCCTTTAGTATTATGAAGTGTACTAAATAGATAATTCCTTATCTCTTGTTTTGTCCTTCACTTTGAGATCTAATTTGTCAGATATAAATATTGCTACCCCAGCTTTTTTTTCATTTCCATTCACCTGAAAAACTTTTTCCATCCCTTCACCCTCAGTCTGTGTGCGTCTTTTTTTCTGAGGTGGGTTCCTGGTAGACAGCATATATATGGGTCGTGTTTTCTTATCCAATTCGTTACCCTATGTCTTTTGATTGGGGCATTTAATCCATTTACATTTAAAGTTATTATTGATAGGTACTTATTTGTAGCCATTTTTATTCTTTACCCCTGTGTTCCTTCTTCGCTTCCTATTTCTTTTTTTTACAGCAGACCTTTTAGCATTTCTTGCATTGCTGGTTTGGTGGTAATAAATTCCCTTAGTCCTTTTTTGTCTGTGAAGCTCCTGATTTCACCTTCAATTTTGATTGATAGCCTTGCTGGGTACAGTATTCTTGGATTCAGACCCTTCCTTTGCATGACTTTGTATATTTCATTCCATTCCCTTCTGGCCTGATGAGTTCCTATTGAGAAATCAGTCGCTAGTCTGATGGGGGTTCCTTTGTAGGTAACTTTCTGTCTTTCTCTGGCCGCTTTTAAGATTCTTACTTTGTCATTGGTGTTTGCCAATTTAATTATAATGTGCCTTGGCATCAGTCTTTTGGGGTTCATTTTGCTTGGTACTCTGTGAGCTTCTTGAATTTGTGTGGGTGTTTTCTTCCCTATATCAGGGAAATTTTCTGTCATTATTTCTTAAAAGAGGTTTTCTATTCCTTGCTCAGTTTCCTCTCCTTCTGGAACCCCTATTATGTGGATGTTTTGTTTCATGTTGTCCCAAAGTTCCCTTAGGCTCTCCTCCTGCTTTTTAATTTATTTTTCTAGAAGCTGCTCAACTTGGATATGTTTTCCTGCCTTGTCTTCTAGCTCACTGATGCAGTCCTCTGCTTGTTGTAGTCTACTCTTGATGCTTTCTATTGAGTTCTTTACAGCAGCAATGTCATTTTTTCATTTCTTGTTGGTTCTTCTTCATTTCCTCTTGGTTCTTACTCATATTGTCAAATTTGTCTTCCATTCTTTTCAGCCACCTTATGACCATTTCTCTGAATTCTTTCTCTGACTGGTTGCTTGCCTCCTTTTCTGTTGATGCCTGCTTTTCTTTCATATGCAGGCTGTTTCTTTGTCTCCCCATGGTCTCTCTTCTCCAGGTGTCTGGTTATGTAGTTCTCTCTCTCCTTATCCCAGGCGAAATCTGACCTTTCCGTGGTGGAGTGTAGAGCTCCTCTGAATCCGTGTGTTTGTGCCAATTGGGGACCGGTGTTCTGGGGTTCGCAGCTATTCAATGGGTGCCGTAGTTGTAGATTTTCAGGCTTCTGATAACATCCACTTCCCCTTCAAGATGGTGCGGTCTCTGCATCTGAGCAAGTCACTCTGGGAGGGAACCCAGCAGCAGTGGGGGCTGCCCGGTCAGGGGAGCCCCATCCAGCAGTCCCTCACCATCTCCTGGAGTATAGCTGTCCCTCAACTCACCAACAAACACTCCCCTGCAACCCCCAGCTGTTCTTTCTATCTGCTCCAGGACAAGGCTCGGGACACATCTGTTTATTCCGCCACCCTTTTTTTTCCCAGGCCTCCTGCTTGCTTCAGCTCTGTGGCTGCTGCCATTTTTGTTGGGATTTATTTATCTTCTATAATTGAAACTTTGTAGCCTTGAGCAGAGGCCAGGGCCGGCCAGGAAGCTTGGCTTCCTCCATCACTAGGGAAACCCAAGCCTCCTGCTCGCTCCATGGCTGCAGCCATCTTGGTTGGGTTAATTTGCATACTCACTCCTGATTGGCTTGTGGGCGTGGCTAGTGGGTGTAACAGAGGTATGGTCAATTTGCATGTTTCTCTTTTATTAGTGTACATACATATTTTTTTGAAGCATACAATCACCTGCTGATTTGTCATTTCTGAACAGATCAAAAAAATCGAGGTCCCTCTTCCCTCTGACTCTCACCACCTCCACTTCCTCATGCTACCTTTGAAGGGTCAACCACTTATGCCCTCTAAGTTTTGTCACTCCTTTCCCAAGACAAGTCAAATAATGCCATTCTCTTACACATTCATCCAACCAATTGTTGAGCAGTTATTTGCTATGCCCTGTGCCAGGTGCTGAGGATATAAAATGAGTAGAACATCATTGCTAAGCTAATGGAACGTGGGTGTGGTGGAGCAGACAGACATAAATAAACTCCACCACCAGGAGGTAGGAGCTCCACAAAGGGAGGCCCAAGGGCTCCAGGTGCTCCAGGGCCTCCTAGAAGAGCACCTATAGAGGGTGGGGGAGAGGAGTCCAAAGACCTCCCAGTGGAAATGACACCTGACCATTCCCCCAACAACACGATAACAGGTAAGTTACTCTTGTGCTGTTTTTTTAATCCTCACCATTTTTTCCACTGATTTTTAGAGAGACTGGAAGAAAGAGGGACAGAGAGAAATATGGATGTGAGAGAAACATATTGATTGGTTGCCTCCTGCACACACCCTGACCAGGACCCAGGCTGGGGAGGAACCTACAACCGAGGTACATGCTCATGACTAAAATTGAACCCAGGACCCTTCCATCTGCAGGCTGATGCTCTATCCCCTAAGCCGTTTAACCAAAACAACTAGGGCCCTAACAGTTCCTCTTCCTGGGCCCTTCCTCTGTTCCTACCAGCACAGCCTCATTTTTCTTCAGAGCCCTCCACTAAGGAGCTTCCATTGTTCTTTCACAAATGAGAAAACTGAGGTTTAGAGAAATAAATAACTTGACCAAGAACACCTAATAAGCAATGAAACCAAACGTAACCCCATATCTAGTTTCAAAGCTCCACCATCAAGCTCATCCCAGGCCCACCACTCAGTGTCCTTCAGCCCAAATAAAGCTCCCTTGACTTGATCCAACTCCCTGGCTCCACGTGTAATGGGGAAGAGGTATCTATCCCTCAAACCTGCCTCCTTCCCGCTAACTCCCTTGCTTTGTCCTGCAAGTGGTGCCTTCCCTCCTTCACTCTCCTATCGCTCAGTGTGGACTTTCCTTTTCTCCAGAGCCTGATACACCCGAAATGCCTCTCTTTGGCCAGCCTTGCCATTTGGCTATAAATTTGTTCTAACTGCCAGAAAATGGATAGAATTTTGAAAGCACCAATGATGACTCTCCGGGCCACAGCTTCTGTCTCTAAAGCGAGGAGATCAAAACAATGATGAGTGCACCCCTTTGCAAGTTGCCTGGTGTAAAATCCCAGGAGCCACTGAACCACGCATGAGCACTTAGCGCTGCTATCGGAATGCAAAAGCGAGGCTTTGGTTCAAATTGGAAAAGCAGACACTTGTGGCCTCTTCCAATGAAGAATAAAGGAGAAGTGTTTTAATGATATTTTTGAATCATTTCCTGGGAGCGCACAATGAGAATATATTTGCTGGAAAATGAAAAGGAACACAACATCAATTTAGTGCACGAAACCACTCTGAAACCTAAGGATCTGGTCTCACATTTTTCATAAATTCCAGGCTGATAACTTTCAACATGAGGTTTCGGTGCTTCACCCAGCTTGTTTCCTAAAGCACATGGGCAAACCTAAATTTCTTCACGATTGCCAAGAAGTCTTTCCAATATGGGATACCAGCTCTGGTTTCCATCATTCTTTGCCACCCCAGTTCCACTCTGAATTATTCATTCTCCAGCCATCAGCCCTGTTAGTGTCCTCATCCCAAAATGCCACTGGTAGGGAATATAGTCAATAATATTGTGATAACTATGTATGGTGCCAGGTGGATACTGGAAATATTGGGGGGAACACTTCGTAAAGTACATGATTGTCTAACCACTATGCTGCACACCTGAAACTAATATAAAATTATACTGAATTTAAACTGTAACTAAAGAATAAAATTTAAAGTTCTTTTTTTAAAAAAATTTAATAAAACATATTAGTGGGGGGAAAGCCACTTGGAGCTTACCCTCCCTTTCACAAGAACCTTCAATGTCTCTCATTGCTTACAGAATTCAGCACAGTACCTTTGTGGGGTTCTTTTGGAGAGAGGAAAGGAGAGGGAGAGAGAGATAGAAACATCAATGATGAGAATCACTGATCAGCTGTCTCCTGCATGCCCACTGAGGATCGAGCCCACAACCCAGCATGTGCTCTGACAGGGAATCAAACCATGACCTCCTGGTTCATTGATCAATGCTCAATCACTTAGCTACACTGGCCGGGCTCATTGTAGTACTTTTAAATTATTTATTATTCTAGTAAAAAAAATTATATATATATATATATATATATATATATATATATATATATATGGCATAAAATTTACCATTTTAACCATTTTTAAGTGTGCAGTTCGGCAGCAGTTAAGTACATTCACAGTGTTGTGGAGCCACTATCCTGTACCCACTAAAAAATAACCGCACCTGCCCTAGCCGGTTTGGCTCAGTGGATAGAGCGTCAGCCTGTGGACTGCAGGGTCCAGAGTTCTATTCCAGTCAAGGGCACATGCCCTGGTTGCAGGCTGGATCCCCAGTAGGGGGCAAAGAGGAGGAAGCCAATCAATAATTCTCTCTCATCATTGATGTTTCTATCTCTCCCTCTCCTTTCCTCTGTGAAATCAATAAAAGTATATTAAGTAAATAGCCGCACCTTCCCCCTCCTCCCAGCTCATGGGAACATCCATTCTACCTTCTGTCTCTATGAATTTAACTATTCTAGTCCCTCATATAAGTGGAACAATATAATATTTGCCCTTATGTGTCTGGCTTATATCATTGAGCTTAATATCTTCAAGGTTCATCCATGTTGGTCATGTACCAGAATTTCATTCCTTTTTAAGGCTGAATAATATTCCATTGTATTTAGTCCAGTACTTTTAAGCTTTCACATTCTGGTCTGATTTTTTTTCCTTCCCCTAACTGATTTCCCGTTACATAGCTCTGCCTCTTCCCCAGGAATTTCAAGCCTTTTCACCTTTGCTCACACTGGCTCCCCATCCCAGCACACCCTCCACCCTGCATTCTTGAATCCTTGTTCTTCTGTGAGCTCTACTCAGTACCTGCTCCATCACAGAGGTCCACGTGAGCATGGATTAAGAGAGACCTATCAGGCACCCACGATGTTCAAGACACCCATCAATTACAATCAGACCAGCTGTCAGACATGTGCTTTCATAAGAGCAGCAGGAACTTAATACCAGCAAATGGGACCTCAATGCTGCTTCGCTAAAGCAGGACAGTTCAGAACACATTCCCCAATTCTTCATCAGTCCCTGTTTTCATTCAAATAAATGTTCTTATTACATGCACGATCTCAGCTTTAAACTGTAGTCCTGAGTAGCCTTTGGGGGCGGTAGACTATTTCTAAGGTAACCATTTTGAACTAAAGAGAGATCTTTTGTTCAAAGAACAGTATAAATATTCTCCTATTGATTTTCCTTCTCAGTTATAAATAAGAATATAGTAAATGATGTAAATAAACTAACAAAAAAAGACACAACTGTACCTTCATTGTTAAACTGCTTACTGAAAATTCTGACTGGATAGTTCTCTTTATGATTCGATTTTATATATCCTTTTTGTGGTTAAATTCGTAAAACAGCATTAAAATCTTAAGAACTGTACAGTACTACATTTGATTATCTTCTAACATAATTACACTGATTAAACACAGCATAAGAGACCATAAAGATAGATAAAACATTATGGCTCCAAAACTTTTTTTTTTACTGTCCATAAAATGACTATTAAGCCCTAGGTAACTAAATTAATATCACCCATACAATTTTATGGGGTTTCCGTCCACATCCAAGGGTATCATTTGCCATGATGGCAAATTTTGTTTTCACAGTAGTATTGAAACCTCAACTAACACTTTCCAAGAGGAGAGGAACACAGTGGGCTGGCCTCATCAACTTTGCCAAAGAAAGAGGTTTCTGTCTGACCAATGCTTCCAGCGAATGTCAGCTGTAGACATGCAAACCCAACAAACACTTCTTTTCCCATCTGCTCCCCACTCCAGCAGGCAAACAAAGGGATGACATGTGTTTGGTGCATTATCCATTTTTTCATTTTCTGCTCAACATTATCTGGAAATTTGGGGTTACCCTGACAGCACAGGCAATCAAGGGAGCAAATTTCCATTTTCCATGTGAAGAATGAGCCTCTGAAACACCCAAGGACTTTTATACTGAGTGACGTGGGCCATTATAAAGATTATAGAACATGACAAAGACCCAAGAAAAATTCACTCTAAAAGCCAATCCTGTGGGGAGGAAAAGAAAACTGTTTGAAAGCTCTTCAAATATAAAGAATAAGTCTCCGGGATCATAATTTAGCAATTAAAAGAGTATGTACACTTATAAACAATCAGCTAGCAGAACCAAAATAAGGCTACCTATCTAAATGCATTATCACCAAATCTGCACACATTTTCCATCAGTGCTCATAAAATTAATGCTGTCCATTCTGACTAAATCAACAAATGGCATCCGACCCATTGTGATCCACTAAAAAAACCTACTGTTAATCAGCTAAGTCCTAGATGTGGTAGATACAATTAATAAAATCAATACAGTCTGTGACCTCAGGGAGCTGGCCATCTAGTGCAGGGGTGGGCAAACTTTTTGACTCAAGGGCCACAATGGGTTCTTAAACTGGACCGGAGGGCTGGAACAAAAGCATGGATGGAGTGTTTGTGTGAACTAATATAAATTCAAAGTAAAGGAGCGGAGGGGAGAGCAAGAGAACCGAATAGAACAGCCGGATCCGGCCCGCGGGCCGTAGTTTGCCCAAGGCTGATCTAGTGGATGAGTCAGTAAAAGAACATTGATACAAATAAATTGTGAGTGCATTTTAAATAAAAGGTGAGGATACAGTGAGAAATGCTAAAGCAGGATTTCATTTGGATCGGATTGGGGATAGGAGATCAGCAAGGCTTGTCTGAGAAAGCAACAATTAAAATAAGAGGGATGCATAGAAGCATAGATTGCAGAATCTCAGAGGGAAGGCAGGTGAGGGTGGGTGGGAAGTGATCAACCAAAGAACTTGTATGCATATATTCATAACCCATGGACACTAACAATAAGATGGTGAAGGCCTGGGGTGGAGGGTTGGGGGTGGGTGTAAACTAGAGGGGGTCAGTGGGGAATGTAGGAAAGTTAGTGTGAAGAAGGCATCAAAGAGGAACCAATCTTGGTAGGGGGGACATGTGATTAAAGGTCTTTAAGTGAGAAAGAGCTTAGCACGTTGAGACACTGGCAGCACATACATTCCAGGAAAGCAGCCTTCTGATATTGCTCATAGTGTCTTGCTCATGGAAGATGCTCAATATATATCTACTAAGTGGCTGTTGAGTGAGGAGAGGTGGCCAGTGTGGCTGGGGTCCTGTAAGTGAGGAGAGGAGCAGTTAACATGAGGCTGTTCACATTGTTCACATGGGCAGAAGCCACATCTTGGGTGGCCCTGCCGCCCTTGTGAAGATAGTGCCATCAGCTCATCCCAGCACCTAACAAGCCCACAACTAAGTGTTTCCTCTTTTATTGACTAAACCCACAGACTTCCTATACCTGGTGTCTTTAGTGTAAGATTCTCAGAAGCAGAAGGCATTTCTTACTGACTTGTGCGGCCCCTGTGCCTTTTACATGCACAGAATAAAAGGGGACTTACGTATTTTTTTTACTGACTGAACTTCCATTTACTGCATCCTGAGATAGGCCAGGTAGCGTCCTAAGCACTTCGTGTGTGTTGGTTCACTCAAGTTTCAAAAACAAATCTGGTGTGTGTGTGTGGGGGGGGGGGGGGGGGGAGTGGGGAGGGAGAGAGAATCTTTCATTATTTTTGTTTCCAATTACAAATGGGAAGACAAAGGCCTCCAGAGGTTGCCCAAGATGATGTTTACCAAATCTTTTACCCCCTAGAATAATTTGGTCTCTTACTTAATAATATCCCTCAACTAAAATATAAAGATAAGAACCCCATTGAATTCTCTTTCAGGGAGAAATATATAGAATGACTACTGGATGATATATAAGGAAGTCTTTCCTTTGTTATATCACCAAGACTTAAATTCATAATGCAAAAAAATGCATTCAGCTATGGTAAAATGAAAGGGGATTGTTCTGTAAAGTAAATGGGCAAAGTGATAAAAAACAAAACTATTTTCTTTTCATTAAACTACATTTTGAGTCAGTTAAAAAACTTCACAGCATCTGACTTTGAGCCTTTGACTTCCTCCTTAGGTTCCATCCAGGTATCCAACCCAATGTGACCCATTGGGGTCCCTGGCTTTGCTAGCTGTTAGGGTGAGCCCCTGACTTCCTGAAGATCATTTGTGGTAGATCTATGACATATTCTCCTAAAAACCAACATTTCTGCCCTAGCTAGTTTGGCTCGGTAAATAGAGCATCAGCCTGTGGACTGAAAGGTCCTGGGTTCAAATCTGATCAAAGGCACATGCTCAGGTTGCAGGCTCAATCCCCAGTAGGAGACGTGCAGGAGGCAGCTGACCAATGATTCTCCCTCATCATTGATGTTTCTATCTCTCTCTCCCTCTCCCTTCCTCTCTGGAATCAATAAAAATATATTTTTAAAAAGAAAAAAGACAAAAACACTTCCCCCTATATTGGTGACAGAAAACTGGGCTAAAGAGAGTGGAAATCGGGCCCTCTGTGGCAGTCTCATTTTCTGATGTTCTCAATGAGCTTCAAACCAAGCTCTGAAGGTCAGTTGGCTTGTGGGATTCATTTGGAGGAAGGGGGCTAGGGAACCAGAATAGAAAGTTCCAAAATAGCAAAAACCACCACTAAAACACTCTGCTTCTACAGGCTCCTGATTCAAACCAACCCTTCATCAAAGATGAATTACCCTGTACCTATACCTCCCAAGCTGGTCTCAATGATACCGCGGTGGACACAGAAAAAAATGATTCAAACCTAAAATGTATTTGACTTTCTGGATTCTAGGTAATACCTTGTGTGCATATGCAAATGGCTAGGGCTGAAGATAGAGATTTGGCTACTTTTAGAAAAATTCTTTAGTCAGTACATTCTAAATGGTCAAAGGTACCCGAATCTATCCTGCATCTGCAAAAATAAAGGGAAAAAATGTTCCAAGTGATATGCCAATTTCAGGTTAAACCAAGTATAAGGATACCTACACCTGTGGTATCCAAATTACCAATCCCCTCCACCCCTACAAGAGGGTGTAAAATAATAGCTCACACCTATTGAACACTCACTGTGTGCTAGAAAGCAGGCTTTCATACTTTCATCACAACAGATTCCAACTTCATCTCAACCCTAGAAGGTAAGTCACATTATTATCCCATTTTACAGATAAAAAAAACTGAAACAGGCAAGTTAGGCCATTTTCCAAAGACATGCAGTTCGTAGCCATGACCTGAACCAGGAACTCTGGCTTTGGGGTCTTTGTCACTAATTATAACACAACCTCTCATTCATTCTGAGCTGAACGTGGAGAAAGGACAACAAAAAGACATGCTGGAAAAGAAAAGGTCAAGTGGGGTCGGGTGCCAGGAGACCTGGAAAGTCAGATACTCAAATTTAAATGAAAGGAAAAGAGATTAGGAAGCCACCCAAAATTTCCAAGCGGAGTTGGGATATGCTGAACACGGTGTTTAAAACAGATTATTCCGACTACAGATGTTTCCCTTGATGTAGAGTGCTTATAAAAACGATTACAATGCACATTGTAGAGTTCAATATAAAAAAATTGGTTTACAAAAATAAACCCAGATATAACCCAGAACTCTTTCCAAAAAGACACTATCTCATGTAAGAAGTGTTTAGTGTGAAGTATTTAAAATTAGTTTAAGAGTTGAGCTGAGAGGGAAAGATCTCATGGAATAGAAAACACATAGCCACCTGATTTGGGGCATAGTGTACTCTGAGACTGTTTCCTAACCGAAAACTCACAGTTGGTGTCTTCCTTTCTAACTTTCTTTTTTTTAATAATATGATCATCTATAAAAAGGCCTCCTGCAGTCAGCAAAGAAGAGAGAGGTTTTCACTTGTTTTATTTCAGTAAGAATCTTATTTAAGGCTGTGAGGCCATTTCAAAGAGAAGTTGCAGAGCTGGGTCCTGTGTTGCTTGGGTTCTAGGGTCACTGCTAAAGCCTTGGAGGGGAGTTGTAAACCTCATGGGTGTAAATCAAGGAGCCCACAGGGATGAATTGGGGGGCCATTCTGTTGCTATTCCCACTCCCAAATGAGGCACACTGGGACTTTAACACAGAACCACCAGAGAGTGGGAGGCCAGAGGCCAGAGGCAGCCCAGGATGTGAGGGACAGGGTGGGGGTGGAAGCTGACCCAGAGGCAGAGATGGATAAGGGGCAGAGAGCTCTGAGTCTGAAAAGCAAGTTATAAGTTGAGGCAAGTAACACAAAAACATCAATCCAACAGAAAGCACCGGCTCCAGCCAGGAGCCAGGTGAAGGGGCACGTGGGACAGGAATGGCCCACACAAGTAGGCAAAACTCTAGCAGTGGCAAAAAAGAAGGTTCTAGAAGCATGATCCGGCTCTAGGAAGGGAATTCTGAAGAACTAATAGACAAGCTACCATTCAACATCCTATGGATGAGGATGCCCAGCTCACCCTCTAGACCTCAGACCTCAGGGGTGGGGTCCATCCAGATGCAGGGCTCTTGAACAGCACACTGAGGTCCGGCCAAGGTCAGAGGACTCAGTTCTCCAGCCAAGGAGGTGCTGGGACTGTTTTAGGCATCCTGGCCAACCAACCCATGAACAAACGCATGCCACCAACACCTGACTGCCTGCTCCAGACCTGCATGTGCCCAGGTAGCCTCTGAGTCTCCTCACCTGTGGAGCACAGGACTACATGTTTACCACAACCTGTTCATCTTTTAAAACAGCCCTCTCGCTCCCTCTAGACCAGATGTTCCTTCGAAGCAGGTAGCACTCTTCATGCTTTGCTCCTGCTCGCGCAGAACTTAATGCTGCAAGTGAGTGCTTTAAAACCGACCATTAAACAAATCCTGTCTGGAGGCCTCTGCCAGCATTACAGCTCAATTTAAAAAGTCCATCTTCTTGCATGGGGAGGGAGCAGGGGATGCTGGGGTTCCTTAGCTGACAGTCCATGTTCTCTCTGGACCACATGGAGGGCTGCTCAATGGCAGGCAGAGGATCTTGGGATTTCGGAAACACGATGCACACATCTAATGCAAATGGCATTGCAAGCAATCGAACCCAAATCTGGCTTAATGCAGTAAGATCTGCAAAGCCAGTCCCAAGGGACCCTTTAAAATAATCAATCTTTTTTTTTCCAAATACTCTTACGTCTTAAATACCAACCTGATTCTTTTGCTAACAAACTAGGTGCTTATTCTGCAAGCCACAGAGCTGCACTGAAGCTAAGAAGCTGAGCATAGCAGGGAAATGGAGTGTAGGAGGGGTAAGCCAGTCCGCTGGGTCCTGCTCCCTCCACTGTGGGTTTTTGAGGGAAGCAGGGAAGAAGAGGGAGAGTAGGGACGGTGTCTTTCATATTCATCAATGTTTCATCAACTGAAGAAACATGGGAGAGAGATGGCAAGTGGTTCCCTCTTCTTATTTTCTACAGCAGAAGACTCAGCCACTGCGTTCTTGATTTCCTGACTCCTATGGCTTGCTAAGAAGGAAGCAAGAGCAGGGCAGGACGTAGAAAGGATACATTCTTTGGAGGTTCTGAGCTCACACTGTGTCCCAGCTTCTGTAAGCCCAGAAAAGCCAATGAACCACTGGGAAGCACTTTCTCATCTGTAAAATGGAATAATATCCACCTCGGAGATTATTAAAGGGTTAAGTGAGAGGATGGCTGCCCCTAGAGCATAGGGGATGCTCCATGAATAGTCATTCACTTCTGCTCAGCCAGCAGGCGTGGCTCAGTGGTTGAGTGTTGACCTATGAACCAGGAGGTCACAGTCTGTCAGGGCACATGCCCAGGTTGCAGGCTCAATCCCCAGTAGGGGGCGTGTAGGAGGCAGCCAATCAATGATTATCTGTCATCATTGATGTTTCCATCTCTCTCTCTCCCTTCCTCTCTGAAGTCAATAAAAAATATAAACAAATTAAAAATAGTCATTCACTTCTGCTGGGTCCTCTCAGCCAAGCCTCCTCTGACATTCTAGCAACCCAGACCACAGGTTGTAGGGCACACACCGAGTTCAGAAACCATATCATCATTAGAAAAACTCTAGACCAGAGAAACTAAGGTAGATTTGTTTGCTATTGCTGCTGCAACACATTCCGTCCAACTCTGTGGCTTAAAGCAATATAGACGTATTTTCCTACGGTCCTATCTGTCAGATCCTGACACGATCTCACCAGGCTCACATCTAAGCACTGGCAGGGCTGCCTTCCTTTCTGCAGGCCCCAGGGGAGGGCCACTTCCTCACTCATTAAAGCTGCTGGCAGAATGTAGTCCTTGGGCACAGTCCCTGTACCTCAGACCCAGCCATGGGGCATTGGATCCTCCAGGCTGCCATTGCTCTCTCAGCACAGCCAGGGAAATTTTCCGGATTTTCAGGACTCATGTGATTGGACTGGGTCCACCAGGAAATCCAAGACAATCTCCCCATCTCAGGGTCTGTAACCTTGACCCCGTCTGTAAAGTGCCCTTGGCCATGTCAGTCAACTCTTGAGGCTCTGTAGGGGCTCTGGCAGGGGAGGGGGGGTGGTAACCAGGGCATTATTCTACTTACCACACAAGAGTATTTGTTGCCCTAACTGGTTTGGCTCAGTGGATAGAGCATCAGCCTGCGGACTGAAAGGTCCCAGGTTCAATTCCAGTCAAGGGCATGTACCTTGGTTGCGGGCACATCCCCAGTGGGAGGTGTGCAGGAGGCAGCTGATCGATGTTTCTCTCTCATCGATGTTTCTAGCTCTCTATCCCTCTCCCTTCCTCTCTGTAAAAAATCAATAAAATATATTTTTTTAAAAAATAGTATTTGTTAAATATCAACAATGCATAAAAATGTGCACCAATCCACACCTGGATTGCTGAGACCTGGACCACAGGCAGTTATTGCCACCATTTTGCTTTCTTTTATTTGCTGAAATTCCATTTACCCAGGTAGCGTTGAGAAAAAACAATGGTGACATGTCACTTAAAACCTCCCCTTTGTTGTTGGCTTGGACTTTTAATAGTAGGCATTTCCTTTGGCAGATTCAGCTTAAACCCAAATGGGGAAAGTGCTGAGGTCATCTGCCCCCGCGGAGAGAAGCGGGAGCGCTCTCGCCCGGCTCCGCTCCCATCAGAAAGCCGAAGTGACTTACAAAGCCACATTTGTCACGACCTCATCTCGGCTCCTACTTGACAAACAGAAACAACTCTCTTACAACCCATGACTGATGGCATCGAGAACAGCAGCCAAACAGATTTTAAAAGCCTTGTCCATCATCCTTTCTATAGCTCGTGAAGCATGGCCAAGCCTCCACCTTATTAATCCAGGGACACTCTAAGTAACTTTCCAACCAGGCCCAGTGGGCGCCAGTGCCACAGCGAAGCTACAAGGGTCGAGTAGGAAGACAAAAGCAACACAATGAACGCCGGGTCTTTCATTGCCAAGAAGAGGAGCCCCCTGACGCTCCTATCTCCATCCGCAGCTTCAACCCATGCCCTCGCCTCTTCTCTCAATGGGATTTATAATCTCCAGCCCCTTCTACTGAATCCCAGGTACAGGTCAATGGCTGTCACTGTGAAAAACAAGAAAAAAGAGAAGATTCCCACATCCTAATGCTTTTAGCCCCAAGCATAATAATAGAATTCTTTCTACATTGTTTTTTTCAACAAATGCCTCAAATGAAATGATCGTGTTCATTTATGTGAGGTTATTGGCTGGAAAAGAGGAAAGTGCCAGTCACAAACCAGCATCACGGCGCCTGAAGAGCCTGGGTAGGGTCCAAGGACTGCTGTTCCTACTGTTGCTCAGGCCTACCTCGGAGATAGTGCAGATTCGGTTCCAGACCACTGCAATAAAGCCAGTATCGCAATAAAATGACCTGTAATCTTTTTGCTGGTGGAGGGCCTCACCTTCAATTCACTGAAAAAAAAAAAAAATAGGCCCAGCCAGCATGGCTCAGTGGTTGAACATCAATCTATGAACCAGGAGGTCACGGTTTGATTCCTGGTCGGGGCACATGTCCGGGTTGCAGACTCAATCCCTGGTAGGGGGCGTGCGAGAGGCAGCTGATCAATGATTCTCTCTCATCATTGATGTTTCCATCTCTCTCTCCCTCTCCCTTCCTCTCTAAAATCAATAAAAATATATTTTTTAAATGAAACATCTGTGGAGCACAATAAAACTAAGTGTAATAAAAGGAGGTGTGCCTATATTAGAATTTTACTTCTATTTCTACCATCAACTTCAAACAGGCCAGCTGAAGCCAGGCCTCCTGAACTTATTGTAATCCTCACTGCCGTCACTGGAAGAGATAATGAGTTTCCCAAGCATGTGTGTATTGTGCTGGGGAAGGTACAGGGAGTCCCTCTCAGTCAATATTTTCATAGAAAGTCACGTCGCAGGAAGACCCAGGGTCTGACCTAAACTAATAAATGATTATCCTTCACTACAGAAATCAGGACCCTAATTAACTTGCTAATTGTTGGTCTCTGTTCCCAGACATTAACCTGACTTATCCCACCATATACACCCGTAAGTAAATTACAAGCTCTATACTCAAGATGAACCTTCTCTCCGAGTGGATAAATGGGACTTCAGTGTGTCAGCCACACATAATTCTTTTAAGTGACCAAGTGTGTAAGATTCTATTATGGGCACTTCTCCAAGCAAATTAAGTGGACACAAACTCCCTCTAATAATTTATTTCCTCAGTAGAGTCCATGGCCACTACTCTTTGAAAGGCACGGTCTCCTTGTTCATACATTTCTCTTTTAGAACAATACTAGCTACCCTTGCTGGCTTTCCATGGCCAAGTGGTGAGCTAAACATTGAATATTCATTATCTCCCTTAATCTCCACTAAGACCCATGAGCCTTATGTTATCATTATGCCTGTTTAGAGAGTAGTAGACGAGGTTTAGAGAGTTCAAGCGACTTATCTTGGCAGATGTTGCTAGAGCCCACCCATACTCCCTCTGCCAAGGTTACATGGTGAATGGCAGACACCAGAATCAAACGCACGCTCTCTGGCAGCTCATGCTCTGAAACACTACTTTTTGGTAACTCTCTTAACCATGACACTCTGTATGGACACAAATCCTTAGGCTACATCTAAATGTCCTTGATGTCTCTTCTGCCCATGGTTCTTAGTGTTGCCTTCCAGAATATAAAACTAGCCTCATCCCTTTCCCCTTGATAAAACTAGGGACATTTAAAGATGGCGATCCTGTTTCTTCTCACATGGCCTTCCCTTGGCTAACAATGCCTCAACTTCAAAACCCTTCACCCTATCATCCGAGCCCTGTGGAAACTCTACGTCCCAGGTGCCAAGTTCTCAGCACTGGGGCTCTCCGGTGGGCTGACCACTGCACAGCACAATGTGAAAATAGCTTCCCTTGCGCCAGTGCAGGGCATGGGTCTGTTAGTGAAGCCTGAGGGTGCCTTGGCCGTTTTTAGCACTGGGTCCCACGCTGAAGCTCAGCAGAGAGTAGATGTTCTCATCATGTTCCAAGCCCATTTTCACACAAATGTCCTTTTCCCATCCCAGGCGGACAGCATGGACGAGTATCTGTGATTACAAACATATTAGCTGGCTACAGACAGGTCAGCACCTGAATTTCTGTTGGTATTACCTCTCCAGTGATGGTGTACATTTACATATGGCTTAAAACAGAGAAATTTCACTGTCCATTTATTTAGCAAGCATGTAAGGAGAGCCTCTCTACTCCAGCGCCCGTGCTGCAGCTAGAAATATAACGATGGTTTGCTGCTCTCCAGCAGCTCAGAGTCTGTAAGACAGACAGACACAGAACCAAATCACCTCCATCCAGATCCTCCTCCTCTCTGTCTCTTGACCTCTAAACACTAGAGCGTTCCAGGTTGGGTCCTTAATCCTCGCCTTTTCAGGTCACACCCTCTTCTCCAGAGTCCTGTAGCCTCCACCACCACCTCTACACTGTGCTGCCCCATCTGTTCCTCCAGCTCAGACTCAGCCCCAATTCCACATCCCTCTGTTCAAGCGCCCGCATGCCCATCTCTCTGTCTTAGACTTAACCTGACTAAAATCAAATTCGTGGTCCCCACTGTTGTGAGTTGAATTGTGTTCCCCAGTATCTGTGAACGTGACCTTGTCTGGAAATAAGGTCCTTGGGGAAGTAATCAAGTTAAAATGAAGTCAGACTGGATTAAGGTGGGCCCTCATCCAATGAATGGTATCCTCATAAAAAGAGAGAAATTGGACAGAGACACAGGGAGAAGGCCATGTGACTACAGAGGCAGAGGTTGGCGTGATGCATCTACAAGCCAAGGAATGCAAAGGATGGCAACGGCTGGAAGCTAGAAGAGGCAAAAAAGTCTTCTTCCTTAGGGCCTTCAGAGGAAGGATAGCCTTGCTAATACCTTAATTTGGGCTTTTAAGCCTCCAGAACTGTGAGACAATACATTTCTGTTGTTTTAAGCCACGCAGATTTGTGATGACTTGTTCCAACAGCCCTAGAAAATGAGTACACCCACAAAAACCCACACATCCATCTGAGTGGAAGGTAAATCCATTCTCCCTGGTGGTCGGGCCAATTCTCCATTACTTTTCCTCTTGTGGCTCAGTAGGTGAACGTCAACCTATGAACCAGCAGATGAGGGTTTGATTCCTAATCAGGGCACATGTCCAGGTTGTGGCTCAATCCCCAATGTGGGGCATGCAGGAAGCAGCCTTCCTCTCTGAAATATATATATATATATATATATATATATATATATATATATATACACACACACATATACACACACTCACACACACACACACACTGAGTGGCCAGATTATTATGATCTCTGAATGCATAATAATCTGGCCATTCAGTATATATCCTATATAATAAAAGGCTAATATGCAAATTGTCCCCTCGACCAGGAGTTCGACCAGCAGGCAGGCCGGCCAACTGCCCATGTCCCCTCCCCCTGGCCAGGCTGGCCGGACCCCCCACCCATGCATGAATTCATGCACCAGGCCTCTAATATATATATCATAATAATCTGTGTTCAGAGATCATAATAATCTAGCCACTCAGTGTGTGTGTGTGTGTGTGTGTGTGTGTGTGTATAACATGGGCTAGATTATTTGACTCCTGATTCAACCATCCCATGGCTCCATAATTAAATCCAGACAATATACCATAGTTCACAACTGTCCCCCCCACCACCACCCCAGCTCCTGTGGCCCCATATCCCCTCCCTGAACTCATTCCCGGCCTCTCTCCATCCCTCACTCT
Source organism: Plecotus auritus (assembly GCF_963455305.1). NCBI lineage: Eukaryota > Metazoa > Chordata > Mammalia > Chiroptera > Vespertilionidae > Plecotus > Plecotus auritus. The sequence goes on along the minus strand of NC_137770.1, from coordinate 234,019,166 downwards.
GCTCCAGCCACACTAACCTCCCCTCGGGTCAGAGGCCATCGATACAGCACCCCTTCCTCACTCTGTCCCTCATCCTGCTATCTGCCTCCTTGGCACTCATCGCATCAATGGGGCGGGGGGTGTTAAACATGGGCCTGTGTAGTGTCTGTCTCCCTCCCTAGAAGAGGAGCTCCGTGAGCACAGGGCAGTGGAACAGGCACTGGAACAGTACTGGGCTCATCTGAGACTTTCAGTCCATTTGCTGAGCAAGGCAGTGCTGACGAGAGCACTCACACAGCAGTGGGGTGGCGGGGGGGGTGGTGCCAAGGGCAGTGCCTAACTCCACCTTAGAGTTCAGGTTTCTTTTCATCCCTAACAGGGGAATCATAATAGCACTTATCCCCTGGGATATGCAATGCTTACATATAGCATAAGCTCTAGTGTAGTCTAAGTCAGCTATACTGTATAGCAGAGATTTTCAACCTTTTTTATCTCATGGCACACATAAACTAATTACTAAAATTCTGACCCAAAAAATAGGTATTTGATTCATTCACACCAGATGGCTATTGTTGTGCTGTCTGTTTTCTTTTCTTTTTCTTTTTTTTATGATCTAAGGGGGTAAAGGTCAGTGCCCCTGACTAAATAGGCAGGTATTGCCTGTTTTAAACATTCTTGTGGCATACAGGTTGAAAGTCACTGAGCTATAGCGCAGTCTAAATCAACTACTCTATAGCTTAAATATGGATATATACAGGTATATAGCTTATATATAGCTTATATATAGCTTAAATAGAGATAAAAAATGTGTGGTGTGCAGGGCCCAGTACAGGTAAGAATTCAATAAAATGGGAAGGCGTCATAAGGTGTCCTTTGATTTAACTACCTGTGGGCGGGTGGGTGAGAACAGGAATTGCAGGCGGATGCGAGCAGGTAATGAGGCAGGGACCTGCATGAGGTCTGAAGACAACTACTCGCTAGTGGTGAGTGTGGCTGGGACACAAATGAACCACGGCAGCCAGGGAGGGGCCAGAAAGAGACAGAGGAGAGGGAAGGCAGCCCACGATGAGTGAGATGGATCACAGGCCAGATCCCCCACGACATTCTCGGACAGGGAGAGACATGATCTGACTCAAATGACAAACGGGGAAACAGCCCATAGGAAACACATCAGGGAGTCGGTGAGAACCTAGAGGGCCCCAGTTTACCTCTGAGAGTTGAACTGCTAAGTTCCTATAGCAAGATAGTCAGTAAGGCCTGAAACGGAGATGTCTTTCCCTTCTCACCCATTATCAGGGCGAATTTCATGAGGTTTTCCCAATGGAGATTAATTCATTCTCTTGTATTCTCTCTCTCTCTCTCTCCCTCCCTCCCTCCCTCTCTCTCTCGATATCCTTTTCTATATAGATTGTATATGTAACACCTGCATTTAATAATGTACTGTTGAAATAAATTCTGATTTATCTTTTTTAGCTTAAAAAAATAAGACAAAAAGCTGGTGTTGTTTTTACATGCAAGATGCCCAGGTGAAGGCTAGACAATTGATATTCAGGACCTCAACACAAAGAAAGAATTAGCATTCCTAGCCCACGTATCAGTGTGCACTCCATGTGCTGAGCTCAGAAAGGCTGCATGACCCCCTAAAAAACCACACCCCGACAGAAGGCAGCAGAGGGAACAGGGTGGCTCCAGGCACGAAGAACATAAAGCACCTTCCTTTTCTTGGACCAAACAGTCTCCTCAAACCCAATGCATTGTCCGGGAATAAAGGCTAAAAGGTAAGCTGGTCCTGACCTGACCTGCTAAGGGAGTTCTTCAGTTATCATAAACTTTAAGAATAGCAAGAGCAAGTCCCATGCAAAACTCATATTCCTTCAGTCTTGCAATTTATCCAGGAGGCTCTTCACATCCTGTCCCTGGTGTCCTATTCTGAAGAGACTCCAGTTGTGGGTGTCTGCTCCCCAGTGCCTGCCTTTCAGCTTATCCACTTCAGATACTAGCTGTGACCATCTTCCCTTTTTTCTCTTTTTCTGTTATCCTCACCAGAGGATATGCTTTTACTGATTTTAGAGAGGGGAGGGAAGAGAGAGAGAGAGAGAGAGAGAGAGAGAGAGAGAGAGAGAGAGAGAGAGAGAGACATCAATGTGAGAAGAAACAGTGATCAGTTGCCTCCTGTATGCCCCTCCACTGGGGATCAAACCCACAACCTAGGTATGTGCCCTGACTGGGAATCAAACTGGCAATGTTTCAGTACACAGGACAACACTCCTACCGAGCCACAATGGCCAGGGCAATCTTCCTGTTTTCTGAACATACATCTCCCACCATCTCATTTTGCTGCCCCAAACTAGAGGTTCCGGATCCTGGGCCAAGTTCAGAATCACACACAATACCTGAGGCCTAGCAGGCAATCAATGAAACTTTGTTAAACAAGTGAATCAATGAATGAATGAATGGGTGAATTCATTTATTAAGAGATCAGAGATCTGCCTTTAGGGGTAGTGAAGTAAATTCACTTAGAAGTTTTTTAAAAAGTAGGGTGCAGGGGAAGATAGCATCATTAGATTTTCTTCCCTCCACAAATTAATTTCCATAGTCAAGAAGCAGCCAATGACAAGCCGCATTGCCTTAAAATAAACAGAAGTACTTACTGGCCTATTCTCCTCACTTTTGGAAAAAGAATGAGATCCTTTTCACTTTCCCAGAAATGTGCAGAGGTTGTTTGCAAGTCTGTTCACCCAGGTGCACTAATCTGCATTAGCTGACAGTCAGGCACAGGTCGATCCCAGGAATCAAGGGAAGTGCTACCATCACCTCCACAACTTAGTTTTAAGTAGAATAATACCAAGCAGGCGAAAACCTTCCATTTGTGAGACAAAAAAAAAAAAAAAAAAGGCATTCGAGAGTGCATACAGAGGCCCCTTTGAAATATCAAGCATGCAAAAAACCAAGATGTCCTAAAGCTCTCTGAAAAAGAACCCTCATAAGGACCTTATTCCAAAAAGCCCCCCGATCATTAGGAATGTATGTTCAGCCAACTGCCAAGCACAGGTCCTGAGGTGCCTCCTAAACTCGATGACACTGTCTCCCAGTCTCATGTCACGCTTTTCTCAAACACTGGCTTCTTCTCAGAAAAACGTGCCTCGCGATGATCCCTTGACATATTTCCCCATGTGACAACGTGACAATGTGACCTTCGGTGAACACTGTGCAAAGTCAACCTCATTCATGTCCTCCGAGCACTTATCAACCGTGTGTATGTTCCAGTTACATAATGTATTTCACCAGAGAAAAACGGGGTCACTTGCCTCGCCCCAGTCTTTTCTTCAGAGGCTGGGCCCACTTTTACCTTGAAACCTAACACTCATGTTGCTTCAGTATAAATATTGGGTGCCAGCTGCAGGAACTGTATCCCTAATTACTACGGGATACTGTGGAAGTCACACAGAAGTACACAGAACAGGCAGGCGAGGACAAGAATGGGTCCACGAGCCCGAGCCAGTTTGGCTCAGGGGATAGAGCATTGGCCTGCGGACCAAAGGGTCCCAGGTTCGATTCCAATTAAAGGCACATGCCGGGGTTGCGGGCTGGATCCCCAGTGGGGGGCATGCAAGAGGCAGCCAATCCATGATTCTCTCTCATCATTGATGTTTCTATCTCTCTCTCTCCCTCTCCCTTCCTCTCTGAAATCAATTTTTAAATAAATACATATAAAAAAAAGAAGAAGAAGAATGGGTCCACATGACTAATGTCATTCACGTAGCATTCAGTCCGGCAACGTACCATAATAATACCGCTATTATATTGAAGTGTTGCTAAATATTCACTGAGCTCCAAAAGCCCACAGTGGGGGTGAGGCCTCTTTGTCGGATTTAAGCCTGGGATGAAGCCCCAAGAGTCTGCCCACTAAAGGAATGTTTACCAAGGCACCGAACATACCCACAGGAGGAGCCAGCTTTTCATGAACAATACAAATATTTACTTGGTTATTTAATGGGTGCCCAGCATGTAAGTCCTTAATGTAGCATTAGCTGACATCAGGAACACACCATATGGGCAAATAATTAATTCAGATGATGCTTTTCTTCCAGCGAACACTGTGGTAAGGGAGCAGAGTTACTGTTGAGGCGGATTGGGGAGCAGAGTGCAGGCCCTCTCCCCAGCCTGCCTTTATGGGCACCTCGCTTTTCATACTTCATCCTCCTTGTCATTCCGCTGCCAAGAGCGGGTGGCATTTGAAATGCTCCTACGGTGTTCCTTATGCAATCAGTAGGATGACTAACACGGCGATTGAAAACCTGACTTGGCTGAAGATTTTCTTAGGAGATTAAGCTTGAGATGCCCAAGATGGCCAGGAATCAGCCCACCTCTTGTAACCACCACCACAGCTGCAGAATGGACGGCCTGCAACGACCCACAGCGGATGATCCGTCATCCCCAGCTTTCAAACATGGCAAGAGAAGCAGGCCATGCCGAGGCATATAAAGCGTTTCCAGTTAAGGTGCTGGAGGCTTATTTATAATAAAGACATTCAAACTCTATGAAGGGATTTCCTGTGGGCAATGACACCACCCCGTTTCTCTCTGAATTAATACGTGGCAAACTTTGCTTTGCATGACATTTCAAACGGCAGAACCCTTCGCGGGAGGGGCGCTCAGACGCCAAGTGCCACACGAACAGTGGCAAGCACTGACTCCGCACATCCCCGCCGCGGCCTCCAGCGCCCAGCCGCCAGCCCCGCAGGAGGGCAGCGGCTGCAGTCCTATGACATCATGTTCTGACTGTTTCTCTCTCTCATTGTGCAGGTTAGTAATATCCGAGCCTTTCTTCTAAGAATAGTAAGAAGGGAAGAAAAAGCAAAGAAGAATTTTAAAGGCACTCGGATGAGGAAACTGATCTATCCAGAGAAAACATCCTTCCACTTCTACTATGAAATTATTTATGTATATGTTTTGTTCATATATGTGTGTATACATGTACCTACCTACATCCAGGTAGGTATTACAGAGTTGCTGTGAGGATTGAACAAGATCTGATACACGAAACGATCAGCACAATATCCAACACCTCACGAGCTTTCAATACACATTAGCTACCGTTACGATCATTGGATTACACCCAGAGCATTTAGCACAGCGCTTCATGTATTGTCAGTCCTCAGTAACAGCAGATGAAGGAATGATCACGCCTCCTCATACTATGCCCATACACAGCAGACGACTGAGACTCAGAGCAGTTATGTAGCTTCCTGAGGGTCACACTTCTGACAGATGCTAAATCTGGGATTTGAACCAGGTCTGCTTTCAATCTAAACCCCTGGCCTTTTTCACCACGTCATTCTGCCGATTCTCAAATGCCTACAAGCACACGTTACTGCCGAGATGGCATGGAGTCATTGAAAAGTTCACTGCTTTATTTCAAATTTCGATGGGACTCCTCAAGACAAGAAGGCCTCGCACCAAAATAAGAAAACAGAACGCTTCCAACTTATTCCAAAATATCTTCACAAGATGGCTCAGTACTTAACAGCTCAGTGGCATTTTCTTCTTTTCTAATGAATCTGTACTTAAGAGGAAAATTCCACAATTGAAACAATGATTGAGTAATTCATGACTCAATGCTCTATTAGCAATTAATTAAATCTGCCCAGCAATACAGAGAAACCAGTCATCTGCCCTGTATTTGTTTTATTTCATTTCATACCCTGTATCTTGCATATTCCCCCAAGCAAGTCTTTGCAGTAATTTTACCTTCCACGCACAAATCTAATAATCCCTCTTGTTCTTAAGCATCATGAGTGCAGCCGCATTGTCATTTTATTATTAAACGTACATCAGATAAATTCCAGTGTGCGCTGCATTCTCCAACATCCTTTCCGCTCCCCGCCCCCCAATCACTTATTTTCTATTTTTCATAAGTAAACATCGAGGTCTTTATGAGCAATAGGTTTTTTAATACATGCTTCAACTTTTTTTCTTAAGGGTTTTGTTGCTAATCACAGGATTCAGTCAGTCTCCTATGCACATTCACGGCTCTGTAATCTTAACAAGCTATATGCAGATGATTGACAGATTATACTTGACAGGTTCAAAATTAGAGAATATACAATGAAAAGTTCAGAACAGCCAGATCACTTAGTATGTGCTACACTTTTCCAATTTTGGCTTCTCTCCTAATCACCGACTTGGGAGGGATAGAGAGCAAGTGCGAGAAAAGATCTGACCATTTCCCCTCTCTCTCTCTCTCTCTCTCTGATCTCCTGGATGAAAACCACTGGGCTTGAACCAGTCTGAAAGAGTCATCAGTCAGAAGTCGCCTTACCAAGAGTTGAAATTCACAGCATCGAAATATTCACTTGAAAATAGGATTCTTTGGCATTTAAACCCAAACCCCAGCCTCTCCTCCCTGGAACCAGCCAAAATATTCTTTTCACATATTTTATTCAGTTTCATTTGTTGAAGAGAGTTATCATTCCTACAGCATTGCTCCTTAAATCTTTAATGAGGGAAGAAATCATGTCATGTTTATTGAAATGATTAGGCCAATTTTTATTGACTCTGTACAATGTACGTGAGGGCTGATATTTACCTGGAGCCTTTCCATTCCGGAAAGGATTGATTGATAACTTCCTACCATAATATTTGACTCAACTGCTAGTGATATAGTGAAGAAAAAGAGTTTGTTTGGGGTTTTTTTATTGCCTTTATCTTCTATTTTAAGCCTCCTCACACCAGGACCAACAGCAAATATTTTTCCTCTGGCTCAGAAGAACTGGATGACACAAAACTCATGCCGATTAAACTAGCAGCATTAAATATTTTGGACGTGCCAAAGGCCATGCCTACCACAACAGATGGTACCCAAAAGACTTGCCTGGTTGTGGTGGCTCAGTGGATTGAGCATCGTCCCATGGACCAAGAGGTCCTGGGTTCTATTCCCAGTCAGTGTACATGCCCAGGTTGCGGGCTTGATCCCCAGTGTGGGGTGTGCAGGAGGCAGCCAATCAATGATTCTCTCTCATCATTGATGTTTCTATCTTTCTCTCCGTCTCCCTTCCTCTCTGAAATCAATAAAAATATATTTTTTTAAAAAATAAAAGACCTAACCCTGGTTCAAGCAAGGCATTCTACTCTGCCCTCTCAAGATCAAAATTCGTATGTATTTGTAGTCAGTGCTCCATTGTGATGAATTAGGAGCCAGCAAAACTTAACATGGGTGGGCCCTTCTGCGAGGTCATTCACAGGAGATTTCCACAGATACCAGGCAGGGTCTCCTTGTTCTCGAAAATAAAAATGCATGTTTCCCTCCCTTTTCTGCTACATCCCAAATCCGATGGTGCTCACAAGATGACAACTATGCTGGGATTCCATCCAGGGACATTTAGGAGGAGGGGCGAGAGTGTCTGCGGGACCGTTATTTGATGTGCACACTCATGGAGAAACCACCAGCCGTATTTTTTCCACACTCTGGCTCTCTTCCGGTGTGCACGTTCAAAATAGGTCATAATGGAGAAAATTGTTGAAATGCAGCTTTTGTCCTTTTGGAAAGCAATCGCTGTCAAGAGAAGCATTTGGGTTAATGGCTGGCAATCACTGGTAGCCCAAGGTCAGTAACCACTCCTGTGGGAGGAAAGTGGGCGCCCAAGGAAGAAATGGGGGGAGAGTCCTCAGCAAAATCACCAGGGAAGATAACCCCAAATTTCCATCATCAGAGAAACGCACACTAAATAGCCATAATTGCACCAAATTAGTCACGAGAATCAACGGCTTAGTTCAGAATCAAGGTTGAAAGAGCAGAAACGTTCTGATCCTCAGTGGCCACCTGGACTTCAAAGGCACCGGTTTAAAAGCCACAGGACAGGCTTACATACAAGAAAATTCCAAATGAAATGGGCTCAGCAGTGAGCAAATACGCCAGGAAGATGGTCGGCTAAGCCACCCCTGATTGCAAACAACTCGGGCTTCAATTAGGTAAGAAAAGAGTAATTCCAGATTAAGACAAATAATGAGTAATGTAGAGGAAGCAGTGGGGAGATGGCATGGGCATCTTAAAACACCTGAAAAAGCCTTTCCCTCTCTTGCTTGCTTCAAAGCAGACGTTAATTTCTATAAGCATTGTTATTGAGTAGCCCTGTATTAATATGTATACTGCCTAAAAAAAGGTTTTGTTGTTTCTTTGTTACTATTTAAAAAAAAAAAAAAAGGAAGGAACGAAGAAAAAAAAGAAAGAACGATGGCTAGACAGACAGATAGTAGATAGATAGACCTGGCCACTTTTAGCCTCCTTTTGTGCTTGAAGAGGTAGATCGTGATTGGAACAACCACATGATCAGAAACCATAAAACATTCCAATGAACAGGGCGATCACGGCCATCAGATTCCAGCCCTCCAGGGTGGTGGCCAAGAATCTGAACCTTTCATTCAAGGGACACAAACATCTTTGCTCTTCGAAACGCCATACTTCCGTACCTCCACCGATGGTTTCCACATGAAGAAGAGAGAACACAAAAGACATCAGAATTACGTAAGCAAGGTTTTCTAAAAACTCCTTCCCACAACCGGCCACGATGACTATTTCCAATTCACTTTCACACCACAGAGACCTAAACACTGCTGTATGTTGCGATGTCAGACTCGAATCGTCTTAACCATCTGAGTCAAACGTGAGCTGGGAACCGCAGGAAGGAGTGAGTTCTGAGCTCCATTTGCGTAAAAGCTGGGCAACTCCAACGCAGAGGCAGTAATCTGCGACAAGGGCAGCTGTGAAATACCCGGTAATTGTCGGGTGGCAATCCTGAAATGTAGCCGTGGACGGGACAGCCACGGAAATTTAGCAGATACTTTCAATAAGTGATCAAGACATTTTGTAGTCATGGTGACCTGCATGCAAACTTAGAACCATTTTCAAAAAAGAAAAAAAAAAATGTCCTCTCCCCTCCCCCCCGATACCACTTCTAGTTTTCTTCTTTCTACATTGTGATCTGAAGCTGGGCAACTAAGATCCCGACAACAACGGAATCTAATTCGGGGGCTTTTCTCTTCAAGATCAGATCTAGTAAGTTTAAGCAGAGCCTCTGAACAAGGTGCTGTTTTTAATATTAATAGATTACTCTATACATTGGATCATATAATCCACACTACCAAAATGCAAAGAACAAGACCTTTAAGTTTTCTGCTCCCAACAGGCTGTGCAATAAACTGACTCACATTGTAATTAAGAGAGAGACAGAAACATCAATGATGAGAGAGTATCAACCATCGGCTGCCTCCTGCACGCCCCCTACTTGGGATCAAGTCCACAACCGGGCACATGCCCTGACTGGAACTGAACTGAGAACCTCCTGGTTCATAGTTCAATGCTCAACCATGGAGCCACATGGGCTGGGCAGATGGCCATTTTCTTGTGGCCTGTTGAGTGTGTTCCTTCAAAGAGTTTTATGCTCTCTTTGTCATGAGAAGACACACAGACTCTCCTGACAATGGAATGGGATGAGCCTTACCTTCCTGGGCCTCACTCTCCCTCTTCAACCCCCTGCTGGCCCCCAGCTGCTCTGACAAGAGCCATTTCAGAAGATGACTAAAGCCTGGGCGAATGTATGGTCTCTTCCTGAGGCCACCAAATGCAAAGATACATGTAAACTGCTATGAGCACGGAGAAAAAAGACCGGGAGGGCATCGTGAGAACAGGGGCAATTGCTGCTTCCTTCTTTGTGAGTATTTCTGTTTTGTCAATGTTTTAATAGAACAGGCACATTATTTTACACTCAGACAAAAGCTATCAAAGTCTAAACAGAACTGAAGTCTAACGGCTTCCCACCTCATGTTCAAACTCAGATGAGGGATAAAAGAAACGTTTTCCCTCTAAAAGTTCATTTTTACTGCCTGTGGCCCGGGCCAGTCACAAAGGGGAAGCATGTGCTCCATCCAATTCATTCCAGATCAGCTAGAGCAGAAACAAGACCACAGGACACCCAGCCCCCCTCCCTCTGGTCACCTTCCTCTTGCCTTCTCTCATCGCCATCATGTTCATTGTTAGACCACACGTGAAACACACGGACCGCCTTCAATCCATCAGAAACAATTTCATCCTGCTTCCAAGCCTGACGCACTTTACTGTCCCTAATACACTTCCTTCAGAATAATCAAGTTGCTTAGAAACTTGAAAAAGATCTGTGTGGTGGTATCAGCCCTTACCCGCACTGTCCCCGGCTCCCGCCCACCACCCTCTCCAAAGGAGAGGCCACAGGACAGCTCTGCCAACAGGAGTCCCAAGGGCCTAGGAGGGAAGGGAAAGGTAGAGGTGGGGGGTGGGAGGAATCCAAGAGTCAGGTGGGAGCACGGAGCCTGTGCCTTCCTCCGGAGAGCATGCAAGGTCAGGAGGATGGGTCCAGCTTTAATCTTCAGAAACTCGCTGCGTTTCATTGTTTAATTAAATGGTTTCCTGTGCTAGCCCGGACCGGGCATTTGTATTTTTTTTAAAGCTTTCCGGATAGTTGTAACTCGAGGTGGGGATTGAGGACCCCTGGCATAGATGACCTCTAAGGATGGGCCCAGCTCTTTCTTGGAACCTCTGAACCTCATTCAGGGTCTGGCAGCCTTCTCTCCTTTCCCATCTCTCTCTGTAAGGCGCTTGCCTCGGCTACCATTGCAGTTCTGAGCCTCATCCAGAGACCGGCCAACACCAAGGAGTTGGCGCTCATGCTTCTACCAAAGGGGCCTTGGCAGTTGGGTAAGTACAGGCTCGGTAACTGCACACACCTGTTTTTGAATCCTAGTGCTGCGGCCTTGAGCAGGCCTCGTAAGCTCACTAAGCCTCAGCCCTCTCATCTCCAAAATGTGACGGTAATGCCTATTTCACGGGCCATTGTCTGGAGAAAATGCATGCAAGGTACAGGTATGTAAATGCTGAATAAATGTTCGATGCCCCTCCCTCCCTACAATCTGCAAGCGCCAGGGGTCTGGTGCTCACAGAGGGAATTGCTGGAGGAAGGCCAACCCGGCTGACTTTCTAGAACCCAATAGTGGTCTCTGGCTGAGCAGATTAATGCTGGCCAGAGAGGCACTTGGAGCTTCAAAGCAGCAGCATCCTCCCTCCCCCTCAGCTGCAGAGAAGTGGAAATTAAACCCAGCCCTCCAGCCCTCCAGCCCTCCAGCCCTCCAGCCCTCCAGCCCTCCAGCCCTCCAGCCCAGGAGAGAGAAGCTACAGGTGAGCACGCTGAACTGCAGGGTGCAGACAAGGAGGCCAGTCTCGGCCTCTTGCAGCCCAATGTGCAGGGAGAGAGGGGCAACGGGTCAGAGGGGCCTGGTGAGGAAACAGTGGAGTCTCGTGCGACTGAGGCAAGGAGCCTCTGCAACAGATGGAGGGAGGGAAAGCTGGGAAAATAAAAGACATTTGCCTTTTCCAGCTTTGGCAGGGCCGTGGAGTGAATTTCTCAGACCACTGAGAATAAGCAGCAAGGAAATGTTCAGGCCGGCTATAAGATTGGGGGGAGGGGGGAGCAGATGGGGGGCGGGGAGTGAGCTTCACCCTCTCCACACACACACAGGCATAGGGAAAAGGCTACAAGAGAACAGGCTAAGATGCTACTAGGGTTTGCCTCCAAGCAGTGGACTTGTGGGTCATTTCTAGTCTCTTCGATGTACGATTGCAAATCCATAATGAATATGAGTGTCCTTTATTATCAGGAAAAAAAGAAACGGAGCCAATGAAGGATGTCATACACGTTTATAAACGAGAGAAAGACAAGGAGTTAAAGAGGCTCATGGTGGGTGAAGAGGGAGGAAGCAAGATTAAGACAGCAAAAAGAGCTGTGTGTCTAAGATCAAACAGAGCGGGCGGGTTAACCATTCATGAGCCCATGTTTTCTGGGAGAACTGGGGCCAGAATTAACCAGTGCAAAGAGCAGGGAAGTCGGCAGTCCATATTTTAACCTTTCTGCCTGCAGTGTTGACGCTGGCTTTTCCACTGTTTCGGAAGCTGGGACTTGCTGCGTGAGGGCAAACACAACCGAACACGGAGGAATGCTGATCCGAGGAACCCAGCGCCGAGCACAGCACAGAAACCAAACTGAGCCAAGGAGGGGCTTATGTTGTAGAAGACATCACTGGCCAGTGCTTTTCCAGCATAAAAACACCTGGGACTTCACACAAGGTGCCAGGGACTTCCAAGAGGGCCATCCCAGGTGTCAGAGTTAAAATGTTCCTGCAACATTCAAAACGCATCCTGGGACAAAACCATGGCCGTTACCACCCCTGGGGAGGGACAGGTTTTTCCGTGCGGGAGAGCTCCATTGTCCCTAACCTGCGGTCAGCATTTCCATCAGCATCTATCTCTGGCTGCTGGCACAGGCTCAGTGCGGGGGAAGCTAGAGAGCAATCCCACCCTGTCACTATCTGTAGAGGCCTTCCCGCCTGGCCCGGCTGCCAGCACTCATGGAGAAGCCATGTGCCTCCCATCAGCACTGCCCAGTTACGAGAAGGGGGGACTTTCAGAGAAAACTGCTAAATATCCACCATTGAAACTCCTTGTGAATTCTTACCTCCCAGGACACCTTAAGCTAGCCACAAACGTTAGGTTTCGGAGAAAGCGGTATACTTAAAAGGGAAAGTAGAGTTGGGGTAGCCTAAGGTTAGGATTTAAGGGTCCGTGAAATCCAGACTCCACACATTTCAATTAAATAGGACATCGACCCGTGTACCAAACTATACTGAAATCTGCTCCAAGTCTCATTTGTCAAGTTTTATCTGCCACCAGTTGGATTCAAGATGACAGACGAAGTTATAAATCCAATTCAGGATGGGACTTACACAGAGCAGGGTACCCAGTTTCATCAAAATCAGTCAGCCTCTTGAAGAGTTGAACATGGGATAGACCAGAAAGACAGCCAAAAAGGAAAATGTCACGTCAACCGGTTGCAGCAGGAATGATGCGTAAGTGGGTCACTTGTGTATCTATTCCTTCGTTCAACAAATATTTACTGAGCACCTACTCTGTGCCGGACAGTGGGGAAAGTCTGAGATATGCAAATCACAAGGCAAAAGCCTAGCCTGTGTAGAGCTTATATTATGATGGGGGCGCTGGGGAAATAATTCAGTAAAATCAGTAAAAACTGAGATTAAAGCCATCATGGAATTAAATTAATCTGTTGTGATAGAGAAAAATAAAGCAAGCTTCCTTTCGACGAGGAAGGAAGGCATTTAGGTTGAGATGGGAGGATGGAGTGGAGGCAGCCATGGTAAGAGCCAAGGAAGAGGGTCCCACACAAAATAAAGAGCACACTGGGAGGTCCTGAGTGAGACCTGTTGTGGTCACGGACACACAGGTCTGGAAGGTAAGGAGGAGGGCAAGCCTACTGTGTCTTGCAACACCAAACGTCACTGATGATACTAAGAGCAACACCATTAGAAATCATCTGTGCCGATTCCACTAAATGGGAGACTTTACATTCAAAAGAAAACTGCACATGGTGCCTTTCTTCTCTCTTTAGGGACTTTCCGTTGACACGTTAAATAATACCTAACAGCTCATACATTCTACTTTCCTTAGAATAGAGAAACGATCACTATTAAATATGATCACCAGCCTCACTAAGGAACTTGTAAGTGTGATGCATAGCTCTTTAATGCATTTAGCACACAGCACATAAACTTTCCACGACAGACAGTGGAAGAAGCCTTCATCCAATCAGGGAAATCCCAAAGCAACTGGGTATTTACTGCATGTCCCCCGGAGCAAATGGCACAAGGGCACTTGGGCCCTGTTGGGAGTGAAGAGGAGGGATTGCAGAAGTGGTCAGCTGTCCATGAGAGCTGGTCACGCTCAGGATGCACCCAATCGGCTATGTGGATAGAGGTCAATGCCCAGGCAGACGAAGGGATGTGCCCGACTGTACAAAGCACCCGTCCATAGCACCAGAGAAGTTGTAAATTTTATGGAATTCCAATCTTCAGTTTTCTTGATTGCTTTTAAGCCATTTGGAAAAGAAAATGGATTGCAGGAGAGTTTTCCTAACTAGCTCACTGGTCTTCCCTTGTCGTGTCAGGATGAAAGAATTCACCATTTGACTAAAGGTCAATGTTCTGGAAATATTTATGGGTGACTAAAAGGGGAAGACTATTGGAGTAGTCGGTATTCATTACGTTCACTACAGCCTGGTTAACTACATGAAGTACTAGACATACCTATGCTATATCCGTACCCACCTTCCCATGTTCATGAACCCATCTCTTTTGTTTCTAGGTGGTTCTTCTCATAATGAATTTAAGGACATCCCTTTCAAGGAAATGACTAGATGTTGGTTACATTTTAAATTGTGCATGATTTTAGTACTCTCTGAGCAATGTTTGATGGATAAGCCTTAAAAAAATGGTCAAATGGCCTAACCTTTTAGCAATAAAATTGTGCGCAATAAAATGCTGGAGGGCACCAGTTACTGAACTGTCATGGCCGGAGAATTATTAGCCCCCATAATTCTGTACTGCAAAACCAAATTTGTAGATTTTTTTTTCAGGTGGAAAAAAAAAGTCCAGGAAATTAAATGGAAAGACCTGTAGTAATGAAATATTAAATGCAATTTCAAGTGCACAAAAAGGTCAGAAGCCAAAAAGAAAAAGATTTCTGGAACATTAATTTTCTCATACTTCATATTATGCCTGGGTTTAAATACCCCCAGAAACCAACCAGGCCCAGACTGGGGCGGCAGGGATGCAGGGTAATGATAGAAGAGAGGAGCCCAGTACAGGGGGAAGTAAGAACCAAGAATGAGGAGGGAGGGGGGAGTTAGATAGAAAATATTTCATTTGGTTTCAATTCCCAAAGCTGAAGTCATATTGCATAAATATACATCAACACTGTCTAAAAGGCATAAAAACTAAAGCAAAATGACGGGACTTCACCCACGACATGCCAGTTCTACCCGAAGTTAACCCTGATTCTTGGTTCCTTGCACTATTACTATTCTGGCTCCTGATCTTAGATGTGAGATTCAATTCTGGCCAAAGACAGTGCGTAGCGTAGGATGGCTCAGTGAGCATTTGCAGTCAGTCTGTCGAGTTGTGTCTGTGTGAAGAGCGCTACTGTCATTGAAAGCAATCACTGCAAATACATACCTTCAGTTCCAGGTCACAGCAGTACTACCTCACTTTAGTAATGCCAACGTAGGAAGGGGCAGGGACATCAGGGAAACTTTAAAGGCAATGTTTTAAAATAAAAAGCATTGTGTGCATAGAAGAGTCACATGGTAACATCAGGACACCTTCAGTGTAGGTATGACACACTGTCTGTGTGGAATATTGTTTAGTGCTGTACACAGGGAAAAATCCTTATGTTAACACCTGGCTAACTCCCCAGGGCCATTGCTCACACAATCTGTACACTCTTTCTTCGAATATGCTACAGATATCAGATGGTCTGTAATTTATGATTGCTACTACTTTCAAACCTAAACAACACATGATGAAATCTATTTCTTTAAAATACCAATCTGCGAGGTGGCAATGTTCGATGAAGAAAGAAAGATTTATATTTATGGCCAATTTTTATTTATCCTCACCTATTTATAAATTGTGCTACAACTTCAATAGCCATGGTTAAAAAGAATAACGTCATTGCTAACCATTTTCTGGGACTATAAAAACAATTTCACTGTAATGGATAACACTAAAACACTCCAAGAATAATCTATAAATGAATCCTAGATTACTGGTCTAAAGATGGTGGTTATAAATGATTACATGAAAGAGTTGATGTTACTTTGAAAATCTTAAAGTCTGTCTATGGATTTTCGTATTTTATATGTAACATTTTTATGAAGTGATTTTGCCCCAACATAATAGCTTTCATCTTCAAAGCTCTTCACAAATATGAACTAGTTATATAAAAGGCTGCATTACTGCAAAGTCAGAAAATGGGGAAGCTCAGCTTCTCTCAGCAAGTCACCCTCACGCATCCTGTATATTTAATCTACAAAAAAGGTTATGTTTTTTAAAACCTATTTAATTATCAATATTGTTAACAAAACTGTCCAAAGGGTTAACAAAGCTTTTACTATACCAGGCAATTGTTCTTAGTCATAAAAATCTCCCTTTGACTGAATTGTAAAGTTTGAGAAAATTAGACTTATATTATCGTAGATCTTTGTCTCCTTCAATTTCAAGAAATCTGTTAAATATCAACAAAAAGGGATGCTCAACAAAGCTTTATCTAATAAAATTGAAAAAAATTAAACATGTGTAATGAGAAATGGTTAAATAAATTATGGTATGTTTATATGATTTAATTTTTTCAACTACAATACAGCCATTAAAATTCTATTTTTAAGACTATTTAAATATATGGAAAAATTTGCACAATACAATATTAGTTTTTTTTAATGTCACAAAATTACCTAAAAATCATGACATTTTTACAAAAGAAATAATTGTATATAGACACATAAGCAAATTGGATGAAATAAATATGAGTGCTGAGGGTACTGTGATTTTATTTCCTTCTCTAGGCTTTATTACTTAAATTGTTGACAACACATTGTTTTTAAATCATGGAACATGAACCTTTTCTAAGGGAAAACGAAACTACAATCCTTGCCTTCAAGACCTTCCACTCTCCTGGAGAAGTACAAAGCATCAGTCAGTATGATAATCTCTGTGAAAGGAGAGAGTATAGAGTACCATGGGAGTAACCAAGGTAGAGGTTCAGAATAGACAGAAGAGACCCTTGAACGGCGCTTGGCAAGGTAAGCAGGTATTCAATAATAACAGAGAGGGCAGTCTAGAAAGAACATATGCAAAGGCACAGAAGCACAAAGCACAGGGAAATGGGGCGGATGGACTTCATTAGGACAAAGGCTATGGCCAGAGATTGTAGAAGATGATGATGGAGGTAGCACATGCCAGTTCCTAGAAGACCTTGAGTGCTGTGGAAAAGATCCAACTTCAACATTTTTACATCCCCGGTAAAGCCTGCTAGGGAAGGGGACGTGGGAGGGGTTAGATCAAAACAAGTACTATGATTATATGAGTTATTTAAATCGCTAGCTCCAGCTCAGAGAACTGGAGGAAGGCAAGACTAGAGTCAGGTGGACAAGGTAGGAGGTTCTGATAGGTTTATCTCTGGAAGGAACAGTGGAACCAGAAAGGAGAGATGGGGCTCCAGGGATAATTAAGAAAAAGAATAGGCATAGCTGAGTGGCCAGTTAGATGTGGGTGAATGAGAAAAAGGGCCTGAGATAATTCCCAGCTTTCTGGATGGACAGTGGTACCACCACCTAAAAGAAGTGGATCTCAGCAAAAAGCCAGTGAATTTGATTTTGTTCATGTAAAATTAAAGGTGACTCTGGATACCCACATAAGCATAAGCAGTAGGCTGCATGGATCAGTATGCAAGTCAGAGAAACACTTGAGGACATTCAGCATACAGCTAGGTGCTTAACAGATTATAAATGGATAGAACCACCCTAGAAGATTGGGTGAGTTAAGGAGCCCAGAAATCAGGGGGACATCGACATTTAGGGACAGGCATGCAGAGCCAGCAAAAGCAACCATGATGAAATGGGCAGGGAGAATGAAATGCGCAGGGAGAACGAGGTCACGGAAGCCGAGGAGCAGAGAATTTCAAGAATTTCAAGTGATCAAGATTGTGAAAGGCTCTAAAGGTCAAATAAGCAAAGGCCAAAATGCATCATTTAGATTTGATAATAAAAATCTTCATTTGACCACTGCTGGAGTAGTTTGGGTGGGTAGTATAGTCAGAAGCTTATAACGCATTGGGGAATAATCCACAAATTTAAACTAAGACCTGAAGAGGAGAGTGAAAAATTGAAGATGAACTTATGACTAGGAAAGAAGGGCATTGATTGTTTATCAATAGGTGATGCCCTGTAATCACAGTAATGTCTACCAAGGAAGTGAAGTCACCTTTTTTTCACCTAATACAAATATAGTCATATCACCACAGCAAGGTGGTTCACTTGGTTGGAGAGTCATCCCATATACCAAAAGGTTGCGGGTTCAATTCCCAGTCAGGGCACATACCTAAGTTGCAGGTTTGATCCCCGGTTGGAGCATGTAATGGGATCTTTCTTTCTTTCTCTCTCTCTCTCTCAAAAAAAAAATCAATAAGCATGTCCTTGGGTGAGGATTAAAATTATATATCCTATATAATAAAAGGCTAATATGCAAATAGACTGAATGGCAAAACAACCGGTCACTATGACATGCACTGGCCACCGGGGGCAGATGCTCAATACAGGAGCTGCCCCCTAGTGGTCAGTGCACTCCCATAGGGGGAGCACTGGTCAGCCAGAAGCCTGGTTCACAGCTGGCCAGTGCAGGGGCAGTGGCGGGAGCCTCTCTCGCCTCTGCAACAGCACTAAGGACCCCTCGGGGGATGTCTGCCTGCTGGCTTAGGGCTTGCCAGCAGGCGGACATCCTCCAAGGGGTCCTGGACTGCTAGAGGGTGCAGGCTGGGCTGAGGGACTCCCCCTCCAGTGCATGAATGTCATGCACCAGGCCTCTAGTATATATATATGTGTGTGAATATATATGTATGTGTGTATATATATATATATATATATAGAGAGAGAGAGAGAGAGAGAGAGAGAGAGGGGGGGGGGGGGGCGGGGAAGGAGCACAAAACAAAAAGTATGACATTTATCCAGATGTGTGCTAACATCCACATCACAAGACCTTTGGTCAGTGTGAAAAAAATTCTGATATCCCATTTCCAAAGTATCACCTTAAATTTTAATGTTACTCAGGTAATTGAAAGAGTTGGCTAATATAAGGAATATAATTGATAACTATAAATAATTTAGAACCAGGAATGAATTCATTTTAGCTAAATTATCTACTGAATGGCCAAGATGTTTTAAATTAACTGAATAGCTTTTTCAACATTAAGTAGACCTGAGATTGATTAGATAAAAATCCACTTGTATAGTATAAACTACTTGAAGAAGTTTGCATAGAAATTTTAAAAACTTCATTTTTGTTGTGGTTCTCATAGGTCTATTTAATTATTAGGAACTTTAGCCCTTAATGAAGTCAAAGTCTATACCATTCTTTCCTTCAACTCACCTAGAAATATCAAATTCATTATATGTGTAAGAGCCATAAAAAGATTCATTATTTCTAACCCAATAATTCTGCTCTTGGGACTTTGTCATATAATATAATAGTAGAAAATGCCATAGGCACAAACATATTCACTAGAACATTATCTAGAATATCTAAAGCATGGAAACAATTTAAAAATTCAACAATGGGAAGGAAACTACATGAATTATGAACATCTGTTTGATGAAATAATATATAGTCATTAATTGCATGAAACAAAACTGAATGAAATTGTTGACTTTGACCACGATCATATAATTGTAAATTATGTGTGCAAACCAAAAAATTCTTAAAGGTAATGTAACACAAAAACTCAAAAAGAAAAAAAGTCATGTTGCAGGAATAAGGAAGATTTTGTCTTTTTTCCAATTTTCCTTTAAGGTCATAAGAATTTTCAGAAACTAAAAGGGAGGAAGAGAGGGTGGGAAGGAGGAAGAAAGGGAGGGAGGAAAGGTATTGGGAAAATAACGGAAGATCAAAACCAGTGAAGAGAAAACAGTCCTAAGGAAAAAAAGAATTCTAAAATGTACCTCGACGTATTTGTCGACTATTTGTAGACTGTGACTCATTTGTAGACTCTAAAGCCCTGTCTAGAACTGACAGCAGGTTAAATGGAGTTATCCATCTGCAACTATGACTCATTGAATGATACCAATAGGTACCTTGTATCTCTACAGTCAGCATCTGGAGATATAAAAATATTTTAACCAATTTTACTGACAAGGAAAACAAAAAAAAACATGGCAGACAGTTCCAGCATAAGTAAACTATTGTTAGCAAAGTGCTAAAGTTAGCAAGTTTCTCTGCATTTTTAGCTGAATACTATTTACAATAAACTTAATTTTTTAATACTTCTAGTAATTTTTTTATTATGCTCAAATAACACTAAGGTAGAATTGGATTAGCCTGTTGTCACCAGGCCTTGCTTCAATTTTAATCACTTTAGATTAACAAAAGCTATTTCCCAACATTTCCATGAGAACTGACCTTCTTGCCACCTATAATAATGCTTCACATGACAATTATTTATTTCGCTTATGATTTTGACAGCCTGTACTAGTTAGAAAGGTGAGCCCAGAGTCAGAGGGGCTTGTTTGCTTTGGAGCTCCAAAATTATTACCTGGGAGACCCTCGATGAGTTACAGGAATGCTCTGGGCCACTGGTTCCTCTTTGCAAAATGGGGATGAAGTAGTTAGCTCATGAGGTCTTGTGAATATTAAGTGAGATTAACGTATGGAGAGTACTTAGAGATATGCCTGGAACCCAAAAAGCACACAGGTCATATTCGCTGATCTTATTATTAGATGTTGTAAGAATACACAGAAGCACGGCAGCTCTGGCCTAGAGGGAGCCTGCAGTTATTACTATTACTGATGATGACATAAATAAGGATACTAGTATTATTATACTTCTCCAGGCATGCCATCATTTCCATGCATTACCTCCTCTGATTTTGCTACCTCTTAAGACAGGTCTTAAACTCATTATATAGCTCAGGAAACCAAAGCCTTGGAGAGTGATGCCATTGACAGGATTGCCCCCAAATGACGACTTTAGTTAAGAGTGGAGGTAGGTTTTGTTCTAAAGCTGCAGAGTAGAGGAAAATATATAAGCAGTGGCCAACCCTTCCAGTGTCACGGGTGGGGGTGGGGAGGGAACTGGTTGAGAGTTTATGGCCTGCCCTTTTGTTGACAAAGCAATTTGCATGGGTTTGGAATTTTAAATGGTATAGTAAAACTTGAGTAATCATTAATCACAGTGGGAATCGTGAGCAACTTATTTTTTCAGAAAAAAATGACTGAAAGAGCGAGCCACAGAAAGCAGCAGCACCATGAAAACTGTACTGTAGCAGCAATATCCTGGAAGTTCCTACAACGTGATTATTCCTCAAACAAGTCCTTGTTTCCAGCTGCAAAATTAGACCAGAGTCACATGACAGGAAGCTGGCGCTTTTTCCCCCTCAAATTCAAATTAAGAGAAGATTGCTATTTGAAAACACCTATGCTTGCAACAAGAATATGGGATTTTTAGCAATTTGTATAATAAATTCTGGCTCCTTTTATGCCTTATTTTACACAACTAGAGGTATTTTTATTAGTTTTTGGTACTACATAACAACATACGTTTATTGTGGAAAATCGTGAAAATTCCTCGTAACATCCACAACTTCAAAATAAATACTCTTAATTGTGTAATGTTCTGTGCATGTGTGATGTGCCTATGTGGACATCTATTTATTTACATGGCCCCAAGACAGAATTTGGTTTCCAGTTTCCTGCCGCTTATAACTTTTTAAATGTCACACGAAAATTGCTCCCTCTCATCACTGGGATACTATTGTATATGCAGTTTTGTGTTGCTTTTCATTTAACATGATATCAAGAGTATTGCGCGTGTTATTAAACATTGTTTGAAACTATATTTTGTGGCTTTTAGGTTTGGATAGCTCCTCTTTTTAAAATAGTACATCGATTGAAGAATTTTCTGCATTTCAAATCTCTCTGACATAATATAGAACTCTAAGTGTCATGACCCCTGTTAACAGCAATAAATACACGTAATGTTGTCTAAAACAACTTTAGAAATGTAACAAGCTGTACCTTAAAATATCAGGGGGAAGCTTTTATTTAGAGATAATCCCTTGTGTGTGCATTTTAACAGACCTGCCTTGAGTAATTGAAACCTTTTGGCTATGTCAGCTTTCCTTAGCATTATGGTTTTCCCCTGCCTGGAAAAAAAAAAGTAAAATATTGCTATGAAGCCCACATGCCCATATCGATTGTGACTGCAAGCCTTTTATGGGCAGGGACCACTTCTCAATCCAATTCTTTAGCTTCTTCAGTGCCTTAAGAAGTTAATAGTAACAGTTACTATTTTTCTAACATCTCTGGATGAATATTATCCATGATGTTGTAATTTTATTTTATTTTATTAAATATATTTTTATTGATTTCCGAGAATAAGGGAGACATAGAAATATTAATGAGAGAGAATCATTGATCGGCTGCCTCCTGCACACCCCACACTGGGGATGGAGCCCACAACCCTGGCATGTGCCCTGACCAGGAATCAAACCGTGACCTCCTAGTTCATAGGTCAATGCTCAATCACTGAGCCACGCCAGTTGGCCATGATGTTGTAATTTTAAAACCAGTTTATGGGTCATATACACCACAGCGATCTAAAATTTGACTTTAACTTGGTCATATCTGGGTCACGAGCAATGCATTACATGTACAGTAGGTCCTTAAAGAACACGGGTTTGAACTGGGCAGGTCCACTTACACCTGCATTTGCTTCAATATAGTCATCCCTTCCTATTTGCAGGTTTCGCCTCTGCAGAGTCAACGTGGTTTGAAAACAGTAGTCTTGCATTCCTAGCAGTAGTTAACCAACTTCAGATACCCAACTGTGGAGCGAAAATACTGTTTTAGATCCGCAGTTGGTTGAATCCCTGCATGCCATGCGCCAACTGCAGTCAAAAGTTACACGTGGTTAAGCTCTTCCCAAATGGGGGACATCTGTAGTACTCTCAACAACAAAATTAATTTTTTTAAGTTACATGTGGATTTTCAATTGGATGGGAGGAGGGTCAGTCCCCCTAAACCCTGTATTATTCAAGGGTCAAGTATATATTCAATTCACATTCATCTGTGACTACCCATTCAAATAAAGTTGGGTCATTTTCATCAGGAAATCTTTTCCCTGCTGGGGAGTAAATACACATCCAAACCCACAAAAATTCTAGTAGCACCAGTTACAAGGTAACTTAGTGATGAACATTTCTCTTCCAGTTTCCTGGCTCCCCAACTAAAGAAAGACTGTGGGTTCTGGTTGGCAATTGAGCTGTAGGTAGCAGATACGCCGGTTTTAAAAAGAGAAAGAGAGAGCTACAATAATGGTGCGGTCTCCTGAGAATACATTTATTTCTGCAGTATAAAACAAAATTAAATTCTTCAATCTCAAAAACTATTAAAAGGTTGTATTTAAAATGCATGAAGCATTAA
Source organism: Plecotus auritus (assembly GCF_963455305.1). Classification (NCBI taxonomy): domain Eukaryota; kingdom Metazoa; phylum Chordata; class Mammalia; order Chiroptera; family Vespertilionidae; genus Plecotus; species Plecotus auritus. The sequence goes on along the minus strand of NC_137770.1, from coordinate 233,996,067 downwards.
AAAGACATCAAAATTAAAATAATCTCATAAATCTCTTCATTTAAAAGACTTATTAGAATACAGATCGAGGCAGAAAACAGCTGCCCGGCAGGCACTCTGGAGCAGTAAATTATGACTACTTTAACTTTTTTCATTTTCATCATTGAAAATTCTTTCCCAGAATAATTGTATTGCTGCAGCAAGACCAACTGTCCCATACATTTAATACGTGAATAGTAAGCCACGTTCAATGGACTCAGAAACAGATACGCTCTATATTCTTTTGAAGATCAGCAGACCACGGGGTTGTACCCTGACAAAGGATATGGCAGATACAAGCAGAAATTAGTTTTTAATGTAAAATTTATCAAATTAATTATTATTCCGATTCAGTTTGCCAGGGCACGAGGGAGGCCCTAGGAAAGCCTGCCAGGGTAAGAGTTTTATTGCTATTCCCTTCTCCCCAAGATCTGCCAACTAACAGCCCAGAAAAAGTCAGTCCAGGAAGGACAGTGAGATGTGTCCAATTCCATCAATCATTAAAACCGGACTCTCTTTCGTAAATGACTGACAACTAGGTGAAGATTTTTTTTTTTAAATAAAGATCCTCATTTCATGGACCATCATATGTCAGTCTTGATTGTACTAGAGCATTCCTTGGAGAACAATTAAACTATCACGTTGATTGCACCTCAATGCAGTTGAATCCTAAAAGGAGAAAGAGAAAAAAACAGATGGCTAATCATGAAGAATATACTATGAAGTGAGCAGTGCTATTTTTGATAGGAAGCAGCCAGATACGCTTTGAATGTGTTATAAGAAGATAGAGGTGTGTTCCCTTAAACCTGCCTCCTGTTTTTATCATGGCCCCTTCCCCAGGCGCACTGTCCCACATGGACATCGCCCCTCCTTAGCAGAGATAAGATGAGTAGGCAGTGGGCTTTATTAGGAGCTGCTTGGAACACCAAGTGACATCCAATGTCATTTTTGGTGTCGTGGTACCAGGTCTTTTTCCGCTTTGTCTCTCCAGAAGACAGCCTCAGTCGTGGATTCGGACCTCTCCCCAGAAACAGCACCTATCTTTGTAATTCTGCACGCTTTCCCATTGCCTCAGTTCAGGCAGGCTGAGCAAAGCTCCTTATCTAAGACTGAAAAAGATAACAGGGCTGCTCGAGTATAAAAACTGCAAGTATTTTATTTCTCTCCCTTTCTTTCTGCTTAGATTACCATTCTCTTTGGTCACTGAATTCTGTCTTTTGGGCTTCAGAGAAAGAGCAGGGAGACCAGAAGGTACAGCTCCAAACCCAATCGATCACGGCTCTGTCAGCACACGCACGCATACACGAGCGCACGAGTGTGCACACACATGCACACACACACAAACAGGCACACACAGAGGCACAGTTCTTCCTGGCCTTTCCTTGACTTTACCTTAGGTTTCCAATGATTCTCTGACCTTCCTTACAAAATATTTATGCTGAAAAACAATGCAGTTTCGATAAATGCTTCAAAAACTGCTACTTACACTGAAGCTGAAATATAAGCCAAGCAAATGAGCTGTCTAAAACCAGGCCAGGTTTCTGCAGAATGGGGGAACCTGCATAAAATAATTGCTGACATGAATTTCCAGCGCATCCATTCATTCTTTCCTATAACCACATATAAGGCATGGAAGAAGCCATGGAGATGGATAGAGAAGTGGTCCCTGCCAGTAAAAGGCTCCCAATCCCAATAGATATGGGCATTTGATGATATAATTAGGATGAGAATAACAAAAGTACTCAATCAAATTTAAAGCAATGTCCTGTGGCCAGCCGCAATTGATTCTGATGAGAGAAATCAGAGAAGGCTTCAAGGAAAAGGAAGCAATGGAGTTCCATCAGTAAGTAGGGCAAAGAGCACCCCGAATTAAGGACAAGTATGCACAAATACATAGAGAAGTGAAGTATTTGGAACAGATCGCTGCTGCCCACATCTTTAGCATGAGTACCACATTCACAATTCTTGCCGTATCTACATATCACCTGTACTGGTATTTACTTAATATTTTTTAATTGACTCCATTTTTGCTGACATAAGTTTATTTTTTTAGTATATTTTATTGATTTTACAGAGAGGAAGGGAGAGGGACAGAGAATTAGAAACATCGATGAGAGAGAAACATAGATCAGCTGCCTCCTGCACACCCCCTACTGGGGATCGAGCTCACAACCAAGGTACATGCCCTTGACCAGAATAGAACCCAGGACCCTTCAGTCCACAGGCCAATGTTCAATCCACTGAGCTAAACTGGTTAGGGCAAGTTTATTTTTTAAAGGAAATTTTATGTCATTTTTATAAATGGAAATCCAGTGTCACTTGCCCCAAGTAAAAGGTAACTATCCTATATAATAAAGAGGTAATATGCAAATTGACCATCACACCCTCACACAAGATGGCCGCCCCCATGTAGTCACAAGATGGCCACCACAAGATGGCCTGCAGGGGAGAGCAGTTGGGGGGGACCAGGCCTGCAGGGGAGGGCAGTTGGGGGCAAACAGGCCTGCAGGGGAGGGCAGTTGGGGGCAAACAGGCCTGCAGGGGAGGGCAGTTGGAGGTGACCAGGCCTGCAGGGAAGGGCAGTTGGGGGTGACTAGGCCAGTAGGGGAGGGCAGTTGGGGATGACCGGGCCGGCAGGGGAGGGCAGTTGGGGGCAATCAGGCGGCAGGGGATGGCAGTTGGGGCAATCGGGCCAGCAGGGGCGAAGCTAGGCATCGATCAGGCTGGCAGGCAGAAGAGTTTAGGGGCAATCAGGCAAGCAGGAAGGCAGGTGAGCAGTTAGAAGCCAGCAGTCCCAGATTGTGAGAGGGATGTCCGACTGCCAGTTGATGAGGCCTAAACCGGCAGTCGGACATCCCCCGAGGGGTCCCAGATTGGACAGGGTGCAGACTGGGCTGAGGGACACACACCCCCCCCCCCAGTGCACTAATTTCATGCACTGGGCCTCTAGTAAAAAATAAATGAAAACAAAACAGTGACATTCTACCTAAATGCTTTTGATGAGCCTGCCCTCTCTTTGTCACAAAGGGAAGCTAGCATGGCAAGAGGCTGAAGACTTCCTAGCACTAAATAAAGACTTTCTCTTCAAGCTTCTCTGGAAGGTTGAGAGAATTCCAATACAATGTTAGTATAGCACCTAAAGTCATTTGACATCACTGTCCTACACTCTGGAAAACACTAGGTTAGATCAAAGACCCTCGAGAGCTGACTGAGAAGAGACGTGATGAGAAATAAGGCTGAAAGCAGATTTTGGACTCATGTGGGCCCTGAAGTTCATGCCAGTGGATGGCCTTCACATGAGGTGCTAGAAAATCATTACAGGTAGGCAGTTCTTTAAGAAGAAAACTGATTGTGGTACAAAAGATAAAATGGCAGAGAAGAGATAAAAGCTAAGATATTAGCTCATTTGACAGAAGCCAACGGTCTTAACTAGAAAAATAGAAGGGACAGATAACAGGTAATGTTGTTCCCCAATGGTACCCCACCCAAGGACACCCCATGGTTAGCTGTATGTTTCTGCACACTGTTGTATTCTTTATATAAACCAAGTCATTGTTACTGCATTTCATCAAAGACACTATCCATTGTGAGATGCACCATTATTTTATATGCCACTAAGAAAGAAAAATGTTGCCAATTAAATGATGATACACCATCACTTGTAAGAAGTAATCCAATTTCAGAGATGTTAAAATGTGGGGGGGGGGATGCTTGTCTTGGAATCAATGAGACACATTATTAATCACTATTGCTTAAAAGCAAATAATATAAAGCTTGGAAGTTAATTGGTTTTCAGAAAACAATGAAAAAGCATATCTGGTACAACATCCTGCTTGATGTAAGTAGAACAGTAAATTATCAGACTTTGGAGACAAAACAATAGAGGGCATTGATTCAGAGCAGAGCTGGGAAGACCCTGGATTCAAGTCCTGCCTCTGCCACTTAGTACATGTGACATGTTAAATGAGGAACACACCCTGAAAGCTTCTGTTGGCTCATCTGTAAAATGCTCTTATATTTTTCAATATTTAAACACACACACACACCCAGTAAAAAACTTAAGATAAGAAACCTGGACATTTTCCTGCCCAGATCTGTCACAATTAATTTGTAATGAAAGCTAATTACCATTTGTAGTAATATAGTTAACAACTTTTTTCCTTTTATACTTTTTAGACCTAAAGAACCACCGTACTGCCCTAAACGGTTTGGCTCAGTGGATAGAGCATCGGCCTGCAGACTCAAGGGTCCCAGGTTCGATTCCGGTCATAGGCATGTACCTTGGTTGCAGGCACATCCCCAGTAGGGAGTGTGCAGGAGGCAGCTGATCAACGTTTCTCTCTTATCAATGTTTCTAACTCTCTATCCCTCTCCCTTCCTCTCTGTAAAACATCAATAAAATATTTTTTTAAAAAAAAAGAACCACTGTACTAACTGATTTTAGATTATCCTTGCCTGCTTTATAGGTGCTCATTTAAATACATTGAAATATGAGGACTGGTTGGTCACAAATAAAGTTGGGTCGCATACAGATGGGTTTGTTTGAGTTGATTTACAATCCCAGATTCCAGTTCCTTGTAATTTCCTATTCCAAGACACTCCTGGATACCAATAACTCTGTAAATGTGAGTTGGCCTGAAGAGAAAATGTGGGATGATCTACCCCAATGCAACCCCTGGAAGGAGGAAGCTGTTCCTCCTATTGACAGAGAAGCATCTCTTTAGTTTGTGAGTCACTTTACTAACTGCATTCAAGCTGCAACACAATCGGAGCCTCATCCTGAGCCTGGGCATTAGGAAAGCTCTGGCGTTATTGTTGCAACTCATGGAAAAGGGTACTGAGATCCAGAGAGGTCACCCCATTGTAAGTCATTGGGCCTGGAAGAAAGCCCAAATCTGGCTCTAAATGTGGTGCTCCTCCCACCCACTCCATGCTCCCACATCATAAAAACAATATAAAAATAAACACAGACAGCCTGCCAGTGTGGTTCAGTGACTGAGCTGCAAACTATGAATCAGATCACGGTTCAATTCATGACAGGGGCATATGCCCGAGTTGCGGGCTCATCTGGGTGTGGGGCGTGCAAGAAGCAGCGGATCAATGATTCTCTCTCATCATTGATGTTTCTGTCTCTCCCTCTCCCTTCCTCTCTGAAAATCAATAAAAATATATTTAATTTTTTTTAATAAACACACATACATACATACACCATTTTGCTCTTCATCCACATTCTGTCTTCTCATGTTTGGTGCGTGACTTGTTCTTCGCGGGTCCTGCAAGCTTTCACAGTAGCTCTCAATCTCTCGCCCACCTTTCATGAGATGAAACAAGTTTCTGGGAGATTCAGCAGGTCATTGTTCCGATGGTCTTAGGCTCTACAGCAGCGGTTCTCAACCTGTGGGTCACAACCCACAGGTTGAGAACCGCTAGCAGGGTCCCCTAAGACCATCGGAAAACACAGATATTTACATTACGATTCATAACAGTAGCAAAGTTACAGTTATGAAGTAGCAACGAAAATAATTTTATGGCTGGGGATCACCACAACATGAGGAACTGTATTAAAGGGTCGTGGCATTAGAAAGGTTGAGAACCACTGCTCTAATGGATAGGTGGTATCATTGCAACCTTCACTATCATGGAAATAATAAGAGAATTCACATCTTAGTATGTGTGTCCAATATTTTTTTCTTCTGAGACCTGAAAATCCAGGATTCAGGAAGCCCTGGCAATCAGTTTACATGTCAAAGAACACTGTATTGACCTCCACAGCTGTTTAAAAAACACTGAATGTAACTCTATGGCACACCTTTCTCCATGCCCTTTCTGGTTCTTCTGATTCCTTCATAGAAAGATACTCTAATTTCTACAATTAAAAAACTGCCAAAAAAAAGTCTACTATCTCAAATATAAACGTTGTACAAATCTTAGCCCTCTTACAGTGCAATGAAGAGAGTTCTTCACTACTCACCACAATTACAAAAGGGTACTCTCACATACACCCTATTCCAGGACTCTCTGAAACATTATTTTTGCTCTTTAATTAAATGATAAAGGGTCAGTAACCTTAATATAAAGTGATTAATAAATATTCAGAAAAACAAATAAGCCCAATCAATCCATGGACATTGGACATGAACAGAAGTTCACACAAGATAAAATATGAATGGCTAATAAACAATAGAATAAAATTTGAATCCACACCAATAATCAAAGGCTAAATTAGAACACAACATAATCTTAACTGACTGCTAATATTATAAACTTCATTATACCCAGTGCTGATGAGGGTGGCATAAAACTGGCATTGAAATAGACTGTAATTGGTACAATCTTCCTAAAAATAATAAAGAAGAATATATCCAAAGTCTTAAGTTGAAACTCATATGTATAAAACATGAGGCAATCCTTAACATACCATGGTCCTTCAATAGCCATTCTCCTCTTCTTCTTTAGGTATAGAAAACCCAATTTTTTGGCTGGGTATATGTCCATTTGTAATCAAGATTATATTTCCTGCCCTAGCTGCTTTGGCTCAGTGGATAGAGTGTCCGCCTGCAAACTGAAGGGTCCCGGGTTCGATTCCAGTCAAGGGCACATGCCCCAGTTGCGGGCTTGATCCCCAGTAGGGGGCGTGCAGGAGGCAGCCATTCAATGATTCTCTCTCATCATGGATGTTTCAATCTCTCTCTCCCTTTCCCTTCCTCCCTGAAATCAATAAAATATATATTTTTTAAAAGATTGTATTTTCCTAGCCTTCCTTGCAGCTAAGTATGGCCCTATAAATATGTTCTAGTCTAGACTAAGGAATGTAAGTTAGAATGATCATTGAACGTTCCAGGTAGTACCCTTAAAGAAAGACATAATTTATTTTCCTCTTTCTCTTTTCCTACTGGCTGGAATGCAGACGTGATGGCTAAAACTGCAGCAGCCATCTTAGATATTGAGGTGATTTGAGAATGGAATTTACATGTCATGAAGCAACAAAATAGAAAAAGCAGGACCAATTACCTCCAAACTTTAAATTCAGAAGACAAACTTCCACTTTGTTTAAGCCACTATAAATTGGAGTTTTGTTTGCAGTCAATCCTAATCCCCAAAAATGTACGTATTAATACTGAATGTACTACAAAATATTTGATTGAAAAAGAGCAAGATGCAGAACAGTGTCATATGCTACCATTGTATACAAAAAGGAAAACAAAAACACTATGTATGTGGTAGCTAAGTCCATAATGAATCATGCTTCCCATTATCCATACATTTATATAGTCTCTTCCCACATGGAATCTGAGCTTGCCAAATGACTCACCTAAACCAGTAGAATGTGGGGAAAGTGACACTGTGCTAGTTCTAGCCTAAGCATTAAGAAGGCCTGGCAGCTTCTGCCAAAATAGTCTTTGTAAATAAATAATAAATAACAGATAAATAAATAAACTCAACTGTAGGAGAACATTTATATTATAGCACTTCTTTATTAACATATTTATACAGCACAATGGGAGCTGTTTACTATGTAGAAAGTTATTAATAGCATAAAATTATATTCATATAGAATATGATGTTTACTTTGTAAAAATTCATAGAAAAAACTGAATGAGTTGCATAAAAATATTAATATTGCTTGCTCCTGGGTGATAAAATAATGGTTAATTTGTTGGAGCTCCTTTATTTTCACCTATATCTTACAAAGAGCATATTTTACTTTGAATTTCAAAAATTTTATTTTTATTTCTAGATGTTCTACTTGGGCTTTTTAAAAATCTTTTCTTGTCTTTTTAATGGATTTCTCAAACATATATTACTAGGGAATAGTCAATGCCTTTGCTCATGTTTTCAGTTCTATTATGTCATTGAACATTTTTTACTTACTTATCTTCTGTCTCTTTTTCTGTATCGTCATAATTCCAATATAGGAAATATTTGAGGGTCTCATCCTGCTATCTGTTGTTTCCCTTGACTTTTAAATACTTGAGAACTAAATTCTTTGTGTGTTTATAATTCCTAACTGTGAGATCACATGAGACTCATCTGAAACTATAGAGATGCCATAGGGTCTGGGATAAAGGTGCATTTCTTCAGAGAGTATCTGCATTCTTATCTTCTAGACACTCTGATCACCACCAACCTGGGCCTTCACTTAAATCACCCAATAGTATAAATTCAACCTCACAAACCCAATTAAGGCAGGACTGTCGTTAAAATATGGGGAAGGAGAATTTTCCCTACCCCCACCCCCTTTCTCCCTTCCCCCCCCCTCCCCCAGTGCTAAGGATCAGATATCTCTGTTGGCCAGCAGGGGGATTTTTTTCTAACTACCTTTTTCATGGAGGGTGTGCCCCTGGAGAGCCCCAGCTTTATAGTATGGTCTCAGTTTCGACTTCCCATATTGCAAGGGCCCAGAGCCTGGTTTCTGAACCCTAGTACAATAGTCAAAACTCAAGTCTAAGTTTTTGCTCTCAGCAAACACCCTCAGACAGAGCCTCAGTTTATGCTTCTCCCTAGCCCCTGGGAACTGCACTTGCTTTTTTGCAGATATCACTAAACATGTCATTAGTTATACTTTATCCAGCATTCATTTTTTTCCCAGCATTCTTAGGTCATTTGAGCAGGAAGATTTCTCAGAGTACAGCCAGAATCAGAGTTTAGGCTTATGTTACTTTTATAATCAGAAGAAATTTAAGCGCAAAAAAAAAAAAAAAAAAAAAAAAAAAAAAAAAAAAAAAAACTTCCCCTATGAAACGAAGAGAATCCTATCTATTGACTATCTTAAAAACTTCCCTTGACAGATTGCTTTTCCATCACTAAAACTCATTCAGCACTGAGAAACAGCTCCAGGAAAATCCCTGCACCTAATGAGAATAAAATTAACTGTTAATTCATCACCACAATGAGAGGACATCACATGTAAGTCAAGAACTTCCACAGGTAAGCAGAGAAAGTAGGGTATGGAAGAACACTGAGCTGTCAGAACATAGTAGCTGCTCATTAAATATTTATATTAACAAAATTAAAAACTCATGTCCACTAGGCAATATTTTGGAAATGGGTACTAGCAGAATTTTGTCAAAATTTTTGAATTCATAATATCCTATTATTCTAAGCAGGTGGACATTTATACCAAAGTAATAGCCTCAAATTTTCTATAGCACAATTTTTTCCTTTTTATAAATACGTTTTTATCGATTTTAGAGAGAGAGAAAGGGAGAGGGAGAAAGAGATAGAAACATCCATGAGAGAGAAACATCCATCAGCTGCCTTCTGCACGCCCCCTACTGGGGATCGAGCCTGAAAGACAGGAACCAGGAATCTAACGAGAGACTGCTTGCTTGGTGCATGGGTCGACCGCTCAACCAACTGGCCAGGCTATAGCCCAATTCTTAAATACTCAAAGAGCTGAAATATATTTCTCTCTCCTTCCCGCTGTTATAACTATTGCTAGCAATGATATTTACACAACATTTGCTTTCACTTGTAGGTGACCAAATTGCATAAATCTTCACTTTATGTTTTAACGTGAGAATTCAATGAGATGGTTCAGGCAAAGCACTGAGTGCACAGTAAGAGCTTGTAATGGTGATGGTGGAGAGGATGATAGTAATGATGATGAAGATGCTGATCATTTTAAAGGCGCCATGTAAAATGTGAGATGGATGTGCCAAATGACGGGAAACTAAAATCAATGCAGCACAAACAGAGCTTTCTTTGTTTCGGACGTAAAAGTCCAGAGGGGTATGAAACAGGCTTGTTTTCTTGTACCTGGAGCCATCTGAAAGTGCATCATGTCTAAGTAGGGACTTAATAAATATTTCACATTGACAGTAAATATGAGTATTGCCACGAGGGCATCACAGTATTTTTATGGGGCCACTGTGAGCATTGGGTTTCAAACTTCCAGCAGGAGGCCAAGCTAGAAACGTGGACCCAGGAGCCCGTCTCTGAGGAAGGCCCCACACCAGGGTTCTCAGGGACCGCTGCTTACCCACCTTCGGAGCTAAGAATGACAGTTAGCTTTACTGAGCACATATTCCTACCGGGGCTGAGGGAGGGGGAAATGGGAAGGTACTGACCAAGGGCATAAAGTTTCAGTCAACATGAATAAGCTCTCACGATCTACTGTAGAATATTGTACCTCTAGCCAACAACATGCTCATTTAAAAGTTTGTTAAGAGGGTAGATTTCATGTCAAATGTTCTTACCACAATTAAATAAAATTTTAAAACAAATAATTAAATGTAACTTTATACACACACACACACACACACACACACACACACACACTAGAGGCTCAGTACACGAAATTCATGCATTGGGGGGGGGGGGGTGTCCCTCAGCCCAGCCTGCACCCTCTCCAATCTGGGACCTCTCAAGGGATGTCCAACTGCCAGTTAAACCAGCAGTCGGACATCCCTCTCACAATCCAGGACTGCTGGCTCCCAACCGCTCGCCTGCCTGCCTGCCTGATTGCCCCTAACCGCTTCTGCCTGCCAGCCTGATCGCCCCTAATCACTCTTCTGCCAGCCTGATCGACGCCTAACTGCTCCCCTGCCAGCCCAATTGCCCCTAACTGCCCTCCCCTGCTGGCCCAGTCACCCCCAACTGCCCTCCCCTGCAGGCCTGGTCCCCCCCAACTGTCCTCCCCTGCAGGCCTGGTCCCCCCCAACTGCCCTCCCCTGCCAGCCTGGTCACCCCTAACTGCCCTCCCCTGCAGGTCTCATCACTCCCAACTGCCTTCCCTTGCAGGCCTGGTCCCTCCCAAATGCCCTCCCCTGCTGGCCTGATCGTCCACAACTGCCCTCCCCTGCTGGCCATCTTGTGTGGTGGCCATCTTGGGTCCACATGGGGACAGCCATCTTTGACCACCTGGGGGCGGCCATCTTGTGTGTTGGAGTTATGGTCAATTTGCATATTACCTCTTTATTATATAGGATTTTATTGATTTCAGAGAGGAAGGGAGATGGAAAAAGAGATAGAAACATCAATGATGAGAAAGAACCATTGATCGGCTGCCTTCTGCACACCCCCTACTGGGGGTTGAGCCCACAACCCAGGCATGTGCCCTTGACCAGAATCGAACCTGAGACCTTTCAGTCCACAAGCCGATGCTCTATCCACTGAGCAAAACCAGCTAGGGCAAATGTAACATTTCTAAACCTGTACTTGTTTGTGACCAATATAATTAAATATCCAAAATGCAAGAGGTGAAAACATGGGAAATAAAGAAATATAGCTGAAATCCAAAAGGGCGATGGAATTCTAAGCTTAAACATCCGAAGCAATGGTAAAGAAACACTAGCTAGCACAAAATTAAAATTGTTCATTACAAAAATGTGTTTACTAAGCACATACTATATGCTTTTCCTGCTTATCTCCTCCGAGCCTCACACAAACTCTATATGGTAGATGCTAATTATCCTTCCCTATTGAGGAAGGAGCATAGTAGAGTGGGGTTAAGAGCACAGGGCCCTGGAGTCTCCTGGCTGGGTCTGAATCCCAGCTGTCACTGACCTTGAGCAAAGCGAGTTAGACCCTCTATGCTTCAGCCTCCTGGTCTGCAGGCAGGCATAACACTGGTGCTAACTCCGAGAACTGATGCAGGGACAAGTGAATAGGTATACACGAAGTGCCTAGGACATAGTGAATGTTACACGTATTACCTGTGATTATCCTTACTTTTCAGGGGGAGAAACTGGGGTTTAAGATCAAATTACTTGGCTGGTAAGAAGCAGGACTGGGACTTGAAGCTGGGCAGTCTGACTTCAGACTCAACATAAAGCAGAAGCCTGACACACAGCATCCTTTCCAGTGTGGCTCTGAAGCCTCCCCCTCAAACGTAAGTGTCTCACCCCACCCGGCAAGGTTCGATGAATGGAAACCAAGACATGCCCCAGAAAAGCCTGTCTCCCTAGCCTGCCCCCCTCCAGGACCTGCCACGGTCCTGCGAGGCTGCAAAATGAAGGATGTGGACTGAGCAGGAGGAAGATATAAGCCACAAGCCCCCAGAATCCAGCGGCTGCTGTGAGTTCTGTCCCGTGGCCACAGAAAGGGCAGCCAGTACCGAGAGACACGTCTTCCCCACTGACATGTACCTACACTGAGCGGCCAACCAACAAGAACAACAAACACTTCATGGTGTGCCAGGTACTGTGCTGGGCACCTTCCAGGGACTTCTTTACCTGAAGTCCATGACAACCCGATCACAAGAATTCCTCTGATGAGGAATTTTAAGATTAGCGAAGTTGAGTAAATTGCCCAAGGGCATGCAACTAAATAGCAGAGCCAGGCTCAGTCCAGAGCTGGCTCATAACCCATCTAATCACACACGGTGCTATAAACTGAATGTGTGCCTTCCCCACCCTGACCCCCCCAATTCACAGGATGAAACCCGATCATAAGAGGAGGTGGGGCCTTTGGGAGGTAATGAAGGTGGGGCCTTCATGAATGAGATTAGTGCCCTTATCAAAGAGACCCCAAAGAGCTCCCTCACCCCTCCCCAGAAAGGCTGTCTGTGAACCAGGAAGCAGGCTCTGACCAAACACCCAATCTGCTGATGTCTTGATCTTGGACTTCCCAGCCACTGGAATTGAGAAGTAAATGTCCGCTGTTTAAGCTGCCCAGTCTATGGGATTCTGTTACAGCAGCCTGAGCAGACTGAGGCACTCTCCTGTGACAGTGGACACCAGAGACAACGGCTGCAATAAATGGCTCAGGTTGCAATAGTACGAAGCTCCCTTCCCTCCCTCCACCCCCACCCCACCCCCCCCGAGGACTGGAGGACAGAACTCACTAGTCAAAGACTTTGGAGCCAAAGACTTGAAAATCTGAGCATTGCTCCTGCTCTGCTCTGTGCTCCCCAAGTGACTGTGGACCGGCCATTAGTAACAATCACCATTTATTGAGGAACTACTATGTGATCTACACTGCTCAGGGCTGGATTGTAAGCCCCATGAGGGTAGGAACAGGGTCTGTCACATTTACTAATTTATCTTCAGAGCCTAGTGTAGTGCCTGGGTCTCAGTAGGGGCTGAATAGGTATTTGTAGAAGAATGAATGAATGAATGAATGAATGAATGAATGAAAATATTCTCTCTAATCCTTACAACCACTCTGTAAAGTAAAATTTTAATCCCCAGTCTGTAGGGAAATAAATTAAGTTCAGAGAGGTTGTATCCCCTCTTTAAGGTCACACAGGAAATTAGTTATAGCTGGGACTCAAACCCCACATCTCTAGCTCCCAAATCATACCCTTTCCTCTGTATTTCTTTTTCCCAAAAGGAGACACTGCCACTCTCCTACCTAAGAGGGCTATTATAAAGATCCAATGAGATAAGGTATGTGAATGTGCTTTGCAAACTCGGCACTTGCAAAGGTTGATAACCGATTTTTAACAGAGAATCAAAGCCTAACACCAAAATAGCACAACGTATGTGGAATTTTAAGCCCTGGGGAGAAATGGGGGTATTGGTGGGAGAAGGGCTGTCCCTAGCTCTGAAATCAAACCACACTGCCTGCACGCAGCCACCGTCCCAGGTTTTGGGTGGCACGCAGAATCCCCAGATTTGGATTATGCAAAGGGCACCCAAAACAACCTTCCACCCATTGCAGGACCCTCAACAGATTGTCACCTCAACTCTGATGGAACAAAAGAGTGAGAGCGTAAGGGCAGGAAGAGGTATACTTGCAGGTGGGGCTCAGAACCCACTCAATGTGTTTATACAGTCCCTTCCCGGAGGCCCCCTATGCTCTAGGCTAGGGCTGTGTTTAGATCCTGGGTGATCCGTCTAACCTGTAACTTCCACGGTTAAATCACACGATGTAATTAAGCTTCTGAGGTAAATTAGAAGTTAGCAACACCTTGTAGCTAAGGCGTTTTCAACACCAAGTCTCATCTCTCCATTTACTTCGTGTAATGGCTTATCCTCATCTTCCTAATGAGAACCTTTATTCAGCATAGAAATTTGCCCAACAAATTCAGACAAAGCAAAGCCCAAATGCAAAACTGAGGCTAGCTAGGTTTCTGCATACTCTTAATCTCCCAAAAGACGCCTTAAAACAGACCAGAGAACAGATGGCAATTAAATAAAAGAGTAGCCACAGAAGTCTTCCAGATCACAAGTAGAGTATCAGCCTACGGTGGCTAGGACAGGAAAACTCTCTTGTGGGTCTCCACATCCCGAATCATCAGGGGACGCTCTTTTTGTTAAAGCTGAAAATTTGCTAAGGTGTTTTTTAAGCTAAAATTTGAGGCAATGGAAAAAACTAAAAGATGATTTTAAGAACAGTGCAAGAATGCTACTCCCACGACAAAATACCCACATTCTTCTTCTCTCGAGATTCAGCAGCGGGGGCCACTCCAAACCTTCTGGGCCAAGAGCCGGTAACTTAAATGAGTGACCAAGGCATCAGGATGTGGTGGGGAGTGGTGGCCGCTGGTCATGCTTGGTCTGATGGACCAGGCTTACTTTCATGCAATACAGGCTCCGTGTTGTCTGATTTTTGGATGTTTTTCTGAAGAAGTCAGAAGTTCTTTCTTTTGGGGGGGTGGGCGTGGGGAGAAATGAAACCTTCTGATTTCCTTCTGATTTTTCAATGTCAAACCAAACGGCCTGGTCAAGCAACTGCAGGCTGCCAACTTTCAACTGCAACCTTTCCCCTCCTGAGTGACGTCGTGGAGCCCCAGAACGAGTCCAGAAAAGCGCACGGGCTCCAGCTCTCAATCCTTCAGTTAAGCACACCTGCAAAGGGTCACTTAAGTCTCTCTGGGCCTCGATTTCCTCATCTGTGAAGTGGGTCTAAGGATGTCTGTCCGCTTTACTCATTTTACACAATTTTTTTCCATGAATCAAATAAAAGAAGCTTTTCAAAAGCAGGAGCCCTTCCTCTCTAGGTCCCCAGGGCCTGTGTTCAATCAAAATAGAATAAAGTTTGCTGAACTGAAAAGCACTGTGAATACAGTGGAGCACGGATCAAATGTGAAGTGTCACTAAATGTTAGTCCTCAACATCTTGCAAAGTTGCATGGAAAGTTTTTATGTGGCATCGTAAACAATATATTTTCCCTCCCCTGAAAAAGCTCTTCCAACAAAAGTAACTGACAGTATCTGCTTGGCAACTTAGAAAGAGAGAGTGCACTTTTATGCAAATTTGATTTCCCTGTAATAATCGAGAGCTATTCTGCTGGAAGGAATTATCTTCGCAGGCTGGCAGCTGTGGTAGGCAGTCGATTAAAAATGGCCCTGTGTATGGGAAAATCTGTTCTATAACCAGTGCTATTCTTGGAGGGGCCATCGATCTAGCCCAGCTCCCATGATGCTCCACTTGTGTGAATGACATAGAAGCATGAGGTAGACACTCTCATTACGTCATGGCTGAGGATTCTGCCCCGCCTGAGACTTGGCACTGCTACCCAGAGATGAAGATGGGCCTAATGGTGGCCTCCCTGGCCTCCAACCCGACAGTGTGGCCAATGCTCTTAGCTCGGGAAAGAACACAGGAGAGGAAAAGTAAATCTTTCAACGATTTATTCAAATCAGCGCCAATGGACTGACCACCTTCCTTCTTTCCTACCTCCCTCCCTCCCTTCCACCCTCCCTCCCTTCCGCCCTCCCTCCCTTCCTTTTTTCCTTCCTTCCTCCCTCCCTCCCTTCCTTCTCCTCCTTGCTATTCTCCTACAGAACATAAGGCTCAATTCCTAAGTCACAAGACATCAGGCAAAGAAATGCTATTCCAGGGCTCTTTGTCCATGGGAAAGGCTCATGCTACAGAAAAATATTTTAAGTAATAAGCAACCACCACAGTGCTTCACATAAAATGTCATCACTCTCTTAATGAGGCAACTGCTTGGTCAGTAAAAATGCCCCGGCCCTGAGTGGCTAATCTGTTTGAGTTAACTTGGAGGCTCCATGTGGCAGCCACAGCCATCCATCGCCCCACAGCAAGAACTGAGGCTGCAGATGAATAAGCCATTACATGCCTCCAAGTGAATCCTAGCTCCTTCATCGGACCATGGAAACTTCTTGGGGATCTGTGTCCCTGAGTTACCCCCAAGGTGTCCACCTTCTTTCCCCGTGTCATCCGCACCATTTATGTGTCTGCTTGGAGCAATGGAAACCGGGTACCAAAACATTAAAGCATGTGAGTGTGTGCCTGTCTCACTGCCTTTGTAAAGGGACTTTCTCTGATTTAAGTCGCTCAGTGTCCTTTAAACTAACTAAGAGCAAATGCTAGGAATGCCAAGAAATTGCATCTTCTAAACTAGTCTCTCCCCCACCTTTCAATCACTATTAAAAATAGGCTTTGTGTCTGGCTGGGGTGGCTCAATGGTTGAGCATTGACCTATGAACCAGGGGTTGCAGGCTCAATCCCCAGTGTGGGGTGGGGTGATCAATGATTCTCTCTCATCGTTGGTGTTTCTATTTCTTTCTCCCTCTCCCTTCCTCTCTGAAAGCAATAAAAAATATTTAAAAAAAAAAAAAAGAAGAAGAAGAAGAAGTAGAATAGGCTTTGTAACATGCAATGCCCATGAGCCTGGAGACCCAAAGGTCAGGGTCTCCAGGATGTTGAGTCGTCCGGGGAAGGCACAGCTGGCTCCACCAGCGCCAACAGTGCAGGAGAACCTGCGTGAGAAGGCGGAGCACAGCCTCCTGAGGTTGGCAGAGCATGGCATCTGCTTTAGACCACGTGAGCCTGGACATCCAGCACCACATCAGCTCTAAATAGCTGCACAGACTCGCAAGAAAGGCTGCTGTGTCCTTCAAACGTTCCCTGGAGGAAGGGGAGCGGTCCTGCTCCTAGACAGCGCCCTTCAGGGCTCCATGGCCAGCCTCGCTACGCATGCTCCAGCAGGAGCAGCCTCGCTGTGCTTTGCTCGGGTTCTGCTCCTTCCAGCCTTTTCTTCCTCAGCTATGGCAGCCGTAGACGCCAGGCACCTCCAGGCATGCACACACTTTTTCCCAACTCCTCTCCTTCCTCTCTCTCTCTCTCTCTCTCTCTCTCTCTCTCTCTCTCTCTCTCTCTCTGCTCTCTCTAGCTCTGGATGGCTCTGAAGTCCCAACAAAAGGCACAAAAGCTGCCTACATTATCACTTTGTAGGAAAGTAAACTGGGGTAACATTGCAGGGTTAATTTAAAAGACAGCTGCATCCATTTTGCTCATTACTCTTCATGTACAAACTGCAAATTGCATTTGAAAATATTTTCTTTAAAATAAAATTGCGTTTCTGAGCCTCCTGCAGGCGCCCAGTGTCTGGGTAAGGCAAGTAACACGAACGGAAACGGGGCGCCATCCCCACCATGGCAGAGGTAGCCGGCCACGCCCTGCTGACCCTATTCCACAATGAATAAGGCAAAGCGGGAAATGTTATTGTTAAATAAATTATCCTCCTACCCTGGGGAGCTGGGGCAGAATTAGCCTGGCCAGCCTCCTGATCCAGTCTCTGGGTTTGAAGAGGAGGCAACTGAAAAGGTGACTCCCGTGTTTTGTCCTCCCATTGACCTTATTCCATTGCTCATGGACCCAAGTTGGTTTCCCCCAGGAATCCTGAAAATGAGAATGAATCCTTTTTTGTAAATGAGACTTAGCTGAAGGCATCCACTGTCTGGATGTCAGCAGGGCAGGGGGGAACGCTTAGTTTCTTTCTCTGTAAAATGGGGATAATCATCATACCTCTTGTCTAGGGGTGGTATGAAAAATAAATCAGTCGGTTTATGTAGAGTCTCTGATCAGATGCCTGGCGCATGGTCACCATGCGGTAATGCAGACTGAGAGATATAAATAGAGACTCATTCCACTTCCTGAGCCGGCAAAATGGAGGCAACTATTTAAAAGCTTTTTCTAAAAAGCTCAATTGGAGTCATTCAACACCTGAACCCACAAATCGATTTTAACTTCACCAAAGAGAGACAAACTGATTTTGTGCCTCCCGGTGTGATGCAATAAAAAGTCCACATCACCACCTATGAAGTGTTACTACCAAAATCATGGACCTGAACTGGATCAAGCTTGTGAATCTAACAGTTTCCAAGAAGAAAATATAACAGGGACAGAGGAACTCGAGGAGGCAAGCAGCAAAACTCAGGCTGTGGGGAAGTCAGCAGGACAAGTGAGTGTCAGGCAAAGAATTTAAAAAGGAGTATCTTGGGTCAAAAGAACAATAAAAGTCATCTCCACCAAATGCAATGTGGACCTCATTTTGATCCTGCTTTGAACAAAGCCAGTATAAAATACCAGTCATTCAAATGGGGCAATTTGAACACTACCTGCACATTTGTGATATTAAGGACTGATTCTGAATTTCTTCGATTCTCCTCCATTGGTTCCGGCATGGCCCAGTGACTGCCTTGTCCACTGGAATGTGATGGAAGCCATGGCCATAACCTCCAAGACTAAATTGTAAGAAACTTTACAGCTTCTACCCATGTGTCTAGAACGCTTGCTCTTGGGACATTCCCTCTTGGAACCGAGCAATCACGATGGGAGAAGCCCCAGCCACGTGGAGAGACGATCTGCAAGAACTAAAGAGTCAACCGCCCACCTGAGTTCCCAGTTGACAGTCATATGAGTGAGCCACCTTGCAGATCCAACCCAGTGAAACCTTTGGGTGACTGCCACCCCAACTGAAATCTGCTTATAATCGCATTAGAGACCCCAAATGGAAACTGCCCAGCTGCGCGCAGTCAGCCCACAGAAGCACAGGAGATCACCATCAACGACGGTTTTACGCCACTGCATTCATAGGTGGTTTGTTATGCAGCACAAAGTCATCAGAAAGCTTTATCTCTGAGAGCCCTCTCCCTAAGCATTTACATTAAGTATCTGGGATTTTCAAATGAATCCAGTTGAGGTGGGGGTATAGTTGCAGCAAGCTCGCCGATGTGTTGCTAACTGTTAAAACAGGGAAACTGGGTCATAGGGAGCAATTATACTCTTCTCTCCATCCTTGAATATTTTTGAAACATTTTCTAATGACAATTTTCTTAAGAGCTCTGGCTTTATCAAGACGGAGTTTCAAGGCTACCGGGAAGAGAATATTCGCTACTAGGTGTTTCTATGTGGTAGGCATTGCAGATATCATTTCCATGTGCAGCACTGATATGTTCATTATTACCTGTCCAACTACAGGACATCCATCTCTGAGAAGGCAGCCAGTAGCGTTGACAGAACCTGGAGTTGGGAGTAGGATTCCAACCCCAGCTTCACCTCCTTCTAGCTGCGAGTCCTCGGGCACGTTCTCCAACATCTCTGGGCTTCACTGCTTCATGTGCAAAGGATTTATTTTCCTGATGAGGTTGCCCGAGTCTTTAACAGTTAAAGGGGCGACGTACACTCTAAAGTGCTATAAAAGTCTAGATGTTATTGTTGCAAGCTGAAATGGAAAGGAAATTGTTTACTCTTAAGGCCCTGGCACTATTATATCACTACAGGTCGTCTGCCTACCAGAGTAAATAACATTGAATTTGTGTTCATTACATTACATTCAAGAGCTGGACGGAGCTGTTTTCATGCTAGTGGGTGCATTTGGGATGTCTGGTGAAAATATAAGCCATGCAAGCTATGATAGGCTCCTTTGGGAGTTGGGGTGCATATTGGAGAGACAGGCACTCATCACCCAGGGCAGCAGGAACCGGTGCCATGTTTGGACAAGAAAACCATGTGGGGGGCAGAGGCGGGCTGGGAGAGGTCAAGCGGGGGGGAGGAGACATCTGGAATACTTTCAACCGTAAAGAATTAAAAAACAACAACAAAGAAGTGTGTCACAAAGGAGAGGTCAATCAAACTGCTTCTTACTCCGGGCAGCTCCACATAGGTTCCTGCAGAGGGAGCAGCTCAGAAATGCACGTATTTCAGGAGCTGATTGTGCTCCAAACAATGCCAACGAGGCTAACAAGTCATTAACTTCGCTAATAAATTAAATTAATCTACTGATATGTGTGCTGCTATATGGAAAACTAAAATTCTGTGTACATCTCTCTTTATGTAGTGAGCACAGAGAAAACCAAATATCTGTAACTGAAGCAGATTCCTCCATTAAGTTGCCTTTCCATTCCAGTGGTCTGTTATTATTGAAATAAATTGTGAAAAAAAAACTAATAAAATAATCTAACTTAAAAAGGCAGCTTAAATCCACACATTTACCAATGGCTCATAATTTTCTAATGAAATATAATATGCTAGGTAACATCAAATTGCCATAAAACAAATGTCAGTATGAAACAAGACCTTGCCCAGCCAGGATGCCTCAGTTGGCTGAGCGTCATTCCATGCACCAAGAGGTCGCCAGTGTGATTCCCGGTCAGGCACAAACCTAGGTTGCAGGCTCCATCCTCAGTAGGGGATACGCAGGAGGCAGCTGATCCATGTTTCTATCTCTCTCCCTCTCCCTTCCTCTTTCTCTAAAATCATTAAAAACGTATCTTTAAAAATAAGTAAATAAATAAAATAAGTCCTTGCCTTTGTCTACTAGATGGGAAGGTTCATGATAATGAGTTTCCCGTGTGTTTATCTTTTCGATGGCACAAACTGAAACACTGTAGACCCCCAGGCCGCCTGACCTGAGCGGTATTAGTGGTCTTTGGAAGTCATGTGTGTGTTTGGGAAATGACAGGTTAAGCAACCTAATCAGGGTTTTGCATTCTGTGGCTGTTGTTTTAAATAACAAACCTTCTAGCCGAAACCAGTTTGGCTCAGTGGATAGAGCGTCGGCCTGCGGACTGAAAGGTCCCAGGTTCGATTCCGGTCAAGGGCATGTACCTTGGTTGCGGGCACGTCCCCAGTAGGGGGTGTGCAGGAGGCAGCTGATCGATATTTCTCTCTCATTGATGTTTCTAACTCTCTATTCCTCTCCCTTCCTCTCTGTAAAAAAATCAATAAAATATATTTTAAAAATAAATAAATAAATAAATAAATAACCTTCTAGAGGTACCCAGAGACATTTTCCTGGAAGACTTCTCTCCAGACTCTTGCTCCTCTGAGCATCTCAGAAAGAAGAAGAGAGCCTGCTCGTTCTCAGTAGCTCACTTCCTGTTTACTGGGTGCTTCACAGCTAACTCTGCTGGACCGCAATGAGTTAGGCTGAGCAGATGTCATTAGCCCTGCTTTTCAAATAGACTTTCTTTTTTTAGAATGTTCCAGGTTCACAGCAAAATGGAGCAGAAAGTATAGAGTCCCCCCTACACCCTCCTCCCATCTCCCACGCACGCGCACACAGCCTTCCCCACCACCTTGCCCTTCGTTACTTCTGATGAACCTACGTTGACACATCATTGCGCCCGAAGTCCAGAGTTTAAAACGTTCCACTTGTAGCATCACCAGTGCTCTCTCTTTGGCAACTGAAATATGGCATTCAAATTTTTGTGTCTATATAAATAAAGTTTTATTGGTACACAGCCACACTCCTTGTTTATCCATTGTGCCTGCAGAGCTGAGTGATTGCTCAAGAGAGAACAAGGCCCGCAAAGCCTAAAATCTTTCCCATCTGGTCCTTTACCGAAAAACGTCCACTCAGCCCTGCGGGGAAGAATCCGCCCCGGTTAGAAGGAAGTATCATCTCCAGGAAGACAGTCTTAGGCTTTGTATGGTCTTCGATCAACAAACTGGAACATTTGTTCCAAAGCAGGTTCCTTCTGCGCTTCCCTCCCCACGGAACTCCCCTTCTGCCTCTCCCCAGACAGTAGCCTGGACAGGTGGCAACGCTCCAGCTGAAAGAAAGTATTGGATTCTGACTGCCAACAGCAAAGTGCACAGCCTCCAAGATTTAGACTGCTTTCCCCTTCCAGGGAGCGCGGCAGCATCCTGCCCGGCTTCATTTTTTTTTTTTTTTTTTCCTTAAGGTTTGTTTACACTCAGCAGGCGGAAAGGTAAGGAGATAAAAGCGATGCAGAATGAATAAAGGAAGACAAGACTACAGCAAAACACGGAGAAGGCGAGATTAGAGGAGCAAGCCCCAGGGAAGAGAGTTTACAAGTTAGCAACTGAGTGGATGGAAAGGGAGATTACGTGTGAACACGGTGGCCAGAAGGAAGACTCGCTGGAGACAAAACCGCCACAGGCAAAGGTTATTTCAAATGCGCAAATCTCCCATCGGGTGGATCCAGTCGCTGAAGTAATGGAGGCAATTCTGACTATTAGCTTCTTCTGCCGCTGGGATCCCCACTGGTATTTCAACCCAGGCTCTTGCTGGGGGGTCAGTGAGGACAGGGGGCCGGAGGAATGGGAAGACCTGGTGAATCTGTAATTCCTTCTGGCCGCAGCTCAGCTCCAGCCCAGGGGAGGGAGAGAGCTCAGAGCTCACTGCCAGTGCCAGCCTGGAAACACTGACTCTGTAGACCATAGAGAGACAGGAAAGATGGCCTTTTTGGCGGGGGTGGGGGGGTGGAGGGTTTGCATCCCCCAAAGTAACCTTATGAATAACAGTGGCCAATTATTGAACATTTCGACAAGCTAGGCCCCAATTTAAATCCTTCCCGTGTGTGACCTTCTTTAACCGTTGTAACAACCCTTTGAGCTGAGTACCATCATGGAGACTTTGAAGTGACCTTGAGCAGTCAACAGTCAAGACTGGGAAGGAGCTGGATTCGAACCCAGGTTGCTTTTACCAGCCTCCAAAGTTCACACTCCACCATCAAAACCACCATAAGCCACCATCTCCCCGTGAGCATTGGGTACAAAAACGACCTCAAAGGCAAGTAACCCAACATGTGCTGAGTGAATCTAAACCGTGTTCCTCCGGCCCTCACGTGTGCTTATTTGCACTACACTGTGATCGTCATACTTACAAACACATCTCTGATACATTGCTGCTTACCAAGTGCTTTCATGCCCATACCTCTCATTTCATCCTGCCCAAAGCTTGGGTAGGTAGGGATGGAAGGAAACCCTGAATGCCTAACCAATATCTTTTCTCCCCTTCTTTCTTCTCACTCCAGAGCAGAAGCAAACTAAGTGCCTCGCTGCCGTACAGATCGGAGGAGAGGTGAACGACCGTTTGGATCCCTGTCCCTCTGAGTTTGCCCAAGACTAGCCCAGCTGAAGCCCACTGTCCCTCCTTCACTCTCAGGAGTCCCCATTTAGATGATCAATTATGTGGACACCCAGCTAAGGGGTTCTCAACCTCAGCTTCGCAATTCAATCACCTGGGATCATTTAAAAAGATTCAGTCCTGGCCCCAACCACAGAGATTCTGGCTTAATTCATTTGTTGTGAGGCCTAAGTGTAGGCACTTTTTATATATTGTTATTGATTTCAGAGAGGAAGGGAGAAGGGGAGAGAGAGATAGAAACATCAATGATGACAGAGAATCATTGATCGGCTGCCTCCTGCACACTCCCTACTGGGGATAAGCCCGCAACCCAGGCATGTGCCCTGACCAGGAATCCGACCGTGACCTCCTGGTTCATAGGTTGACGCTCAACCACTGAGCCACACGAGCTGGGCAAGCGTAAGTACTTTTTAAAGGATGTTTCAAACATGTACTTGGAGCTGAGAAGCACTGCGTCAGCTCTAAGCCACAGTTGTTGGGTGGAATTCTGGGTAAATTCTTTTAAAACTGTTTAAAGGGAGCTTACTCAGCGAGGAGGCGGTGACCTTGGGCCCTTCCTCCTTCTTGCTTGGAATGCTGACATGACCGCTGGAACCCAAGCAGCCATGTTGGTCTGTGAGGCTACCTTTGAAGATGAAAAACCACACACCAAGAGGGAAAACAGAGTAGGGCTGTGTCATCGATAGGCCTATCTATAGACTTAGTTTTGAAGGCAAATATGTATATAAAAATCTTCCTTTTTTTCAAGCCGCCATATCAAATGTCTGTGACCAACAGCCAAATGCAATTCTTCAGTAACATAATAGGCATCAGTATGTCACAAATGAGGAAAGTTGCCCAGAGGTACACAGTTTATAAGTTACAAAAGCCAAGTGTTCTGACTCCATTCCTATGACCTTTCTGCTAGAGGTAATGGGGCAGAGGATATTTTAAGGACAGAAAGTCGGTTCTTACAAAAGTAGATCTTTCCAGAACACTCTCCTGACCTTCTGACCAGCTATTTTTGAACCCCATTCATATGTGTTGCCAGATCGTTGAGCAAGGAGATTTGATAAGTAGTAGCTATTATGAATACAAATAAAGTTTGGGGTTTTTTTTTTCTTTAAGAACAGTGAGCCCTTAAAATTTCCATTATACTACAGTTCTGTTTCTGATAAATTTATGTAAAATTTCTTAAATCCAAAATTATTTTAATTTATTTACTCAACAAATACTTTCTGAGAACCTAGTATGGGGAAGACACTTTGTTAAGGGAAGTGGGTTTGAGAAAGGGTTTGCACAAAGAGTTAACATCTGAGTGGAACATAACATGTACACAAATAGCTATAGTGGATGCTTAGAACTGCCAGCAAAGGGTGATGGTTAACTAAAGAAGAAAAAGATCACCTCTGGCTTAAGAAACCAGGGAAGGCTTCATGGAAGAGGTGGCATCCATGTTTTAAGATCTCAAAAGTCTGAGGGGGACAGGCCCTTCAGGCCCAGGAACTGGCCTGATCAAGGCTCAGAGCCAGTTAAGAAAGCATTGGGGGTCCGGTTTGACTAAAGCACAGTGTCTACACTAAAGAACAAGGGTAGATGGAGCTATGGAAGTAGTTCTGGGTCAAATGACATAGAGTCTGGGAGGCCAGCGTTGGAATCTGTTCAGGAGACAGTGTGGACTAAAGCAGTGACCTCAAAGATGAGTTTGCCAAGCGTGGGCAAGATGAAATGGCCAGGGAGAGAAGAAGGGCAGTGGGACCACAGAAGAAGCCACTGCAATAGTCCAGGCGAGAGGTAACGCGTGTCGGAACTCGGGCAGAGGTAGTGGGAATGTAGAGGAAGGCTAAGCGCCAGAACAGAGAAGTGACTAGACTTGGCAAGACGTGGGAGATTAGACTGCAGACAAGGGAGGAATAAGAGGGCTCCAGGGTCCAGCCTGAGGAAATGAGTGGCTGTCGTTGGAAGTGCTGGTTCCAGGAATGTGAGATGTGAGCAAGCCTAGGATGCATAGATCTGGCCTATGGGGGAGCCATCTGAAGTGAAGGTCTACATTTGGCAGCCATTTATCTGGAAGTGATAGGTGAAGCCATAAAATAGAGAAAGAGTAGAGAGAAAAGAAATTTGAAGACATAAACTCAAGTAATGTGGGCAATTGGCAGATAGGAAGAAGGAAGGAGGGAGGGAGGAAGGGAGGGAAAAAAGATCAGAGAAGCCGTAGAGAAACTAAGGGAATATAATGTTATAGAAGAGAGAAGAAACGGGTTTAAAGAAAGAATTGTATTAATACTATTAAAGCATAAAATAACTATATCTGTCTTTTTTTAATGTGCTTTTTTTTTCTGGGAATAGCTTAGCTCTGATGCTGAATGGCTCCCAGCACAAGCCAGGATTCCCTCCCTCTCCATGGAAGGAAACAGCCACAGCCACCAGACACGATCAGTGGCCTCCACTGATGTAACAGAAAAAGAACTAAGAGACCTGGAGTCCGGTCCAAGTTCTGTCTGTCATATAAATTTCATAACCTCTCTAGGTCTCTGTAGATTCATCTATAAAATGATGGGTCAGGATTAATTATACAAAGATATATATTCAAGGATGTTCATTGTAGTATTGCTTTATTACAGTAAAAAATGGGAAACAACCCAAATGTCTAATAATGAAGGATTGGTTAAATAAATTATAGTATGTTCACGGAGCAGCTCACTTTGTAGCCATTTAAAAGTTATGAGGTAGAGCCCTGGCTGGGTGGCTCAGTTAGTTGGAGCATCGTCCCATCCACCAAAAGGTTTCAGGTTTCACCCCCTCTCAGGGCAAGTATGGGAGACACCTGATCGATGTTTCTCTCTCTTGCCCTTCCTCTCCCTCTAAAATCAATTTTAAAAATCCTTGGTAAGGATTTTCTAAAAAATCATGATGTAGAAATAATTTGTTTATACATAAAAATGTGTGCCATGTATTAAATTTCAAAAGCAAGCTGTAAGAACATGATCTCATTTTTAAAAACATATATATGCATAGAAAAAAAGTATAGAGGTTATAAATGTTTATCTCTAAAGTAGAGGACATATGGGTGATTTTCATCATATTTCATTCTTCTTAGTATATTTTCTAAGTTTCGAGATTAAATATTTATAATAGGTAAGAGTTTCAAAAAAACATATCTTAAAAGTAAAATGTTCTCTGTATGGATAACCCTACCCACTTCCCTCAGACTACCTACAGTAGTCTGGGTTTTCTGTAGGAGTGCTTATCATATATACATAACAAAAATAACAGGGATGTTATTCTTTATACATATTTTAATTTACAGAAAATGATGTGGCCATCCATGGACCACGGGCCCTTTGCTCGCCAGTCGGAGAACCTGAACTCCAGAAGCTTCCTTAACCACAGAGCTCCAGCTTCTTCCTTTTGCACAATGTGGTGACACTCCCCACCCTAGCAAACTCGGTCTGCGGTTGGTTGAATGAAATAAAAAGTGTTCCCATCCTAACCTGGAAAGGACCACCCAAATGCAACGCTATGACTGCATTCTAAACATCGGGGATAACTTTCAGTCTTCTGGTATTTATCTATTGGTTGAACAAATGCATACCAAAGTCGTTCTATGAGTCAGTCCCTGTGGTAGGTCCTGGAGATGCAAGAAGTGACACAGACAGTATCTCTACCTCTATAGTCCCTGATGGAGCCATTTCCTAAACACCGAGACCCAGTGTTGGAACCTAAGGGACTTCATTCTAAATTGGAGCTCTTAAAGGTCTAAGAACCCAAACCAGGAACTTGACTTAACTAAACCACCATTTCCGTATGTGCCAAATAGGGTGATAACACCCATTTTAAAAAAAAAATTATAAAGGTTAAGCCATTATGCAGAAGTGTCTGGCCCAGGAACTGGCATATAGTAGGACCTCAATAGCTATTACCATTTTCATTATAAATCCCATTGATTACTGATTTAATTATCACTATCCCCTCAGCAAATCTGTCTTTAAATCATTTGATAGCAATTTCTATTTCACCACGCACACTTCAATTTTGATCAATACCCCTTCTTTCACTATTTAGGAAATGTTTTTGCTGACTCTCTGAGAGAATTCTGGTGTTCAGAGAGCAACTTGTGTTGCTGGTGTTGAGTTTTCACTCTTTGACACTCCTACCAGGTGCTCCCTTCGTTTCTTTTCTTCTTTGGGGAGACAGTGGGCATCTAGTTTTGAAATACTTGGCTTCTTTTCAAAAAGGGAAAACAAAAAAAAATATTCTTTTGGACAGTGGTATTTTTTTCTTAGTTACAAACCGAGAGAAAACAGCTAAAGGAGGAGACTGCAGTAATGAGAAATACTATGAGACTTACCATCACCCAGAAGTTTGGTGTCTCTAAGAGAACACATCCCATGGCCCCTCCAGCAGATACACACCAGAGAAAGGGACATTCTTCTGGCCCAGGGGCCAGAGGCCAGAACACTATCTGTTGTTCAGTTGGAACAGACCACCTGGCTCAAAAACTATGCAAGTGTGATATTTCCATTCACTTCCCACTCCCCAACTAACACCCATCCCTAGCAAATCTGTGTGTGTGTGTGTGTGTGTGTGTGTGTGTGTGTGTGTGTGTGTGTACTTTGCAACACAAGGCAAGAAACATCACATCCTTAATCAAATAATCCTCTCCCCTTTCAGCAGCCTCCTAGCTACACAAAATATGCAGCCAATTCCAAATAACCCTACAATACAGAGAAGCCAGAGACACAAAGGCTGTCCCTCTCCCAATTCCAGCCTTGGAGAACTTCCTTAATGCCACAGCCAAACAATGTAACTGTGACCACACTTCCTTATGGCTGCAGCGCCACCTGGTGGCCAGGTGAGCTAGGCGCGCACTCCTCGGTCTGGAAAAGCAACTTCCATCCCCTGACTCTCTGCTCATTTCCAAAGAGAAACAGAAGTGGCTGCGGCACGTGACGGCTAGAATTAGGAATCACCGGGCTTCTATCCTATTCAAACTAGTTCCTGATTATAACCACATCCGAATCCCTGGGAAGAGACAAGAGGCTAGGAAATTCCTGTCAGCATTAGATTTTCATGTCCAAATGCATCCTCATACAAACTCACAAACGTGCATCACTATGGAGTCTACATCCAGGCACATGTGTGGCCTTCAAAGTCTTCACGGCCTGCAATTATATACATAAGGTCATTTTAATACAAAAAGGAAGATGAAAAACAGGCTCTGCAGCTCTGTAATGAGACCCGCCTTTTCTCTTCCCCACAAATGGCCCTGCCCACGGCTGCCACGCCTGCTGCCATCAGAAACGCACAACGGAATTGCGCCTTCATCCTGCACAGAACCACCAAACACTCGCCCGCGCACGGCCAGGATGGCAGTTTCAATAATGCAATTTGTTTGGGACTTAACCTGGGGATATGCAACCTAATTCAGCTCATTTTTAAACCCAAATTATTCCGGCTAATAGCCTGGCAGAGCTCAGAACAGAATGTGTGCAGCGCCGCTAAAAATTCCCTATTAAAATAGTTAGTGATGGGATATGCTTTTTTTAATTAAAAGTTTAAATGTACATTAACATTTTTAGATGAAAAACTGACAGTCCGAGAACAGTTCTAAATTCCCTTTGATTATGTTTCCAGAGCATGATACAGCTACATAAATAGGCTACCGGGCAAGGTCTTGGAAAGATTCTTTCTGTCCCCTCACACAGGCCCTTCTTTAGCACTGACCCTCCCGTGGTTTCGAGGGCCGAACGAGATTGTGTCCATACTCCTGGCTGGGACCCCAAGTTGCAAGAACTTGCCTTCATTTCTGACCCATACCTCCTGGTCAGGGCGACTCTCTCCTGTCCCCTGCTGAGACCTACCATAGCCCCAGTTTTAAGGAGGCTGAGTTGCTGCTTTTCTGTCACCCATTCCGAACCCATGTGTTCTTTTTTTTTTTTTTTTTAATTTTTTTAAAATATATTTTATTGATTTTTTTACAGAGAGGAAGGGAGAGAGATAGACAGTCAGAAACATCGATGAGAGAGAAACATCGATCAGCTGCCTCCTGCACACCTCCCACTGGGGATGTGCCCGCAACCAAGGTACATGCCCTTGACCGGAATCGAACCTGGGACCTTTCAGTCCACAGGCTGACGCTCTATCCACTGAGCCAAACCGGTTTCAGCCCGAACCCATGTGTTCTTACACTGACCCCTTGCCCATGGGCAAATTTAGCAAAAAAGAAAAAGGGGAGGACACCCAGTTAAATTTATTTTCAGATAAACAACAAATAAATTTTTAGCACAAGTATGTCCCAAATATTGCCTGGAGCATACTCATACTAAAATAATTATTTGCTATTTACGTGAAATTCAGATTTAATGAGTGTTCTGTATTTTATCCACCCACCCCAGCCCAGGGCCCTCTTGGGTGTCCCATAATGAGCCAGTCTTCCATGCCACAGTCCCCGCTCCCCACAGTCTCCCCCCCACCCCTGCAGCTCCTCCACGATGAAGGAGAGGAGTCCACACGTCATTCTTTCAGGACATCTAGGTGAACAGTCATCAACTCGGAGAGACTCATGTTCAGCCATCTTGGTGGTTACGGATACTAGCCTCAGTCAATGGTTCCCCAAACACAGTGTTCACACCATGAGAAGTACACGATTGTATTTTGTTTTCATTGTATTTGTTATTGGGTGACCCCTTACTAATAACACATAATGCTGCTTTTCCGTTTATGGTAGTGATGTAGAATTCCTTTTAAAATAAAACTGTCTTTATTGTAAAAAAAAGAAAGTGAATCAATGTAAGAGAGAAAATTAAGTAAACAATAATGCTGCTCAGATTGAGCAATATCATGACAATGGTACAAAAGGACTGAAGTTCAGGAAACACTGGCCTAAAGCAGGGCAAAATCTGGCCCACTGTTTTTATAAATAAAGTTTTATTGGAATGTGGCCACAACCATTCACGTATGTATTGCCTATGGCTGCTTCCATGAAACAACAGCAGGACTGAGTAGCTGCAAAAAAAGACCATCTGGCTGACAGAGCCTGAAATATTTACTCTCTGACCCTCTACAAAAAATTGCTGACCATGACCTAAAGTGTCACTCATCCAAAAAGTCAAAAGGAAAGACAGAACTCTGAAAGTCCCATGACGGAGCTATTTTTGGACACAGCGAATATATGGCACAACAAAGGCTGAAGCCGACAAGTCCTCCGTTCCCCATTTCAGATTCTTTTCATTAACCTCCTTCCCATGCCTGCCTCTGCCAGGCTTTCCCTCCTTCATTCTCATGCTTAAGGTTTGGAGTTAGATCTGCTTCTTCCAGTAAGCCTTCCCTTATTAACTCAGAGCCACCTACACCCTGTTCTAGGAACTGTTACGTGAAACACACCAACATGCCTTTTATCATGTTCTCCCCAAACGTGCAAAGAAAGCCCTGGCCGGGTGGCACAGCTGTTTGAGCATCGTCCCGTACATCTAAAGGCCATGGATTCAATTCCTTGTCAGGGCACATATGAGGCAAACGATCGATGTTTCACAACCATCTCTCTCTTTCTCTCTCTCTCTTCCTTCCTCTCTCTCTAAAATCAATAAAAACCTATCCTCAGGTGAGAATTTTTTTTTAAGCCATCTGTTCTTATAGAGAAATATGGCCATATTAGGCAAACCCTTTTTAATAACTCAATAACTCAATATTTTAGTGCAGAATATGTTCAAGTTAGCATAAATAGGTAACAGTAACTTCCATAATCATGCAAAAATTACTTCTGAAACAATGGGTAGGCTCTGGAAATAAAGCTTTAATCAGCTGCAAATGTCTGAGTAAGCACAATTGCACCCGCTAGTTAAGCATCCTTAAGCATGATGTATCCTAATCCAACAGGTCAGCAGTACGGAAGCATCTCAAGCCCATTCCCACTAAGAGGAGAAGATATGGGCACCTTGGATTTAAGTTAAACTAAAATACAGCCCCTGTTGTGCTGTTACAGATATTAAATGTTTCTAAAAATCCCTCCACCTTGGAAACTACCAGATACATGAATTCCAGCTCAATGTCACCTCCCTAATCAACCTTTCCACACCGGCCCAGGCAAAATTCGTTGCCCCTCCTTCTGGATGTCTACAGACTCTGGTTGCTTTTAAAAATCCAGGCCTCACAAACTCGCCTTATTCCTGTATCTGGTGACAAATCAGTTGCCTCTAAATCAAGGTCTTTGTTTGGCTTGCTTTTTCCAGTGCCTCCCACGTGATAGGTCTTGATATGTCTTGGCTAAAAGAAGTGATAAAATTATCCAAGGAGAATATGACCACAAGTTTCTATGAAACTAGCAGAATAAAGCAAAACTAAGGAAATGTTTTCCATACTGACTGAAGAAACATTCTGTTTGTAATCCAGTTTGGTGGACAAGTTATGACGATCAAGGCAAGATGCACCCTGAGCCATGTTGGGGAAGGGGCCTTTCTCTTCCTGTTGAGTTCTTCTCACCTGCCTACCACTCTCCTTGTTCTCTTAGGAAATAAGCCAATATCCGTCATTTGCACATTAGTATGAATAAGAATGAGTTACTTCTCCCAGCCTCAATTCTAGCAGAGGCTCTAAAGGCATTATCCCAAATTAAAGGAACTGGCAACCTGTGCCACACGCCAAGAAAGAATCCAACACTACCTACCTCTGCCTACAGGTCAAGTCTGATTAGGTGCTATGTTACCCTGGCTCAACTAGAGATGTACAAAAGGGCGGCAATGATGGGGAGAATAAAATGCACATGGTGATCATTTTTAGCCCTCTTTCCAGATCTCAGAGACACTTCATTCATTTCAGAACAGAAAAAAATATTATTTGAAACTATCTGGTACCTGTATAAAAAATAAAGACATAGAGGAGAAGTGAAAAACTCCAAGGAAAATTGTATTGTATTCATGAGAAAGATAAAAACATTCTAAAAAAATAGAATTTGTTCTCTACATGATTTTTTTTTTTTTTTTGCAGCCTTCATACCTCTATAGCCGATTTTTATTTTTTTACATCTTGGGGAGAGCCTCACTGATTATGCCAAATAGGAAGGGGGGGTGGGGACTATAAAAGAGCAATGCCGGGCAAGCTGTTTAAGTAACCACCTGGTAATAGGGAAGCGAAAGAAATGTTCAATCCCATGTGTTCCAGTACCTCCCTGTAAGAATGCCACGATCCCCGGGGAGGCGCGCTATAAAAAGCATAATTTGAGTATCATCTCTCATCATTCAATATAGTTTTTCAACCCTTTCAAAATTACATTGGAAAATCTATATAATGTGTGCTTAGATTAATGAACTGTTTGAATCTGGATCGATAAGCACTGGAGCTCTGTGCTGTGGACACCTGCTGGGAACATCCAGAAGAACCCGCGTGGAGGGCAGAGCCAGCCGGCACGCTGTGACTACAGGGGTTCCACTTAATAAACAAGCAATCTAATATATGACCTCTGCAGATTAATTTCCTGAGAGCCAGTAAATAATCTGGATTCAAAATGTCCCTGATTATGCATATAATTACAGTATCACTTACCAATTAACACATTGATTTAAACCTTCTTGGGATTATGTATTTAAGAGTATAAGAGAGATCGTTCTGTCATCATCCAAACACTCAAAAACGCTCTAGTTAGACAAAGAATCACAGCAAGCGTAACTTTCCACCCATCTGACTGTTGTTTATCGGAGGAAAGACGAGGAGGGTAAATACGGTAAAGGATACTTTATAATATCACCGGCCATCATTATTTTCTCAATAACTGCACCACAATGACACCCATTAGCAAAGGTTTGTACGTGACATAATAACAAAGTCTTGGAGGAACTTCATCATCGCCTGAAATATTTCTGTAGAGCCAGAAATTTATAAAACTGCTTCTCTAGCTTGGATTATTATTATTTTTTTTAATTTACTGCAGCAGCAACCAGGGAATAATTTATCCACCATTAGACAGTTACATAAATAGACAAAGATATACGGTGGAGATTCTTCTCTACTTTAGACAAGTATAATAATTAATGTTCGTTTGCTGTTTCTTATTCCTACATAAAATTTCCCATTAAAAAGTGTTAATCTATCCCTTCATAAGGCCATACAGCGATGGTGGGGGGGAGCGAAGAGGGGGGAGAGATACAGTTGAGATTGCTGCATCGCGTGCATACATATGTAAAAGAAGTTAACAATAATAAATCAACACGGCAAATAAAATGAAGCTTGCTGTCCAATGGCCAAAGCTGTCAAAATGAGGTTTCATTATTAAGACCTTCATAGCCAGCTGCTGGGCTGAATAAAACCTTCCCTATCACGTGTGTGCTTTCAGGGAGAGAATCCGCAACTGGGATCAAACTGTCGGGGTGCCACGTTCCTGATTCCTTCCCCTTGTATTCCTCTCCAAATAACCGCATGACCCTCCACAGGAAATGAGAGCTGACTGAGGCCAAACACGACATAACGAGCTTGTACACGCAGCAAACCACTCCAGCATTTTCTCGAACAGTAAAAATTTCCAGAAAAGGAATGCTTATGCCTCGGAAAAATAAAGATCTTACTGGTTGGAACTCCAGCACTACTGCTTTCTCAGTCAGATCGGGAACACAAACAATCATCAATGTGATTGAAAATGACAAGTCTTGGGAAACACACTCAGCCCATGTTGGACCCCATTCTTATTCCTTCTCATCGACAGGTGACGCCGCTGACGGATGCTTTCCCATTCCGGCATACACAATGTGGACATGTGATTATTCCTGAGACGCGACAGCTAAATATTCCTAACGGGTAAGAAAATAAACAAATCCGCCCTAGCTGGTTTGGCTCAGTGGATAGAGCGTGGGCCTGCGGACCAAAGCGCCCGGGTTCCACTCGGTCAAGGGCACCTATCTTGGTTGCACGCTCCTCCCAGGCCTGGGCCCT
This sequence comes from Plecotus auritus, assembly GCF_963455305.1. Classification (NCBI taxonomy): domain Eukaryota; kingdom Metazoa; phylum Chordata; class Mammalia; order Chiroptera; family Vespertilionidae; genus Plecotus; species Plecotus auritus. The sequence continues at coordinate 233,962,116 of NC_137770.1, read as the reverse complement.
GATCGGTGCACCTGCAGGAGGCAACCAAACGATGTGTCTCTCTCACATCGGTGTTTCTCTCTGTCTCTCCCTCTCTCTCCCACTCTCCCTAAAAAAATCAATGGAAAAATATCCTCGGGTGAGGATTAGCAAAGAAAACAACAACAGAAAAAAAAAAAAAAAGAAAGAAAGAAAGAAAATAAACAAAGCCAACTCCTCCTCCAACGTCAATCCCTAATTTAAAAGGGAGAAAATATGGCCGGGAGGGTGGGAAGTCCCACGTGCCGTTTCCAAATAAAAGGAACATTTCAAATAAACTTCAAGTCCCTTGACAGCATCTGGACAAAAACAGCAGCTATGTGCCAGCCTCACCCCAAACCCCGGTGGAATTACCGAGCGTTTCAGCCACTGTAATCCAACTCTAAAGCTCTGGGGGTGTCCGCACAATTCAATAGAAAGGAAAACTGAAAATAGTACAAAAATGACTCTTAGTAGCCATAATGTACACTTCTGTGGTCATTACCGGTCAGATAATAACCGGCAGCGACCTTAAACCCATACATTATGGTTTAAGTATGGGCCAGTGCGCATCGCAGATGTGGGGCTTAGAAATAAGCAATACAATCTCGCTGTAAAGGCTCCAACTGCTCCAGGCCACCTCACAGGCATGATCTCTCCCTCGCCAGCGTTCTCACACCAGGAACCTTAGAATGACCTGGTAAACGCATACTTGAGGGTAATTGTGTTGCACTGCAGAGACAAATACCTAGACCCAAGTCATTGAAACCACACACGGAAGGCAGGTCCTTGCACTGGTTTTATACCTTGAAGACTCCGGAAGAATCTTTTGACCTTCTGAAGGCCCAGCTCTCAGGAAAGCTGCAAGGATCTTAGTTAATACATTCGTCATGTCTGCGAAATGGGGTGATAACAATATTCCCCTTTCGCAGTCAAAACAGTGAGGTGCAGGTGAGCCACCTGACCTGTTGGGCAGGGGACACGGTAATGACACTGAGAATTAACTGCTTTGTTGGGCAGACCTGGGTTCTTGCAAGAAAGTATATTTTCACAACGTTTAAATGCCTTCATCATAGATCTAGTTGTATGCCTTTCCTGCCTCGCGCAAACTAGGGGATTTGGGTCATTTTTAATTTTTTTTTTCAAATGTACAGGGAATGTTGCATCTGTTCTCTTCTTTGTAAACTTTCTGCTCAACTAATTTTTTTACATGAAATAATCTTTGTAAATGTGTCTCTGGCCAAGCTGGAAGGCTGCATAGTCTGGGAGGAGCTAGATCTAAAGCCTTCTTCGCATGTTCCGCTCCAAGACTTGAGCAAAGAGTCCCACCGCTTTATCAAGAATTACCAGCTTTCTGAAGATGTCCACTGGTTATTTCTTGGCAAAGCCATGGTGGATAGAATACAGAAAATTGGGCATTTCCTCAAAAACATGAAATAAACCCAGTTATAGCAAAAATATTGTTTTCAGTTGTTTGAAACACAAAAGCAGGAACACGTTGACACCAGCTTCTATCCCCGTCTTCCACTCCAATGAGCTAGTTCATCCACACACACACATCTGCACTGGCTCCTTGGGTCACAGCTGAACCCAGGTTCTCAACCCTTGACCACAAGTTTGCAGCCGAAAGCTGTGAATAGCTCACAAAATCAACATAGGGCCTTTTTTGTTCCTAGTTTTCTTATTACTTACTAGCATTCTCATTCTCTCCTTGCCTATCTGGAAAGCTATTTCACTTAACTGATTGTTGGCAGGGTCTTTCCTGAAGAAGCTAAAAGTCAACTTTGCTTCAAAGCTTTAGCCACCTAGTCTTTCAGGTACAGAGCTCAGGGTCTACAATGCCAGTGGCAATCTACCCAACACCATCAGAGCGGCCTCACAGCTAAACAGGCCATAGGCAGATGGGCGAATACCTGTCTAGGGTAGTGGCTCTCAATGGGTGTGATTTTGGCCCTGGTAATCACTGGTCAATGTCCGGAGACATCTTGGATTGTCATCTGGGGGAGTGGGAATGGGGTTACTGGCATCTAGTGGATAAAGCTAAGGAACGCACAGGAAAGTACCCCCACAACAAAGAATTATAAGCCCCAAATGCCAATAGTGGGGAGGTTAAGAAACTGGGCTGGATTCCTTGCTGTCTAGGACAGGTTCATGAATGCATCCCCAGCACCTCCCTGGTGTCTAGCTGATGCTGGTGGAGAACTATCAAAGCAACCTATGACAAGAGGGTCAAGAGACAGCCCAGGCTTTTCCTTCCTACTTTATGTCCCATTTTCTTCCATTTGTTGTTTCCAGCTCTCTCCCATTCACCACGCCCCATTCCCTCTCTCTTGTTCTACTCTCTGTTCTTTCTCTTTGCCTTCAAAATGCTTCATTTGGAGAGTATTCCAGTTCCCAAAGCAGTTAAATCTAAATGATCTTCAAAACAACCCTACAAGGGAAGTAGAATATCCCTAATTCTACAGAGTGAAACTGAAGCTCACAAAAGGTAATTTGTCAAAGGTCACCAAAGTCACTAAGTCAGTAGGGTGAAACCCTGTGTGTGACAAACTCCAGGGCCAGGTGTTCTCCCAGTAAAAGACGCCCTGGGACATTATTTGGTCATGCTGAAAGGAGAGAGGGAGAAACATCAAACATTCCCTGTTCTAAAACAAATTCCAAAATACTCGTAAGTAGTTGAGGAATAAGGATCATGTACTAGGGAGTTCCCTTCAGGACAACGCTTTCTCCCTCTTTTCTGTAGTGATTATGAGCCAAATTCATTCAGGGGCTGAAAAATGAAATTGTATCTTTTGTATCACTATCTATGCAAATGCCTTCTTTTAAGAGCCTCGGGTCATGGGGTAATCTCGGGCTTTCTGGGACAGAGCATTATTGACATTGGATGCAATACCATAAGCCATTGGCCTTAGTAAGTGACAGGAGACCCAACACAAGGGCAGAGACCAGTGTCACAGTGCTGCTAGCATCTGACAAAATGCACGTGGAATTTCATCACAAATTCCCATCTAGCTCACCTGCCACAGTGGCATTGTACACCCTGTGATCAGTGCCTGGTCTCAAGGGCACTGGGCCGAGGTGGTAAATATACAAAAGTAAACGACCTCAGAAGTGAGCTGTGTGTGCATACACAACCATATTTTTAATGCCGTAAAACTAACATGCATCTTCCCGTACGCACACATGTTCTCCTACATTCCTGAGTTCTTTTATGTACCAGGTCCTGTGCTAGGTGCCAAAGATACAAACCTGAATTGGCCTCACAGTCATCCAATACATGGCCTACGAGGGGCCCAAGACATATCAACAGGTAAATCACCTTCCAAAGAGATCAATGCCCCACTGGAAGCTCGGGGGTTGCCTCCGAGAGGAGGAGGATGAAGAGTCCTGCCCATGGAGAGTATATATCAAAGCTGAGACGTGAAAAACAAGGAGAGGTTTGCAGCAGAAGAGAAGGACAGCACAGAGAGCAGCATGGCCAAAGGCATGAAAGAGACAAAGACCCAGACTTGCTCAGAGACAGTGAGATTTTTTCTTACTTGTGACTTGGGGAGCATTTTCTTGTGCTGGGCCTAATGTAAGAACCAGTTGAAGAAGACTGAGGCATAGATGAGAAGGGACTTTTATGCCAAGGAATTTAGATTACATTCTAGAAGCCAGAACTTTTTTTAAGTTTTCTGGTGCTGCCCAGATAAGACATACGTTTTCCATCACAACTTGGTGCACACACATATGTATTTATAACTGAAAGAAACATTTACAAAACAACACTCACACTTTCTACGTTAAATTCATTCTGTTTTCCATTTCATATTTTTGAATGTTTGATGCAAACCCCATACACATCAGTTGTATCCTATAGTTGTTAAGCCCTGCTACAGGCCACAGAGAGGGCAAGAGAGTTTTTTAATTAGGAATTGACAAAACCAGGTAAATTTAGGATGATAATTTTGGCAGCAAAGTGAGAGGTGGGTTGGAGTTGAAACTCTGGAATTAGGGAAGCCTGCTAGAAGCAACAATCCACAAAAAATAAGATAGCCCGGTCGGTGTGGCTCAGTGGTTGAGCATCAACCTATGAACCAGGAGGTCATGGTTCCATTCCTGATCAAGGCACAAGCCTGGGTTGCAGGCTTGAATCCCAGCAGGGGGCATGCAGGAGGCAGCCAATCAATGATTCTCTCTCATCATGGATGTTTCTCTCTCTCTCCCCTTCCTCTCTGAAATCAATAAAAATAAATTTAAGGGGGGAAAAAATGATATAAACCTGAACGGAGGCAATGACTCCAAAAATGGAAAGCAGACCCACGTTCTGGATCCTTCAAGCCACAGAATCAACTAACTTGGGTGACTTATTACAGTGGAAATGAGGATAAAGTTTCTAGAGAGAGTGAGACTAATGGGATGATGCCAACACTAACTGGGATAGAGAACACAGAAAGCACAACAAGTTTGGGTGATAGAAGGCTGTCTGTCTGGATTTGGTAAATGAGTTTACTATAGGACATTTCCAATGAATGATTGGATGGATGCTTCCAAGTTTCAGAAGGTATGTCTGAATGGAAATGTGGATGTAGCTGTAATTGGTATAATTATGATAATTAAGGCCTTGAGGGCAGATGAGATCTCCTAGAGGGTCATATTAAAAAAGCAGAGAGAAGAACAGACATGTCACCCTGGGAATATCAAATTGAAAAACCAGGAAGAAGAACCAAAGGCATTGGAAGAGAGAGCATCATCATGGCTTCATCATTATCCAGCATGATACTGCATATTCATTTCCACCTTTATTTATTGCCTGCCTCTGCCACTAGATTATGATGCACTTCTGTACCTCCAGAACCTAGAATAGTGCCCCTAGCACATAGTGGGACCCAATAAATATTTGTTGAGTGAGTGAATGAATACAGAAAAGAATGTGAGCCATGGAAGGAGAGTATTTCACATTATGGGAGTTGTCAACACAGGCAATTGCTTAAAAGAATCAAGAAGGAAGAAGACTGAAATAGGTCATTAGTTTTGAAAATTAGGTCGTTGGTAACATTAGCAAGAGTCATTTCAATAAGTGTTCAGATAAAAGCTAAATTGTTATGGTTTCTAAGAAAATGGGGTGAGGGCCCCAGTTGCAAGAAAATAGAAGGAAATGTCAGGAGAAGGTTAATTTGCAAGAGAAGAGATGGAAGCAATCTCAGATCATGTATACATTTCCATGACTAGGAAATTTAAGATAAAAAAGGGGGAAAGCAATGGAATAAGGCAGTGAAAAGGGTGGAAAGAGTTAGGAAGTCTATAAGTGAAAACAAGTATACAATGAAAAGGTTGTCTTTGTCTTGTCAGGCTGCTATAATAAAATACCATACACTGGGTAGCTTATACTAGTAAACAATGGAAATTTATTTCTCACAGTTCTGAAGTCAGGTAAGTATAAGATCAAGGCACCAGCAGGTTCAGTATCTGGTGAGGACCCACTTTCTGGTTCAGAAACAACATCTTCTAACTGTGTCCTCACTTAGTGAAAAGGGCAAGGAAATCTCTCTAAGGTCTCCTTTACAAGGTCACTAATCCCATTAATGAGGGCCCCACCCTCATGACTTAATTACCTCCCAAAGGCTCTACCTCCTAATACCATCAGAGTGGGGGTTAAAATTTCAACATATGAATTTGGGGTTGGAGAGACTCAAACATTCAGACCATAGCAGAAGTTGACTTTCATAAGCTTTTTGTGTTACAGAAGAGGAGGGAAGAATATGTGGGTTGCCATGGGTAAATGAGCAGGGATATGCAAAGAAAATGAGGAAATCCCCAAATAGACAGACTCTCTCTTTTATTCTATGAAAGATGAGGCAAGATTACCTGCAGAATCTTCAGAAGTTAAGGAATCATTCATTTTGGATGGAAAAGGTGGCTAACTAGGAGAGAGCAAAGAGATTTCAAGAAGGGCCCTGACTGGTTTGACTCAGTGGATAGAGTGTCGGCCTGTGGACTGAAGGGTCCCGGGTTTGATTCCGGTCAAGGGCATGTACCTTGGTTGCGGGCACATCCCCAGTTAGGGGGTGTGCAGGAGGCAGCTGATCGATGTTTCTCCCTCATTGATGTTTCTAACTCTCTATCTCTCTCCCTTCCTCTCTGTAAAAAATCAATAAAATATATTTTTTTTTTAAAAAAAAAAGAGAGATTTCAAGAAGCACCAAAGATCTAACCAAAACTAGAAACCATAACTTCAAGGTGTGGTCCATCAGATGGTCATGGAACTTCTTTAGCAAAGCTTGGAGCCCAGAGCAGAAGCAAAGGAAAAAAAAAATAGACTCACCATGTTGCCACAGTGTGGTGACAAAAATTATCCTGGGAGAAAGCCTACCCTTCTTCTCTACGAATAAGAGCAGTTAGTCCCAGTTTTAGCCCCTTTATGTGGCCAGGTCCTGAGCAAGTCATCATACCTCTATGAGCTCCTTCTCAATAACTATGTTGTTCTAGTCTCAGTGGCTTGTGGGGGGCTCAAATAGGACAATATCTTTGAATGACTTTTGCCAACTCCTACGTATTCCTTAGGTCACTCGCCTTGTTGCTCCCCTAAACCAGTCTTTTGCCATGTTTTTAATACCGGTCAACAAGGATGCACCTAACACCTACTAGACACCTGCTTGTCTCCTTCTCTCTGACTATTCTCCTTGCTCCACGGGAGTCACATTTTTTACCCAGAGCATAGAACAGTTTGCAGAGGAGACCCTTGCCTCCTTCAGCATCTATTTAAATTACTTCCCCATGAAAAGAACTTCTGCCAACCCCAATGCCTTAGAGATGGAACCAAGGTGAGAGAAATTTGCTTGTGTTAGCAAGATCCATAATTACATGGAGATATGTCCACCTGGGTAATAGCTAATAGGATATTTTTTAAACTTTTTATATAAATATTTCCATTTCTTACCTTGCTAGATTGACTTTGTCTCAATATTAATTGCCTCCATAGTCTTAATCTATAGCAATATTTCTAACCAGTGTCCCTGTACGTTTTTCTCTCTTTCCAGGAAACTGCTATGGGATGACTTAATTTAAATATTTTAATACCATGAATAAATATTATTTTCCTTTGCTCTAGGGGGGACAAGCAATTCTCTGCAGGGTGACTGTCAACTCTTCGACAGTTTACTTCATGAAATAGGTCACCGGGTTTCAGTTTGGCCTACAAGTTTCATAAACTAAAGAAATTCCCATCTCCTTTCACCTATGCTAATTACCATGATCTGCAAAAGGAACATACAAACCCTCCCCTGAAACGCTCCTTTCTAGGGCATTGAGTTTATGAATGAGGTCTCTTGCCTAAAGGATTCTTAGACAGCCTTTTACATAACAAGTCTCCTCCTGCTGCGGATGCGCAGATCCCAGACAATGGTGTCACCTGGAATGCTAACTTGCAGCCATAAATTATTCTTTTTTGCATCATTAGAGCAGCTGCTGTGGCCTCGCAGTCCATCTCTGGCCTGTGCCAATGCAAAGGGTTAGCTGAGGCCCCCTCACTTGTTAAGTAAGCTCTGACTCCTCACCAGTCCCGAGCACATGCTCCGGTCCCTGGGTAGCCCAATTTTTACTGCTGAAACTCAAGAAGCTATTAAAGTCTCCTCAACCTGGCAGAGCCCCAGGACCAGATGGTGTTCTCCTGGTTCTTACAAAGCCTTTATTAACAAAATGACACCAAGCCTCACTGGCCTCCATAATGGCTGCCTTTTCCCACCCACAGAAGACCCTAGATGGGGAGGACAACCTGTTGATTGCTATTCTTGTCATCACTGTCAAAACATCCTGCGACCTCCCAGATGCCCTGAATCTTCCCCTGACCCCTTGCAGAGCACCCATTAGAACCACCTCCTCTCCCCCAAAAAGGAAAGAAAGCGAAAGACGGCACTTAAGCTAATGAGAGGCATAAACAACAGACTACAGAGGGTGTTTGCTATGACCTCTCCAGCCCTCTTTTGGGATTTTGAACAGTTTGGCAATGAGTAAGCTCCCCGCAGGCCCCCTCAGGAAAGTCAGAGCTGTTCATTGCTAGGCTGGCATCTTGGGATTTGCATGGAGGATCCGCTTTCAGTCTGGAGTGGCTTTCCAACCTGAGCCCATGCAGCCTGCCACACATGACTCTGCGCGTCACGTCTGTATCAGCAGGCCTGGGAGAGCAAGGGCATCAGGAATGGAGCGAGAATTTCTCACCTCGGGGTCATGAGTTCAGATGCAAAAGACCATGGAAGCCGTTATCTTCGGGTGGACTCCGGGACAGTTTCCAGGCCCCATCAGCTGCCACAGATGGCACTTGTGTGACAAATCCTAACTGCACAGTGTCTCAAGGAAAAGCTTGGGAACTCACGCTCTCTGAGGTCACGCCGGGCTTGGGAAAGCATGAGGTGGAGGGACGGAATTAGCGGCCCTTTCCACCTGTTCTGTGACCTCCAGCTTTGCCAAACATCAAGCCATTTAGAAACGCAAATGCCCCCTCCATGCGTTTTTCAAATTACTTTTCAAGTTCAACAGTTTGACTCACCCTCTCACCTAGTCTTTGTCCACTCATGACAGGCCCTGGAAACACGTGAGCGGATGAAACATTTAAAATGTCCCCCAACCTCAACTGTGTCATGGGGAAAGTAGGCAGAGCCCATGAGAGCTGCTTGGACATTTGGCTCAGAAATGTTAACAAATTCTAGGAATATATCCCAAGAAACTAGAAACACCAATCAGAAAGGATATATGCACCCCTATGTTCATAGCAGCACAATTCACCATAGCTAAGATTTGGAAACAGCCTAAGTGCCCATCAGCAGATGAGTGGATTAGAAAACTGTGGCACATCTACACATTGGAATACTATTCTGCGGTAAAAAAGAAAGAGTTCTTACCATTTGCAACAACATGGAGATGGAGAGCATTATGCTAAGTGAAATAAGCCAGGCAGAGAAAGATAAGTATCACATGATCTCACCCATTTGTGGAATATAATGAACAACATAAACTGATGAACAAAAATAGATCCAGAGACAGAGAAACATCAATCAGACCGTCAAACCTCAGGGAAGGTAGGGGAGGGTGGGGGTAAGGGGGAGAGTTCAACCAAAGGACTTATATGCATGCATGTAAGCCTAATCAATGGACACAGACAACAGGGGGGTGGGGGCATGAATGGGAGGTGGGGGGTAATGGGGGAATAAGGACACATATGTAATACCTTAATCAATAAAGAAATTAAAAAAAAGAAATGTTAACAAATGATAAATCCCTTGGTCCAATCACACAGCTAATAAGTTGGCAAAAGTGAGACTTGAATCCAAGGCCATGAAAGTCCCAAGCGCTGCGCTCCTGGCCGTTTTGCCTAACCCTGCTCCCAGGCCTCCGTCAATGCTGGGCTGTTAATGAGTAACCCTGTGAACTGTCCTAGCCCCTGACGTATACTGTTCTTGTCTGTCGGTTTAAAGCAGGGTGGGCAATCCAACGCCATGCAAACCACAGCCCACGTTACTGATCAATCACTCTCTCACGGAGCCAAAATGAGGCCTTCGATTGCTCACACACTCCTTTATAGTCTTGATCAATATAAGGTTTCCAGCCGGGGCCAGGAAGAGGGCGGGGCTGGTCAGGTACTTGCCTTGGGTGCAAAACTTAAGTCAGCACCAAAATCTCAGTAATCAAGATAATATTTTATTGCAATAGGTTAAAACTGACGGGAAAAAAAAATGAGCTAAGACAGATGCCAACAGGCACTTATTTCTCACAATTCTGGAGGCTGAGAAGTCCCAAGTTAAGGTGGTTGATTTGGTTCCTGGGAAGGGTGCTCTCCCTGGCTTTCAAAAAGCCATCTTATGCTGTACCCTCACATGGCAGAGAGGAAAGCAAACTCTCTGGAGTCTCTTTTTATAAGGACACTGATTCCAGCCTGGGGACCCTACCTTGATGACCTCATCTACACGTAATGATCTCCCAAAGGCCCCATCTCCAAACACCATCACACCAAAGGGGGTTGAGAGCTTCAACATGTGAAGAGGGGAGTGGAGAGCATGATTCAGTCCATAGCAGCATCCAAGAACTAGAAGGGCTCCGTGAGTAGCTAGACACGGTGGTCCAGGGAAAGAACTGCAGGAGCGGAGGCTGGCCACCCTGCAGCTTTGAAGACCACGATAAGGGGTTTGGGTTGGAATCTGTAAATAAGGGGAAGACACGTGAGGGCTTTAGCTGGAAAGTGGTTGATCCAATGACCATATGGCAAAGAACCAGTGAAGAACTGGTTAGAAGGGAGCAGTACAGGGAGTGAGCAGATAGAAGGAGGTTACTGTGTGGTCCAGGACTGGACCTGGGGTAGCAGAGGAGATGGAGAGGACAAGCTGACTCAAGCTGGAACTGATAACCCTTGGTGATGAGTTTGATGTGGAGGGACAGGGAAAGAAAAAACAGTGCTTGGTTTTGGCTTAAGAAACGGGATAGCATTACTGAGGTAATGAGAGGCTGAGTAAGAAACAGATGTGAGTTGGGGTTGGAGTGAAGACCATTATCCCATTCCCTGTGGAGGAGGGATTTTCCCATCCAAGATGGGGGTAAGATAATGGAGGAAAAAATCATACCTTCCCACTGATAATACCTACTGGCTGAAAACAATCACCACAAATTTTAGTCTCCATCAATCCTCCCACTTGTGTCTTACTCATGGCAATAAAGTTTATTCCCAATAATACTGCTGCAATTTTTTATTCATCATCCTTGTGTCTTAGAATTACCATAGCAGTGAAATTTATATTCAACGGCATTATTGCAATTTCCAACTACTCATGAAATTATTGTTTCTATTTGTGATGTGTTTTGGAGCTATAATGATAAAAATTTCCTCTCAAAAATACCACTGCAATGTTGATGTTCTCAAAACCTGCCATAAATGACAAATTACAGAACGCCTGTGAGCAGCTAAATGCACTTCCTGGACAACGGAGCTTCTTGTTTCTATCATGGAGAAATCGGGGCCCTTTAGTAAAAGAATTGAAATACTAAAGGCTGAAAGTCACAGGCTAGGATAGCAGTCTCCATTGTTGACCCTGTACCTCATTAGTAAAACAAAACATAAAATTGAGCACATATCCCCCAAATGTGCCTTTTAATTTATAAAATAATGTGACCTAATTATAAATTACTTCTACAGCACTCATCCTATATAATAAAAGGCGAATATGCAAATTGTCCCTTCGACCAGGAGTTCGAGCAGGGGGCAGGGCCAGCCAGCCAACCTCCTGAGTCCCCTCCCCCCAGCCAGCCCCGCCTGATCGGCCCCGATCGATCGGAGTGGGCAGCCGGACCCCACCTGTGCACGAATTCATGCACCAGGCCTCTAACATATAAACCAAAAAGAACTTGAAGAGGATGGAATACAAAAGAAAAAGACACAAAATTCTAATACCTTCTTCCCCCTCTGCATTGCTCTTCCACGTCCCCCACCCCATTAATGCCCCACAGTTTGGAAAAAACAGGCCTAGAACTTGCACCCCTCCCCCATCTCATATTCTATCCCTCCTTCTCATTCTTGGAGAGAAGTGATTGGATCATGGATTCCCAGTCACTGGGGCTAAATGCAGAACCCTAAGGGCTTAGGTGCAGAGGCCACGAGAAAGTCAGGAGGGTCGTGTCATCTGTTTAAATTGGGGGATTTTTGAGTGAGAAGTTCAACTGAACAGAGGGCTTTGTAGTGAACACAATCAAGTTTGGAAATCGCTACTCTACAGAGCAGCCCAGGACTCGGTAGGCATTCCAGCCAGAGGCTACCTGTATGCTCCCTTCCGCTCTCTGCATTGCTGTTTCCTGTTATCTTCTTGACTTCTTCCAGGTCCCAGCTAGAAGGCATTAAAGCAGCCTCAATGACTATTTATGTGTTCAACTGCTATTGGGCAGACCTGGTTCCTGGTACTGCACAGCCACTATCCAGGATGCTACCACAAGAGCTTCCACACACACACACACACACACACACACACACACACACACACACAAAAAAAAAAAAAGGATTTCCAGAAGGAATAGGAATAATTCCAAGACAGCATTAGACAGCTTCTAAGCAGCTGGCACAGGGAGTCACTCTGTCAAGACTCCTGTTATAACTGTCCTGATCTTTCCCATCAAAGATCCAAGACAGATGCCAGTAAAATGGCCTATTTACACAAACAAACCTGGACTTCTAGGTCCAGATTTACCATGAATTTACTGTATAGTCACAGACAAGTGACCCAACCCACTGGGTCAAATCCCATATGGCCAAGGAGACTTTCTATCCCCAGAAGAAGTTCTTCCAAAATAGAAGCTGCCCCAGTCTCTCACGCTGACTTTCTGTCCTCCTTATCCAACCTGTTCTCTGGAGAATATTCTTAATCTTTTGATCCTGGTTCAAATTCCTTGCCCAAATGGAGGTCTTTCTTCCTCTTGGGAGTTCCTATAGCAATGGTTATTTGTGCAATTCATTTGACAATTAATCATGGGAGACCTTGTATTGTTGCTTATTTAAAGATTGTGATGGCGATTAACTTTTCATACATCCTACCAGGATCCCAAGGTAGACCAGAAGTATCTGTAGGGCAGAAAGTCTCTTACCTCTTTGCACAGGGAATAACATGGCAGTTGGGACATAGTAGGTGCCCAGGAGAGACTTGCTGAATTCAATTTTTTTCAAGCTCATTGTCAGCTTTCTTTAATTCCTGTGAAAGGGCATAGCAATACCCATCCCATGAGGCTGGGCTGAGAAGGAAGCGGGCTAGTTCATGCACAACACCGTCATAAACCACCAGCCCCAGGGACACATATATCTGATAGTGTTCGTTATTTCTTTAAATGTTCACTTCACTGTCAACATTTGAAAATCGGGGGATTTCACACAATGCACTCTAACAAACTTGCAACACGCCTTCTGTTGAAAACCAGAGCTCGTCACTCTACATGGGTTCCTACCTGGTAACAACTGGCGAGAGCTAAGAAGCATAGATTTTTCTGATTCACAGTGTCCTCCTCATTTCCAAGCAATCGCATGCAATGTTAAGTCAAGATCTGAGATGATCTAAAAGTTCTTGTCCCTTAAAAAGTCATCATTTGTGTGTTAGAGAGACACTATGGAACGGTAGGGACTGTGACAAACTGACAAGCCACCCCCAACCCCCGTCACCACCCACCCATCACACTTCAGCCACGTGTCCCTGCCGAGTAGCTCCCACAGTCATGTGAGCGTCCTGCCCGTGGTAAGTGCTTAGGAAACCATAGTATCCTGACCCACTTCCCCTGTCCTTACATTCTTCTTCTACCTCATTTATTTTGTCTCAAAATAGCCTAATTGTTTCTGTGCCCTTGGATTTCCCTTTCAGATTTGTATTCCCCTGCCCTTTTCTGTGCATGGGATCCTGCTGGTAGGACGTTTGAATCAGACCTTACCTCATTCTTGGAGACTAAGCGACCGCAGCCTGACTGCTGGAGAGCAAGTCAATGAGCACCTGGGGCGGGGAGAGGTGCACCGCCACAGCAAAGTAACCTGGGGCCTTCCTGCACCCGCGGGACTCAGGAGCAGGCCTGAGGGCGGGGGGGGGGGGGGGGGGGGGGCACAGGAAGCCGGAGGGTCAGCTGCCCTGACTGTGGGCCCTGCTGCCTCAGCCCAAGGCTGGCCTCACACCTGTCATGCCCACAGCCCTGGCTATTTGCCAAAGAAAAGGAGGAAGGGAGGAAGGAGTGGGGCGAGGCAGGAGGCAGGGGAGAGGGGAGACGAGGACAGGGGTGGGAGAAACTCTGAGATCTCAGCATGTGCATCGCTGAGATGGTGCTTAGCCCAAGAGAACTGTGCTGCCTGGTTTTAGCAAAGCTACAAATGCAAATGTGGCTTGTCCTTAAAATTCAGTAGCACTGGAGTGAAAAAGAAGTGCTTCCCCGAGTTGTGACATTTAAGTAGTCATGCATTTTTCAACGTATCAGTTATACAAAGATGTTTATATCCACTCCCTCCTCAGTCATGTTTCATTTAAATGGGGGCGGGGGGAGTCTTCAGAAACTTTAATTAAATAAAATAGAATCGTGGAGATCAAAGTTAACCAAAACAGACTGTAGAGGTTAAAGAAAGTAGAAACACAAATGACGTAAATAATGAGGGAAAAATAAAAGCGCAAGAGTAAACGAAATAAATATTCTTGTTATCTCTACCTCTGGCTGTTTCCCCTCCAAGTGCATTTTTATCTTGTATTATAGTTCTGAAAATCCAGAAAGAAAAATGTCAGTAGATGACAACATGAAAAGTTTCACGGGATGCTGAGTTAATCTAAAACCTTTAGCAGTAAGGAAAAAGATTTCATTTTTTAAAATGTGCGGCTGCATGGATAGTTTAATTCATAATCTTACACGCATGCAAAATGAAGTTCAAAAGGTCTAATAGAAACCCCAGATAAATTCAAGTCCATCCATTTCGTTCCTGTGTTCATACATTACCGTTTCAATATATAAGACAATGACAGCGATGATAATGACCTTAACTTGGGTAATCCATTTGTTGACAGCAGGTGATAATTCGGCCTTCCTGATAGTAATCTGTTTTTTTTGGCAAACAAGAGAGAGGGCTACTTGCCACATACATTTATTTTTATGGGGAGGACATGTTTTATAAATCTGGATACGGGGCAGTACAGGTGTGGAATTAATTGCCCAAGTTGCAAAATATGTTAGAGATGGTGTGTTAAATCTATGGCACACAGTGGCCCTGACATGATTAAATGTTCGCTTCTATTAAGGAACCACAAGCCTGTATTTCCAATTATGGTGGTGAGCTGCTCTCTGCTGAGTGGATTAGCTCAGTACTTCATTCTGCTGGTAGTTTTATGATCAGAGATCTTTAATTTTCCCAATTCAACGCTTAGGGCCGCAAAGACAAGCTGCCCGACTTTTACATAATATATTTCCCTTTTAAACTTCTGCCTCCTACCCTTTCCTAGGAGCGCCATTTCCTGTCACTGTAATTATAATAATTTGTATGTAAGTTCCTGGGATCACATTTCTAACTGAGCCCTAAATTGGTTAACCTCATGAAGTTATTAATATGCTTTTTTAACCTGCACAAATTATATGTTTGTCTGGTTGGTCAAATAAGGTACATGATTGCATACATCCTTTACCTCTCTCCCTTCAGTTTTAATGTCACACTATTTTAGTCCAGAAAATGTGCACTTTTTTAATAATATGCTAAAAATTACAGAACTGTAAGAGTTGGAAAGGGAGGCCTGGGGAAGGGGCTAGTCGGAGCAAAGGTTCCGTGGCATGAGATCACATTGGTCTTAAACACCCAGAGCCGGCTGGGGCCTGGGGAAGGGAGTGAGCCGAGGCACTAGCCCCGGGCCTGGGAGGGCTGGACCAGCGGTACGACATTAAACCCGAGGCAGCGGGACTCACTGAGGGTTTTTAAACAAGGCATGACCACAGCCAGACGGGTGTTTTAGAAACTTTATTTTTAGGTGGATCCGTAAAGAATCTACTGCTCTCATCCAGCAAAAGAGGTTGATGCAAGTGCGAACTGTGGCAAAAGGATGGGCTGGTTTTGAGGGCCGGTTTTGAGAGCCGTTTCTACCCCAAGTTGCCTACTGTCCAGATTGTAAGATAAAACTAATGTGTGAAAACAGAGCAGTTCAAGGTCATTCACAATCCATTTAATAACTGTGTGGACCTTAGGGAAGATGGGAATTAGAAAGTCAGGACTGGCCCCCTTGAGAAGACCAGACTTCAACTCGAGAAGTGATTCAGGAGACATTGGTGAGGATTTGGTGAGCAACTGAGTGTGTTAGCTCGAGAGAAAGGAAGGAGACAGCTGTTGGGCAGCCTCACACCAGCCTGATGCTACAGAGCAGAGTTTCCCACCGAAGCAGTCAGCTCAGCAAATCTGATATCCTCTCTCAGAACGTGCAGAAAACACCCCCGTGACGGAATGACCCACCCTACAGAAAACACCCATGAATGTGAAGACATTCACCCCAACCGTCTAGGACCCAGCCCTGTGCAGTCAACGGCAGTCACCTGTGAACATTAAATCCGATCTCGAGACTGATCGTCTCCCTGTCCTGAAGACTCATACAATCCCCTTTCTCTGAATGGCCTTTTATTTAAATGTTTCCTAAATCATGTGTCAGGAGGCCTGTGTTGATATAAAATCAATATCTTCACAATTCCTTTTTGTCTATTCTGACGACGAGGCCAGATTTTCAGAACTGGCTCCGAGTGCTTTACGGGGAGGTGGGGGGGCTTGTTCGGAATAGAGCTGTGGGCTTTAGGATTACAAAATAATAACAATTTGCATCCGTAGGGTTCGGTTCTTCCAGACTTCTCAAGAAATGTGTTGACACCTGCTAAGCTTGGAATCGAAAGCATTTCAGAGGTTAACAGCACATCTGTAACTGGTCTCAATCTGGGAGGGGGACACAAAACCCAACAGAAAACCCCAACATCAAGCACTTCTGGATTTCTCTTGGGCAGGAAGGACTTCCCCACCTTTGCCACATAATATTCTGAGACTCTGGAGAACATTTTTGGTTAAAAGATAATCATTCAATATCATTGAAATGACTCACTCCATATTGTTATCGTCTGAATATTTGTGAGCCCTCCCCCCCCCCCCCGCCCTCATTCATATGTTGAGGTCCTGACCTCCAAAATTATGGTATTTGGAGTTGAGGATTTGGGAGGTGATTAGGTCATGATGGCAAAGCTCTCACCAATGGGATTAGTGCCCTTATAAGAAACCCCAGACAGTTCTCGCAACTTTTTTTCCACATGAGGACTCATGGAGTGGATGGCCATCTATGAAGCAAGAAGTGGGTTCTCACCAGACACCAAATCTGCCAGCACCTTGATCTTGGACATGCAGCCTCCAGAACTATGGGACATAAATGGCTCTCATTTAAGTCACCATGTCTGTGGTATTTGGGTTAAAGCCGCCTGAACTAAGACAGTGGTGAAGCCGTTTCTTTCATCCCACCTGCTATCACCCACCAGCACCTTGTCCTGGAACCTGGCACACATCAAAGCCAGATGAGAAATACATTTTCCCACATCCTCGACAGCACATGCTGTCCTTCTGTTTTTGTGATGACAGCCATCCTGACAGGTGTGAGGTGACATCTAATTGTGGTTTTGATTTGCATTTCCCTGATGATTAGTCAAGTTGAGCATCGTTTCATTTACTTGTTGGCCATCTGTGTGTCTTCTTTGGAGAAATGTCTACTCGAGTCTTTAGCCCATTTTTTAAAATCCGGTTATTAGTTTTTTTCCTATTTAGATGTAGGAGTTCCTTATATATTTTAATTCCCTCAAGGGGAGGAAAGAGAGAAAAAAAAAAACACTTTTAACATAATAATCACACAGAAGGTGCTAAGGAGCTCCTATGGCCAGAATGAAGAGGTAAGGCTCTGTCAGCAGAGATAAGGTGAGGATGTTAGGGCTGAATTTTTGTGTCCCCTCCAAATCCACATGCTGTTATCATTACAGCAAAATTCATTACATCATTCTCAATGTATTGGTTTTAGGAGGTGGGGCCTTTGGGGGGTAACTAGGTCATGAGGGTGCAGCCCCCAGGATGGACGAGACCAGAAGTCTCACTCTTTCGGGCACCTGAGGACACAGCAAGAAGTTGGCTGTGGGACCCAGAAGGGGGCTCTCACCGGAACCCGACCCTGTCTGTCTCCTGATCCCAGACTTCCAGCCTCCAGAACTGGGAGAAATAAATGTCTGTCGTTCCTAAGCCACCCGGTGCCTCACAGCCCAGCCTGACGATGGCGGATGGGAAATGCTGAATTTACTGGAGAACTGTCTCATGTCTTCGCCTTATTTTATGAGTGAACATCTGACCACTGCATGTAGAGCATCCCTTGGAGAGCAGATGCCTCAGCCAGAGGCAGCATCTCTCATCTGACTGCTCGCACCGCCACACCCTCCTCCACCCCTGCTCCAACAGGCCCAGCCCGCACCAGCAGGGCCCTCTCCCCCTGCTCGGCATGACCCAAAACCCTCCTCTACCTCCTGTGGCCCAGGCTGTGGGGAAGCCCAGATGCTCTACTTCACAACCAGCTACACTGGGCTCATCTGTCATGAATCTCACTGATCTGCCCAGCACCCCAGGTGCACAGACAGGGGCCAGTCCAGGCCACCACCGCGAACCAGGACCAGGCAGGTGAGTGCAGGGGCTGAGCCAAACAGAACTGCCCTCTGGGAAACCGATCAAAATAAGGCAAAGAAGGAACATTAGTTGGGATAGGGACCTGGGGGTTAAAGGATCGGCAGCCATTTGGGCTGGCATTTGGGCCCCATGAGTCAGGGGAGTAAGAGGCTCCTGAGGTGGTGAGGGAAATAGCTTTTATTCCGACTCTGCAGGGCCTGGCCCTGCTTCACAGGACACGTGGCTTCACTTTCTGACCCTGAATCCTATGATGTGTCTGAATCCCCGACATACATCCAATATCCACCAAAGATGTGTGAGCGGGCCCGCCAGCGTGGCTCGGTAGTTGAGTGAACCAGGAGGTCACAGTTCAATTCCCGGCCAGGGCACATGCCTGGGTTGCAGGCTCAATCCCCAGTGTGGGGCGTGCAGGAGGCAGCCAATCAATGATTTTCTCGCATTGATGCTTCTATCTCTCTCTCCCTCTCCCTTCCTCTCTCTGAAGTCAATAAATAATATATTATATTAAAAGAGAGGAGAAATCCTTGGCATGAAACAGTGCCAGAAGATTTCCCTTCCCACAGAACAATGGAGACAATGACCAGGAGCTTCTAAAGACGTCAGCACCAAACCTTTCAAACTGGGTGATCGTTCTTCACAGTAACAATAGCACAGAGGCCCACCCATTTAATCAGGTAAAGCACTTATTCCTGAAAACAGCACACGGTTCTCGAGAATACCCCTGCGCATTCACCCCTGGCACTCAACTCCCTGCTGAGAACCACGGGCACCTGTCCTGAAGGTGCCACTTCATTTCTGTCACCCTAAGTGTTCTCAAACCTCTCCTTTCCCCCAACAAACGCCATTTTCCTATAGAATTGGATGTAACATTGCTCCACACTTTATGACAGTCTCACGCATGAGACAGTAGCTGGCCTGGGCCCAGGGGTTCTGTACACAGTTTAATGTCTGAGTTGCCCACTTCAAGTCAGTAATATGCAACCTTTTTTTTTTTTTCTTTTTCCTTTTTTTTTTTTTTTTCCCGGAGAGATAGAAACATCAGTGATGAGAGAGAATCACTGATCAGCTGCCTCCTGCACGCCCTACACTGGTGACCGAGCGCACAACCCAGGCATATGCCCTGACCGGGAATCAAACCGTGACCTCTTGGTTCATAGGTCAGTGTTCTCCCACGGAGCCATGCTGGCAGGCCTCATTGGCGTGCTTACCACTCAGAAGTCCTTCTGATGCTGGTAAACAGAGGCAGCCGCCCACACTCTTCTTTGTTTAGGCTAAGGACTCTCCATCTTTGGTCTCTGCCTCCACCGGCTCTCTCCCCGGTTACACAAGAGCCTCCCAGGGGTCAGTCCTGCCCCTGCCTCACCCCTGCCTCGCTGTCACCCACCCTCCTCAAGCAGCCGAGAGATCTTTAGAAAACGTAAGCCAGGCCAGAGCCCTCCCCTGCTTCAAAACCTCCAGCGGATGCCCCTACCACTGAGAACGAATTCTAAATGCCTCACATTACATCTGCAGTCCCTTAGGATCTGGGCTCCACTAACCTCTATCCTTCCCTCTGGCCACATCCCCACACTCACCCAGCAGCAGCCACGGCGGGGGGGGGGGGGGGGGGGGGGGCGGCTGCGTGCTTCTCACATCGGCCCAGCACCAAACACCAAGGCTGCAGAGCTCCACAGAGACCTCCACCGGGGACTTCCCCTGACCACCCCCAGTCGGAACCCCCCTCCATCTCACTCAGCCCATCCCCATCACACCCTTTTCTTTATCATCTTCATAGCATGTATCACTTTTAGAAATTATCTTGTGCCTGCATTTAATTTTTTTAATTTTTACTGATTTCAGAGAGGAAGGGAGAGATAGAAACAATGATGAGAAAGAATCATTGATCAGCTGCTTCCTGCATCCCCCTCGCCCCTCCCACCACCCCACCACCCCCATCTAGCCAGCAACCTGACTGGGAATCGAACCATGACCTCCTGCTTCATGGGTCAACGCTCAATTCCGCAGCCATGCAGGCTGAGCTAATTTTATTATTTTTATTCTGGCTCCACCTGCCAGATTACAAATCTCACCAAAGCCAAGGCCTTTTTCCTTGCTCTCTGCTGTTTATCCAGGTTCTCACAGTGCCTGGAGCACAACAGAGCCTCCAAAAATACTTGTTGAAACAATGATTGAGATGCAGTTACAATTTTTCAGGTGGTTATACTCGAAACAGTTTTTTGCCATTTATAAATCCAAAGTGCTAATTTCTACCTTAACATTTCTTTTCCACTGATAATAGAAATAATAGTCACCATTTGGGGTTGAAATACCACTCTATGTTAAATACCTAAGCAATCTACATTTATTATAGGTCAACCAAAAAAAGAACTGGATATTACCTTTCTCACATAATTGGATTGTATTTTTTTTTTTTTTGAAGAATCATATTATTCTGGAGTTTTACCTTCTAATTTTCTTTGGTCTTACATGTTTTTATTCCCTGCAAATAAATGGGCAATTTTTTCCATTTTGTTTGCAAATCAGGAAAAAAGTATTAAAGTCTGAAGCAGAGAACAAACCTAGAAATGACCTGACTGTTGTATATTAGGACAGAAGTCTTCTCAATAAAAGAATAAATGTGCTTTTTTCCAGAAAATATTTTATTGAAATTTACCTCATCGCCGTGGTCTGTGGGGGGAAATTCAGAAGATGACAGAGAAAAAATGGGGTCACATGGATATTACAGTTTCCCCCAAATTATCTCGTTAACCTGGTTAGCATCTGTTCACAAGTGCCATATGTGTGTGTGTGTGTCCCTCTTTCTCATTTTTTTTAATATGTTTTATTGATTTTTTACAGAGAGGAAGGGAGAGGGATAGAGAGCTAGAAACATCAATGAGAGGGAAACATCAATCAGCTGCTTCCTGCACACCCCCCACTGGGGATGTGCCCGCAACCAAGGTACATGCCCTTGACCAGAATCGAACCTGGGACCTTTCAGTCTGCAGGCCGACGCTCTATCCACAGAGCCAAACTGGTTAGGGCTCTCATTTTATACTAACACTAGAGGCCCGGTGCATGAAATTCATGCACAGGGAGAGGGTGTCCCTCAGCCCGGCCTGCACCCTCGCCAATCTGGGACCTCTCAGGGGATGTCATCCTAAATTGGCAGTCAGACATCCCTCTTAACTGCTCTCCCCTGCCAGCCTGATCACCCCTAACTGCCTCTGCCTTGGCCCCGCCACCATGGCTTTGTCCAGAAGGACATCAGGTATAATTAGCATATTACCATTTTATTAGTATAGATAGAGGCCTGGTGCATGGGTTGGGGCCAGCTGGTCTGCCCTGAAGGGGGTCCCGGATCAGGGTGGGGGTCCCCTTAGAGGGCAGGGCTGGCCTGGGTGAGGGGCCTGGGGTGGTTTGCAGCCTGGCCATGCCCCCATCAGGTTGGGGGTCCCCACTGGGGCAGTGCCGGCCTGGGCGAGGGGCTGAGGGCTGTTTTCAGGCTGGCCACGCCCCCATGGGGTGGGGGTCTCTGCTGGGGGGCGTGGCCAGCCTGAGTGAGGGGCTGAGGGCTGTTTGCAGGCCATCCACACTCCCATTGGAGTGGGGGTCCCCATTGGGGAGCAGGCGGCCTGGGCAAGGGGCCTGGGGTGGTTTGCAGGTTGGCCAGCCCCCTGATGGGGTGGGGGTTCCTACTGGGGGCGGGATGGCCTAGGCCGGGGGGCGGGGTGGCCTGGGCGAGGGCCTGGGGGTGGTTTGCAGGCCTGCCAAGCCCCCAGCTTTGTCCAGAAGGATGTCCGGAAGGTCTCCCGAAGGTCTCCTGGTCTAATTAGCATATTACTCTTTTATTAGTATAGATCATTATTGTAGCTCTGTTGCTTCCCAAATGCCAAGCACTACCCTAAGCTTTTCACATGTATTATCTCATTAAACTCTTGGAATAACCTCAGAAGGTAGATGTTACAATGTCCATTTTACAGATCACAACACTGACACTTAGTAACTTGCAGAGCTGGCTGTAAAGTACCAGACCTCCACCATTAGACTATACTTGAATTTTCTTCTAGAACTTCTATGTGGATAGATTTCAATTTGGAGTGGTCAAAACTTTAGAGCAATCTAGAATTCGTATACAAACCTGTCTGGGAAGATATAAATGTTTCAAAGATTCTCTGCTTCTGAGTAAAAATGGAGGAATCTGAAGCCAGGATGATAATCACTAGTAAACACTATGACAGTATTAATAATTGTGTTAAATTCATCATTACAAGTAACCTTTCTCTCTTCCCTTGACTTCATAAACACTGCATATTAAGTCTGGGCCAGATGCCTAGAGACATCTTTGAAAACAGTATTTCACCATCTGAATATTCAGCTTTGAAGAAAAAAAATAGCTTTCTTCAAATTCCTCACCCTAATAAATGTTCTTAAGGCTTAAAGGAAATGTAGCTCCCTGCCTGTAATTGCCCCTCAAATGGCCACCCACAAGGCCTCTTCTGTTATGAAAGACTTTCTCAGAATCCAAACACTGTCTAAGAAAACAATTATTTCCTTTCACAACTCCTCTGAGTCTGCTCAAAGTCAAGAAACTGCAGGGAATTTGATTAGAATCACAACTAGATCTAAGAGTACTAGTAAAGGGAAATTACTAAGCTGTCATAATCAGCACTTCAGCCTGGGTCTCTAATCAAATAATTCTTTGATCTTCATTTTTTGTTTAATCTGTTATACCCCTTCCCAGAACATACCAGAAACTTTGATTTCACTTTTGCATAAAAATGAATATTGTATCTATGTTTGTGTTGTGTCTTATCAACTGGTATTAAGTTCGCCATAAAATAAGAATTTGAAAATTTTCTTTAAACACTCAGAACATCATATGGCTGTTCCTTTTTAGACTACTAATTATCTTTTTCAAATGCCAGCTGACATCCACATCAGGCAAGACCTTAATGGTACTTTCATCAGGAGTCTCTTTTACATATGTATGTAGGTCAGTTGCTTATTTATTTTAGTCCAATCCTTCTGCCTACATTCCAGTCATTACATTCTATTTCATGAACCACTTCATGGGACCAGGAGGGTTGGATTATGTGATAACTATATGTGTCAACTTGGCTGGGCCATGGTGCCCAGATATTTGATCAAACATTCTTCTGAATGTTTCTATAAAGGTGTTTTTTAAATGAGATTAACATTTAAATTGGTGGACTTTGAGTAAAGAAGATTGCCCTCCATAATGTGGGTGGGCCTCATCCAATCAGAAGGCTTGAATAGAACAAAAGACTGACTTCCCCTGAGCAAGAATTCTGCCAGCAGATGGCCTTTGGACCTGAAGGGCAGCTCTTACCGGGATCTCCAGCATGCTGACCTACTCTGCAGATTTTGGACTTACCAGGCCTCTACAATTGCATGAACCGGTTTTTTAAAACATCTCTCTCTCCCCCTATGCACACACACACCCTCTTTCTTCTGCTTCTCTAGAAAATCCTAATACAGACTGTTTCTGAAAAGTCTAACGTTGCTGTCATTTGCAATGTGGTGTCAGCTTCTTTCTTTAGTTAACAGAACATGTTCTGATTGCACAGGTTGGTCTAAGAAGTTCTAGTCTCTCAACCTCCAATCATTCTGCACTAGTTCTAACATGATCTGAATGGGTGACAGCTGGAATCATCTCACTTCCTTGTTGATGATCAGTCAAAAGGCACGAGGCCACAAAAATCAATATCCTTTTCTAAATCACAAATCTTGACATCACTGTGTTTCTGGGAGGCCATCTCCCAGAGTTAGTTTTACTTATTTTTTCACAAGCAGGAAGTCATTCATTTAAATTAACACTGCGCAGGTCTACTGTTCCATGTGCTGGAGACACAAAGACCAGTGTGCTGCCTTCAGGGAGCTTACAGTCTAGTAGGGAGACATAAAGAATAACGGCAAAATCAGAGATGTGAAATGTGGAGAATATAGTCAATAATGTCGAGATAACGAGGTATGGGATCAGATGGGGCATTCTGTAGAGTGCATGGTTTTCTGGGCACTTTGCTGTACATCGGAAACTGGTTGTTGAATGTAAACTGTGGCTGAAAAAAATAATAATGGCTTAACAAGTTATATAAGATCTAATCACGGGGTTATATACCTAACACTAACATAATATTGTATGTCAACTGTAATTGAAAAATTTAAATTATTTTAAAATTAAAAATAAAGCCCAGGTGACACATATGTAATACCTTAATCAATAAAGAAATAAAATAATAAATAGATAAATAAAGCCCAGGTGGCATGGCTCAGTGGTGGAGCATTGACCTATGAACCAGGAGGGCACAATTTAATTCCCAGTCAGGACACATGCCCGGGTTGCAGGCTCGATCCCCAGTGTGGGGCATGCAGGAGGCAGCCAATCAATGATTTTCTCTCATCATTGATGTTTCTATCTCTCTCTCCCCCTCTCCCTTACTCTCTGAAATCAATAATAAAAAACATATTTTAAAAATTTTTTTAAATAAAAGTAATGGCAAAAAATATAACATCACTTGGCCTTAACAATCCTAACGAAGAGCTGAGATTTCTACCCTACCACTATAAAATCGCTATCTTAGAGTGGAGTGGAAGATTTTGAGGGAGGCTGTTATGGCTGGAATTGTGTCCTCCCCCTCAAAAAAAAATTGATGTTTAAGTCCCAGCCACCAGTACCTTGGAATATGACTGTATTTGGAGACAGGGTCTTTGCAAAGGTGATGAAGTTAAAACGAGGTCATTCAGGCGGGCTCTAATCCAATATGACTAGCATCCTTATAAGAAGAGGACATCTGGAGATGGACACATGCAGAGGCAAGATGATGTGAAGAAGCATAGAGAAGACAGACATCGGCAAGCCAGGAGAAAGGCTTGGTACAGATTCTTCCCTTATGGGCCTCAGAAGGAACCAACCCAGCTGACAGCTTGATCTCACACTTCTCAACTGTGAGAAATAAGTTTCTGTTGTGTAAGCCGCCCAGTCTTTGTTACAGCAGCCCTAGCAGACAGAGATAAGCTTAAGAATGATTTAGCCCAGTGGTTGAACATAGGAACAAATAAGCGAGTTACCACGAATGCATAATTGGCCTCATTTTATGACTGAAAGACATGAAACAAGAAGGAAAGCAAGATTGGGTTGACTTGAGTCATGGGTGTAGGAAATTATAAAAGTAGCCACTAATTCCCTCCCACTCATCCCCATCTCCCCACCCCTTAGCCCCATCCCACACGTGCAGATCCTTGTGACACAGCCTTGCAGCTCCTCCCATCAAGAGGGAAAAATCTGTTTCTCCACTCCCTGAATCTGGGCTGGCCTGGTGAATTGCTCTGACCAATAGAATGCACAGAAATGATTCTGTAGTAGTCCAAACCTAGGCCTCCAGAGACCTGGCACCTTCCTCTCCCTCTTGCTTTTCTTGGGAATCCTGTGATTGCTACTAGGTAAATGAGCCTGGGTTAGCTGGTGGGACAATGGATACATGGCTCAGTTAGCCCTATATCCCCAGCCAACAGCCAACCATCTGCTGTTGAATGAGGCCATCAATTGTCTTGTGACTGAAGCAAACCCAGCTGGATTCAGCAGAAGAACCGCCTGGCTTATCTCAGCCCACATTCCTCACCTATAAAATTGTGCACTTAGAAATGGTTGTTGCTTTAAGCCACAAAGTTTTGGGATAATTTTGTAATACAGTGCAAGATAACGAAGAACATGTAGGATGAGTACTGTCACCCTTTGCCCAGATAAGAAACTCCAGAGAAATGCAAACTGGATAAGGAATTCTTTGGCATAATGTGCTTGGACTATCGATGGGGCTGTCAATAGCCCAGCTGGCTGAATACTTCTGAAGCTCAGGAGAGAGATCTTGCCTGGAAATACAGATCTGAAAGACAGTCACGTGACTGATTTCTATGCACGGGCAGATTACCCCAGAGAGTAAGAACAGAATGCAAGAAGGGGAGGTCCAGGTTAGAAGCCCAGAAACAATACATTTAAGGACAGGCAGAGCCAGAGAGTCAATGAGAGAGAGGAGCAGACATGATGAAAGACAGGAAGATGTCACCAAAGACAAAGAAATTTCTTGACAGGGTCAAGTCACAGAAATGTAAAAAAAAAAAAAAATACATACGGGTCCCCAGCATCTGGGAATTCTGAAGTCATTGTCAGAAGACTTTCACCACAGTGCATCATCACCTGGGAAGGGGGCCAGTGGTAGGCAAGGGAGTTGAGGACAGTGGGCAGTGTCTGCAGTTATGGATGTGGACAGTGAATGAGCTTGATGACCCACACAAGGCTTACTGAATGGCACTGATTTGAAGACAATAAAATTAAAGTGGCATTCCTTGGCACGACTGGGGATTTTCCAACAACAGGCAACAGCTTACATGCAGAAGCAAGCAAGGCTGGACTAACTCAAGACTGGAATTTTGTGGACAGATATAGAAGGCCAAGAGATTAAGGGCTTTGAGGTTTTGGCAAGAGATTGGTTCAAGTGATAAATCATGGACTCTGGGCTGGCTAAAAAAAGAGTGAGGGGAAGGGGACTGTTGATGAAGGAAGAAAAAGAGAGAGTAGCGCAGGGACCAAAGATACTGGAAATGAATGACTGACAGAACTGAAAGCTATAATCATACAGTTACATTGGAGTTTAATTTTAAAATAACACACAGAGGCCTAGAACAAAGGATAGAAAGATACATATTAAAATATTATCTGTGATCAGCTTTAGGTGCTTGCATTATATATATGGTTTTAATTTTCCTCTTTTTTTAAGAATTTGTCTAAGAAAAATTTCCAAAATAAAAATGTATCACGTCTGCAATAAGAAAATGTAATAATATGCTTTTATCAGTTTCCTAGCCTATGATATTCAAAAATAGTACCCTATAAAATCCAATTTAAATATATTTTTTAAATTAAATAGTAAAATATAAAGGAAGTATTTCCTATACCTGAAAATGCAAAACAAAAGAGTTATTGGTCCACATTTCGAGGGGAAAACTTCATTTTTAGCAAATGTCCTTTTGGGCTGATGCTTAAAGGAACATTCCTGCCCCTCTATGTTCTAACCCCTTTTGAATTAAGGGCTGGTATCTTTAAAGTCCCAGAATGAATCAAAGGTTATGTCCCTATTTAAATCATCAATAAAGATTTTAGTTAGCACCTACTTCATTCCCTATACTGTATTTAATGTTCTAGGTCAGCAATTTTCAACTTTATCATCTCATGGCACACATAAACTAATTACTAGAAGTCTACAGAACACCAAAAATATTTTATTCATTCACATCAGATGGCTATTGTTATGTTGGCTGTTGCCATTTTTTTTTTACTTGACAATCTAAGGGAAAAGAGATCAGTGCCCTCTTTTGCATCTTTTAAAAATCCTTGCAGAGAACCAAGATGACAGCATAGGCAAATGCCTGTATTCGCCGCCCCCCCCCCCCCCCACCCCACAACCACATCAAAATTACAGCTGGAATACAGAACAACCTTCATCCAGAACCGCCGGAAAGCTGGCTGAATGGAAGTCCTCCAAGCAGAGAAGTAGGAAGAAAGTGCAATGAGACTGGTAGGAAGCGCAAAGAGCAGAAGAGGTTGGTCGGGCACCCACGTGGGCCGCTTTTTAAACTGGGAGGGAGATCATCTCTGCAGAGACCACCTGGAGGAGCAAGGGGTCCCAGCCCCACACCAGAAGCCCAGCCCAAGGTCCCAGAGCTGGGAAAAGAAGTCCCTGTAACTACAGGCTGTAAAAACCAGCGGGGATTGGGGCTCAGTGACATAGAGGCTGCTAGAGATCCAGCTGTTCCTCTTAAAAGGCTGGCACATGAACTAAACTTACAAGGTCCTGCTTCCTCTGAGCTCCAGCACCAGGGCGAGACTCTGGGGAATCCAGACACATACAAGGAGGAACTGGATTGTCTGGCATCGGGGCAGGAACTTGAGGATGGCTTTCTCCCAGATGTGGGTGTTGGCAGAAGTCATTATTCCTAAGCTGAGACCTCCCCAGTCACAGGGCTGACTGGCAGCCATTTCTGTTTGCTCTGCCCTGAACCCTGCCTCATCCAATTTACAAACCCACCCAAGCTGTTGCATTTGAATGGCCTGTCCTTGCTCAAGCTAAAATCTCTCAAACAAGCTGCAGCTGGGTCAGGGAGCCCCAAACCTATAAATAAAAGGCCCAAGACCCAGCACCAGCACCAGTCTGCCTTACTTCACAGCCGGACCTCGTCTAAGCACTTCCAAACCAGAAACAAATAGGAGGAATCTGCAGATCTCTCTTTAGCTCTTGCTGGGTGGCCCCAGGCAGTGGCTGAATTTGCACCTCCCTGGATACCCAAGAGCCAGTATACTCAGTGGTCAATGTCAGACCATACCAAATTACAACTCTTCACATCCATAAGTGACACACTCAAGGTGCAGACTCAGTGAGCACCAAAGCCCCACTGAAGCAAGTCCTGCTCCATAGGGGTGTTTCCTGAACAGCAGCTCTCCCACTATAGTGGCAGTTGGTCCTCACACCAATTGGCCTGGAGGTCAATTCCTCCCAGTGAAACCAACAGCAATCAAGTCTTAACTACAACAAGACTGTGCACACAGCCCACAAAGGGGTGCACCTAGAATTCCCAGCTCAGGTGACTGGGAAGGCTGAGCCACTGGGCCCCAAAGGACACCTTCTACACAAGGCCACTCTACCAACTCAAGAAGACATAGCAGCTCTACCCAATACATAGAAACAAACACAGGGAAGCAGCTAAAATGCGGAGACAAAGAAACACGTCACAAATGAAAGAAATGGAAGAAAGCAAACTACTGGATATAAAGTTCAAAACCACAGTTATAAGGGTACTCAAGGACCTTCTAGAAACCTCCAAGTTACTTAGTGAGACTTTCAAGGATCTTAGTGAGAATGCCAAAAAAATGGAAAAGGACCAGTCAGAAATTAAGCATACACTGACTGAAATAAAGAATAATATACAGAGATTCAACAATAGATTAGAGGATCCTGAGAATCAAATCAATGATTTGAAGTATGAGGAAGCAAAAAACACCCAACCAGAAGAGCAAAAAGAAGAAAGAATCCAAAAATATGAAGATAGTGTAAGGAGCCTCTGGAACAACTTCAAGTGTACCAACATCTGCATTATGGGGGTGCCAAATGAAGGGAGAGAGCAAGATATTGAAAACCCATTTGAAGAAATAATGATAGAAAACTTCCCTTACCTGGTGAAAGAAAGACTTACAAGTCCAATAAGCACAGAAAACCCCAAATAAGAGGAACCCAAAAAGGACCACACCAAGACACATCATAATTAAATTAAATGCCAAGGGCAAAAGACAAAGAGAGCATCTTAAAAGCAGCAAGAGAAAAGCAGTTTGTTACCTACAAGGGAGTGCCCATACAACTGACAGCTGATTTCTCAATAGAAACTATGCAGGCCATAAGGGAGTGGTAAAAAATATTGAAAGTGATGAATAGCAAGGACCTACAACCAAAATTATTCTACCCAGCAAAGCTAGCATTTAGAACTGAAGGTCAGATAAAGAGCTTCACAGACAAGAAAAAGCTAAAGGCGTTCATCATCACCAAACCAGGATTATATGAAATGGTGAAGAGTATTCTTTAAGAAGAGAAAGAAGAAGAAAAAGAAAAAGGTCAAAAATATGAACAACAAAATGGCAACAAATACATATCTATCAACAATTGAATCTAAAAATCAAAATAAACGTATAAGAAATCTAATGAACAGGATAAACTGATGAATAAAATAAAATTAGAGGCATGGAAATGGAACAGACTGACCATTCTCAGAGGGAAGGTGGCGGGGGGGGGGGGGGGGGAGTGGCAGTGGGCAGAAGAGATTAAATAAAGATCTTATATGCATAAAAGCATTACCTATGGATGCAAACAATAGGGTGGCAAAGGCCTGGGGCGGGTAGGAAACTGGTGGAGGAGGACTATGGAGCGGGAGGGGCAGGGGGTGAAGAGGGACATCTGTAATAATCTCAAAAATAAAGATTTAAAGAAAGAGAGAGAGAAAAAGAACTTTAAAAAAATTCTTGCAGCACAAGAGTTGAAAAGCGCTGTTTTAGGTGATGCAAATAATGTTTAAAAAATATATTTATACACCAACTAAGATAAAAAAAAAAAACTGTAGCTGTTTACCCTAAATACAATCTAGGCATGAAAGAATTAATAAAAACAACAAGCATTCAATCAGTGCTTACTATCTTCTTAAATACTCTATGTGCCCAAAGGTAAGATGAGTCACTTTCCCAAAATTCTTCAGAAAAGAGGAATATTCAAGTATTTTCAAAGGCTCTCAGATGACAGAATATTATCTAATGACTTTATTTAAACAAGTAAGCAATGCTTGAAGGAAGACGCATTTGCCTGAAACAACCTCGGTCGATGCTTGTTTGGGATGCTTGGAGAGGTCGCTTGACCGGATGGGTCACAGAGAAGGCAGAGAGATTTAATATAGATTCAGTCATTGTTCCTGGAGTGAGGCAACACAATGCAAATGTTTAATATCACGGTAAGCAAGCATTTTAAAAATAACTACCTAAGTGAGTATATTGTGAATTTATTTCACATTTATTTTAGTTCTGGGCCTGTATTCAATGTTACTATAACACACACACACACACACACACACACACACAAAAGTCTCTCTTTTCAGAAGAGAAACTCTCCATTCAGCATAACAATAATGACTAAGAAAGCACTTCACAGTTTACCAACAAACACTCCCCAAACATCATCGTACTTGATTATGCTAGAACAGGAAAAGAAAGAATATGGCCAAAATTTGAGGAAATGAGTCAGTATTTTAATACTTGTGAACAAAGAATCAACCCATTTTTTTCCCTAGCAACTTGTTCTTTAAGACCAGTTTAATTGGGGAAAATAATTTTAAAATTATTCCTAATGCAACTGTTATGAGCAGGGTCAAAAAATCAATTAGCAATGGAGTCCTACTTCCTAGGATGCCTCCACTGTAATGATGATTCCATTTCCTTTTACAATGTTTTTTTGGCTCTTCACAAAGCAAAGTACCCCTTTTACTGGGACATCACACAAAGAGAGAAGTGAAAATGTCTTCAGAGAGGGTCCCCAACTTCAGGTGCTATTTCACTCTCTAGCTTGGGTGACTAATTTTAATCCAGAAAAAGTTTAGTAAACTACTGAAGTGCAATAAAATCCAAGATAAAACTTTACGTTTGATTTACTAATTAAACAGTTCCCTTGACATTGTCAATAGAACAGATTTAAATGAAGCAAGGACCTTAACTTTCGGGTAAGTTTGAAAGCTTTCATGCTTGCTTGTGACAAGAGTGGAAAGCAACTCCGCTTTAGACACTGACTCCAGCTCTGCCAGCTCCTTCCCTTCGCTGAGTAAGAGAGAGGGCGGGGGACTGCTGGTGGGAGAATCAGTACCACCAAGGGCGAAGTGGAGATTTACCGTAGAGGTCCGCACTTGGAAATTTCCAAAGTTGAAACAATTAGTAGGGCAGACCCTGCCCCTCACTTGTTCTATTAGCTATACACACTCTTTATTTTCCCTTCTTGGCACTTTACACAGTTTAAAGGAGATGATGGTAGGTAGATAGCTGATAGATAGATAGATAGATAGATAGATAGATAGATAATAGATAGATAGATAGATAGATAGATAGATAGATAGATAGATAGATATAAACACAAAATGATTTATATTCAGCAGTCTCCTCCGTATCTATGGTCTCTCTTTCCGTGGTTTGTTACCCACCAACGACCGTAGTCTGAAAATAATAAATGGAAAACTCCAGAAATAAACAATTCGATAAGCTATTCTTAAGTTTTAAGTGATGTGTCATTCTGAGTAGCGAAACGAAATCTGGCACCGTTGAGCAGGGCCGTGGGTCATCCCTCAGTCCAGTGTACCCATGCTACCAGTGCTATCCGCATTGGTCACTTAGTAGCCAACTGGGTTATCAGATCAGTGCTCACGTATTTTGAGACAGAGAAAGATCACATAACTTTTAATACAGTGTATTGTTGTAATTGTTCTATTTTATTATCGTTGCTGTTAATCGCTTACTGTCTCTCACTTATAAATTTAACCTTATCATAGGTATGTGCATCTAGGAGAAAACAGTATATATAGGGCTTGGTACTATCCATGGTACTTAGAATGGGGGACTTGGGAGGGATGCCCCGCAGAGAAGTGGGGGGCTGGATATGTCATGCACACCGTGGGATTTATATCTCCTACCAGACTAAAGCTCCATGAGGGCAAGAACAAGCACACTGTACGTGCTCAGTAAATCTTGCTGAATGAAAAAAATCAACAACAAAAAAGG
Source organism: Plecotus auritus (assembly GCF_963455305.1). Taxonomy (NCBI): domain Eukaryota; kingdom Metazoa; phylum Chordata; class Mammalia; order Chiroptera; family Vespertilionidae; genus Plecotus; species Plecotus auritus. Next base: position 233,929,582 of record NC_137770.1, on the reverse strand, counting down.
ACAACCGTTCACAGCTACTCCTTGGCAAATTCCCCCTGTGCCTCCCACCTGTTTGCATGCCCCCCGATTCCCACCCCGGTTCTCCCCTGCCAAAATCCTCTCCTTTCTTCAAAGCCCAAATCAAATGCCACTGCCTTCTTTAAAACCTCTGTGATTCTTCCTGCCAAGGGTAACTCCCCTTCGTCCAAATGACCACAGCAATACTATCTTGCTCCTTTCTTGAAGCGCACACGGGTGGGTGAAAGTAGGTTTATAGTTGTTCATATGGAAATAATACAAAGAAATAACACAGCCGAAACCGGTTTGGCTCGGTGGATAGAGCGTCGGCCTGCGGACTGAAAGGTCCCAGGTTCGATTCCGGTCAAGGGCACGTACCTTGGTTGCAGGCACATCCCCAGTGGGAGGTGTGCAGGAGGCAGCTGATCGATGTCTCCCTCATCGATGTTTCTAACTCTCTATCCCTCTCCCTTCCTCTCTGTAAAAAATCAATAAAAATATATATAAAAAAAAACAACAAAGAAATAACACAGTAATAAACAAATAATAATTCAAGAATAAACTGTTTCGCCCTGACTGGTTTGGCTCAGTGGATAGAGCATCAGCCTGCGGACTCAAGGGTCCCAGGTTCGATTCTGGTCAAGAGCATGTACCTTGGTTGTAGGCACATCCCCAGTAGGGGGTGTGCAGGAGGCAGCTGACTGATGTTTCTCTCTCATTGCTGTTTCTAACTCTCTATCCCACTCCCTTCCTCTCTGTAAAAAATTAATAAAATATATATATTTTTAAAAGAATAAACTGTTTCACATACTCACAACTATAAACCTACCTTTGCCCACACCCATATAAGAAATCTAGCTAGCCATTCTCTCACCCCTGGCAAGGTTCTGCCTGAAACTCACACCCATGCTGAAGACAGCACATTTTACTCATCTTCGAGTCTCCTCTGTCATCCATCGGTTCATCCACCTGAAGGCAGCCTAGCATGATGGTTAAAACATGGGTTTGGCAACTGACATGGCTCAGTGGTTGAGCGTCGACCTATGGGCCAACAGGTCATGGTTTGATTCCCGGTCAGGGCACAAGCCCAGATTTCGGGCTCAATCCCCAGTAGGGGGCGTGCAGGAGGCAGCCCATCAATGATTCTCTCTCATCATTAATGTTTCCATCTCTCTCTCCTTCTCCCTTCTTCTCTGAAATCAATAAAAAAAAAAATAAAAATAAATGAAATTAAAAAACATAGGCTTAGAAGCCAGACATGAGGGATACGAATCCTGGCTGTACCGGTTACTAGCCCTGTGATCTTGGGCAAGTCCCCTCACCTCTCTGTGCCTCCGCACCTCATTTGTAATACTAATCATAGTACCCACCTCCTGGGGCTATTATGATAACTAAATGAGTTAATTCATGTAAAACACTTAAAACGTCTTCTGGAATGTTATAGTAAGTGTTCAGTACATGGATTCTATTATCATTGATGCAATACTAGCATTTACTGAGAGACCACCACCTGCCAGGCACTCTGCTAGGCTGCCTCCCCATTTGAGGACCGACTGACTCGGCCCTTTATTCACTAATAACAAGGTCTTCCCAAGTCCATGGCCTCATCTAATCCTTACAACCATTCCAGGGATGGGTGTCACTCCTATTCTTCTGCTCTGAACCGCGCACACATACTCGATGGTGAGTCTCCCCACAGTTCACCTCACAAGCCCCCCGACTTGTAGATTTTTTCCATCCCCTCCTGCAGCTCCCTCAACTTCACACGAAGCATCTTTCTTAGCATCTGTTCAGCCTGACTCCTGCCATTAGATACATTCTTGTGTGTTTATAATGCACCACTGATTTGTTTCAGACTAAATTGTGGGGTCTAAAAATAGTGATGTTGAACATATTTCTTTGCATATTAACTTTAAAGAAATAGATTAATCTTTTAGAAGTAATCAAAAATGAATGACCCACTCAGCATGCAGCAGTTACCAAAAGAAAAAAACTGTAAAAATTTTAAAACCTCAGATCCCCATTTTTCCTTCTTTATCGTTTCTGACTTTATTAATTGAAGTATATACTTCATAATTTTTTATTTTAAAAATGAAGTGGTCTAGTGAGTCTCGTAAACCAACCATGGTCTTCCCTGGGGACGCTTAAATGAAGACCGGATTCATTTATTCTCCAAGTCAAATTCCATTTTCAAAAATGACATGGCAACCCGGCTGGCATGGCTCAGTGACTGAGCATCGACCTATAAACCAGGAGGTCACGGTTCAATTCCCGGTCAGGGCACATGCCTGGGCTGCGGGCTCGATTCCCAGTGTGAGGCATGCAGGAGGCATCCAATCAATGAGTCTCTCTCATCATTGATGTTTCTCTCTCTCTCCCTCTCCCTTCCTCTCTGAAATCAATAATAATAATAAACTTTCAATAACGTGGCAGAATTGCCATCATCATCCTAAGAGATGAAACAAAGAACAATAAATAAAATGAGATAGTTAATGTTATGAAAATTGTTTCCTGAAATTTCGGCCATCTATCCAACCCATCTGCTTTTCTGTCTGCTGCAGGCCAGGCATGATGGGGATCCAGAACCGAGGCAGGCATGCTTCCTCCCGCAAGGAGCTTACTCAGTCCACTGGAAGCTGAGAGTCACCCAGAAACAAGGACAATACCAGAGAGAAGCGTTCTGGCGATGAGAGTGCTGGAGTGGCAAAGTGAAATTAATTCTTGCTGAAGTGAAAATATAATGTGATTCTGCTAAATCATTTAAAATGCTCCCCCCTCCCACATGTACTCACACCCATTTTGACTTCTCGCTTCTTTTCTTCCTTTGGAACCTAACAACACTCTCAATCACCATCCCTTGGGTGTTTCTATTAAGCCACCAACTATCATCTTATTCAATTCCGTGTTTTCCTGTTACTCAGAAAGGGTTCCACAGGCAAATAAGTATACATTCTGGTTGCAACACTAAATAATGAGGCAGGCCACAACGTATAAAGGGCCGTCGTTCCCCGCCACATTTCATTTTGGAAGAGGGAGGGCGAGGTCGACTGGGAACAATTACCAAAATCATCAATGGAATTCAATAAATGTTGTTTAAAAAAAAACCTAATTATTTGTTACAATAACCAGTTACTACTGCCACTTTGTATTTGGAGGTTTGTAAACTACTTCCATCTGAAATGTAATTGATTCCATTTTTATCATTTGTTCAAGTTTATGTGGTTGCTCTCATCCTAAGAGATAACATCTATTTTCGGCAAATTATACATTATAATTCCTCATTCAAGAGCTGTAACAGAAAACAAAACGCTAATTTATGCTGTAAACGAAACTACGGAATCATAATCACTCATTGTTAACATCAGGAACTAAACTGCTACTGGAAATAATAAAAGTGGAGCAAAATGTGGTCAAGCTTTTGGGTGAGAGTTTTCTTTTTCTTTGTGCCTTTTGGTGTGTGTGGTTTTTTTTGTGTGTGTGTGTGTTTTTGGGGGGTTTTTTTGCCCGTTTTGAGTCACTGCTACAGAAGTAACACACTTTCTGGTACTCTTTCAGGCAAGAGATGACAAGGATGTTTGGTCTTCTCCCAGTTGTAAGCCAGACATTCACTTTGCCCCTTCCCTGTTACCTGCAGTTCTCTATTTCAAACTTACAAGAAGATGTGCTCACAAAGCAATCAGAAGCGCACGCTAAAGAGGGGCAGATAGCGGAACGGCACACCTGCGCGGCCACGTTTCATTAAGCTTCCACAACTACATGTCCCTTCACATCAGCGATCAACCGCTCCCCACCCTGAGCCTCTCCCGTCCTTGGACCCCTGGGGCACACTTTATTGTCAAAGTGAGCCTTCCCCCACGGCAAGCTTCCCCTCCGTGTCAGACCAACAGAAATCCAGTAACTTGAACAAACCAGGTCAATTCTCAGGAACGCAAAAATAAGGGCAGGTGGGGTCTGGTACCCTGTTCCACGCACTGTGCTTTCCTGAAATAACCACCTTCAAGTGCAACGATGGGAACATCGCCGAATGGCATTTTCTCCGCTCCTTTTTTATTTTTTCAAGCATAGGATCCAAAAGGAAGAAATATTTCAATGTAATTGTGATATCAAACATGTGAATTCTTTGAAGGGACCAAAAAGCCGCACTGCCTTCTAAAGGAAATCACTGCGCTGCTGCCCTTTTAGTTCGTGCCAGCTGCTGTCCACGCTCACCTCTTCACTGGCAAAGCGTGGCCATCGATTTCCTATGGTCTCCCTGGAAGGAAGTTCTGCTTTCTGGGTGATGACTACAGAGGGTAGGTGACCCCGTTCTCATTCCAACGCGAAGCCTGCACTTTTCCATTTCCGCGAGGGCCCAGGCGCGTGAGGCCAGCGGAAACGCGCCGCCTTCTTCTTGGAGACTGTCTTGCTGTGACCACTGACATTTAATATTTCCCCTCCCCTGTATTTTGGAAGATCACAATATGAGGGATGAACCACGAAAAGGCATTAGTTCATGACGGGCATAAATGTTAGGTGCATGATTCGGTACGGAGGACACCTGATAACATGGCCATGATAAGAAAGGTGAATTTCAGGCTAAACCACAAGCATAAATATATACAGTGAAAACCCAAAATGATATGGGGTTGCTTATGAGAGAGTGAATTTATGCCTCAAAATATATACGTGAAAGTAAATAGATATATACATATTTGTGATAGGATTTTGCTGTATCTGAATGATTATTTATAGAATTCTTCTATTAATGAATCTTAAAATTGCATTTCCTCTGTCGAGTGTTATTTTCCTGATGTGTACATTTGAAATGAGCTTGCCACGAAATCATAACCCTTTGAGGCTGGGAGCTGCCGACCTGAAGACCCTGTCTGTCTCTCACACTGGATCAGCCATTCCAAACCAAAAAGAATGGTAAATGCAAACTTTTAGTCTATCACCGTGAGAAGAAAAAAGAAAGATCAAGTAGTTATAGTTGATTCACCAAAAAAGAAGACTTTGCCGCCCTGACCGGTTTGGCTCACTGGATAGAGCATCAGCCTGCAGACAGAAGGGTCCTGGTTTTGATTCCGGTCAAGGGCATGTACCTTGGTTGTGGGCACATCCCCAGCAGGGGGTGTGCAGGAGGCAGCTGATCGATGTTTCTCTCTCTTCGATGTTTCTAGCTCTCTATCCCTCTCCTTTCCTCTCTGTAAAAAAGCAATAAAATATATATTCTTTTTAAAAAAGAAGACTTTGCCTCATTCACCAGAGCATTCTATTTGATTATATAAAACACCAGAAAAAAAAAACAAAAACAAAAAACGGGCAAAGTTGGCCAACAGAGGAGATCGTCACTATTTCATGAAGCCGGCAAATGAATGGCACCATCTCACACTTGCTAGACATGTGCACGATGTCTCTAGGTTGTGCTGGAGTCAGCTGAGTACAGCAAGTAAGAGCAAGTCCGCACTCTGGGCTCTGAAACTAGCCTGCCTGGAGGACATCCCAGTCTTGCCTCTACGTAGCATTGAGAGCTTAGGCGAGGTACGTAACTCTACTTGCCTTACTTTCCTCATCTGTAAAATGGGAATAATAATAGAAGTACCTACCCCTTATGTTGCCATGGAGATTAAATGAGTCAAATACAGGCAAAGTGTTTGGAACATCATTGATGAAGGATAGCTATTGTCACCACTCTTTGGTTCCCAAGCTTTAGGTTCATAGAACTTTACAAAGGAAAGTAAGCAACATTTTCAAGAGGTTGCCTTAAGGAAGCTAGCCTTACTGGAAGACCTCCCAACAAGCCCAAGTTATTACAAGTCTCTTGTATTGTTCGGTCTCCCTAAAAGAACCTAACATTTGAAAAACTGAGGTCAGGTGAGCTGGGTTTATAGGCGGGTTTCTAAAACGTATCTACTAAAGGCAAGTATGTAGAAATGTACCTGACACCTATTTTTGTAGATCATAATACATCTTCAGGAAAATAAAAATGTTTGCAATGTATAGAAGCCCAGTTTCTATTTTTTTTTTTTTTTAACTTTGAGATATTGGCTTTCTAACAACTTTGTAAATGGAGGACATTTACAAGGCTTGGCTCATGTCCAGGGATCCAAACATTGTTACCACTTTACAAATTCTGAAACACCCAGAGAAGATGGGGGAAATACTAAATCCTTTATAGTGCTTGGACTGGAGAGGAAAGACCTGTTCCTCAGTGGGCTGCTTTCCACTTTGGCTATCCATGTGCCTGAAAGTAGTGCCAAGCCAAAAAAAAAATGGCAGTCAGCACAAGCTTTCAACAACTTACCCACATCCATTAATGATTCTGCATTGAAACGTCTATCCTGCTTGAAAAGATAGAGGGAATACAAAGAATTACAGGTACTGGCTAACAAAAGTCCAGGGCTGGATTCCACACAGACACTGCCTACTCGGAGAAGTTATGTGTCTCCTTATAAGGATGCCATTTTATATTGCCAGTCTGGAAAATCTGGGGGAATGGCAGGGGTTTGGGGAGAGAGAAAGAAAAGTTAAAAAGCATAGTCAAGTCTGTTGGTAATGTCTTTTTCACAAACTGAAGTTCAGCTACCCAATAACAAAAAAAAAAAAACAACAAAAAACCTGGTCAATCAGGTGAATCGAGTCAGATGTCTGGCCTCATGGACACCCAAGCAGTCGGCTAATTGGCTCCATTTTTCACTTTCAATGGATTGATTCAATATCATACAGACCTGGCCTGCTTCGATTTGGGCTTACATCGTGACAACTAATAAGGTGACCTAGGTCCACACTGCAGGCCGTAATGACCACTCCGCAGTCAGCTTCACAAAGGAGACAGAAAGCTTAAACAACTACAGGAGAGACCTGCAGGTTGCAAAGCACAACATGAAAAGATAAAGCTGGGTTTGGAAGCTGGCACTACTGCCATCCCTAGGCGTGAAACTGTAAATTAAAGAATGGTCTGCTGTCTGCTACACTGAGCCAAATCAGAGGCATTTCACATACACACTTTAATTGGGGTTTTCATTTTAATTGAAGAAATAAATTCCACCTAAGCAGATGCTTGTCCCACACACACACTCTCTCCCTATGGTATGTTTTACACATTGGCAAGTGGGTGCAAAATGTCTACAACATGGTCTACTCAGATATAAGATGGAATTTCCCGGTTTTTAAATGGTAACAGATGCAGTTTCAGCTCTAATACACACTGGGCTCTCTCCCAAAAAAATCACCCCAATCCCCACCACCCCCAGCTTTAATAATAGAACGTCACAGAATAACTAAAATCCTTCCAGCCAACGATGATTGTTTTTGTTTTTGTGTTCAGCAATGAAAAAAAAAAATACCCTCGTTGTTCCCAAATGTCCAGGTCTCTCGATAAAGAACCCCCACCTTTATTATGTTTTCCACTTGCTTGTTTATAACCAGAGGTGTCATAATCAGGTTTCCTGTGAAAATGAAAGTAATCAAAAATGCCTTGTGATTCCAGGAAACGAGCTTCTTAGGGAGACATGCCTGCCTGCTATTGATGTTGTAAAAAGGCTCCTTTTACATGGTATTAGATGTTGAGAGCACATCATATTGATCTAGAAATAAAAAGCTTGATTTTTTTTTTTAGTACAGGCAACCCTTACTTTCATAAGTACTTTATACACTAGGAAGAGAGTTTTATTTTTAATTGAGGTAGAGTAAACAAATTATATTTGAAGAGCATTGCTATTTTTAGGGAACGGAGGATTTGTAAGCTTTTTGGCAGCAATTCAGGTAAAAAAAAAAAAAAATCATGAATAAGTCTTACTCTTTCAAATTTGGCCTGGGCCTCTCCCTAGCAGCCCTGCCCAGAGTCAAGATGCGATTTAAAGTGTTGCCTTTGGATGTTTGTGTGTGTGTGTGTGTGTGTGTGTGTGTGTGTGTGTGTGTGAGTGTGTGTGTGTGTGTGTGTGTGTGTGTGTGTGTATGTTTCCTCCGTAGGAACAGTTGGGAGAAGGTTTCTCAGTCATTTGCCCATGCTCAAACACTGAAAGGGCAAACTGGGAATCAATAAGAACCTTGGTCCTTACGCACGTATGTGCCTCATCCCTGGAAATGGTGGCGTGGCCGCGTAGGAAACCGCACTGCCTGGCTGCATTCACCCCCAGCGATTAAAGCTTCTGTAGCACTTGAGGGCACCTTCCTCTAATGATGTCCACCGCTCATTTGTTTCTGTACTTTATCTTAAAGTTCATACAGCACCACTGGAAGAAGAAATCAATATTTCAAATAATCTCCTTCTCCCCACCAGACCACTCCACTGCGCTAAGGGTAGCACACCACCCAATCCCCCGCCTGTGAGCGAGTCGGCCTCCCCAGAGCAGCGCCAGCCGCTGTATCAGAAATTCTTTCCGATTTTCTTAGCAGCATGAGGCTCCCTTCCTAGAAGAAAGATCTTGCCTTTAGGGGGGGAAATGCTTTTCCAAGCCAAGTTTAACTAACTTTACCCAAAGAACCCGACAGTTTTCCTCTTGTTAAAACGCTGTCCCCACCCCCTTCTCTGGTTCTCCCCTTCCTTCGCTCCAATCTTGCTCCGCACCCCTCCCTCTGGCCCACCTCCTATGGTTTCCAAGGAGCTGGCACGTGACTGCCTGTCTTGCAAAATCTGGCCGCAGCCTTTCGCTTTCAAACGCTCTAAACGACTTGTTTCCTATCTCATTAAAGCTGTTGCCAATCCTCCCGTCGCTGGAAAGCTGTATCACTGCGTGCTTTCTTACACCCGAGTCTCCGTTCGGTCTCCTTCGGAGGAAAACAAAGTGGCGCGGCCCCGAGGTGCAGGTCGGAGATACACAGGGAAACTTATCCTAACGCATCTGACTCCAGGCCGGGGCAGGCGGGTGGGGGCCGCGGCCGAGAAATCCCGAATCCCCGCCGGGCTTGTGCCGGGTGCGTGGGTCGAGCCTTTCCCTACGGGTCTTGGTCCTTAACGGCGAGCTGCGGTCGGTTTCTGACTCATTGACAATCACACACACACACACACACACACACACACACACACACACACACACAGGTGCGCGGACGCCCGCTCCCGGAGAGCTGGAGTTTGCGAAACCAAAGGGGTTGTTGGCTCCCAGCAATCTGGAGCCCGCACCCCGCACCCGGAGGCGTGGAGAGCACCCAGGCCCCGCCAGACGGGGCAGGATGGCCTGGAAAAGGCCCCCAGGGCCGGCCACGGAAAGCCATAGAACTCCCCGAGCCCCCCAACTCCAGCGCTGGCGCGACCACCCCGGCATTCCTGCAAGTTTCTACTCACAACAGGGCCTCCCTATTCTCGGCTGCCTCGCCCGGAACCCCCTTGTCACTTGCCTGGGCCGCCCTCCAGCTCCACCCGGAGCTCCGCGCCCCCAGAGCGGCCGGCACACTTCCCGGGAGCGGCCCAGACGCCCCCGCCCGCGGCGGCGGCCCGGCGGTCTGGCCGGAGCTCGCCGCCGTCTCCCGCTGCTGCGCGGCGGCAGGAGCCTTTCCAAGGCTCCCTAGGCGCCCTTATGTATTATTCACTGGGACGGCCACGGCGCTTTCTGGAGAGCCACTCCGGGTACTCCAGGTCTTCACCTGGCAACTACTAGTTGGGCGATTTCAGGGTTTTTGAAAACTGGGGGTGACGCGGGTGAGGTGGAGCACATTTTTTCAGTTGTTTTGCCCTGAAGGTTTGGATTATTTTGCGGGGAGCTCGCAGGAGCGCGTTGAGCCCGGGGCCCGGGAGGGAGCGCGCCGAGCCGGCGTGTGCGGCGGGCGGCCCTGCGATCCGCCGAGGCTGGCGGGCGGGCTGGAAAGAAGAGACGCCACGGCGGCCGGGCGAGCCGGGCCGAACTGAGCTCTTTTCCTGGACACCCCGCATCCCCGCCGGCCCGTTCTTCCGCCCACCCCCACCCGCCACACGGCGCGCGCTCCTCCAGCCTGGGAATCCCCCGCGCCCCAGACCGCCCACCGAGTTGCTGTGCCTTTCACCATTGCTCCTTCACCTCGCCTCCGGCCCCAACTTTCCCAGCCTGGACCAGAGCACGCGAGCGCGCGCGCGCGTACACACACACACACACACACACACACACACACACACCTCCTCCCTCGACTCCAGCTCCACTTCCCCGTGCAGTTTGGGAATGACAGATGCCTGTAGACTTTCACCAAGCATGCGGTGGGGGCAGCAGACTACAACAGTTATTTAATTAAAAGGCATTTTTCCTCTCTCTCTTTCTCGCTCTGCCTCCCAGAATAGCTTTTGCACCCCTAGAACCTGAGCACACGCCTGCCTTTCCAGGTTACCAGTGGCCCGCTAACACCCATCTGCTTCCACGCCCCCCCCCTTCCGGAGTCTACCCCCCGCTTCCCACCCCCCACCCGTCACACCGACATGCACACCTAGAGGCCGGCGGCGGGGAGTGTCGAGGGCACGATGCTGCCAGACTGCATTGCACAGTCATCAAAGTTAAGTGTGTGTGGTTGTGGGGTGTTTGTGCGCGCTGGGGGAGGCGCGGGGTTATGGGCACCGGAGCATCCACTCTGCCCTCCCCCATCCGCGGGGTCAGGGGACGCCTCCACTTGAGATTGCAGCCATTTTAGGGAAAGAGGTGGCTCCGGGCCCGGGGGGAGTGGAGGAGGAAGAGCACATCGCGGGGGACTCGCTGCTCCGCAGCCCCTCGGCGCAACTGGAGGGCGGGCAGGCGCCGGGCGCACAGGGGCGCGGCGCCCGCGGCGACTTGGGTAAGGTTGCGCTCGAGTTCCTTGGTTTTGCCCGGAGTTGTTCGGGGTAACGTGCCGGCTCCAGCTTCTTTCTTGGGTTCCCGCTGGGCTGGGAGGTGGGGGCGGGGTAGGTGTCGGTGGCAGATTGGGCACCGGAGGGACGCGACAGACCCTGGAGACTGGAGAGCTGGTGCTGGGGGAAGAGGGACACCTCCTCTCGCCGGTTGGCACTGACCCAGACAGTGCGACCCACTTGGCCCCCCAGCCTCCCCACCCCCGCCCGAGCTTCTGCCTCCCCGCCGAGTGCCAAGTGAGAGCGCGGCGGGGGGCATGGGGCGCGACGCCTCCCGGCCCTGAGCCACCCCTTACCTGGTTGGAAGGGGTTTCCCAGGAGGAGCCGTAGTTGTAAAAGAAGGAAGAGAAGAAGGTATCTTCCGACAGCCCGCAGCCCGCCATGCTCTGGATGCAAATAAAATGAGGAAAGGGGGGGTGGAGGGAGCACACAGAAAAAAGCAACCAAAATTTTTCAAAATCAAATTAAACCAATAAGCGAAGAAGAAATTCTCTCGAAAATAAAGAAAAGGAGGGGAAGGAAACGGCGAAGGGAACGGAAACTCTGGCGGTGCTGCCTCTCCGGCTGAGTGATGCTCGGGCTGCCGCCGCCGCCGCCGCCGCCGCCGCCGCCTTCTCAAGACGGTACCTAGAGAGGTTCGTCCTGACTTGGGCAGCCGCTGCCGCTGCCGCCGCCGCCGCCGCCGCCTGTGCCGGCTGCGTGTGTGCGCGTGTGTGTGTGCGTGTGCGTGTGCGTGTGTGTGATGTGTGCGCGCAGAGCGAGAGACCGCAGGGGAAGCGAGAGGGCGGGAGAACGAGCGAGCCTGGATGGAGGGCGCAGTGGTGGAGCGGGCGGACGTGTGCGCGCGCGGGGGGTGCGTGCGTGTGTGTGCGTGTGTGTGTGTGTGTGTGTGTGTGTGTGTGTGTGTGTGTATGTGTGCGCGCGCGCGCGCGTGTGGCTGGGTGTGCGTCTGTTTGGGGAGCTCACCGGAGAGCCAGGGCCGTCACGTGGGCGCGCTGACTCCGCCGGCTGCCGGGGACAGCCTGTACTACAGCCCGGGCCACTAAATCAGCCAGCGCCGCCAGACCTTTGCAGCCCCCCCCGCCCCCCCAGTCGCAGGCCGCCCTCCCCGCCGGGCCGTGCGCGCCCCGCGGACAGGTGGGGAGTGGGGGGTCCGGAGCCCGGGCGGGGGGGTTGGGGGGAGATGCCCGCCGAGACGCACAGGTTCCACGTTACGCCCCGAGCCCTCCTGGTTGGCCTTGCTCCCACCCTCTTGGAAGATTTTTTTTCCCCCCTGAATTCCTAAAATTGCCTTCCCATGCAGAGAGACCCCTCTTCCAGCCACGGAGAAATTATTTTTCACACAGTTGCTACGTCTCGATTTTCTTTCTTTCCCGGCGTCGCTGGTCCCCCGCGCGCGCACACACACACGCAGGCACAGGCACACCCGTGGCCGCCGCCTCCCATCCCAAATGCAAACCCACTTCCTTTTGCCAGTTGCTGTAGTTAAGCTAAGTCAACGCTACATCAAACTAGGCTAGGCTGAGAGAACTGGAAAGTGGATTTAGGGGACAATACTGCCCCAGCAGGAAGAAAGGCTCCAATTTGGCATTCTGTTGATTTAACAGTTAAAAACGAAAACGGATTTTGTAGCTCCTGCACTAAAATTCAGGCCCTTCAGTCGCAATTCTTTACATCGAGCTGTTCTATTAAGTCTATCATATGTTATAAAAATGTAAATACACACACACACACACAACACGATGGTATATTAGGACCAAACCAACCTTTTTCTCAATCTTAATGATTGGTGTAGCTGAAAGTTTGTTTCTGCAAAAAGACATTCCTTACTTGCTTCCCCCCCTAACTCTTTGTACAGTATTTATAGTAAGCAAATTTCAAAATAAAAATGGGCATATCTGTGTAAGATGCTCTTACAAGTATTTGAGTCCTCACAAAAAATACTTGAAACAACCTGTTACAGGCAATTTATTTTGTTTTGTTTCTGAATCTTTTTCCAAATGTTGTCCATTTTTCTTCAAACCAGTTGTGTTTTCCTAAGAGTTCACACTTCCTCTTGTCAATTCTCCACTTGAGGTTCAAATCCTCTGTGAAATAAACATTCCCACAGCAACCCAGTGATGTCAGAAACATCGGCTCATTATTTCAGAGGGGAACTAAAGCAGGAGAAAAAGATTTCTCTAGGAAGACAGACAGCTGCTGTTTTCTTGCGAGTAGGGTTGCTTCTATTAGAGATTCAGGAAATATATTAGATTTCTGGCTAAATACTGTTTTGTTTTTCTGAGATGGACTTATTTTTCAAACATGTGCCAGATGATCTTAAAAAATAAAGTAAGTCATCCTCCTCTTTTCTGGGTTCCTGAAGAATGGTGCTTCAAATCTGTGGTCCTTACCTGCACTGGCCACCATAGATTTTAATAAAGGAGAAAAAGATTTTTTTTTCCTAAAAAATGGTGTCAGAAAGAACATTGAAAGATGAAATTTAATGTACTAACTTCAGGCCCAAATAATGCTGACTGACCTGGCTTCAAAAATACAATCGTTTTTTAAGAAAAGTATTAGACTCACAGAAATTCTATTTTGTTATCAAAGTTAGTGCTGATCTCACCAATATTGAACAGAGGGGCTTCTCCTCCATTGTTCCTTCTATTGTTTCCGGTGCCTCCAGGCTGGGAGCAAGAGGGATGCATTCTTCATGCTGTCCCCCACTTAATCCCACTGCAGTGCCACTCCTATAAATATTAATTGTAAAGGGACTGGACAATATAAAATTGGGCCCAACACCTGGGATTTCTTAGGCTTCCTGGCTACATAAAGTCCTTTAGATAATATATATACAAAGCACCATAGAAATTTGTAAAATGCTTTTTAAAATTTTTTTTTATTTTTTTACTAGAGGCCCGGTGCACGAAATTTGTGCACAGGGAGGGTATCCCTCAGCCCGGCCTGCACCCTCTCCAATATGGGATCCCTCAGGGGATGTCTGACTGCCAGTTTAGGGCCTGGTCTCAGCTCGGGTCCCACTTCTACTCCCACAGAAGTTAATTTTATCTCTGGGATCCCCTTTCCTGTTTGTTGAATGAATGGCTTTATTCCTCACAATTATCCTGGGAGAATCAGGGCTCTTGATCCCCATATAATAGATTATGAGACAGTGGTCCCTCTCATAATCTGGGACCACTGGCTCCTAACTGCTCGCCTGCCTGCCTGCCTGATTGCCCCTAACTGCTTCTGCCTGCCAGCCTGATTGCCCCCTAACCGTTCCCCTGCCGGCCTGATCGCCCCCAACTGCCCTCCCCTGCCGGCCATCTTGTGTTGGCCATCTTGTGATGATGTGAGGGCATTGTGCGGGGGCTCGAGGACCACCTAGGCTTTTATTAGTATAGATTGATTTCAGAGAATAAAGGAAAGGGGGAAAGAGAGAGATAGAAACATCAGTGATGAGAGAGAATCATTGATTGTCTGCCTCCTGCACACCCCCTACTGGAGATCAAGTCTGCAACCTGGGCATGTGCCCCTGACTGGACTCAAACCTGGAACCTTTCAGTCTGTAGGCTGATGCTCTACCCACTGAGCCAAACCAGCTAGGGCTGTAAAATGCTTTTATTCATTTTTTTTTTTAGCTGTGTATATGAAGTGTCCCAACACATGTGGTCACCAAATCCATGTCACATGGAATCCAGAGCATAGATTCAGTGCACAGGACAATGCTCTAACCACTGAGAACACTGGCCAGGGCCCCTTATCTTTTTTTAATCCTCACCCAAGGATATGTTGTTGTTTTTTTAATCTTTATTGTTGAAAGTATTACATATGTCCCCCTTTTTCCTGTGACCCCTTCTAGGTAAAGTGCTTTTTATATACTGTATAGTGTTTTAGCTCAAGTTGCCATCTGTTCCTGCAGCCACCTGGTCTTTGCTCGGCATGGCTCAGTGGTTGAGCATCTACCCGTGAACCAAGAAGTCACGGTTCAATTGCCGGTCAGGGCACATGCCCAGGTTGCAGGCTCCATCTCCAGTGTGGGGCGTGCAGAAGGCAGCCAGTCACTGATTCTCTCTCATCATTGATGTTTCTATCTCACTCCCTCTCCCTTCCTCTCTGAAATCAATAAGAATATATTTAAGAAAACAAACAAAAAATAAACTGATTGCATTTTCACTAGCTCATCTGCTCTTCAAGAGGACCCTGTTAGGAAGCTATTATCATTTTTGTTTTATAGGTGACGAAACTGAGGCTCAGGAAGAGACCCCCGACTCCCTCATCTTACCTCCTTCTAGCAGGTGGCAGAGCTGGGTCTTGAACCAAAGACTTCTGGTTCGTGACTTCTCTTTCCCTGAAATTTAATCTATCCCATCTCCAAACGCATGGATCCACCAAGCAGGCCCGGGGCCTGCAGAGACATCCAGTGAGGGAGAGACAGGAGCAGGTGGGCTCTCCTCTGAGCAACAGGGGAACATTTGTATGAATGAAGTCTGGCCTCTAGCCACAAACACTTGGCTCCCCTTAAATTTCCAGCTCTCTCTTCTTTAAACAGGAGAGGCCCAAAGAGCGCCACCTGGATAGACTTGTGATAAAATGCCTTCCTCTTTGCCCAGCTTGCTCCCCGCGGGCAGCCCTTCAGTTCCGAAGGAATTCTTCCCCGGTAGGTTTGCTCATCTGGCATGAGCACAGTAATATGGAGGTTTGTTTGCTGGTTCCCAACAACAGAAAAACAAGCCAACCCCTTCTGCCCCCACAGGGGCCCAGAACAGATGGAGGCAACCAACCCCTTGGGAAACAGAAGGAGCCGCACGCTCATTGAGAAAAGATCACCCGGGCCACCTTGCCAACTCCTTGCTGTGCAGTATACAAAAGTCTGAAGATGGAAACCCAAACCAGAAAGTTCTTGATTTCCAAATCCACTGTGGTTGGTTTTCTCAAGGCAAACCAAACTTTCTTCCGCATGCACTCCTGTCATATTGCCAAGTCACAATTTGCCACACTTGAAAATGTGTAATTTGTTGAATTGCTATCACTCCATTAATGAGAAAATCCATCTTTATTCATAAGCCCTTCCCCCCCACAAGAAATAAGTTCTGCATTAATTTCATATTGGTAATTGGTTGGTAGTCCAGATGATGCTGGGCGGTTTCCTTGTTTATAAATGAGGTGCATTAACATGCTCATACCACTAGGGTATCATTTAGTGAATGGCTGCTCTGCTCTGCAGATGCGAGAGGCCAAATTGTTGTGGATGTGGATAAAAAATGATCGTTTTAGCTAAAACTGCAGATGGGAAGCAGATGTAATGTACAGAGGAAGTTTGATTTCACTCAGTCTCCTTCCTTTATTAAAATAAAGTCTGCTAATTTGTCTTATTTTAAAAAGCCCTCTGAATACAAACTCATGTGTGCCCATCCCATGCAAAGTGAAAACCGTCTCATTCCTCCCTTCAAGAAGTTTACAGTCTCAACAAATATTGTTTGGTATACCCGTTTTTGTTTTTTTCAGTTACCAATTTTTCTTGGTAATTGTTTAACATTTTACATCCTCTCACCAAAATTATAATTACCCCGGGGAAGGATTAATGTTAAGAAGTAGTGAGACAAGAGAACCCGAAATCGACCCAAGCCATTATGCTCAATTAATATTTGACAAAGGAGGCAAGAGCATACTATGGAGTCAAGACAGTCTCTTCAATAAATGGTGGTGGGAAATTTGGTCAGATATATGCAAAAAAATGAAACTAGACCACCAACTTACACCATATACAAAAACAAACTCAAAATGGCTAAAGGACTTAAATGTAAGATGGGAAACCATAAAAATCCTACAAGACTCCATAGGCAGCAAAATAGCAGACATATGTCATAGCAATATCTTTACAGACACAGCTCCTAGGGCAATGGAGACTAAGGAGAAAATAAACAAATGGGACTACATCAAAATAAAAAGCTTCTACACAGCAAAAGAAATCATCAACAAAACAACAAGAAAGCCCACTGCATGGGAGAACATATTTGCCAATGATATTTCAGATAAGGGTTTAATCTCCAAAATTTACAGAGAACTCATACAACTTAACAAAAGGAAGATAAATGATCCAATCAAAAAAAATGGGCAAAGGATCTAAATAGACACTTTCCAAAAGAGGACATACAGAAGGCCAACAGACATATGAAAACATGCTCAAAGTCACTCATCATTCGAGAGATGCAAATCAAAACAACAATAAGATACCACCTCACACCTGTCAGAATGGCTATCATCAACAAATGACAAGTACTGGCGAGGATGTGGAGAAAAAGGAACCCTCGTGCACTGCTGGTGGGAATGTAGTCTGGTGCAGCCATTGTGGAAGACAGTACGGAGTTTCCTCAAGAAGTTAAAAATGGAATTCCCATTTGACCCAGTAATCCCACTTCTAGGAATATATCCCAAGAAATCAGAAACACCAATCAGAAAAGATATATGCACCACTATGCTCATAGCAGCACAATTTACAATAGCTAAGATCTGGAAACAGCCTAAGTACCCATCAGCAGATGAGTGGATTAAAAAACTGTGGTACATCTACACAATGGAATACCAGGCCGCTATAAAAAAGAAGGAACT
Source organism: Plecotus auritus (assembly GCF_963455305.1). Taxonomy (NCBI): domain Eukaryota; kingdom Metazoa; phylum Chordata; class Mammalia; order Chiroptera; family Vespertilionidae; genus Plecotus; species Plecotus auritus. The sequence goes on along the minus strand of NC_137770.1, from coordinate 233,912,229 downwards.
TTTACCATTTGCAACAGCATGGATGGAACTGGAGAGCATTATGCTAAGTGAAATAAGCCAGTCGGAGAAAGATAAATATCACATGATCTCATTCATATGTGGGATATAATGATCAACATAATTTGATGAACAAGAATAGATCCAGAGACAAATGGCAGGGGAGGGGGGCGGTTAGAGAGCAACCAAAGGACTTGTATGCATGCATATTAGCATAACCAATGGACACAGACACAGGGGCGGTGGGGGCTTGCCCGGAGTGGGAATGCCTGGGGGGGTCAATTGGGGGAAAAGGAGACTTAGGTAAAAGTTTAGACAGTAAAAAAATAAATACAAAGAAGTAGTGAGATTCCCTGGTCAGTGTGCTCAGTGGTTAGAGCGTTGGTACTTGGACTGAAGGGTCGAGGGTTCAGTTCCCAGTCAGGAGCATACCATGTACTTCGGTTGCAGATTCATCCCCATTCTGATCCAGGTGAGAGTGGAAGGCAATCAATCAATGTGTCTCTTACCTCAGTGTTTCTCTCTCTCTCTCTCTCTCTCTCTCTCTCTCTCTCCATCTCCCCTCCCTTTCACTCCCTCAAAAAAAAAAAAAAATCAATGGAAAAATATCCTTACTCCTCAGTAAGGATATTAAATCCTCAGTAAGGATTTTAAAAAAAAGCAGTGAGACAAGGAAAAGTTGGGGGCCAGAGGAAGGGTATAAAAAACAAGGAAGAGCCCGGCTGGCGTGGCTCAGTGGTTGAGCATCAACATATGAACCAGGAGTTCATGGTTCGATTCCTGGTCAGGGCACATGCCCTGGTTGCGGGCTCGATCCCCAGTGTGGGGCATGCAAGAGGCAGCCAATCAAGGATTCTCTCTCATCATTGATGTTTCCATCTCTCTCTCCCTCCCCTTTCCTCTCAGAGATCAACAAAAATAAATACTTTTTTTTTTTAAAGAAACTAAGGCAAAAAATGAACCTCAAAGTAACTATAACAGTAATAATAATGAACAGAATGCTCAAAATAGGCCAGGAATGAAGTTAGGCACAGGACAGTCTTTCTTTCTTTGGACTTTCCTGAGACGACATTTGGAGTGCTAGATGTTAGTTTGGGAGGAGATCCTGGGAACACAGGTAAGGAAGTAGGGGAAGTGAGATAAAGAAATGAAGGAAGCATTACCATGGCAACCAGAGCTGAATCCTTCTTGAGAACCACTGGGAGGCAGTGGAGAACACACACTTCCAAGTTACTCCATTCAAGGGGTGAGGAATCCAGGGTATTGATCCTCCAACTCAGCTGCAGTTCTGCTCCCCTAGTGTTATTAACTCCCCAGCACCTTCAACCTGTAGCACATAGTGGGTCTGGCAGCCAGAGAAAGTCCTCAGGCAAATAGATGCAGAGGCCGATGTGAGAACCTGGTGAGGGGATAGGGCATCAAGAGCATCTGCTACTCAAACATTAACTCACTTCATTTTATAAAAACCTTATGAAGTGGGAACTATTACATTTCTACCTTTTCCTAAGAGAACACAGGCTAGGAGCGTAAGAAGTGGCATCTGTTGTTTTTACCCAGTTAGCACCAATTCCCTCTTCTGGTAACAGCCCCCTCCCTGCCTTTCCCTTTGGGAAACATTCCCTTCTCCGCCTCAGTGATCCGGCCTAACTCCCTCACTCCAGGCACGCACAGGTGACCCAAGCTGACCTGAGAAGAGCTCTACTTTAGCTTTTCGCTGGAGCCATGGGCCCGGGGTGTGCTCTTCCTGTCAAGAAAATAGAGCTGGAAGGATAGAAGCCTGGAGCGTGTCTAGGTCATGTTACTCCCATAACAATGATCCCAGCTGCTTGAGAGTGAAGCACGCCCAGAGGAGAACCAGCCTGAGAAGCCAGCACTGAAAAGAAGCATCACAGATTCCTCATTTACATCTTTTGAGAAACTAGATCCAGCCCCACCTGAAGCTAGACACCTCCCTGGAAGCTCCACGTGCGTAAACCAATGGACTCCTCTTTTATTGTAAGTCAGTTGGAGCTTAATTCTTAGAAGTTAAGCAGCTTGGCCAGGACCACACAGCTAATGAGTGTGGAGGTAATATTTAAACCCAAGGAACCCTGCTTCCCCATAGAGTGCTCCGGCCCATGTTCTTAACTATAGTGCTCCACAGTGCAATTAGCGTCTACCACAGGCCAGGGCCCAGAGCCACATCACCCTTCTCATTGCCTAGCCTTCACTTGCAGCCTCTTTCCTTCCAGAAGCCGCTGCCAATTTGTTTAAGAGGATAATGGATCAGGATGCATCTCGCCCTTATTTGAATTGTTTGTTCCATCAAATCATTAAAAGTGTGCCATGCCTTATTGATGGTCACTTGAAGAAAGGCCAGAGCAAAAGTGACAACAAATTTAAAAAGAATATAGAGTTAAGGCCTTCAATTTTCTTTTCTTTTTTTTTAAAATATATATTTATTGATTTCAGAGAGGAAGGGAGAGAGAGAGAGGGAAACATCAATGATGAGAGATGAAATATCATTGATCGGCTGCCTCCTGCACACCCCACACTGGGGATCAAACCCGCAACCCAGCATGTGCCTGACTGGGAATCGAACCATGGTTCAAGAGTTGATGTTCAACTACTGAGCCATGCCAGCCAGGAGACAACTCCTGTTTTAGAATTCAGTTGCAATTGACAAAAAAACCCTTTACTAGCAAAAAAAAAAAAATTCATTGGCTTACCTAACTGAAGAGACCAAGAATAGCGTTGTCCCCAGGAAAGGCTCAAGCAACGTCTACACCACCGCTTCTTGGTTTTGCCTGCCTTGGGTCGCCTTCACTCTCATCCCCACACGGAGCCTCCAGCAGCATCTGGTTCACCTCTTCCTTTTTACCAGTGGTCCTAACAGACAGAATAGATAGATGCCTGTTTCTCTCAACAGTCCCAGCAAACACCCTATGGTTTCTGATCACTGGCTCTGATTGGTGCTTAGCCCATCTTTCCACTAACTATGGTAGCCAGTGGCATGCAATTCACTGATTGACCAGACTTGAGTCACAGGCCCCTCCCTGACTCTCTTGGTGGAGTCAACACCACCAACGCACATGAATTGAGACTGGAGAAGAAGTGGATCCCCAGAGGAAAATTGGGGCACAATCTGGTAATCTCCTATTTCTAGAAGAATGATAATTGGCTGTCAAGCAGGCCAAAATTGTTTCATCCACATCCGCACAGTGGTTGACATCACACATGACCTCTTCCTTGCTTTTAATGGGCTCCTACTTTGTCCAGAGAAGAGTAACACTACACATAGAGCAACAGAGAAAACATACAGCAATAAAGAAAGGTAATTACACATTCTGATTTGCAGGCAATAGAATCCACTTCAATACTTTTAAGTAGATACTCCTGGGAGAGCTCAAGAACTGGGTTTGGATGCTACTAATAGGAACAGAGAAAGAAGCTGACACCCTGGAAGAACAAGAAGGTTTTGCCACCTGGTTGGCCAGAACTTAGCAGCCACCATACACTGCTCATTTCTGCCTGTCAGTCTGGAGCAGGTGTGTGTTCTTGGAGGCACCATCCCATGTATGACCTTACCGGCAAAGGAGTATGGGAAATGTAGTTTTCAGCTTTCTGGTGTCTAAGTGCCACATGGTTAATTAAGAAGTGCTGCAGTAGACCCTGATGAGGTGGTTTACAATATCGACCATAGAGCTGATCAGGGGAGTTCAGTGAGAGAGAAGCAATCAAGGCTGGACTTAAGACCTGATCACGGGCCACACTGGCTTGTCTGACATGGCTCTGACATTTGCTAAAATGAAATAAAATAAAATAAAATTCAGAAGCTCTAGATGCCAGGAGCTGAGGTGTCCACAGAAGCCTGTACTCTTCAGACCCCTCCTGGAACACACCTGTCAGTGCCGGGTGCCATTTGAAGACACACATGATACTGGCACGCTGTGTTTGTGGAAGGCAGTTAGGAAGACGTCTGGATTGTGTTGTATGAACCATCTGGACATCTCTCCCCTTCAAAACCTATATCCAGTGTTTCTTCCCCTTAAGTACTTTCACTTCTGTCCATTTCTCTCCATCACCCTGGTATGCCAGTCCACTTTCCTCTCTTGCCAGGACCTTCCAGTAAAATCCTGACAGGTCCTTCTGTATCCACTCTTGCCCTCTACCAACCATTCCCCATGCTGCCAATAGTACAATCTTTTCAAAGCCCATATGTAATCATGGCTGCCCTTCCATGGCCTCCACTGCTCTTTGGATCAAAGCCGTAATGCTTAAAATGACCCCTTCCAATTCCTCCAATCTAACCGCCAGCCCCCACCCCAAGTCTGGCCTTTAGCATGGTTTTTCAAACCTCCTGGTTCATAGGTTCACACTCAACCACTGAGCCACGCCGGGTGGGCAAGCTGCTCTTATTCACTCTGTTTTTCCCACCTAGCACAGGACCTACCTACTCAATAAAAGTTGACCAAATAAACTAAGCTAAAAAAAAAAAAAAAATCAATCCCCCTGCACAGAAAGCAGTAATAAACAAAATGTGTTCTACTACCACCTTGAGACCTCAATTAATGTGCTTTTTCTCCTCGTGAATCCTTGCTTCCAAACAAACAGAACCTGACAGCCCGAATTAAATCATTTATCTTTCCAGTTCTCTGCCTTGGCTCGATCACCAGAGAATGTACCCTGATATTTCATCAGAAACTGGCAAAAACAAACACGATGGCCCAGCACCTCGACTTTATGTGTGCAACCCATACACATACATACCCGGGAGAAATGCTCGTCTCCAACCCTACTTTTACCTAGGCGGGGTTAAATGCACAATTACCATATCTGATCCTTCTGTTTTCTCACGTAAACCCTACAGAGCCTGTATCTGGGTGTGTGTGCTTGCGCGCATGCGCACACCAGCCCGCGCACCAACCACATTATTCACCTCCATCCATGAATTACACAGTGCAAACAGCCTTAGCAGGAAAGAACACGACCAGAAATGGCAGAAAACTTCTGCTAAATGTTATGTTCCAGCTCCTTCTGACACACTGTAATGCCTTTTGATTTAGAGTGGCCAGCCATGGGCCGGGGAGGAAATAAAGGCGCATTTCCACCCTGCCCCGCATAATTAAATGCCTAGATGAAGTTTTCCCCGGTTCTGCTCTCAGAGCCAAACAATGCTTGTTTGCATTCCATCATCATCTATAAACACCCACGGCCAGCCGGGAGAATGCACCTTCGCTGTTCTGCCGCTAAACCTTACATCAGTGCGCCCTGAACTGCATTGAAGCATATCAGGAGGGCCTCTGGTTATGAAGCCTGCGGTATTTATTTTTCTTTGAATAACAAAAATATCCTATTTGCAGCTCAGTATTTGGAAAGGGATAACATGGGTCTAGAAGACACTCCATCGATCATCCCCGCATCAGGTCTGTGGAATCAAACATCTTTTCTTCTTCAGACCTTCATCCCAGAGCTGCTAAGTAGTCACTAGAGAGAGTGATTTGGAGGTAGCTTCCACCACTTCCCCCGCTGAGATCTGGACAGTGGGACCACAGGTAGGGCAAGGCATTGGAGCCAGGCACAGGTGGCCTGAGAGTCTTGGGCTGCGTGGTGGTCGGACCAGGGTCTCTCAAGCTTGACCATGCACAGGAACCACCCAGGGATCTTGTCAGGATGGAGAGCCTGGCTTGGTAGGGCTGAGTTGGCCCTGAGATTCTGCATTTTCTGGCAAGCCCCTCGGCAATGCTGATGCTACTGGCCGGGGGCACATGATTGCAGTGATGTGGCTTTAGACCTCAAGCTCCGAGTTAAATAGGCCTGACTGGGGACCGCCTCCTTGGTGGCTGGGGCCTCTTGGACAAAATACTTGACCTCTCTGAGCCCTGGATTCTTTATCTGTGTAACAGCGATGACAGCACCTATCGGACAGGTCTGCCAAGAGGGTTAAATTGTGTAATGCATGTGAGGGGCTGGGAGTAATGCCTGGCATATTATAAAGCATTTGGAAAGTGTTACTTAGTGTCCCCTGGTGCAGAGGCCTCCTGTACTGAGGAACACCAATAGTGACAGCATCGAGACCAGAGCCCACTGCCCCTACCGCCTGGGAAGAATGCCTTGCCCATTTTATTATTTCACTAGAGGCCCGGTGCATGAAATTTGTGCATGGGGGTGGGGGAGTGTCCCTCAGCCCAGCCTGCACCTTCTTCAATCTGGGACATCCCTCTCACAATCCAGGACTGCTGGCTCCCAACTGCTCGCCTGCCTGCCTGCCTGATTGCCCCTAACCGCTTCTGCCTGCCGGCCTGGTCGCCCCTAACTGTCCTCCCCTGCAGGCCTGGTCACCCCCAGCTGCCCTCCCCTGCTGGCCTGGTAGCCCCCAACTGCCCTCCCCTGCAGGCCTGGTTGCCCCTAACTCCTCTCCCACTCCGGCCATCGTGTGGTGGCCATATTGTGTGTTGGAGTGATGGTCAATTTGCATATTACCTCTTTATTATATAGGATTATTTTTAGTATTAAATTATTGTCTTGATTTAATTTTCTCATGACACAAAGTAATACCTGTTTGCTTAAAGAAAGAAAGGAGGAAGACAGGAAGGAAGGTAAAGAGGGAGAGACAGAGGGAAAGAGGAAAGAACAAAATAAAATAAGAAAACATATACCAGAGAGATCACATGACATTTTGATCTGCATACCTCCAAGTCATATAGACACATCTATTTCAAATAATGGGACTATATTGTACATGCCATTTTACAATCTTTTATGTTCACTTGATACATCACAATAACCATAGAAACAACAGTAGTGTTATCTTATATCATAAAAGCCTAATATGCAAATCGACCGAATGGTGGAACCACCAGCAGAATGACTAGTCACAATGACATGGACTGACCACCAGAGGGCAGACGCTCAACGCAGGAGCTGCCCCCAGCCCACAGGCCCCAGGTCAGCCAAGGCGGGTACCATTAGGGGCCCCCCAATCGCCCCGCCAGTTGCCCCACAGATCAGCCCAGATCGCCACCATGCCTAGGGACTCTACCCGTGCATGAATTTCATGCACGGGGCCTCTAGTCAATAATAACAACAGATCCTCTTTAGTAGGTTCTTACTATGTGCTATACCCCTCTCACACACAGTCAGCGTCTTAACTCATTAATTTTCACAACACTTTGATGGACTCTTATCATCCTCATCTTAGAGAAGACAAAACTGAGGCACAGACAGTGTCACTGACCGAAGGGCACACAACTAGTAAACAGGGAATTCAGGTTAAAGACCAGGCAGCCTGGAAGCATAGCCTGGGCCTTTAATTTCTATATCCCGCATCCTTTGCAGGGTCACCCTGACAGGCTGTTCTATGGCCTGATTTCTTTTCCCCCTTTACCACATCGGAATATCTCTTCCGGCCATCCCTGTGTTTGCATGTCATTTTTTATGCCTGCATAGTATTCTGTTGTCTATTTATGAACTCTATTTTACAGATGAGAAAAGTGAGACTGGGAAGCTAATAGATTGGCAGAAATTAAGGGGAACAACCATGACCTGCCTGGGACTCTGGGTTCTGTTCGCCCAACAGAGACACTGAGCACCCACTGTGCGCAGGGAATTTGCTGGTCTCAGAGGAGAATGGAGGACCAGTACAATCCTTACTGTTGTAGAAGTTGCTGCCCAGTGCGTTGAGCCATGCAAAAAAAACAAGTAAGCAAATACATGAACAAGGTGATTTGCGGTTTTGAGGTGTGAGAAAAACCATTCCACTGTGCTGCTCGAGACTCACGGGGCGACAGCTGCACACTGTCCCTGCGATTACTGGCGTCCCGTATGAAGTCGGGGTGGAGAGCGCAGCCAGCACATCTGGCATGGCATCCACTGGAGCAAGTGCCCCCTCGTCCCCACCGAGCCTGTCCCTGCCCCGGCCTCCTGGTCTGTAACCTGAGGGACATAGTAGCAATGACCTCCCAGGAGGAGGGTGACCATGAACTAAACCAGTGGTCGGCAAACTCATTAGTCAACAGAGCCAAATATCCACAGCACAACGATTGAAATTTCTTTGGAGAGCCAAATTTTTTAAACTTAAACTTCTTCTAACGCCACTTCTTCAAAATAGACTCACCCAGGCCATGGTATTTTGTGAAAGAGCCACACTCAAGGGGCCAAAGAGCCGCATGTGGCTCGCGAGCCGCCGTTTGCCAACCACTGAACTAAACTAAAGCTGCTGAGGTGCTTGAGGAAATGCCCAGCAGGGGGGGGAGACACAGGTAGGGAGGGGCCAAAGGGGGAGCCCCTGACACTAACTTTCACGGGACAGGGGACAGGACAGTCCAGCGTCCAGTGCAGCCCCTGGCAGAGCAGACCTGCCACAGCACCTGCAGGGCCCAGCCAGGTGCAACCATCCTCATTCTCCTTTTACAAACCAGCTGTGGAGTCGCTTGTCCCAGGTCACCCAGCTGACCAAGGGCCTGAGCTGTGAGGAGTCTTTCCTTCCTGCCCGCAGGGTAGAAACCGGTGAGAGAGGTAGCAGAGGGGCCACAGAGCTTAGGAGGCGACCTTCCAAAGGGCTCTCCCAGCCCGGGGCACAGCCATCTGAAGATTTTTGTCTCCCACTGTCCTGAGCAGGTGGGAACCAAGTGGCCGAGAGGGCCTGAGGGCAGCCTGGGGGGACACAGGGCCTTGGTGGGCCCAGACCTCCTGTGCAGGCAGAGGGAACTTCCTCCCCGGGGCTCCTGGGCACAGAAGGAGAGCAGGGCAGGGACTCCCCTTCTCTCCGGGGCCCTGGTGTTGTTACCTTGTGCCGTCACTTCCCCGGGGGACTTGCGTGCGGCCTGGGCCTGGTAATCTCCGTCTTCAGAGGAAGGACTGGTCCAGCCAGACCGGCTCCATTCCCTTCCCTTCACCCTCTCGGACCAGACCAACCTGCCATTGTTTTCCTCTTGAATGTAAGAGCCTTGCAGACACAAAGATCCTTTTAGCTTTTAACAGATTTAATAATTTATTATTTATCTGATATTTGGGTAAATGTATTCCTCAGATCGTGCCTCTGCATCTCCCCGCTTCCAATTTGCACCTACTTGACGCGGTTTCTATTACAGCCCGCTGCCACCCCCAAGGCAGGGCTTCCTCCTTTAACACTGCCTTATGGTCCCCGTGAGCCTCCAGGCTTCACGGACCGGGAAGACGGCTTTCTCCCCTTTCCCGTCCTCCTCTCACAGGCATACAGATCATATGTGTCACTAACACAGTGTTGGTTTTCCCTGCGTTGGTTCTTTTTTCAAACATGTTTGCCCTTCAGCCTGCTATTAACCAGTTTCTTCCTACTCTGAAAAACTTGCTCTTTTAAATGTCCTCATTCAGTTTTTTCCTCGGGGATTTTACCATTTATTAAGAAGTCAAAACCAATTTTGGAGCAATCATAGATACCAAATAGTTTCATGAATCTTTTGTACCCTCCACAGCTCCTGGCACAGGGGTGGGCACACAGCGGGGACCCAGTAAATACTTGTTGTGACCAAGGGGGCCGACAAGGGATGTTTAGAAAGGCAGGTTGGGGGCGAGTGGGGGGTGTTGTGGGAGTGCCGAGGTGCTAAATCAGACTGTGCTGGTCTGATTGCTGGTTTTGTCCCGCGTTTGCTGTGTGATCTTAAGCAAGTTACTCAAATGCTCTGGGCTTGTTTTCTCGGCTCTAACGTGGGACTGAGAGACAGTCTGCCATCTTCCAAGGCTTGTTGTAAGGATTAAAGAAGTAAAACACTTTCGATGGTTTCTCGCAGACCATGCTCTCAGTGAACAATAACTTTTGTTATCACTGACTGCCTACTATTTGCAAGGCCGATAGGTATTAGAGATAAACTTGAATCACAGGTAGAATCAGGCAAATCACACCTCTCTCCTCTCCCATTTAAGAGCCACATCTGATAAAGGGAATAAGAGGATCTTGATCCTGGTTGTCTACAAAGCATTCAGCTGTGTGGAAATGGCCCATCCATGAGTCCCAGGGTCACCCTGTCACATTTGTGTGACCTCAAGGCCAGCATCTGTAAAATGGGGATGGTACTTCGTCTCTTGCTGGGGAGAGAACCCACAATCTCTGCTCTCAAATCTGTCACCTTCATTCAAATAATTTGACTCATTTATCTAAAATGAATCACCCACAGACCAATGGGAACAATCACTAAGGAGCCAACAGTAGGAGCCATCCAGTCCTCTATCAGGATGGGTGGACTCGGGTGGCAGAGACATCAGTGCCCACTAGGGGGCGAGCGCGTTCATTCATTGTCCCCAGTGGTGGATCAGTCCCAGGATGGGGAAGGGAAGCTGGCATATGCCCACACCTACTCCAGCCCCACCTTGTGTGTGTATTACTACTGCCCCAGCTCGGGAAGTTCTATTAACCCCATATCGTACCTGGCGGATCTGAACCTAACCTGCCCAGGATCACAGAGCTAAGAGGAGAAACTGCAATGGAACCCCAATTTCTTACTCTACCAGGCTGCCCGCCAGGACCCCAGGAGAGGGCAGCACTCAACTTTGCCTGGAGGAAGGGAAGGTGTGCAGAAACCTGAAATGTACACGCTCACACAATGGTGTGTCCCGTGCAGCTCCCCCATCACCACAAAAGGAGCATCAGTTTAGGCCTACATTTCCCCAAGTGTGTTCCATAGAAAGTAAGTCCTTGGGGGGTCGGGGGGTGCTCTCTGAAAAGGGTCTAGGGTCATACAATCTATAAAATGTGACCTTCGCTATTTTCTCTGAAATACAACGTACACAGTCACTTGTTAAAGGTCCTGAGAAGTCCTGCAGCAAAAAAATACGGTCTGCTGGATTTTGTTGAAGCCAGTCGGCGTTTCCTCGGCCTCTTTGACATCAGGGTTTTTACAGACACATGACATCCTTTAATGTTCACGCTGAGACATGCTGGTTCTGTCAAATAAGGAGCAGAATGAAAGTGACGAGATAAGACTTTAAACACTTGCATAGTGAATAGATACAGATGCCTCAAAGACAGAGAAAAACGTGTCCGTGCAAGATACGAATGGAAAACCCAAGTTATAAAACAAAAACTGAACCAGAACCGGAGAGAAACCTATAGTCTTTACATTATGCGAAACCATTTCAGCATTCGCCAGGACTCCCAGATAGAATCCAGAAGACAAAATAAATAAAATCGCCATTAAGTTTTGCTTCACACCAGGGGGGTCAGAGCTAAGGAATTAGCACAGAAGGCAAGTTTATTCATGAAGCTGCTCTGTTCACTAACATAACCAGAGGTTTTGCTACGGCTGTGCATTTGAATAGCTTAGAAGAGTGCAGTCCATGTAGCACTATTTATAACAGCCAAGACGTAGAAACAGCCTGGGTGTCCACTGACAGATGAATGGATAAAGGAAATGTCACACACACACACACACACACACACACACACACACATACACACACACACGAATACCACTCAGCCATAAAAAAAAGAAATCCTGGCACCTGGGACACCATGGATGGATCTGGAAGGCATTATGTTAAGTGAACTATGTCAAACAGAGAAAGGCAAATACTGTATGACCTCACTTATATGTGGAATCTTATAAAAAAACTCATAGAAAAGCAATCAGATTTGTGTACCAGTGATGGGAGGTGGAGGGCGGAGGAATTGAATGAAGGTGGTCAAAAGGTACAAACTTCCAATCATAAGGTAAATAAGTACCGGGGATGTTCTGCACGACATGATGACTTAGTTAACACTGCTCTATTTGAAAGCTGCTGAGTGTAAACCCTAAAGGTTCGCATCACAAGGAGAAAAAGATTTTTATAAATATATGAGGTGGCGATGTTAACTTACTGTGATCATCATTTACCACTAAATACAAGTCACTGTGCTGTCCACCTTAAACTTACACAGTGCTGTGTCTCAATCATATCTCAATAAAACTGAAAAAAATGGAAACCAGTACTTCAAGGATTATCAGTAAAATAAAATTGAGAACTATGAATAGATTGATAGATAAAAGTTATCAACACACACAGAGAGAGAAGGGAAAAAAGGAGAGAAAGAGTGGAGTCCCCGGGGACAGCTGGTCCCACGGCTGGCTCTGCAGTCTGTTCTCTCCAGTTCAGCGAGCGGCCACGGGAGACAAGGCAGGGCCCCAGCGGCTGCTCCCAGCTGCAGCAGCTGCGGGACCGAGCTGGGTAGAACCTTGGTCAGCACAGAGCCCAGCAGCCTGTGCTGACCTCCTGCCCCAGGACCACACGGAATAGAAGTACTTGCTGTTCTTGGCTGGGGAAAGCCAGGTGCAAATCCATCAGGCCTCCTCCTTTCAACAGGTGTGGTCTAATTTCCCTCCCCTGGAAACCGAGCCGGTTTGACCAAGAAGCTATGGCGGCATTTATGCTCGGCGGCATTTATGCTCATCGGCTTCTGGGGCTAGGTCCTAGGAAACATTGCAGCTCCTGGCACAGTCTCTTGGACCCCAGCCACTCTGTGTGAGGAAGACCAAGCTGCCCAAGGAAGGGCCACGTGGAGCTCGGGCTGAGCTCCGGCCTTCGGCCAGCACCCCCTTGTCAGCCAGGTGAGGGCCCCATCTTGGCAGGGGATCTGCCTGCCCCCTCAAGCCATTTCAGCCAGGGAGTTACTAACTAGCCGTCTGCCAAGCCTTCCCTCAATCACCTGACCCTACATTCACGGAATATAGCAATGGTTGTTACAACCCACTGAATTTGAGGTCATTTGACAAAAATTAGTAGATGGCTGGAACACAATTTCATTGAGCTTCTACTATCTGGTAGGCACCAAAGTAGGTGCTTTGTTACCTGCCATCTTCCTAAGAGCCTTCCGGAGGTAGGTATGTAACCGAACAAATGTGAGGATTAAATTAAGGCTTTGGCCTCAGGCATATTAAGAAACTCACCCAGCCCTGGCCAGTAGGGCTCAGTTGGTTGAGCATCTTCCCGTACATTGAAAGGTCACCTGTTGGATTCCCGGTCAGGGCACAGGCCCAGGTTGCAGGTTGGGTCCCTGGTCACAATCTCTCTCTTTCTCTCTCTCTCTCTCTCTCTCTCTCTCTCTCTCTCTCTCTCTCTCCCTTTCTCTCTCTCCCTCACTCCCTCCCTCTCATTTCCTCTCTCTAAAAAAATCAATAAAAAACATATTTTTTAAAAAACTCACCCAAAGTCACACAGGAACACTGTTTTGTCTGTCTACAATATCTTTTATGACAAGGAAAGCCCTTTAGAGAAAGAATCCACAGAATATGCTAGGGATCATATAGGTGGGAGAAAAGTAGAGTGAATGGTGAGTTTGTCTGGATACACCTCAGATTCCCGCCGAAAAGAAAAGTTGTAGGTGATGGAAAATTTTCATGAACATATGGTCTCCTTCTGGCTGGCTGCAGAAAGGAACCCTGAAAGCTGGTTAACCTTGGAAGCTCTGAAAGGTCAGAGCTCATCACTCACTGTTTAGTTGAGACATTGGTAGCTGAAGCAGCCTCCACCTGTTACTCTTCTGTAAATTCATGCTGATTGCCTATTATTGGAATTGCCTGCCTAAAGGCTATGGGTGTATCCCATCCTATCTAATAAAGAGGGAATATGCTAATTAACCATCACTCCATCACAAAGATGGCTGCACCCACAGCTGAGTCCAAGTTCCCATAAGGAGCCTTAACAAGCAATCAGCAGGGACCTGAGGCTATGCCCTGCCCCCGTGGGGCTTGATGGAACTTCAGGCCGGCAGGGCTTGACAAGGGATCTCAGGCCTCGCCCCCCACCCGGTGGGGCTTGACAGGGGACCTCAGGCCACCTTCCACACCCAGCAGGGCTTGACAGGGGACCTCAAGGTGCGCTTCCCGTCCTAGTGCTGGGCTAGGGGACCTCAGGCTGCACCCCCCGCCCCAGCACCGAGCCAGGGGACCTGAGGCTGCGCCCCCCTGCCGATGGGGCTTGACAGGGGACCTGAGGCTGTCCCCCCTCCTGCTGCCGGGCCAGGGGACCTGAGGCTATGCCCCCTGCCCGGCAGGGCTTGACAAGGGTGGGACTGGCCGGGTCTGGATCTAGCCCAATGGGGGTGGGGGGTGGCCGGGTCAGGGTCTCATGCAATTTTGAGGTGCATGTGGGTGAGTGGGGACTTGACTCTGGGTGAGCTCCCGCCTGGCCCCCAATATCGCCAAATTAATACTTTTCTAGTCTCTTTCATTTGTGTGCGGCCTTCTCCAGAACCCGAACCTGAACCTGAACCCTGAACGTGTCTCCATTGCTTCAGGTACTTCACCTGCCAGGTGACCCCAGGCACGTTTCCTTACATTTGTAAGTGCTTCATTGTTTACAAACTACTTTACCCACATGCTCTGTTAGTCATGAGAGCAGATGCTTGTCCTGGGGAGCAAACAGAGCCAAATCAATCACCAAATAATTCATATTTATCAGACACCACCTATACGTTTGCTTCCCTGGCCCCACTGGCTTGCTGATTTCCCTTTGCTTTCTTTGTACGTTGTATTGTAATGGCTTAAAGGTGTTTCTCATGCGAGTCTGTAAGTTTCTCTTGCATAGCCAGAGCCTAAGTGCTGTCAGTGCTTGGGGCTGAATAAGCAAGTGCTTCCAGTGGGATGGAAAGAAGAAAGGGAAGGAAGAGAGGGAGGGAAGGAGATCTGGAAGCCAGGTCCAAAATGGGTCTTGTGGGCTAAAATCAAGGTGTCGACAGATTGGCATTCCTTCAGAGCAGAACCTGCTTCCTTGCCTCCTCTAGATCTCAGAAGTCGCCTCCATTCCTTGGCTCGAGCCCCCTCCTTGAATCATTCCAACCTCTCTGCTTCAGTCATCATGTCCCTTTCTGTGTCCCTCCTGCCTCCCTCTAATGAGGACCCTTATGGTTACCTTGGGTCCACTGAATAATCCAGGACAATCTGCTCATCTCAAAACCCTTCATCACACCTGCAAAGTCCCCATTGGAATGTAAGTTGATATATTCCCAGGTCCTAACAATTCACTGGGTGCTTGGTTTGGCTACAGACTATGCTCTTCTACACATATTACACACTTCTTTACGTAATACAAATGTCTGGGGTAGATGCTACTACTATTCCCACTTTACTGATGACAAAACTAAAACATTAAGTAACTTCCTCAGTGGACCCAGAATTTGAATCCAAGTCTGTCTCATCAGCAAGAGTCCATGATTTTAACCCAGTGATTCCCAACTCTTCATTTACTTTAGAACCAAATACAGAGTTCTGGGGGAAAAAGATTGTTTGGAACCCAGATGTCTAGATTTTTATTTATTTGGTCTAAGGTGAGGGCCAGGTTGAGAACTATTAACTGTATTTTAAAATAGCCCCTCATTAAAAATTGGAAAATTGCTCACCTCTCATTCCATGTTCATGCACACAAATGCAAGGATGAATTCATATAGCTGTATAACAAACTAAAATAAGATGGCTGGCTTCATAATGTGTGGTAAATGACATTCTTAAGCAATTAAATGTTCATCTCAGTTATTCATACTATTTTATATTAAACATGAACATATTTATGTTTGATTAGCAATTTTTTTAAAAATCTGAATTTTAAAGGTGTAGTATTCTGATAACACATCCTTTTGGATTGCTGGGGTTTTTTTAAAAATATTTTATTGATTTTTACAGAGAGGAAGGGAGAGAGGGATAGAGAGTTAGAAACATCGATGAGATGAGAGAGAAACATGTACCACAACCAAGGTACATGCCCTTGACTGGAATCGAACCTGGGACCCTTGAGTCCACAGGCGGATGCTCTACCCACTGAGCCAAACCAGTTAGGGCTGGATTGCTGCTTTTTTTGTTGTTGAGAGAAGATATAATGTAAATTAGGGATAATGAATCAAACAATGAAAACAGACAGCTCTGGTAAAACAATGTCTAGCCAACAATTTCACCCAAACAGGAGGAAGTTAACTTCCAAATTGCTAGGGGAGTTAGGGCTTTGTTATGTTGAAGTTTATATTTTGGTGACTTTTTGCAAGGTCAAGGTCATTGAGAAAGGTCAAGGTATAGTGGGGATGATTTGTGTTTTCCCCTTTAAACTCAGAATAAGAATAATTAACCCTTAAGTTGGGCAACTCATCTTCAGCAAGCAGGTACTCCTATCCAATTTCTAGATTTAAGCTGAAGTTGTCACTGTACATTAAAGTAGCATTTTGTGCCTCTAGAATAATTTTCTCATCTGCTTATTAGCTAGCTGTGTGACCTGGGACATTGAATATCTCTCAGGCTTACGTTCTATATTGAGCAATAGAAATAATACCCAAGGTTCTCCCCAGTGCTACTTAGAATTGAATGAGTTCATTTGTGCAATTAGTACCAGGAACAGAGAAGGGACTCACTAAGTAGCAATTTCCCCCCTTTTATATGAATGCTCATGTTAGGTTAGTGGAAATAGGGCATGACTCAAACATATCCTTGAAGGATCATAGGGCTATCTTTTTTCCATTAAAGTTGAAAAGTATTCCTTTTAAATACTCTATTCAAATTGCACCCTCACCATAAGCCTTGTTGATTGGCTCAGGCCCTGTGTCAAATAGCACAAGACCACATAAGACCTGCATGCGTGTGTGTACATCAGTCAGGATGGGCTAAGTTATACATCCCCAAAATTCAGTGGCTCCCACACCACATTTATTTCTTGCTCATCTCCATCTGTGGTCACCACACTCTGGAATGTTGCCATGGCAGAGGGAGAGGGAGAAGGGAAGTTGATATTGACTTACCGCTTCTACTCAGATGTAACCATGTCATTTCTGCTCTGTCCCATTGGCCTAAGTAAGTCACATGGCCATACCTAACTTCCTAGGGAGATATGAAAACCTACCACATGCCTGGAACCAGATATAGTTGGAGAATCGCATTAATGACAACCACAAGGATCTCAGTTTATAGAGCATTTGTCACAATGATTATCCAATGTAATTCTCACATATCCAAGATAGCAATCAATTAATTAAACGTGATAATTATAAGGTGTCATCAAACACCCAGAAAAACAGAAAACCCAATATAAACAGTTTGAATAGCTGCCCACTATTCTGAGTGAAAACACCTTGAGTCTATGAAATAGGTGTGAACCTGCTGTTTGCTTAAGATTTGCCTGCCTCTTAGTGTTTCTTGTGAATGGAATTCTCATTTTGCTGTTTGTCTGTAAAATGGCCTCTGAGTGATGGCCTATTACAGTATCACCTTAAATACTGTGATCTTTCAATATTGGAGGAAAAACTGGTCTTCTCCCCTACCCTCTTTAAAATAGCCCAGCATGTATCACAGCTAACACATCACTTCTCGGGGAGATTTAATTTGGACTAGTAGTATATCATGATTTTTGCCATAAGGACTGACTTTAGATTCTGACTCCCCTGGGGGTGGAGGGAAGAAGAGGCGCTACCTTATCCCTTTGATAAACAAAAACTCAACAGTCAAGTAATAAGGACACTGAGCAAGAAGGTGGCTCAGCATCCCCATCTTCTCAAGGCAGGTCCCTGTGAGGCAGAGCTTAGATTCATCTGAAGACTGTGTGGCTCCGCCCAGCTGGCTCCCGACTCAGTGTCTCAGCCACCTTTTCTGTGTCCACAGGGGAGATGAGAGTGTGAGAGGCATGAGGCTAAGAGCTGGCTTCACTGTTCTAAGTTAACCTGGGCAAGGAAGTGTTTGGGTTTCAAAGCCCGACAGCTAGGTGTCAGGCACCTGGGGAAAAGAAAAGAGAGAGGGTTTACCAAGCCCATTTAATTATGCCAACAGAGCTCAAGTGAGATTTGTTAAAGGAGGGAGAATTGGATGGCCCATGTATGTCAATGTCAGGGAAAGCTCACTAAACTTCACTCCTCTGCTCACATCAATAAATATTTATCTTTTCTGCATCTGTACAAATAATTCATTAGACGGCACTGTGATGTGACCGCAATATTTTCTCTCAATTTAAAGATTAACGGGGAGTGGTCAACTTCTAGATCCACATAACCTGAAAACTTCCTGTAACACCTGGAAATGCAGGGGGAATATATGTAACACATAATAAATATAAATATATGTAATATTTTTCAAAATGCATAGCTTAGCAAGTCAGAAAAAATAGGGGAAACCTCCAGGATGAGGATGGAAGGACTAAAAATTCAAATATGGACGTGTGACTGGGTGTGCTTTTGACATTTGCCAAACTTGGCAAGACAGCAGGAGGAAAGGGAGGAAAGGGGGGAGCAGAGCTGCAATTTCTACATAAATCCTGAGCCTTCAAAAGAGCACATCCCAGGTGGCACCGATATGACAATGAGGTTCAGCTTTGCAGTGGGCAAGGTGGGTTACGGGAAAGAACATCGCTCTAGATATAGTTGGCTCTGGGGCCCCACTCTCCCCACCTCCACCCCCACCTTCAAGAGTTCAAAGCCAGCTCTCTCACTTACTGGTCCTAGACCTTACTTAGGTTACATAACCTCACTGCACCTCACTTTCCGTGGCTGGGCTGTTGTGAAGAACTGATAAATTTAGTGCCTAAGTGCTGAATTAGCACAGTACCTGGTACATAAAAGTCGTGTTCAAAAAATGGTAGGGCAAATCAGAACATGTTTTTCTTCCACAACTCAACAGTTTTCCTTAAGAAAGTCAAGAAATGGTGATGTATTATCTGAAAATTTAATGAGAAATATACTTCATCTTTAGTTGTAAAGGACTAAGATTTCACATCTATATCAGATGCTAATCAAATGACCAGAAAAAAAAAGGCTGAAATTAACAAAGGTTCAAAGTTCTTCCAGCCTGGCCCCGGGCTCAGTGGTTAAGCATTGACCTATGAACCAGGAGGTCACAGTTCGATTCCTGGTCTGGGCACATGCCTGGGTTGGGAGCTCAATTCCCACTATGAGGTGTGCAGGAGGCAGCCGATCAATGATTTCCTCTCATCACTGATGTTTCTCTCTTTCTCTCCCTTCATCTCTGAAATACATTTTTTTAAAAATATATAAAAAAACAAAACAAAAAACTTCCTCCACCGTTAAATCACTCCATTAATACACACAAATGTTTTGGGTAACTATTATCCAAATTCTTTTAATGCCACTGGCATAATTGAAACGTTTTTTTGTTTACCAGGGGAAAGGAGAAATCAACTGGAATTATACATAAAAGCTACAATGTATATATAACTGCAGGAGGGGGCAAAGTCAGCCCTTAGAATGAAAAAATAACAAACTGAATGACTTTGAAGAGAACCTCGTTATCTCAGGTCCTTGGTTCTCTTCGAAAAGGAGGGTTTGAAATCGGTGACTTCAGAGGTCCCTTCCAGCACTGATTTTATGACAGCTGTTGCAATTGCAACAAAAACTATCCATCCATGTGGCCCACCCGTTCCACAAAAACAGCCCGCCGAGTATCATTTTAAGAGCCAGAATCAAATTCTTGTTTTGCATTTTAAAGTGCTACATAACTGCTGAGGTTAAAACTCTTCTCTGTCGAAAATCAAAAAGGTTGAATCATCAGGATAAAACCCATCACCACTGCAAACCAGAGTGGATTTTCAACCACTAGTAGAAAATGTGAATTGACAAAGCAAGCAAAAATTAGCGCAAAGAGCTGTAGTCCTCCTCTCGGAGTGGTACAAGCTTGGTGGGTTAAGTGTTTACTGTTCATGCTACAGGAAGCAATGAGGCTGGAAGCATGACTGTGATATGCCTGGAAACCGGGATCTTCATCTGGCAGGGAGGGAGTCTTCTCCAAGGGAAAACAACACAACTAAAGATTACAAATTCTTAATCAGAATTATTTTCGTAGGATTTTAGTATTTGGGGGGAAGGGGGGAGGGTGATGCATGGAGGTAAATCACCAACTGTCAATCATGTGTTTGCACATTTTGATTTTTACAGTCGCTGGATTTATACATTCTTAGAGCTGTTTCTCCATGTGCACATACAGTGAACGACATTGTCCAAATAACTTTTGAGTAAAGTGGAACTTAGAAAGAAAAATCACTTGAGAAATCAAATCTCATAGAATGGAAATACTTTAACCACAGCATTCACACATCCCAAATGCTTATCTAAACAGAGGCAATGCAATTAAACCGCCTTCACTCAAAATGGTGTCAGAAGGCAACTACCCTATTTACTAGCCACTGATAAGTTATGACAACACTATTTCACAGCCTGTCACTGTACTTCTTTTAACCCCAGGGGGCTAGGATTCAGGATTTCCTCAACACTAGGACTTATCTCAAATGCTTTAGTGCAAAACGTTAAAAAAAAAAAAAGAAAGAAAAAAAACCAAACTAGGGTTGCAATGCCATATTCAGAAACGAGATAATGACTTGGAAATAAAAAGTGGGAAAGTGATGAACTGCCATTTATCAGTTTTTCTAAGTTTTCTATTTTTTAATAGAGAGAAAAACTTTAAACTGAAAACATAAATCTAGCAGGCCTAGAAATTCTTTGGGAAACCCCAAAAACACAGAAAACTTTTAGGTTACGTCTAGTAGGTCTTTGTATTGTTCCAATATAATAATAAAAAGTATGAGTTTATGATCAATAGTGCTTATAGTCACTAACCAGATAAATTTGGCAAAAGATACCTAATATTCCTTCTCACAATGAAAATGAATTTTGAAAAAAATGATTCTCTAGATATCATACCTATATAAACACTATCAGTATTATTGTTTAATATAAAATATAGTAAGCGAATGTCCTTACTTATGTCATTGAATTATTTTTCTGTCTTCCCTTATAGGACTGGAAAAAGATGCTGCAGAAGAAAAATAATTGTTTCTGCCGAACAGTTCAAAAAATCTGAGTGCTCCTGCTACCTAACTGCACTGCCCCCCGCCCTGCAGACAAATACTTGGGTCCTTTACTTGTAATCAGACACCGACTTCAGCAGATCACAGCACAGCATCTGTAACAGCCACGGGCACGGGGCACCACACTGTCAATTCACAGACACACTGTGGATTATCCACGAAAAGCTTGGGATTCCTTCAATACATTCTTTCTGGAAACTTCCCTGCAAGCATCCCTGCCATATAATCAGGGAAGGAAAGCATTCAGGTTTCCTAAATCTTGTCATATTCATAGCAGTATCCTTGTTTATACAGGGGAATCTCTTTCCAGGTGACTTTAAGAATCCTAGAGTCCGGGATTAAGCAAGACAGACCTCTCTGGACGGAGGTCACAATAAATATTTCAGAGTCCGAGTATAGACTGGGCTTAGTCAGGTCCCAAGAAATACCTCCCACTTACAAGCATCCATCCACTGGACCAGGTATTACTTATATGGATTATTTCGTTTAGTGAAATCAATCCTTTGGCAAAGTTTTAAAACCAATCCCCCCTTTATAAACAAGGAGGCAGGTTAGGTAAGTCACAAATCCATGCTCTCACTGCTGGATAAGGGCAGAGTTGGGATTTAAAACCAATCAGTTTGTTTATGAAGTTCTTTACCTCATATTCCTACCCTCCTCCTTGGGCAAACTGGCTTCTGGCCAACTGGGTAGAAGGACAGGCCTAAGAAGTCCCATCATCTCGGTGAGGAAGGAAACACACTGTTAAAAAGAAAACACAAGCCGAAACCGGTTTGGCTCAGTGGATAGAGCGTCGACCTGCGGACTGAAGGGTCCCGGGTTCGATTCCGGTCAAGGGCATGTACCTTGGTTGCGGGCACATCCCCAGTAGGAGGTGTGCAGGAGGCAGCTGATCAATGTTTCTCTCTCATCGATGTTTCTAACTCTCTATCCCTCTCCCTTCCTCTCTGTAAAAAATCAATAAAATATATTTTAAAAAAAACAAAAAAAAAAAACACAAGAAACCACAGCAGGTGTGTTTTGTAAATATCAGCTGACAAGGTAGGTGCACACCAGGCCTAGGGGTAGGTTCGAGGGACGTAGTGGCACATGGCCTGGCCCTTTCGGCTGTTCTATCCGGCCCGCAGAGCCGAAAGAGCGGAGGGTTCTCTTGCTCTCTCCTCCGCTCCTTTACTTTGAATTTATATTAGTTCACACAAACACTCCATCCATGCTTTTGTTCCGGCCCTCCGGTCCAGTTTAAGAATCCATTGTGGCCCTCGAATCAAAAAGTTTGCCCACCCCTGCTCCAGCCCTTCCTAAGCTCAGCTGCAGAGTCCACAGTGGTCACCGCGAAGGCGCCACGTCCCGGGGGAAGGCATTTCATGTGAATAAGCAAGAAGACATGTGCTTCGTTTTGGTTTGGAAGTATTTTTCATCCTAACACGGAACAAGTGACTTTTGGATTCTGTTCACTTCCAACTAGGATGTCACCGACCCATTCTAAAACACAATCAAGAAAGGGTTGCGCTGAAAATCCACGCGGCAAAGAAGAAGCAAGTCACAAGTAACACAAGATCGCCTTCTCACTTATGGACCTGGGATGCAGTGCACTTTCCTTCCCCATTTTCGTGTGAACATTAAACCAGAATGGAGAACCAGACTCACCTCACTCACACGGGTGCCTAACAGGTAATGTGGGTAAAATGTTCTAAACTTGGGGTGAGCACCGCAATCTCAGAACCAGGCAGCGAATCAAGGACTCCAACCAGGCTTTACAGATACAAATTCCTCAATACACAGCCCAGGGAAAACGCATGAAGTCCAGGAGAGGTTAGAGGCAGAGCGAGGAAGGCCAGCTCTGCTGGTAAACAGCCACATGACCTTGGACCTCAGTACTTCTGGAAAAAATGGGAATAATGCAATCTACCACAGAGTTATGAGGTTCAGTTCTGATCAAGGACTCTGAAGAGTTCCTATAAATTACTTGAAAAGTTGCTGTTGATCACTTTCTTTCTCTACCAGGCCCCATCATTTCTACTCTTTCAGTCTGTCTACCTTACTGTCCAAGAGCTATCTGTTCCTTGAAAAAGTCCTCTGTAGTAAAAGGCACCAATATTATTATACTAGAGGCCCGGTGCACAAATTTTGTGCACAGGAGGGGAGGTCCCCCAGCCCGGCCTGCACCCTCTCCAATCTGGGACCCCTCAAGGGATGGGGCCTAAACTGGCAGTCAGACATCCCTCTCACAATCTGGGACCACTGGCTCCTAACCGCTCGCCTGCTTGCCGGCCTGATCACCCCCTAACTGCCCCCTGCTGTCCTGCCTGATTGCCCCTAACTGCCTCTGCTCGCCGGCCTGATTGCCCTCTAACTGGTCCCCTGCTGGCCTGGTTGCCCCCTAAGTGCCCCCCTGCTTGCCAGCCTGATCCCCCCTTAACTGGTCCCCTGCCTGCCGGCCTGGTCGCCCCCTAACTGCACCCCTGCCTGCCTGATAGCCCCCTAACTGCCTCTGCTTGCTGGCCTAATCACCCCCTAACTGGTCCCCTGCTGGCCTGGTCACCCCCTAACGGCCTCCCTGCTGGCCTGGTTGCCCCCTAACTGTCCAGAAGGAAGTTGGATGTCTGGAAGATGTCCAGTCGACCCGGTATAATTAGAATATTACCCTTTTATTAGTATAGATTCTCTACTAGAGGCCCGATGCACGAATTCATACATGGGTGGGATCCCTCAGCCTGGCCAGTGATCGTGGGAGGTTGGCTGGCCGTGGGAGGTTGGCTGTGGGAGTGCACTGACCACCAGGGGGCAGCTCCTGCATTGAGCGTCTGCCCCCTGGTGGTCAGTACGCATCATAGCGACCAGTCAACCGGTTCAGTTGACCAGTTGTAAATGTCGCTTAGGCTTTTATATATATAGATAATAATAAAACAAAAACTGGGGGAAATGTGGGCTTCAAAGACTTTTCTTACCCCTGATAGACAAAATGCCTTGTACAAAACTGATATGAGCAGATCCTGATTACATTCCTTTAAGGAGACATCTCTAAAGCAGTCGGCATTTCTGTACAAATTCCTGTCTCTTTAAGGTAATTAAATGTCTTTAGAAAGGAAAGTACAGACTCAGACATTCACTGCTTTAAAAAAACACTTTTAAAGCCATCAGTCCAGGCCCTTTTATATGTAAAAAGGTAAACAATAACAAAATGAAATGTAAATTTTTTAATCACAAAAATTTCATTAATGTAATTAATCTTGAGAAGCAGCAATTATACAAAACAGCCAAATATAGCTTTAAGAATTTTTAAGTAAACTTTTTACAAAAGTCTTGTTTGTTTTTGTACTAAACAGACTGAGACTGTACAATGAAAAGCAAATACACTAACAATATAACTCACTATTGCAATTCAGAGATGAAATTCTAATCATTTCATTTATAATTTTCTGTAAAGGTTTATCTATCATTCTGTAAAAATGAAAATTTTATTTATTATTTATTTATTTATTTATTTATTTATTTATTTATTTATTTGGCTGTGGAGCCTTATCTATTGATTTTATGTTAATCTTCACCTGAGGATACTTTTCCATTGATTATTAGAGAGTGGAGGGGTTGGGAGAGACAGAAACATCAATGTGAGAGACACATTGGTTGGCTGCCTCCTGCATGTGCCCGACCCAGGCCGAGGCTAGAGTCTGCAACAGAGGTAGTACATGCCCTTGCCCAGAAGTGAACCTGGGACCCTTGAGTCTTCTGGCTGATGCTCTATCCACTGAGCCAAACCAGCTAAGGCAAAATGTTTCCCTTTTAAAGAAGAATGTCAGCACTGGTAAATTCTCCCTGTGAGTCAAATACTCAGTTCTTTGACAATGCACTAAATAATGCCAGTGTTAGAGCTGAAATAGTTGCTGGCATCTAATTTAGCAATTCTACTTCTTTATATAATCTAGATTAAAACACACACCTCTGTAAGCATTAAAATGTCCACTGTTTTAAACAAGTCACTCCTTAAAAATGATAGCATACCTCATTTCATTCTGATCATGCCTCAGATTTCGCTAAGTCAAAATTTCTTTCCATTGTCCAACAATTCTTATGAATAATCTGAGGACATCTCTTAGTAAAGATGTCACATCTATTACTGAGTAGAATGTGTTCACCAATGCCACTAACCCCAAATCATAGGAAAACAAGAATTCACAGATACTAGATGAGTTCATGAGTGTAATTGCCACCCAAATCTAAGTACGCAGAATGCATTAATCCTTAAGTTTAAAGAACATTGGCGTTGCTTGATGATTTTTAATGGCAAGATCTTAGACTTTACCACTTGTCTCCATGTCTACAATACCCCTCCTCAACAACCCGGGGCTCCTTCTTTTCAGTTCCCAGGCTACAGATGACTGAAGAGAACCCTAGAGAGTGAACCCACTACCAACTTCTAAGCTCTAAACCCAACTGTGACCTGAAGATCCCTTTGATAATCCATAGCTTATTCACAAATCACTTGGCAAGTCTCATTCAGACATTATTCCCCTCCGTTCAAGATGAACTTAAACTGCTTCACACTCAGATCAAGATACCCCCCTTCCCCCCGCTGCCAAGAAGCCATGAGTTGAGGTCCCTTACCCTTCCTTCCATTTTTACCTTAAAGTTTTCTCATTCCCAAGGTTAATGCCACCAAGCTTGGCCTCAATCCCAGTCTCTCCTAAGACATTGGTGGAAGTTTTGCCTAAATGTAAAGTAGTTTCTTTCTTTAAAAAGTATCCCTCTTCTTGATGTGTCTTAACCACACAATTTCTTGTAAAAAGTAGCCTTTGCAGCCGAAACCGGTTTGGCTCAGTGGATAGAGCGTCGGCCTGCGGACTGAAGGGTCCCGGGTTCGATTCCGGTCAAGGGCATGTACCTTGATTGCGGGCACATCCCCAGTGGGAGGTGTGCAGGAGGCAGCTGATCGATGTTTCTCTCTCATCGATGTTTCTAGCTCTCTATCCCTCTCCCTTCCTTCCTCTCTGTAAAATATCAATAAAATATATTAAAAAAAAAAAAAAAAGTAGCCTTTGCAAGCCTTCTCCACTTAAAAACCCCTTGTACTTAGCTGTGCCTACAGAGGCCAGGTAGGTGGGATAAATTTATGCAAGGGGATCTGGCAAACTGAAGAACATGTGCCTACGTACAGGGGACAGCCATAACCCCAATGCGGCTAGCTAGGCCTGTCCTTACTCGGTCTATGGAAAATTTGAAAACTATGTGATATCTCTCCATTTCTAATCAGTGGCTCTGATTTAACACATCCCACGAGGCTCCATAAAACAGATGGTCAGGCTACATCTGGTTCTTTTGGCTACCTGTTCGTAGCCTCTACCTGAAACCTACATAAGCTGGCTAAAGAGCAAACTACCAACTCCAACTGCCTTCTAGATTCACAACGCTCAACCATCCTATCTCCCTGCAACACGAAACTGCACTATCTAAATTGTTTTCTTTCTTGGTCTCCCCCTCACCTACCCCATTCATTCCCTTATTAAAGATTTTATACTTATAATCTCTGCCATTTTTTTCTAGGTGGCAACTAGGATCTCAATAAATGATCTGAAGCTTAGATTCAGTTGGCACACCAAGCCATTCATTCATGTATATACCCTAAATCTGGCAATTTCTCTTAAAATTAAACATGAACTTATCACACAACCTAGCATTCCTAAGTATTTACCCAAGAGCAATATGAACCTATATTCACACAAAGGCCAGTATACAAATTACTTATTAATAATAGCCAAAGGCTAGAAATGCCCACCTTTCTAGAAACTGGTAATTACAGAAATAAATATGGAGCACACATACACATCAGGAACTATTATCTATATATATATAAAAGCCAAGTGACCAGAACAAGGGAATGACTGAACTACTGGTCGCTATGTTGTACACTGTGGCGGCTAACCAGCCCAATTGGGGCCCTGATTGGCCCCCCCCCCCACAACCTTCCACGGCCCCTCCCCCTGGTTGGCCTGGCCCCCACCCTGATAAGGGGTAGGGCCAGCCGGCCAACTGCCCGCAGCCCCTCCCCAGGCTGGCCCCATCCCCAACTGGCCCCCACATCCCAATCGGGGGCGTGGCTGGCCAGCCAACCTCCTGCGTCCCCTCCCCCCTGCTGGCCTGGCCCCACTAGGCCCCCATCAGGGTGGGCGGCAGGACCCCATCCTTGCACGAATTCGTGCACTGGGCCTCTAATTCAGCAATAAAAAGGAATTTACTGATATATCAATATGGATGGCTCTTAAAAGCATTATTCCCAAGAAACCAGACACAAACACTATACAGAGTATGATTCCATTTATGACCTGGGGAAAAACGAAAAGGACAGAAACTTTAGTGGTTGCCAAGCACTTGGAAAATCCTTTGGGGTGTTGAAAATGTTATATATGGATTATAATGATTATACAACTGTACAGACAGTTCTTGGGTTACATCGGACTCGACATACATTGTTTCGTGGTTATGTTGCCATCTCCCATTTATTTATAAAAAAATAAGTTCTGTCATTTTGATGTATGTACTTATGTGCTTTTTTTTATTATTTAGTAGAGGCCCGGTACATGAAAATTCATTCACTGCAGGGGGGATCCCTCAGCCTGGCCTGCCCCCTCTCACAGTCCGGGAGCCCTCAGGGGCAGGAGGCGACCTGGTGATCAGGGAAAGGTGATGCCCCATCACACCTCTGCTGCTGCCACTGCCGGCCGCACAAGCCTCAGCCAGCCCTGGTTACCTGAGCCTCGGGTGGCCCTGGGTGGCTGGGTGGACTGGGGGACTCCGAAGGCAGGTGCATGGAGCAGCCAGCCACCCCAGCAGGGCTGAGGGGACTGGGAGCCATCTTGTGGCTATGGGCGCCATCTTTGCGATGGTGTGAGGGTCAATTAGCATATCACCTCTTTATTAGATACTAGAGGCCTGGTGCACAAAATTTGTGCACGTGGGGGAGTCCGTCCCCTCAGCCCAGCCTGAACCCTTGGGGGATGTCCGACTGCCGGTTTCCCAGGGATTGGGCCGAAACTGGCAGTTGGACATCCCTCTCACAATCCAGTACCGCTGGCTCCTAACTGCTCACCTGCCTGATCATCCCTAACTGTGCCCCCCCCCCCCACTGGCTTGGTTGTCCCCACTGCCACCCCCTGCTGGCCTCTTCACCCCAAACTGCACCCCCGCCCCACCAGCCTGATTGCCCTAACTGTTCCGCCAGCCTGGTCGCCCCCAACTGCCCCCCTGCTGGCCTAGTCGCCCCACGCAGCCTGCTGTTCAGTCTTTCGTTGTCCTTTGCTAACCCTCCTGCTGGCCTGGTCACCCCACACAGCCTGCTGTTCAGTTGTTACTGTGAGGGTGTCGTGACCAATTTGCGTATTACCCTTTTATTAGTATAGATGATTTACCACAAGTAAAGGTCAGGAATTGTTCTTTAATTTTTTTCTTTTTACTGTTTTACTTCATTACAGCTGTGTATGTGCGCCATGTGACATAGGTGCTTATGTAGGTGGGTTCCAACTTATGGTGAAAATCACGTCATGCCATAGGAACAGATCTCTGAGGTAACCCGAGGACCTACTGTATACATTTGTCTGTAGAGCTAAAAAGTGATACTTTATACTGTATGTGTACTTCAACTAAAGCCCAACTTTAAAAACTGCCCATGGCCTGAAATGCTGTTAATCATCTAAGAAATCCTTAGTGCTGTTGAAATTAATGTTTTGAAGTCCAGTTAAACCTCCTTCACAAAAATTTTCCGATTACTTAATGCAGAAGTTATATACAGCTGCCCAGAATCCAGCTTTAAGAGTTTGAGAAACAAAAAATAGAGGAACCCTGCAATTTCTAACAAGATTTTATATATAAATTTGGATTTCCAGCTTTGTTTGAAATACTATCAGGAATTCTGACATGACAACTGGCTAGAACCAGGGATGTAAGCTAATCTCAGTCCAATTTCTCACACTTAACTGTTTCATTTGCTTATTTATATCACTTTCCTCAATATTTGCCTAATCTTAACACACCTTTCCTTTCTGATTACTATAGCTCTTTAATCTTTTCACTAAAACATTAACTATACCTTTCTTTACAATACAGGTCTTTGCACATTTTTTAAAGCTACAACTAGCCCATAATTCGAGCTATCCTATTTCTATAGTCTCACACAATGCCTTCCATAGTTAGTGCTTAATGAAATGAACAATGATCGGGTATCACTGAGCAGTTTATACTGAAATTCTATAAAGGAATACTATAAGCAAAACAAAACTGGAGTCAGGGGATAGGTTTGAAAACATCAAAAGCAAAACCAACATACATAAATGTGGTTTTCCCATGTTTATGATTTGAGTTCTCAATCAGATTCCATTTATTAGTCTACTATTAATTATAAATGAAGACTACAAAAATAGCATCTTTTCAAACAGTAAAATATGCCCATATAGTAATTAAAGAAAACAACCTTGCTAAATATAAGTAACTCTCAGGTTTGGGCTAAGTCAATGGTCGGCAAACTCATTAGTCAACAGAGTGGCAAACCCCTGGGCTAAGTGAATAATACAGGTGCTAGAGTTTTTTGCTGGTTAAGTTCAAATATCCTAAAAATGAGGAATTATCAAGTTCAAATTAAATAATTCAAGTAAACAAAATAAGAAAGTTCCCATAATCTGGGCAGTGTATACCACAATTAAATCACTGCAATAAGAAATGCTCAATAAACATGTTTGTCTTGGCGATGGCACGATAACTTGACCACTTGTGCAATGGTTATCTCCAAGGTCATTTACCCATAGGTATGGTAGCAGGCCACTACTAAAAATTCTGAACACTATCTCCTCCCATACTTTCTCTAACATTAGAAGAAATTATAAAATTCAAATAGATGTTTAATGAAGTATATACCAAATCTGTTAACTTTATTTTTAAATGCAATATTGATAAAAACTGAATTTGAAAACAATGCATGTTTCTCATTATAAATTATGCATAATTAAGACATTCCTATCCCAATTTTAGAAGCAATTTTAAAAATGTCTTTGATATTTTAAAGTTTATTGGATCAACTATGGATACATTTAAATGTGTGAAGTCTCCAAAGATTACCATGGTCCAAGGTCTGTAAGGGTCTTTTCTCAGCCCTGAGCCACATCCAAAACTATCATGTAATAATTAGATGCCTTAAATTTATAATAAGATTTATAAGCTGAAAGCGTGCTGTGCTTGCTGGAAAGGTTAATATAAATCATATTATGTTATCAAACTTCATTATAATGTTAGCCATAAGTTGCATTAACAGAAATGATGGCATGTCTGGTCCCCTGGGAATTTTAAGTTCCACTGCACGCTGCCCATTTTAGACCACAGTGCTGAATGCCTGGCAGAGGTTGTTTAGGATATACAGAAACCATGTCAAAGAGGAGGAGGCTGAGGGGAAAACAGGTGATTCAGCCTAAGAATAAAGGAAGGTGACAGTTAAATGGCATTGTGAAACAGTCTTACTTAACTAACTGTTCTGGAAGGAAGAATTAGAAACAGATTTTAGCTCAGCATTTCTAACAGAACTATTAAGCTGTCTTCCAAAGTAATGGACTTCTTTAAAGTATCTGAGCAGAGGGATGGCCATTAAAAGTTATTCAAAAGAGAATCCCAAGTGTTTGTAGGTAATGCTTCAGAAAATCTTCAAAAACAATTTTCTACACATTATAGAAAAAGTTTTTAATTTTCTTGTTGCAACCACCTAGGTGAACATGGGAAATTGTAACCATTTTAGTAATCAGTTGCCAAATCTATAAAACAAAGGGGTTGGAGAACACGAGCTTTAAAGCCATAGCTTTTCCAATAACATTAATGATTAAGAAATTTGCTAAAAATGTGGTTAACAAAATATTAAATTGCCAGTTTTATATGATGTGACCAGACTTGCAAAACTGGAAACAGTGAGTAGGCAACATATAAATTTGGCAAGAGCTGCCTTTTTTGTGAAAGAGATGGACCAAGTACTTTCTTAACCTAACTCTAAAAAACTCTAGCAGATAATGTCGCCAATACTTAATGTAGGATAAAATGTTAACCAATTTAAAAGTAATCTAAAATATTTTATCAGCATGTAAATTGTTCCACAGGAACAAAAATCAGATACTTACAGAAGCACATTAACTCCTTTAAGCCACCAGGCATCATTTAATAACAACTACCTACACTCCAAAGTATGTCGTAGCCTGAAATACTCTTTAATTTGCCCAATTAACTCCCTCAAATCACATACTAGATTTATGCTTCAAAGTATATTTAAATTCCAACTATACACACATTTATAAATTTCCTTTAACATTTAAATATTTTTAAAGGGGGAGAGGTTGAAGAAGGGTGTCCAGGCATTAATGAGTACAGTATTTAGTTTTTAAGCGAAAGGAAGTAATTACAGACCCTTTGATGGGTCACACCAAAAACATTTTATTTATGGTTTAAGAAAGATTTTGTAACTTGTCTATTGCCTGTTACAGGAATGGAAAGTCAAATGCACATTTTACACACTATACTAATTACTTTTGTACATCACATATAAAACACCCAATACTGAAACCAAGACCAAGATCTACCATATAGTATCATTCCCTACTACCTACTCAATACAAATAAACATTTTTTTTTTCCATAGTATAGTGCTTGGATTGTTTCTCTAACAAAAAGATTTGCTAAAAATGTGGTTAACAAAAATAATAAATTATCAAACTTATGAAATGAACTTTAAGATGAAGAGAAAGCTCTCCTTTTCGGATCCAATTTTGAATAAAAACCACATACTTTATCCCATTAGATCAGATCCTAATCAATTAATAAAGTGCAAAGCTGTGTGTTTAAGACTATTGCTTTAAAGACTACTTTATCTAAAGAGCAGTCTTTATGGGAAGATGCTAAATATGTAATCAGAGTATACTTACACTTTTTAAACAAGCCCACACTTGGGAAGAAAAGAAGCCAGACTTAAAGAGAATAGAACAAAGGTATCAAAGTACTTTGGCCAAAATTAGTATAAATAGACTTTATTGAAGTCAGTGCCTCTGTACTGAGACAGAAGATTGTGTCTACATAAGCACAAGTTGTAACATTTCACAACTTCTAAAAAGGAATGTCAACAATTACAACGATCATGCATACCATGGTCGATAATCACATTTTAGAAGCATTTTCAACCATTTCTAAAGAAATGCTTATAACATTGTTATATATAGAACTACTTTCAATAAACTGCAAAACATTGATCGACTTTTCCAGTATGAGCTACAGTGTCAACACAAAAGGGAGGCATAAATGTTTAATTTATGAAATCAGAATGGAATATTTACTGTAAAGAAAAATTAAAAAGCTTTCAAATAAAGGCCATTATTGAACCAACGTGAAGAGCACAACTTGAACTTTTCAGTTCATTCATCTTTTAAAGCTGTCCTCTGAATAACTTCAGTTCTAAGCATTGAATTCAGTACTGTGAATATTCCTTGGATTGAAGTTTGGCAATGATGCGGTCCAACTGTCTCTTTGCTTCACACTGTGGGAAATTGCTCATGTCATAATATTGAGGGGCAATTTTCACCAACCTGTCCAGAGGAGGGAAAAAAATTACCAAATTAACATTTAATTTAAGTTCTGGAGTGCTAATAAGATTGGCATTGCCCATGAATAAACTGATGGTATAGGCCAGTGGTCGGCAAACTCATTAGTCAACAGAGCCAAATATCAACAGTACGAGGATTGAAATTTCTTTTGAGAGCCAAAATTTTAAACTTAAACTTCTTCTAACGCCACTTCTTCAAAATAGACTCGCTCAGGCCGTGGTATTTTGTGGAAGAGACACACTCAAGGGGTCAAAGAGCCTCATGTGGCTCGCGAGCTGCAGTTTGCCGACCATGGGTATAGGCAAATCTACAAATCCAAATCAATGTTAAAATTATAAATTGCCTAAATCCTTATAAACACTTCTTTCAGCAATGTACAATTCTAGTAAGCTCTAAGTTTTCTAATGTTGGACTTTCCATAAAGTTAAAAATAAAATCAAGATAAATAAAAAAAAAACAACCACCCTTTATTTACATTAAAGCTATTAACATAAAGGCATTCATTTATTCACTCTAGAACACTATTTTAAACCAATCTCTCTGAGGTTATAGTAATACAGGTCCTATAAAGGAAACATCTTGGTATTCAAATGATTGGATCTTTTCATTTTCAAAGTTTTAATAACTATAAATATAAGTAGATATCCCAAAGAATACAGTTGACTGAAATCTTTTTAATGTTTAGCCATATAATTTTTTCTCAACAAAGCATGTAAGATAAAATGGTAATGTCCTATACAATTTAAGTGTCAAAAGTCATAAATCACTGTATGAAAGAAGACTCACAATATATAGCAAAGTGACATCAACTAAATAAGTGCTTTCAGTCCCACCATTCTTGGCTGATGTTTGCCATCATAAATTATTGAATGGATTCCTGGAGGGGAAAAAAGAAGCCCCAAAACACCCACACACAAAGGGTGGGGGGTGTGCTAATTTTGCTTAAAATTACACAGTTTGATTACATTTTGTAGGATCAAGTATGCTAAGATACAAAGACAGGCATAATTTTTATGCTTGCTTATTTAGCTCCCAAAGCACCCACATATAAATAATAAATAATTGAGAGCCAATTACAACGGGACAGATAAAATACAAAGACTGACTGACTTCTGGAACCGGGAAATTTGAATTAATCACAATAGCAGGAGAATGGCTCCAAAAACACTCTTGATGTTAGTCAACCGTAGCTTTTTATATTTGGTTCTAAATCCTGCCCATATGTGTACCAATAATCCCCCTGTCCTTTTACCAAAGCTAAGATTTTAAGAGATCAACCATACTATGAGGTCAATGCCACTAACTACACACTGAAGTATATAGAATATGAAGTTCCTTTAAGAGGGAAAGGAAAGCCCAGCTGGCTTGGTTCAATGGTTGAGCGTAGACCTATGAACCAAAAGGTCACAGTTCGATTTCAGGTCAGGGCAAAAGCCCGGGTTGTGGGCTTGATCCTCAGTGTGAGGTGTGCAGGAGGCAGCCAATTGATGATTCTCTCTCATCATTGATGTTCCTAACTCTCCTTCTCCTTTCCTTTCCGATATATATATTTTAAAGAGAGAAAGGAAGAACGTCTCTCCTATAATAAAACCAGATTCCATTTGAAGCAAAATGCATAACAAAAGCTAATGAACAAAAGATGTTGCTTACCATTCTGGCTTAATATCTGTACACGTCCGAATATAATTCTTTGTTGTAAGAACAAACTCATTATAAAGCACCCATTCAGGCTTGTGGTCAAGAACGGTAGAGGGATGCAACTGAACCACCTGGTTATCTTTCACAGTTAAGTAATGCCCTGTTCGTTCTAAATGTGCCACCTGAAACCAAAACACAGTAAATTAATACAATGCTTCTGATGTGCTGGTTATAAAACTAAAGTGGTGTAAAGGCCTCACCTTTTGCTTTTTATTCCATGGCTAGCCTTATTTATCACTGCCTGATAAAAGCAGGGATGAGCAAAGTACTGCAGGTCAAATGCAAATCACTGCCTGTATTTTTAAGGCTTGTCAACCAAGAATGGCTTAAACATCTTTAAGTAATTGGGGTAGGGGAGTAAAAAAATCTACCAACATTTGGTACTGCGGAAAGATCATAATGTTTAAATTTCAGTGTCCATAAGTAATGTTTTGTTGGACCACAGGCATGCCCATTTGTCCATAGTTGCTTTTGCACTAGAAGAGCAGGCACAGCTGAGTAGTTTCAACAGGGGTCCAATGGGCCAGAAAGCCTGACACACATACTATCCAGTCCTTTTCCCTGCGGTAGACTCTTTGAGTGGGTTCTTTAGCACCAGGTGACAACTATGGAGTAGATTAGCAATTACTAGAAGATTCACATTTAAAATCCTATATAATAAAACCCTAATATGCAAATCGACCAAACAACACAATGACCAGTTGCTATGATGCGCACTGACCACCAGGGGGGCAGATGCTCAACCCAGAAGCTGCCTCCTGATGGTCAGTGTGCTCCTACAGGGTGAATGCCCCTCAGCCAGAAGCTGGGCTCACGGCTGGCCTCTGTGGCATCCTCTGAGAAGGCACGGCTGGGCTGAGGAACTCCCTCCCCCCTGCAAGTGCACAAATGTAGTGCACCAGGCCTCTAGTAGAAAAATAAAGAGTAAAAATGGAGAAGCAAAAAGTACCTCAAAGATATAAGACTGGAGAAAAAGGCAGAGCTGAGCCACCAAGGCCAAGAGCTAGATGCCAGTGGTCCTGGGTCCCTATGGACAGTTGCAAACAAGCTGTTTCTACTGCCTGAAGACCAG
This sequence comes from Plecotus auritus, assembly GCF_963455305.1. NCBI lineage: Eukaryota > Metazoa > Chordata > Mammalia > Chiroptera > Vespertilionidae > Plecotus > Plecotus auritus. Next base: position 233,877,078 of record NC_137770.1, on the reverse strand, counting down.
CTTTGTGATGGGCTATGCCATGGGCATGGCGGCTGGGGCACCTATTCCTGTCTCCAAATTGGAATGCTGGGTGGGGAGCCAATGGGTGGGACTGGGAAAACCATGATGCAGAGTAGTGGCACCTTGGCCACATTCATGGTTATGGAGATGGGCATCCAATGCCAATCAGGGAAATGGGTGCCCACATCCATCCCATCCCATCAGTACCAGGCAATCCTATCCAATAAGAGTAATATGCAAATTAACCATCACTCCGCTACACACAAGCCACGCCCACAAGCCAATCAGGAGGAAATATGCAAATAAACCCAACCAAGATGGCTACCGCCACAGAGAGCAGGAAGGAGGCATGGGTTTCCCCAGCAATGGAGGAAGCCAGGCTTTCTGCCTGCCCTTGCCAGCCTAGGTCTCCACTCAGGGCTACAAAGTTTCAATAATAGAAGATACATAAAACCAAACAGAAATGGTGGCAGCCACTGAGCTGGAAAGAGCAGGAGGCTAGGGTTGCCCGCAGCGATGGAGGAAGCCAAGCTTCTGCAGCCCTGCCTGGCCCAGGTCTCCGCTTAAGGCTACAAAGTTTCAATGATAGAAGATACATAAACCCCAACAGAAATGGCTGCCTCCATGGAGCAAGCAGAAGGCTTGGCTCCGCTCCAGGCTACAAAGTTTCAATTGTAGAAGATAAATAAACCCTATACCAGGGCCTCCGCATGGGTTGCCAGGGGGCGTGGCCAGCCTGAAAACCACCACAGGCCCCTCGCCCAGGCCGCCCCATGCCCCAAGGGAACCCCCACCCTGATCTGGGACATCCTTCAGGGCAAACCAGCTGGCCCCCACCCATGCACCAGGCCTCTATCCTATCTAATAAAAGAGTAATATGAAGATTGACCATCACTCCAACACACAAGATGGCTGCCCCCATGTGGTCAAAGATCCTGCCCCCATGTGGACACAAGATGGCCACCACAAGATGGCCAGTAGGGGAGGGTAGTTGGGAGGGACCAGGACTCCAAGGGAGGGCAGTTGTGGGTGATCAGGCCAGCAGGGGAGGGCAGTTAGGGGCAATCAGGCTGGCAGGGGAGCAGTTAGGCATCAATCAGGCTGGCAGGGGAGTGGTTAGGGGGTGATCAGGCTGGCAGGCAGAAGCGGTTAGGGGCAATCAGAAGGCAGGCAGGCGAGCAGTTGGGAGCCAGCAGTCCTGGATTTTGATGGGGATGTCCGACTGCCCGTTTAGGCCTGATCCCACCGGGATCAGGCCTAAACGGACAGTCGGACATCTCTCGAGGGGTTCCAGATTGTAGAGGGTGCAGGCTGGGCTGAAGGACACCCCCCAACATGCACGAATTTCATGCACCGGGCCTCTAGTATACTATAAAAAAACAACTTTGAGTAATCAGAAAAACAAAGGGTGAAAAAGAGAAGATGCATGTGGGATTTGCCTATATTTCTTCTATCTATAATCAAAGACATTGATTGATGATTTTCATCTAATATTTAACAAATGCTAAAGCAGATAACTGCCCCTTCTAATTCTAGAACTCTAATAAGTGTATAAATAAAAATTATTAATAAATATAAAATGAACTCAATTTCAATCAATAATTAGTAAGCACCTACTGACAAGGTACTGTGATGCATGCCCTTTTTCTAACAAATTAATGCTTGAATATGGCTTTGTCCATCTTCTTTGAATTATTAAAAGCAAATTTAAGGACATGTAAAAAAGACACTAGTATATACTAGTAGTGGTTGGCAAACTCATTAGTCAACGGAGTGGCAAACAGCGGCTTGCGAGCCGTATGTGGCTTATGAGCCAGTTTGCAGACCACTGTACTAGTACATATTATGCAGTTAAAAGTCTGGAGAACTTTTAAACTAAACTCTTCTATTCAACTAACTCTGATAAGCGTAAGATCTTAAAATAAGACTAGAGGCCCAGTGCACAAAACTTGTGCATGGGTAGGGTCCCTAGGTCTGGCCGGCGATCAGGGCCAATCTGTGGGGCGACTGGCGGGGCGCTCGGGGCCCCCCGCTGGCACCCACCTTGGCTGGCCTGGGGGCTGCAGGCAGCTCCTGTGTTGAGCATCTGCGCCCTGGTGGTCAGTGCTCATCATAGTGACTGGTCATTCCACCAGCCGATTTGCATATTAGGTTTTTATTATATAGGATGCTGGTATAAACATTCTTACAGTTACTTTGAATTCAAATACAGACAAGGCACCAATATGCTTTTATTTGAACTCAGTGCATTTTAAGTCCATTTTATTTATTGAGCTCATATGGCCTTAAGGCCAGCCACAACATCCTGCTAAACAGACATAGCAGGAGAGAATGAACAAACAAGAAGGAGACAGAAGAGATTACATTCCAAGTAATAAACTGATTTGTTTTTACTTTTATCACCAGAAAATTTGAGTTTTTAAAACATAATTTTAAATTCCTTAAAATAAATGTTCACTAAATTTGCCTGAAAAGTTTCACTTCCGTTCCTATAGTTTCCAATATAGTACACTTAAAACTAAGGTAAACATTTTAAAATGACTTCATCTTTATTACTTAGTTCAAAAGACATTTTTTGGCTTTTGTAACACCCAAATGTCTTAGTTATAAATACCAATGATCTATACTGTTTGAATATTTGAACTTTGGAGTGATAGTTTCTACATAAAGAAGAAAGTGAACTATACTTCTGGACCAACCCAGACAGCTACTTCCATTCAGTACTGTTACAATGATATGCCTCCAACGGTGCTCTAGATTCAAGGAAATTTTAATACATTTATCCAAGTCAAGGGTTGAAATTTATACTGAATAAATAGCTAATACCACCTGAAAACAGCCAACATATCCATTTGGTATAAAAAACACTCCATTAATAAAGAATTCTAAAAATGATTTCTACCTAACTGAATTGGTAATTTGCTATTTAGAGAATTTGTTATTCATTAGACATATAAAATATCTTAGTATATTAGTTCATTTGAGACTCTAGGCATAACATTTAAGATCAATATTCATAGGTTTCCTTAAACTGACTTGTGTTTAAGTAGATTCAAAGGGCTGTTATAGGAAACAAGCAATATTATGTAAATATTGATATTGTATTCCTGCATTTTCCACATACCTGCATAAAATAACCAGTAACCAAAGCTTTTCTTATATTAATATAATAATCCCTGCTTGTAAAGTCAGTACTTCGACGAGGCAAATTAAATCTGTCCATAATTCGAGATAGCTGCTGGCGAACATTGTCTGCTGACATCAGGGACCTGTAGTTAATGAAGTTGTCATAACACCACTGAACCGATTCATGATCTACAAAGTTGAAGAGAAAGGGGGTGGAAAAGAAGGCACATGAATCATCCAAACAGGTGTATCATCTAATTAAACAGGAAAGTTGTTATAAAGAGTAAGCTAAGTAACCCAGAAAGGGGATTTACCCAAATCATCTTTATAAATGAATCACAATGTTATCACTTTACTAAAAACCCTTAAGCGAGGGTCAAAACCAGAAATAAATGGCTTTAGGCAACTGGATGACAAAACAATGATGTTTTTAATAAACCTTTTTTAATGAATTGAGTTATTGTTTCCAATTCATGGTCTAAGAGGGGGTAAGTAGAAGGAATTTGGTAAAATGCCATGTCTTTCTTTTTTAAAAAATATGTTTTTACTGATTTTTAGAGAGGAAGGGAGGGGGAGAGAATCATCAATTGGTTGTACTTCTTAATCCTTCACTATATTGTGCCTTCACTACTATGTGCCTCTTAGTGTTGGACAGAGTTTAAAATGCAAGTGATAAAGTTTACAAGGATGTCAGGAACCCCCACTCACATGTTTAATAAGCAAGGCTTATATTTAAGCACATCTAAGTAATTTCCCTACAAGTATTTATTATCAAAGGAATTTCCCCATTGATGAACCCTTGACAAGCTTCCTACTAACCTAGTGTTGCTCACTAAGAGTTAAACTGTAGCATAATGAAAATATACAGTAACATCTTTATGTACCAAAGACAATCACAAGGAGGCCCTTTGAAAAATAAACCTAAGAGGGTCATTGCAAAACGGAGGGAATGGGGACCTAAAAATTGGAACCATGTTGCTCCTTCTCCAGCTACTGTGATATTCATTAATCTTTGACATACTCTTTTCTCCTTGGTTTCAGGATTCTACCAATTATAATCTTCATTTTCTTAATAGCTTTTCAGAGGAACAACAGATATATTAATAAATGTTTACATACTATAAAATGCAGCCACATTCATAAACAGAATAGGTGGGTAGGTGGGGTAGTAAAATGGATCTTTAAATTGAAGTGTTTTAAAATGTCCATTAATTAACTCATTTAGAATGAGAAATGAAAGGTACCAATCTGAACTTACTGACATTTAAAACAAAGCACTTGAATATGTTCAGATTAAACAGAAAGTACGCTTTAGAGATATTTTTGCTTATGTTGATGCTTTGTAACAAGCTCAAAGGCAATGACAATGTCAAAACTAAAACAATAAAAATGGGAACTTTTGAAAAGTGTTGATTACGCTTTGGAGTATAGCTTTTCTGAGGTTCTAAAGTTTTAGAATACACAAAGAGTAACAAACAAACTAAGTTGTCAAGATATACAGAACTATCAGACATTATCTAAACTTGTGAGAAATGGAAGGGATAAAATAAAAGAAACATTTATTAAAAACAATTCTAGTTATATATTTCTTGCCAATACAGTAAACTACACTTAAGATCTAAAGCAAACAATTTCAGAGTAAAATCATACAAACACACATAGAAATTAAGGCATTGCAAAATAACTCCAATCTAGTTGTTTTTCAAGTGTTATATAAACAAATAGTATTAAAATGAATTTTAGGTTTACTACGTAATCATTCATTGCATCTAATAAAATAGATCCTCTTGACTAATCAGAAATGTATTTGTTTTTCAAATATACTTATTGTTTCAATTAACACAATATAGCATTGTTTAGAAATAAATCATTAGTGAAAACATTTAAATTCAATAGCTATGAAATGTCCAAATATGCCTAGAAGTTTGATATTTGCACTTGTGAGTGCATGCTGCAATTCTAACTCATGACACTTCCTCTAACTGCTAGTCCTATTTAGGAGTAGGAAAAAGCTTTTGTAGGTATCTACTATTCAATATTTTCACAGGAATCTCCCAAGTATAAATACAGCATAAAGAACTAGTATTATTTAGTAATGTTGTCAGTTTTAAATCTTAAATTCCTAATATCATTTAGTGCAGTTAATGACAAAATAGAATCTCTTCATTTTAAAAGAATTAAAATATCCTGTGAGAATAATAGGCTAAAGAAACCATCTGCTCCTTTAGAAATCTTAATTTCCATTTAAAACAGTATCTTAATACTATCAAAGATTTTGAGAACCATGATGGAAGTGAATCTGCTCCTTCTCAAAGCCCTCCCTTTACAGCAGGTGTCAGTCTGTGAGTAGGTGATGTGTCTGATGGTCACACTGTATCAACCAGTATGATACAGCTTGGCACACAACAGGAAGAGAGATTTCTTGAACTGACTTATCCTATAAGTGATAGTCTTTAAAATTATGCATTTCCAATACTTCAGGCACAAGAGGGATAAAATAAATGCTCTGAAGTAAACTATGTACTGACTATCTCTTAGATTCTCATTTACCTCCCTTACCTGCCCCTAATTTGTCAGACCCGGGCAGAGAAGGGTTCCACACTTTTTCTCACCTGACACCATCAATTCTATCGAGCTCATACCAGGGTTCACAGGTAAAACACAGATGTGCAGAACCTTGGCTGCTATGCTCTTTGTTCCACATATTGGCCCTCCAGCACTTTTTGGACCCTGAGATGAGTAAATTCACCATCACTCCTACAGAGAGGTGCCAAAGTTAACAGACTACTTTAGAAGTATAAATAGAATTCTCATGAGATAATAGAAATGAGTTACAAATAAAGCAAGAGGTGCAAAATGTGAACACCAATGTTATAAATTAAAAATCTAACATTAGCAGAAACCACAAACTCAGCATGACTGAGAACCCCATATTTTTGGTAATGGTGATGATGATGTAGGGCTATCTTTGACTGCCTGTCATCCAACAGGGTTAGCCTACATATATGTAGAAATCAAACACTTTCAGAAACAGTCACCATTATGTCTGTATTTTTCTTTTTAGGTTTTCCTCTCATCTAATTTTAAAAATGGTGCATAACAACAACAGCATCTAGCAATAACTTTATTATTACTATGTTTCTGCAATTTCAAGTAACTATAACATGCTTCTCATGTCATTAAATATTGCCTGAAAACATGACTTAAAGCTAGAATATCATGTGGCTGTAGCATAAATCACTAAATCATCTTTCTACTGGTGAGCATTTAGGTAGTTTCCATTTTTATAACATATTAAATAATTCTTAGGTTTAAATTCTTTATTCATATCAGGATACTAAAGGATAATTTCTGGGTCAAAGAGTGAATTTCTTAAAGTTCTTGATAACACAAGATCTACTGCTTTTCACAAAGATGACAATTTATATTCCAACTTCTGTTGTATGACTATTCCACTAAACCCACTTGTACACAGCTGTTTTTTTTTAATTGCCTTTGCGAATTATATAGGTAAGAAAATGGTACATAATAATAATAATAATAATAATGCATCTTGAAAAGTTGAACTTCGCTTTCTGTAACTGCCCCCCCACCCCGATAAAAGCAAAACTTAAAAAAAGATAATCAATTTCTATCTTAAAATGCTAGTCAGGAGTTTTTCTAAAAGGTACCTCTGGCTTTCCAATGTAAAGTTGTCTCAAATATATGAAAGTGAGATGAAGACATATACGATGCACATGACATTTGGACAAAAAGTGCCTTTAATCTGTTTTTCACTTACTTTGTT